>NC_058092.1:230676833-231279666 GCF_020171115.1 Neogale vison | reverse complement strand
TTGGGAGGGCTGCCATGGTCTGACGCCCAGAGGAAGAGAAATGGAAGTCACAGCTTCTACCACAAACCCTGTGGACATCGTAGGTCCCACCCCAGGAAAGGACAGAAAGGAGCTAGGGCTCTGAAGTCCGTTTGCACGGACCAGCTGTGACCTTGGGCTCCTTACTTTATTTCTCTGTGCCTCAACATTTCCTCATCTGTAAAATGTAATTGATAATTCCTACCTCACAGCTCATCATGAGTCTTACATGAAATAACACATATTGGCAAATATGCACTCAATTAGTGAGGTGTCTGGCACACATTCATGGCTCCACAAATATCCATGACTGTATTATTCACTTTAGTCCAATCTCCAAACTTGCCTGACCAAGATGGATGATACATTTAAAATCTCTCACTTGGGCAGCTGGTAAGTTCTAGAACTACTTTGACGGCTGTGGATCTCACACATATCTAGGGCGATTGGGATGGACGTACTCACCATGGTCTAGGATCCTGGGGAGTTTGGTGCAGCTGGAGAGCAGTATCGTGTGGATGTGGTAGTAGGGAAGGAGGAAGGGCTCCTTCAGAAGAACCAAGGATGCCAGTGTAAGGGGGATGTGATGGATGATTATACGTGGCAGCTTGACTGATGCTCAGATAACTGGTAAGACATTATTTCTGCCTGTATCTATGACAGTGCCTCTGGAAGGGTTTAATATCTGAATCGGTAAACTGAGTAAAGACCTCCCTCCCCAATGTGGGTGGGCATCATCCAGTCCATTTTGGGCCCAAATAAAACAAAAAATGGAGGTAGGTGACTTCATGGCAGCCTGAGCTGAGGAGACATCCATCTTCTCCTGCCCTGAGACATCGGTGCTCCTGGACACCACCAGCTTTTCTGGCTCTCCAGCTTGCAGGGAGCAGATCGTGGGACTTCTCGTCCTCCATAGCCACGAGAGACAATTCCTATAGTAAGTCTCCTTTCTCCTGTATCTATATCTTTGTGGCTATTGGTCTATCTGTATCTTTCTATATCTATTTTTATTTTTCCTAATTAGTCTGTTTCTCTGGAAAACCTAGCCTAATAATAATACAGGGGCCCTCGGTTTGCCTTCCCAAGTGGACCCCACACCCCTGGCTACAAGAGTAAATAAACATAAATCAATTGACTTAAACTAGATCAGGACAACGATGGCTTCTTCATCATTTTCAGTGCTATCCGCCTCCCTCAGAAACATTTGGTTTTCACCTAAAAGGTGGCAGCCCCCCACCCCTCCCCCACCACAGCCTAACGGCAGGGGTAGCCCTAAAAATAGCGCAGCTCCGCCGCCCCCCTGGCGTGTAAATACATCTTTGTTCCGGCCAGCATTTAATAACTGTACTTTATGGTGAAACAAAGGCTGTAATTAGAGCCCAACAATGGAAGGTGCAGTCGGGGCTGAACAATACTCAGAATTCCCATGGTGGTCCCCCCCACCCGCAGCTGTGAGAACCACAAGTCTCCAGCACGAATTCCATTCACAATTATTCACCTAGTCCCAGGGCGGCTTATTCCAATCAGGGCTTTCCTGCCTCCTCAGCGGGGCTGCCGAGAGGCTGCAAAGAGATGCTAAGCCTGGGCCCCTGCCAGGAGCAGCCGGTGCAGGTGTGCGCGCAGGGGCTGGCGTGGAGAAGCCTGCGCGGTGGCCCCGGGGACCAGCCAGTCTGCCCCCGGGGCTGGAGACCTCAGCAGCCACCGCGGCAGCAGCCCTTCATGCGCGACTTCCTTCAGATAAAAGGGAGCTTTGCACTGATTTCCTTCGCCGGCGCTGCGGTTTGTGCATTCCAGGATAAGCCCAGCGGCTGGCTTCCCCTGCCAGGTTCAAGTTCTAGAACGGTGGAGAGAGGAGGTCTTCATAAGAAGGACTACAGCAGTCTCAAGGCCTGGGGCATAGCAGGATCATTGGGAGTGCTTTAAGAAAATACCTAGGACAAGACCCCACACCCAGACCAATGGCATTAAAATCCCGGGCAATGAGCAATTGACATGGGTATTATTTTTTCTCTGTTTTTGTTTTGTTTTGACGTATAGCTTAAATAAGGTGTTATGGACTGAACTGTGTTCCCTGCCCTTCCCCCCCACCCCCGCAATATGTTGAAGCCCCGACCCTCAATGGGACTGTATTCAGAGATAGGGCCTTTATGGAGGTAATGAAAATTAAAGGAGGTCGTAAGGAGGGGGAGGGGCTGACCCAATAGGATTAGTGTCCCCATAAGAAGAGACACCAGAGCTCACTGTCCCCACTCCTTCCAGCCATGTGAAGATTCTGGGAGCAGACAGCCCTCTGCAAGCCAACAAAACCCTCACCAGAGACTGAATCACGTTTCCTTGTTAGTAAAATCCGGCTTCCCAACCTCCAAAACTGTGAAAAATACAGTTAAAGTATTAAGATATTTTAAATATTTTAAAATATTTAAGATATAAAATATTAAAATATTTAAAATTTTAAAATATTAGAAAAAACCAATTTAAGCCACCCCATCTGTGGCATTTTGTTATAGCAGCACAAGGTGACTAATACATATAGCAAATTCCAAAATTCTTCAGTTTAAAGCCCCAGAAACTCTAACCACTATTCAGATCAAGATACACTTCATTTTAAAAAAATTTTTTTTTATTAAGTAATCTCTACATCCAATGTGGGGCTTGAACCCACAACCCCAAGATCAGGAGTGGTATGCCTTATCAACTGAGCCAGCCGGGTGCCCGAAGATACATTTCTAACACCCCAAAAGCCTGCTTATGTCCGCCACAGATCACCACTAGTCTGATTTCTATCACCATAGATTAGTTTGACCTGTTCTTGAACTTCATGTAATTGTAATTACACACTATGTCACGTACTCTTTGGCGTCTGCCTTCTTTTGCTGAAGATTGTGTCTGTGAGATTTATCTACGTCCTTGAGTGTTGTAACGATCTGTTCTTTTTTTTTTTTTTTTTTTTAGTCACTATGTAGTATTTCATTTTATGAGTAAAGCACAATTTATCTATTCTCCTGTTGATGGACATTTTGATTATTTTCCCTTCTGTTTCTTTTTTCATGTTGCTTTCTCTGCCCGGAATGGCTTTTCCCTCTAGCCCCATCCCACCCCCTAATCTCCCACATAAAACCCACCTGCTCTGAGAGGCAAGCTTTAATACCCCAGTCAAAACTCATCATCACTTGGAATCTTTCTGGACTTCCAGGGAGAAGTGACTCTCTCTCTGTGACCCTACTACTGCCATTTTTAAATTATAGGGGTGCCTCTGGCAGGAGACCAGGGTTGCCTCAGGGCAGAGACCCTGCCTTAATGATCTCTAGTCCCAGGCCCTAGAGAAAGGAAGATCAAGAAACAGTGGCTTGTCTAGGAGGCTGGTACCCTTCCAGAAAAGGCAGGTATGCCTGCGGGATTTTGGAAGGGAAGGCAGCATAAAGCAGGCAAGCTCCAGCCCTAGAAAGGGCACTGAGACTGAAGGACAGCCTGACAGGAAGTCAGTGGGACAGACTGGGCATGAGCAAGGTGTGCAGCTACCCAGGACTCCCCCCTGGTGATTTAATCCCAAGCCCCCAGGTTTACCTCCAGATGCTGAGCCCACATAGCACCTATGGAAATGGACTGGGAGAAAAGGGAAAAGGCACCTGGGAGAAAGGAGCCCTTGGCCAGGGCAACAGTGGGCCCAACTATGACAGACTAGGGACTGCCGTGTCCTGGCCTGGCCTGGAGCACCCTCTTAAACATAGCCATAAAGCCTGTCCCTCACGGCTGCTGCCCCCTTTCCAGTGGGGCACTTGGATCTGGCCAGGAAGCTGGTCAGAGGAGGCCAGCAATTTTCATTGTGTTTCCTGCCGCAGGATTCCTTTTCTCTGATTTCTTTCTTGTCTTTCACGTAAGTCAACCAAATGTCAACCAACAGAGCTCTGCATCTAGGAGGGCAAACCAACGGCATTACTCAGAAATCTCGGGCTCTGCAGCAACAGGTTTTTAACTATTCAGGCTCTTTGTTGTAGAGATGATTAACATTCGTTAGAAAATCTGCTTTCACAAGTACCTAAATGATCACATCTCTGTGATTTAAGCTTTTTGACCCATGATGCTGTAGTAAGGGGATTCTATTGGTGCCAAAAAGATCTGAGTTCAAATCTGTGGCTTGTTGGCTGGGTAACTTCAAGCCACTCACTCTAGTGTTCTGAACTTTGGTTTCCTCATCCGCCAAGTGATCCCTCTGCTGCACAGAGATCGTGAGGCTGGGGCTTAGTGCCAGGAGCTGTCGTGATAGCGACTTACCGGGACACTGGAGAAGGTAGGCGCCCCCCTTTCCCCGGCCCTATTCCAGGATTCATCATCTTTATTTTCTAACAACAAACAGGCTTTTCTCTGGAAGCTCTCCTGGTTATCCTGAAATGCCCTCCCCCACTTCATTCTGGTGCCCACACGCTGCCCGCCAGACTGTTTGTTTTGGATGCAGGAGGCCAGCCAGGGAGTGGCGGGCCTGCCCATGCAGTTCCTTGAAACAAAAGTTGCTCCCTGAGTCACTGCCGCGAGAAGCTATCCTACCCAAGCAAGCACCCACACGGGCATGTCAGAGGTAGGATGCCCTATGAGCAGGA
The DNA here is from genome assembly GCF_020171115.1 of Neogale vison. Taxonomy (NCBI): domain Eukaryota; kingdom Metazoa; phylum Chordata; class Mammalia; order Carnivora; family Mustelidae; genus Neogale; species Neogale vison. Next base: position 231,275,053 of record NC_058092.1, on the reverse strand, counting down.
CTGTTGTTGGGTAGAGTGGGTGCACAGGCAGAGGGATAGGGGAGAGAGGGCTGGTAAGTCAGGCACACAGTGTACGCTTGATCAGGGGAGAAATGGAAAAAGGAGTATTGAAGGCTTTCAAATAAGAGGGAGCAGATCAGATTTGTGGGTTAGGAAAGTCTTTCTGGACTTTCGGGAAGGGAACTCATTCCCCCAGCCGTCCCCGCCATATTCCAGCCTCTTTTCCTTCCTTTGCCTATCACAAATTTTCTGCTCTAGCCAAACTCCTAGACAGATTTTCTGTAGATTCGTCCCATTGAAGTGCTCTCCACCTGGTGACATTTTCCCTATGTTCAAGGCCTGGCTTGATTATTCACCCTCCAGAAATCCTTCACTGTCCCCCAACACGTGTTCATTGCTCCCTTCCCAGAACCCAGGGTTCTCTCCTAAATACACAGTGGCCACTGCCACTAAGAACTTGCTGCCCTGTGTGGTTAACTCTCAGAGCACATAGGCTATAGAAAGAACAGAACTTCTGCAGTGAAAGAACCTGAGTTCAAGTTCAGATTCTGTCCTTAGCAATTTGTGGTCTTTAGCGTCTCACTCAACCTCGCCGAGACACACTTTGCTCCTTTGCACCATGGAGCAATGTGACGCATCTCCTAGGCCCGTGGCGGGTGTGAAGGGAATGTAAAGATATTCTGTAAACAGTGACAGCAAAGATAAGCTGGGAAAGGTCGGGGCTGCAGAGACTAGAAGACCTGGGGTGAGACCTGAGCTCCATCTCTCTAGACAGGTCACCCAGTCCCTCCGGGCTTACCCTGCCTTTCTGTATGTGGTGAGCTTAGTACCTGCCTCTGGGATTAATGTGAAGATCAAGTATGTTAAGAGATTGGCACCGTGCTAGCACATAGTAGCCTGGCACCGGGTTTTAACGCCCTGCCGAGGGAGGACAGTAGTTCGGACCAGGGAGTACATAAGTGTCTGTTGATTGCCTGGTTAATTTCATTCCTGACCCACCAAGTGACACAGTGGGTGGGTAGGTGGGTGGATGGGTGGAGGGACGGAGGGACGGAGGGACGGAGGGATGGAAGTACAGACGGGCGGGTCAGTAGAGGGGTGGATGAGTGGGTTAGGGGACAGATGAATGTTTGAGTAAATGAGTGAATCAATGAGCGGACCACCCATCTGATAAAAGAATAAAATCAAATGAAAGTCTGAGTGCATGATCAATGACTGGAGTAAGCAAATCACGAGTGAATCATGAGGGACATGGTGGCAAATGACTGTTATCCTTTGGCCCAGAGGCTCACCTCGTTCCCCTGGCCTCTGGGGTAGGAGTAAAGTGCTAGTTACTTTGAAGGCCCTCCCTTAGCAGCAGCCGGGTGCCCCTGCCCCATAATCTGCTTCTGAGAGAAGCAGAATCCGGCTTCTGGGAAAGAGCATCTGGGCCTATCTTGGTGGCAAGGATGAATGCATCTGGGACTCCATGGATGCGGGACGGTCCCACTCTGAGCCACCAGTGGGCAAGCTCAGGCCAGACGCTCTCCCAGTCTGGTGTGGGGCTGTATCCTCAGCAGTCCCCGCCTCCTGTCTCGGAAAGGCAGCATTGTCGGCCTTCCCAGAGAAGAGGCAAGCGAGGGGAGTGGGTTAGAAGCCCAAGAAGAGGGGATCAGGAGAGAGGTGGTGGCACGGCCCCTACCCTGCAGATCGTGAGCCTGGGGGTCAGGAGATGGCTCTGTCAGTCACGGCATCGCCCACGGGTCAAGGAACAAAGATACATCTGCAAAGGCCCACTGACTGAGGAACCATTCACAGTCATGCCCGCTTCTTACAGTCAGGCTTCGAGACAGCCAGGCAGTGCTTGCCTCTGTCAAGCCATTTACAGAGAAAGAGCCCCAGATAGGCAAAGAGTCTTGCCCAGGGTATGAGAGTGAAGCAGCAGAGCATGAAAAAGCCCAGAGTCTCTCAATACTTCCCACCCTTTTCTATAGGGCTCTCAGTATAAAGCCAAGACCCAATTGCAGTTAAATTAAAAGTCTCATTAACATCTTGCAAAAATCAGTCTGGCCTGCCAGCTGGCCGGTTACCTACTACTGCTTAATTCCCCACTCGAGACCTTTTGGCATCTAGCCTCTTACCACTTCTTTAAGGCAAGGAAAAAGCCATAGATTTTTAATCCCCTCTTTTGCTAATGGACACACAGATAAGCGGGCCAAAGTGAACAACCCATGGGGGCCGGACCCTGTTTTGGATTCAGTTTTAGACCCTGTTTTATGCATATTGTCTCATTTAGAGCTGACCACAGCCCAGTCCAGTATTTCTCCAGTTTTACAGCTGAGGACACGGGAGCTCATGCACCTAGGAAGTAGAAGAGCCAGCCCTTGCATTTCCAGCCAAACCGACCGTGTCTGCTTTAATAGACATACGAGAGCACTACACTTCATGGAAACACACACACCAGGTCTTTTTCCTATCATATTCTGCATGCACAAATTCCCCAATGGGAAAACCCAAACAAATCCTTGCTCATCAAAGCTAGGGAAGAAATGTCATTGACTCTAGCTTCTAGCTATCTAGATTACTTACATGAAAGAGGAGCTTCTAGGGTATGTTAAGAATTGGCGATATTGGGGCGCCTGGGTGGCTCAGTGTATTGAACCGCTGCCTTTGGCTCGGGTCATGATCTCAGGGTCCTGGGATCGAGTCCTGCATCGGGCTCTCTGCTCAGCAGGGAGCCTGCTTCCCTTCCTCTCTCTCTGCCTGCCTCTCTGCCTACTTGTGATCTCTCTCTGTCAAATAAATAAATAAAATCTTTAAAAAAAAATTAAAAAAAAAAAAGAATTGGTGATATCATTCTTTAACACCCAGGACCTCAAAAAATTATTATTGTATGACAATTTTTGGCACCAGTCCGTAGAAATGCACGATCTCTAGGATTTGTCTTCTACTTGGGGTTAAAATGAAATTTAGAAATTTCTGGTGTAAGTGGGAATTTGAAAGGAACCGACTTAAGAGCGTTCTCAAGGGCCTGGTGGAGACGGGTGAGAGGCTGAGGGGGGTGGTTTGCCCAGGCCTCTGATTTGTGATCAGAGAGGCAATTACTATGTATCGAGCTCTTCAGAGGGGCTGTCACCATAAGGAAGCGGGCAAGTATTTTTCCTGTGGTTAAAGCCCTGAACCACACATCGGTCCAATGAGCTACCACACACGATACCACCCATTGCCAAGGCCAGATGGATATGTCTTTTCAGAGCCCTTTTCTTTCTTTTAGACTTTAAATGAAAAATGACTCACACTGTAGATAGAACACAAAGAAGAAAGGGAAAATCACTCCCAAATGCCACCTTTCAAGTAGTCATCCCTCAAAAATCTGGTGAACATCCTTCCAAACACCTTCCTGCACGGATACTTCCCCTATCGATAAAGCTAAACGATTTTATAGAATGGCACAATGCTCTACATCCGTTTTTCTTAAAATGCTTTTTATTCGGACATACTTACAGGTTCTTAGGGAGCTTCCAGGGTAGTTCAAGGAGGCCCCCAATACACTTCACCCAGTTTACACAAATGGGTACATCTCACACGGTCAAGTACAACATCAAAACCAACCTGACATCGACACAATCTATGTGTCCTGTCCCAGCAGCCACTGACCTTTAACTTTGGTTGTTGTATTTTTCAGGTCTAGACCTCCCCTTAGACTCTTCTATAATCTTCTATATATTTGTTAAGCCTTCTATGTTCTCACTGACCGTTTCCATTTTTCCTTGGTCTCAAGCATGCTCGTAATTGCCCATGGAAGCACTCGCGTGGCTGCTGCTCTGGACTCGCCATCAGCTCGTTCTAGGTCTGTGTCATCTCGGCCTTGGTGTCTGTTGGTCGTCCTTTTTCACTCAAAGTGAGATTTCCTGGTTCTCAATATGATAAGCAATTTTTAAAACCTGGACATTTGGGTGTACTATGCTCTTCTGGAGCCCATTTCCGTCTCGTGCTTTAGCAGGTCGCCTGGGGCAACGCACCCCCCCACCAACCCCGGCAGGTGGCAAGAGGCCACCTTGTTACTTCGGGGTAGGGACGACATTCCAGGCTCTCTACTGAGTCTCCCGGACACCAGAATGGGAGGCGTTCCTGTTATTGCTGGGCAGGCTTAGAAGTTCTAGCTCTCCAGTAGGTCTCAGCTGATACCCCCCTGGCTGTGAGGGGCAGGGATGCTCATTTTGTCCCCCACGTTGCCTCTAAAGACACCAAGGTAGGGGGTGGCTGGGTTACTCCTGAGCAGCGGGAAGTCTGACCTTCCCTCTCTGTCTCCTCTGACACCACCCCAGTGAGGACAGGGCTAGAAGTGCATTGTAATCTCTGCCTGGCAGACAAGTCGAAGCTCCCTGGGTGTTCGGCACCAACACTGGGAAGACGGGCTTGTTGTTACAGGTCCCATCTTTCCACTTGGCCTGTTCTGACAACCCCTCGGGAGTGAGGGGTTAGAGCATCTCATTAGTAGACAAAGTCCAGCTCTTCACTGGGCCTTTGCCTGCCGAGCAGAGTTGGGGCTGCAGTTTTCTCTGTGATGCTGGGTTAGAGTGTGCGGTTTCTGTTTTGCTAGGCTGGCCCCTCGCCTGGCTCTTTGGCTAGACAGCACAGGCTGCTCTTGGACCTTTTTTGGTCTGCACCCATTGGGGTTTCTCGGTCGCCAGCCTCTCTGACACACAGGTTAGACTGTGTGAGGCAAAAAACAAAAACAACAACAAAAATAAAACAGGAGGGCTTGGCTGCCTCATTTGTGGAGCACACAGCTCTCAACCTCGGCATTGTTAAGTCTGAGCCCCGTGATGGGTGTAGACATTACATTAAAATAAAATTTAAAAAAAATCAATAAGGGCACCTGGTTTGCTCAGTCAGTGAAGAGCCTGCCTTCGGCTTGGGGCGCGGTGGCAGGGTCCCAGTCTCACAGCGCGTTCCTTGCTCAGTGGGGAGTCTGCTGCTCCCTCTGCCTGCCCCTCCCCGGCTTGTGCACTTGCGCTCTCTCTCTGTCAAATAAATAAATAAAATCTTTAGAAAAAATAAATTCTCTTTTTGCCATGACTTCCTGTTTGTCAGCATTCTCTGCTGATCAGTGACAGAAGGAAGCGTATTCCTGCCTCTAACTCAGAGTCCTCTCACTGGCCTATAAACTCCCTGAAGCCTGCTGGGCTGTGAGAAATGCAAGACAGCTGATTCTCCAAGCCAACACCTTTCACCTGCTAAAACAGTTTGGTATTGACAACCGCTCGCCCAGGTTGGCCCCCGTCCCGAGATTGAAAATCTTTTACTCTTTTGACTTTGACTCACAGGTTTGAGGCCCCGCTGCCCTTGACACGGCTCCTCAGAACGCTTGAGTGTCGGAAGCCCGGGCAGACCACAAAGCTCTGTTCTGTAACCCTCGAGGGACTTGGGGAAATGATGCTGGCATCCTGTCTGACAGGTGCATGTTGGAGCATCAAGGTCCCTCCTTGATCAAATGAGATGCTGTACATACTCTTGGACAGTATTTATTTGAGAGAGAGAGAGAGAGAGAGAGAGAGAGATGGCGCACAAGCATGGGGAGAGGGAGAGGCAGAGGGAGAAGCGAGCTCCCTGCTGAGCAGGGAGCCCAATGTGGGGCTCGATTCCAGGACCCTGAGATCATGACCCGGGCTGAAGGCAGACACTTCAACTGAGCCACCCAGCGCCCGCTCTTGGACATTTTTATAGATTTTGGTAATAGAAATTGTCGAGCAGAAGCATGCGTAGAAAGGAAGGGGGTGCAGTTCCCTGCCTCGTTCTGCCGGGGAGGTCCATCCATCCCTCGCTCCCTGCAGGCCGAACCAGCCTCCACCGGCAACCCCGACAGTCTCTCTGGGGCCGGCAGAGCTCCTGCTACAGTCTGAAGTCATGCAGGAGGAGGTAGGTGGGTCAGGCCACAGCCATGTGATCTCTCACTGTGGCAAACATAGGAGGAGTCCTGGAAGGTGTCCAATCTGCCCTTGACCTCAGGCTCTAAGACATGTTCCATCAGATCCGCAGGTGCCAGGTTTGTGAGGGATTCTCCGCATATGCAACTGCCCTGGACCTGTCCTGGGCACAGCGCCTGGGTTTGGATCCAGGTCGCCACCCCTGACTAGCAGAGGCTCCCTCCTTTCCCCTGTGTTCTCTTCTTGAACCCTTTCTGGAGTCCCTTAGACCCTCCCTCTCTCCGGTCCTGCCTCCACAGTTGGCTTGGGTCACTCTCCACTCATTGCATTCTGGGGTGCAGGGCATGGGGGGAGGGGCCCTCAAAAAGACCTACCCTTGGGAGGGTGAACCTAACATTCAGAGTTCAGACCGTTCTAGCGCTGGAGGTGAAGCTGCAACAAACAGATCTCCTAGGAATTCTTATGCAAAAGGTGGTCTCACCCCTGCCTGGCTTCAGGCCCTAAAACAAAAGCCCCTACTTAGGATCTTGACCTCCATCAACATCTGTGCATAATTTTATTCACAAGTGTTTACTGAGTGCGCGTCACTCTGCTAGATCCTGGGGATCTAACTGTGAAAAACCAAAGATGCAATTCTAGTTCTTTCAGAGTTTATGTCCCACCTAGGTGGGGTGGGAGGGCCAGATAATGCACAATGGGCATAATAAATGAGTAAATTATATGGTACGTGGAAAATGACAAAGTCACTCCAAGTAAAAGGAATTACTGATGCCAGGGAGGGGCGGGTGTGGTCAGGGTTGGCCTCCTGGAGCAGGTGACGTGTGTGCACACATCTGAAGAAGGTGAATGAATGAGTGAACTGAGCGGATACTTGACGGAGAGGCCCCCAGGCCCAGCTGCTATGGGAGGAGTCCCCCAAGGGCCTGTGAGACGGCATATTTGAAACTTCAGGCACTGAAAAGACAGCATGTGAACCTATGAACCTTCAGAAACGATTAAAAGCAGGAAAAAAAATCTATTAACTCTAGATAAGAAAATGACAATATGATTATTAATAAAATGTTCAATTAAATGTCCACATGCAATGCAATGCGTTGTCAACTTACTTAGTTGTGAAATTGAGAGTTGGAATTTCATGACATTGAAACAGAATACACTTGATTTCTTTCACTTCCTGAAAAGTTTCCAGAGATATGTGAAGGCTAAGAAATTATAGGCATGTGTTATACATTAACTACTTCGTATAGGCAAATAATTTCAAACGTAAAATTATAACAGCCCTTTTGAAATTTATTGGAAAATTCTCTTTCACAGGAAATGGGCTGGGTTTTGTGTTTGATGGGACGGGGAGTGGAACCCCTGAAAGCGAGACTGAGCCCAAGATGATCTCACAAGTGTCCTGCCCGTCCAGCTCGCGTGTTAGCATCAGCCCACAAAAGCAGGCCACGTTTCAGGCCCAAGGTAGTTGCGGGACAAAACGCAGGGTTCACCCACTCCGTGCTGAACTGACTGGTTCCAGTGTAGCCACAGCCTCTCTGAGCTGAAGGGGTATTGAATGGCTCTCCCAATTTCCTGGCATACAATTTTCCTTTCCATTTGGAATCTCCTTTTCTGATCGCCTTCCCTTGTCATTTCTGGGCTGGGTCAATACATCTCCAATCCTCAAGATACTTAAGCAAGATGATGGGGGAGGAAGAAAGTATCACCAGCTCTTCCTCCCACCCAGGCAATATACTGGAATTCACAGGAATTATCAACTGGGGAGAATTCTCCTGGGTATTTAGCAAACGCCTACGATGTGCCTGCCACTGGGCGAGGCACCACAGTCCAAGGAGATAGGAGACCACCTGCTCTTGAGCCACGATGCTCCCAAGTTCACCGGTAGGACTGCTTTGGAATAAACTGCAAGTCCTCAAGAAGAAAGGGGTTGTGGGAAGACCCTGGAGTGGACAGCAGAAATATCACTGTCCTCCCCCCTCTCCCGGCCACCTCCCCCAGGGAGAAAATCCCCTATTCAGAGAACATTTCAGCAGCTCAGTCCTTGGGAGCCTCAGCATCACCTGCTGCTTACTCATTAGAAATGCAAATTATTTCTTCTCAAGGTGCACTCACTAGCACTGGTTGAGTCCCGCTGCTGGGCTGGGAGCCCTGCAGTCTGTGTTACAAGAGGCCCTCTGGGTGAATCTGGCACGGGGACACTGGAGTTTGAGAACCACTTCTCCAGATGAGGTCATTGGGTAACTCCGTCCTTGCTCCAGCATCGTGGTGTCATGCACAGAAATGACCTTGGACTCTGCAGAGCCCTACTCCAGGGAATCTTTCCCCCAAAAGTCATAATTAACCCCTTCAGTGATGGAACTGGAAGGTGATGCGATGCAGCAGGTAAAGGCACTTTGAAACCAGACGGTCGGGGTCCAAATCCCGGCTCTGCCAATCACCAGCTGCACCTCCTGGGCAGGGCACTCTGGCTCTTTGGAGCCAGACCCTTGATCTGTAAAATGACCATCAAGACAATGGAAAGAACCTCATAGGATCATGGGGATACGCCCTCGAGAGCTCTTAGCCCTGTGCCTGCACATAGTGAACACTTGAGCCGTCCTAACGACCAATAACCCTTTTGTAAATTAAGGTTTACGCCCACTGGGTCTTCTTACAAGAGTGGTCATGACATTGAAGCATCATCCCGACAGACTCTTAGAGCAAATGTGGCTTGAAAACTCCTTGATTTGAGACAGTGTCCCTGTAGGACAGGGGAGCAAATAGGGCCCAGCCTCATAGTCTCTGAACCAAACCCACCTCCAGTTCCCCTCAAAGTCTGTGTGGCTTCTCCCCCGGCCCCTTCTTGGCAGTCCTGGCAAGCGAACCAAACAAAGCCACCTCTGTCTCCTGCCAGAGAGCTGGTGGCTTTGGGGATCCTTGGGTTGTCAGAGGAAGTACCCTATAACCAGGCCTGAATGAATAATAAACACCCATCAGGGCTGTATTCCCATTGCCTTTGTCTACTGAGAATGTCTCTGGCTGTAGATTCATATACTAAAGAATAAAGAAAGGACGCCTGGGTGGCTCAGTCGGTGAAGCATCTGCCTTTGGCTCAGGTCCTGATCTCAGGGTCCTGGGCTCAAGCCCTGCATTGGGCTTCCCTGCTCAGCGGGGAGTCTGCTTCCCTTCCTCTCCCTTTGCCCTTCCCCCAGCTTGTGTTCCCTCTCTTTCTCTTTCTGACAAATAATTAAATAAATCTTAAATAATAATAAAGAATAAAGAACACTTTGAGGATTCTTACTTTAACCAAGCTGATCATTAACCTTCACCGTGAACTCTAAGTGGGCTCCGTGGGCTGGTCCAGCCCTCACACTTCTTACCCACCTTCAGTGGGACATGTGCAGAAAGCGAGAGTCAGCATTTAGAAGTGTGTACAGCATTTTGATGTCACAACACACTAATGCTTCGTTGCGAAGGTTGTATTTTGTAAGTCTTTGTTTTTCTAGTCATTCATCTTTTTATCGCATTTTATAGAAGTGCCAGTCTGAGGTGGATTGGGGGGTCAAAAATACAATGAGTTCCACCACAGACAAGCAACACCTCTGAAAGCTTTGGAGAGAGGCAGGGATAAAGAACATTCAGGATTCTGAGGTCTGGCTGTTGACTTCTCAAAGGAGATGACCCTGCCTAAACAAAGAGTTTCTCTGGCTCCCCTCTCCCCTGCCCCCTCACACGCACAGTACTACAAATTTTGATATTCTAGAATGACTCAGAGCATCGTGCTCTGAGAAAGATGTCCCAGGGTGGGTAGGTTTACCTCAAGGCTAAGACACTTGCGGGAGATTTTCCTAAATACTGGGGGACCAGGAGGAATTTTCCAAAGTCTCCCTGACGCTTGGCCAGAGCAGCCCAGGCTTAAGAAGGGTGCACAGGCAGCGCAGAGGCGAGGGCAGAAGGACGCCGTCTGTTAATGATGCTAGGAAATGGCCAGGAGGGAGAAGGCAGGAGCAGCAAGACCCCAGAGCGGCAGGAGCTCTTGCACCCCGGCCTCTGCAGCATCGTCAGAGGAGAGTAAACAGAACTGTGACAGGGGAACCGGGTGCACGTTCAGAGCTTTCCACTGGCCCTTACTCAGGCCGTCCTGATGGAAAATCACTTCGTGGGCTTCTGGTGCCTTTTCACTTGGCGGGCTCCTGAGATTTTCCAGACCAGTGAGCAGTGAACTTTGGTGGACAGCAGGAAGGAAACAGGCAGCAGAGAGCACCTGGACGGGTTCAGGGGAGCCCCCCCACCGACGGGGTGACGGAGAGTTGAGACCCGAGTGATAAGCAGAGACCATCCACGCGAGGACCTGCGGAGCACGGTTCCAGGCAGAGGAACAGAACGTCCAAAGGCTGAGGGTGGGGCAAGTCTTAGATATGGTTAAAGCAGCGGCCAGAAGCCTAACGCGATGGGGCATGTGGAGAGAGTGAGGGCAGAATATGAGGTCCCCGAGTGGGCAAAAGTGGGGTCCCCAGGGTCCCGTCCATCAAGGTGAAGAGTCGAGATTGACTTCATTGTATTCAGTTTGGGTTGCCACAGAAATACAGCAGGCCCAGCTTAATGTGAATTTCGATTCCTTTCGGGACAGGCTTATACTAAAAAAATCTATGCGTGGTTTCTCCAGAATTCAGATTTAACCAGGCCCCTTGTATTTTTTTATGAAATCTATTTCCATGTCCTCTTTGGGATGCAGTTGAGGCCTTTAAAGCAATGGCGCGATGATCCGGTCTGATTTATACCCTACTGGGGCTACTGGGCCTGTCGTGTAGACGGTGGGCTACGGTGGGCTGGGGAGGGGGAGGAGACGTACAATTACAGATCAGGAGAGAGCAGAGCTGCGTGCCCAGGCCGGTCCGCGGAGAAGCACAGCCAAGCAGGGGAGTGTTCTCTCACAATAGATGAGGCCTGAGGCCCATGCACTGAATCCTCGGGAGGAAGCAATCCCACTGGTTGGTCCAGCGCCCAGGTCACAGCGCCGTCCCATCAGTGGCGGTGCTGCTGGGCTAACACAACTCTCTGAGACGCCCGGAACCTGGAAAGCCCTGTGACACCCAGCATCCTGTCTGCTTGTCACCTTGATGGCTCTCCAGGTGGACTCAGAATACATGTGACAGAGGAGGAGTTCCCGGAGAGTCATGCTTGAGCTCCAACGACTTTGCCACGTTCCCCACTGTGAGGTGTGGGGAACACTGGGCAAGGAATGGAGGGGCTGCTGTGAGACAGGTCAGCCGGTCATCCGGGGAACAGCTGTCCTGGAGAGAAACTTCAGTGGGTGCCCACAGGCAGGCCTGGCAGGAGCCTGAGGGTCCCAAGGCCTCTCAGTGGATGGGCACCTCACACACAAGTCCCAACACCAGTGGTCCCAATGCCCAATCCCCTGCAAAGGCGCACTGCCTTATTTCTTTGGGGGAGTTTCAGGGGAAACATAAGGCCTTTGGCTTGAATATCTTAGTGACACCAGCAGCCTGCAAAGTCCCAAGAGAGGCATTTCTCCTTGACCTGTCCAGGTCAAGGCTGAGGTGCACCCATAGTCCTGAGATGCCGCCTTGAGTGCGAGAACGTGCCAGAATGTGCCAGCTGCCATCGTGGATTATAGCCATGCTGTTTGTCAAAATGGGCTGAAGGCTCCCTCCTCCCTCCATGTCCAGCCTTGTCACTGGACCCCAAAGCAGCTCAGTGTCCTTCCATGACACTGTCTGAGTCCCTTGGAAAGCAGTTCCTTAGGCTCTGTCCAGAGTGTCTCCCCACTGGATGGGGGCTTACGTCTGGGTGACAGGGTAGGTGGCGGCAGACATCCCTCCGGCCACATAGCCGCCGACAGCCCTTCTGGAGGCACTTTCCCTCCCTGTGAATAGACACCTGCAGGCTGGCACCTTGCCGGCTCAGCAGTCACACGCCCCGTGTTTGGCCTCACTCGGGTCTGACTACATGACAGCCATTCTCGTCCACGTGTGCAGGAGTTTAGCTACGGGCCACCCCGTATCAGTTTCCCATGGCTGCTGTAACACAGGACCATAAACTGAGTGGCCGGAAGCACACATTTATTCTCTTACAGTTCTGGAAGCCAGGGGTCTGCAATCGGTCTCGCTGGGCTCGAGTCAAGGTGTTGGAGGGGCCCGTTCCTTCTGGGGGCCCTGGAGGACAATCTGTCCCTTGCCTTCTGGAGCTTCCGGAGTCTGCAGGCATTCCGTGGCTTGTGGTCCCATGACTGCAATCTCTGCTTATATAGTCTCATCCCCTCTGTCTTTCCAACCTCTTATAAGGCCCCCTGGGATTCCCCAGGTCCACCCAGAGAATCCACCCAGAGAATCCAGAGATTCCCCAGGTCCACCCCCCAACTCCAAGCCCTTAACTTAAGCACACCTGCAATCACGCCCTTTTGCCACATAAGGGAACCTTCAAGGGTTCTGGGGCGTGGGACGTGGGCATGTCTGGGGAATCATTATTCTGCCTCCCACCCATCGCCAGCCTCACATTGTTTTGTGGTCACAGAGGATCTGTAAGGACAAGAAACAGAGGCTCAGAGACGTTATGTGATTTGCTTAAAGCCACACAGCTAGAAAGCTGTAGGGAAGGGTGGGGGCGGGGAAACCAGGTCTCTGTGATTCTAACTGAATGTAACAGATTATATAATAAAGTCAGAGGCGTACAAGGAATCTGTAGTGTGAAAAAGGTTCTGCTTTCCTCTCCTCGATTCTTGTGCCCTAACATGCCCAAGCAGGCCTTTGTTCTGACTTCTTTCTTTCAAGGGCTGAGTTGAGTGTCTGAGCACAAAAGGGACACCTGCAGACTGTCCTAGTTCAAGGAGTGACCCACATTAGAAGAAAGAGTGAAGGCGGCCACAGCTGGGGCCCAGTCTTGACGGCAGTTCAAGGGTTGCTGGCACAGCATGCCCACATATGGTCTGGTAAATGATTTTCTCAATTAACCTACGAGTCAATAAACTTCCTATTACTTAAGGAGCTGCCCCACATCCCAGGGACCGGCAGCGTTGATTCAGCAGCCAGGAAAAAAAGAAAGGAAACAGAGTAGGAAAAAAGGCTTTAAGAGCAGTATTATATTGTTTTAAATAAGGCGTTGCCGATTCAATATTGAGTTGGGGTTAGAGGAGAACAGCAGGCAATATTCCCTCCCTGGACATCTCAAGGGCACAGAAAGGAACAGTCACACCTGCCTGAAATGAAGTGTGCACAGGCCACAGCGGGACATGCACAGTAAGACATCAGTGACTCATGCAGAGCTTGCTGGGGAAGCCAAGCAGTCGGCCGTGCTGCTCAGTGATGCGGAGATTAAAGAGGAGTTAATCACTGTGTTCGAGACTCAGGGAGCCTTTTCTGGAGCGCTGGCTCGACACAGGACCACTCCCCAGCTGCCAGGCACAGTCCCAACCCGCTGGCACGACTTCTGGCTCCCTGCTGGCTTTTCATGATGCACCTGAATGTTCCTTCTCTGTGAGGGAGTCCAGGAGTAGATCAGGCGTCTTCGCTGGGGGGACAAGTGGGTCAGGGGAAGGTGTCTCTGAGTGGTCAAGAAACCAGGAAATCCTGTTCCGGGAAATAAAGGTGAAAGCTCCCTTTGCTCTAACTCACGGGAGCTCTGAGAGTGGACCAACCTGCCTCTCAGATGGGTCAGCAGGAGGCTGGGGATGGGACTGGGATGTCGAGAAGCAGGAGGCCCATCACTGCTGCTGGGAAGACACGCTGAGACGTCCATCTCGAGAGCGCGCGCTAACAGCAGCGGACTGAAGTTGCACGCGCCTTTGGACCGGTCAATTTTGTCTCAAAATACAAGTAAAATACGCATATTTTAATGGAATCCTACTTTTGGAAATTGTTTTGTTTTCCTAATTAATACTAATTCTGGAAATCTTGCCACTAGCATACCTCAATAATAACCTTTTTCAGGATTTATTTACTTGGGAGAGAGATCGAGAGCATGAGCAGTGGGGAGGGGCAGAGGGAGAGGTAGAGAATCTCAAGCAGACTCCCGGCTGAGCACAGAGCCTGATGTGGAGCTTGATCCTACCACCCTGAGCTCATGACCAGAGCCAAAATCAAGAGTAGGATGTCTAACCAATGGAGCCGCCCAGGCACCCCTCAGCAATATCTTTTTGATGATTGTATAGTATCCATATGTACCATGTTCTGTCTAATCCCAGCTGTTGGATACTCTAAGATCATGCCGATTTTTTGTTTAATTTATTTATTTATTTATTTGACAGATCACAAGCAGGCAGAGAGGCAGGCAGAGAGAGAGGGGGCAGCAGGCTCCCTGCTGAGCAAAGAGCCCAATGCAGGGCTCGATCCTAAGACCCTGAGATCATGACTTGAGCCGAAGGCAGAGGCTTAACCCACTGAGCCACCCAGGCGCCCCCATGCTGATGTTTTATGTCATAAACGATACTTCAAGGAACACCTTTGTAATTTTGTAAAATAAATCGTTGGTTATTTTTTTTTAATTTTTGTTTTTATCGGTATAAAGTGGATTTGTTTCATCAAAAGGATATGTATTTCAGTATCTTTTGTGGGGAGATAAAGTGCCCCCAAAATTTAGTGGCTAAGAGCACAATTATTTCTTGTGATGCTGATTATTGGCTGGAGGAATCCTTTCCTATCAATCCCCTCTCACTGGAGGCCCCACTGGGCTGGAAGGCTCCTGATGGCCTCGTTCACATGTCCGGCAATTGGTGCTGCCGGTGGGCCAAGGCCCTCAGTTCTCTTCCAGGAGGTCTCTGAGCCTCCCGCGGGCTGGTCAGGACTGCTATATTGCCGGGTCTCAGGGTCTCCATAGGGCAAGAGTGGGAGCTGCAAAGTGTGTAGAGCAGCAAACACACATGACGTTCCCCTGCCACACTCTATCGGCCAAAGCCAGCGCCGGGGCCAGGCAGGTGGAGGAATGAGACACCGTCTCTCCAGGGATGGAGCGTCAAGGCCAGGGGCACGAACACGGAGAGGCGGGATTTCCTGGGGCCGCTGTGATGATAAGCCATCACAGCGCTTCACATCCTAGGCCTTTTCTAACACGTTGCCAAATCGTCCTCAGAAAGGCGGTACCAATTCACACGGCCGCCCTCCGGTGCCCTTTGGGGAGAGTTATTTTCAGACAAAAAAGCGTGCACACAATGTGTGACAGCAGAAGAGCTTTCTGTTCCCCAAGTGGCCACAGTCGCACCCTTAGGTGGTGCCGGGGCCGGACACACGGTCAACGTTCACGCGGGGCAGTGAGGGGACGATCATTCCCTTTGCACAGAGCAGCGGTGAGCTCCTCCTCTCTGCCTGCCCGCGCCCCCTCACCTCCTCTCGGGGGTCGCCACCAAAGCCTCCTGAGTGTGCTCAGTCCTGCTCTGTCCCCACCCCCTCTCCTTTTGCCATAATATCATCCAGAATGAGTTTTTTCACAATGCAAAGTTCACCAGATCGGGCCCAGGCTGAAAAACTCTTCAACCCTCCTGACTGCTCTCTGGAAAAAGACCAGACTCGCTCCCGGGGCTTCCGGTCCTTCTGAGGTCCCACTCACCCTCCGCCCCAGCGGTTTCTTCTGCTTGCAAGGCCGGCTCTGGCCACCTGGCCTTCTGTGTCTTCTAGGCATGGTTGCACATGTTGTCTTCGGGGCTTGAGGCTTTTCCTCCTCTTTTCACTTTTGATGGCTTCATTGACAAGTTAGATCACGAATCACACAGTTCACCCAGTTACGTGCCCTGTTCAGTGATTTTTAGCACCACCATCTGTCCTCATTGCCCCGAAAGAAATCCTGTGACCCTTAGCTATGTCCCCCCCATTCCTCCAGCCTCCTGTTGCTCCTGGCCCTAAGCACCCACTCATCTACTTTCTGTCTCTGTTCCGATTTCTCTGCCCAATCTATTTTTTAAAAATATTTTTATTTATTTATTTGATAGAGATCACAAGTAGGCAGAGAGGCAGGCAGAGAGAGAGGAGGAAGCAGGCTCCCCGCGGAGCAGAGAGCCCGACGTGGGCTCGATTCCAGGACCCTGGGATCATGACCTGAGCTGTAGGCAGAGGCTTTAACCCACTGAGCCACCCAGGCAACCCCTGCCCAACCTGTTTTAACTCCACTCCTACTTCTGCTCTGGGCCTAAGGGTTACCTCCCTGGAGAGGGTCCTTCCTGGGCCTTACTCCCCCGCTTGGGGTCTCGGTCAGCTTTCTCCACTTTATCCTTTCCAGGAACTGGGCTCCCTCTCCTCAGGGCTCTCAGGCATATGTCAATACCTGTCTCTCCTACCCTCTCCATGAGGGTAGGGCCTATGTTGTTCACCTTTGAAACCTAACTCAAGGCAGAGGCCACTAGAAGTCCGTGGAATGAGAGAATGAGTCAGGGAATGAAAGTAGAGAGGACACAGGACTCACTCAAAGTCACAAAGTAGAGCCATAGAAGTCTTTTGTCCTCTATCCGCTTGGTCCCATAGGGTAACTCTCAGGCACGTGTGGCCACGGAACCCTTGAAATTTGATGGAGAAATTCGGTTGTTAATTTTATTTCTTTTTAACTTATTTAAATTTAAATAACCATCGGTGCTAGTAGAAGAAGCGGGGTAACAATGGTATCCCACCATACAGAGCTGAGTTTGCTGTTGTGAGACTAGAACCTTCTGTCTCCCAGCCTGCCTTCTCTCTGCTCTCGGGGAGATGGCCTTCACCCAGCAGTCTGCCCTGGGGAGAGCCTCCGTACCTGGAGGCATTCCAGAATCAGAAAGGACCCAGTCCTCGCTCGGTGCTGGGTCCTGCTGTCACTCCGCTCCTACCTGCACTTATGGCCATTTAAATTTAAATGCATCAAAAGGAAATAAAATTAAAAATTCAATTGCTCAGTCCCACTGGCCACACTTCAAGTACTCAGTGGCCACATGTGGCGAGTGGCTGCCATATTGGACAGGGAGGCTATAGGACATTTCCATCATTGAAGAGGTCAGTGGACAGCACTACCCCAAGGATTCCCTCACAGATGCTTCTCCCTCTCTGCCACCTTCTCCCTGCCCCAGCTCTCCGGGCCTCAGGACTAGCCTCACCACATCCTACACCAACACCCTATGGGCAGATAGAGCCTGGGACTTCCCCCAACCAGTCTCTGGGGAGCCCACCCCCTCCCCAGCAGCTCAGCAACCCCCCAGCACTTCCCCTTCTCAGCCTAGGCTCGCAAGAGCAAAATCCCTCTCTCCTCTCTGGTCCCACAGACACACCAGCCTCCAGGATGCAAAGCCCTCTAAAAAGGGGAGAGGAAAAAAATACCTCTTAACTCTTTCTAATCCCTTCTCATTCCAGTGAGCTCTTGGAAAAGCAAGACAGCTCATTTCTCCCCCAGACCCTCCTTCTTCTCTTCACAGGCTCAGCCATCCATTTCCCTTCTCCTCCACTCACAGAATCAGACGACTCGAAGACCGGAGCTGGAAAGGTCCACCAAGAGCATCTAGTTTAACTTTTCATTTTGTTTAAGGGAAAGTGGGCCCAGAGAAGGAAAGAAACTTGCCCAAGATCACACAGTGTCCATCTTAACCTTCACCAAGGACTAAAGGTCACCAAGCCGTGAAGGAAAAGCAGGAATAAATTGTATGACGCTCCTGCTATGCCTCAGGTGCTTTATAAATCATACATCAACATATTTAACACTTAACCACAGGGTTTCTTTTGGCGCCTGGTGGCTCAGTTGGTTAAGCGTCTGCTTTGGCTCAGGTCGTGATCCCAGGATCCTGGGCTGGAGCCCCACATTGGGCTCCTTACTCAGTGGGGAGCTTGCTTCTCCCTTTGCCTGCTGCTCCTCCTGCTTGCGCTCTTTTTTTCTCCCTGACAAATAAATTAAATCTAAACAAACAAACAAAATGACAGGATTTCTTGCCGACTTCAGATCAGATTCTGAGGCTCAGAGAGGTTAGGTCACTTGCCTAAGGCTACATACATAGCAAGTAGAGGGCAGAGCCAGTACCCCAACCCTCTTCTGTTGGACTTCAAGGCCTCAAGGAGTTGCCGCGTGCAGAGGGTCTCTTGTCCATTCCTCCTGGAGAGGATCCGGGGAGGTGAGACAGATGCCGTGTTAAGAAGAGCAAAGACAGGGACGCCTGGGTGGCTCAGTGGGTTAAGCCTCTGCCTTCAGCTCAGGTCATGATCCCAGGGTCCTGGGATCCAGCCCTGCATTGGGCTCTCTGCTCAGCGGGGAGCCTGCTTCTCCACCCAACCACCCCCCAACCCCGGCATGCCTCTCTGCCTACTTGTGATCTGTCAAATAAATAAATAAATAAAATCTTAAAAAAAAAAAAAAAGAAGGGCGAAGACAGAGGTGTCTGTGGATGTGGCACACAGCAGGTTATGCTGACCAGCGCTCCTCGTCACTGCTTTGGGCACCGTGACTAGGTTTTAAAATTCTAGTCTGGGAAGTTCTCACAAAGAGGAGCTTTTAACATCATTTTAAGAATTTTTTTTGTCTCAAGACTCATGCTTCCTGAGCTCAGAGATGTTATGATGCGAGCATTGTAGACGTTCAAAGGCCCGCACCTCACGCAGGATGTACAAAGTTCACTTTCAACTACAAAGCAAGAAGATGGCAAGATCAAGTTTTTGGCTGCAAATTTCTGCCACGAAAAGTCCGGTTCCCGTTTCTGAGGCAGACCTCGCCCCCTAGTGGAAACGGGTGGGCTCTGGATTACCCTGGGCGGTTCTCCCCCTTACTAGGCACCCCCCCCCCCCCCGAGGTTCTGCTCTCTTCACAGGCTTGGTGGTTGTGTCAGATCGTCTCCGCGGGGTAAGGGAGGCAGTCGGGTGTGTGCGGTAAGGAGGGGTCCCTGCTGGGGTACTTGACACCTTCAGGTTCGGAGTCTCTGGGCGCAGCAGCAGACATCCTGCCTCAGGGTCTTCCAGGAACCTGTTAAAGCGCAGTTCCCCGGGGGACCCCCTAGACCACAAGGTCAGCCTCTCACAGTTGGGGCCCGGCTCCTGCTCTTGCGCAGCTCCCAGGGGATCCCCGTGGGGCTTCAGTTCAAGAGCCGCAGACCTGCCACTCCTCGCTGTTTGAGCTCCCCCAGGGTGCTGTGCCCTACCCTTCTCCCCTGCAAGGACACTGCCCACCCTCCAAAGCCCAGGGATGGGCTACCTTCCCAATGAGACCGCCCTCACCCTGTCCCAACGCCCCGGTCAGAACCACATGGCATTTCCCATGGGACGGCACCCTACGTGCCCTTCAGCCCCTTACCCCATCCTTTCGCGGGTTGCCTTCCTCCTACCTCCCTGGCTTTTGGACCCCTCGCAGCTTTACTATTCACCCCAGGGAGGCATTTTGGGCACTGCCTTGTTGCAAGTTTCCCCCACTCCTGCCAGCCCCAGGATCACGGGTTTGCATATTCCACAGGACCGAGCTAGAACTGTTGCTTCGCTTAGAAAGTGGCCAGTCATGCCTGTCACAGAGCCTCCAAACAGCTT
The DNA here is from genome assembly GCF_020171115.1 of Neogale vison. Classification (NCBI taxonomy): domain Eukaryota; kingdom Metazoa; phylum Chordata; class Mammalia; order Carnivora; family Mustelidae; genus Neogale; species Neogale vison. Next base: position 231,255,702 of record NC_058092.1, on the reverse strand, counting down.
CTTCTCTCCTGGGCAACTGCAGACTTGCTTTTCAGAAGTTTCTAGTTCTTATCTCGTCTGTCACCCCACAGGAGTGTGGAAAAATGCCATGGGGCTGCTCTTTCTCTAGAGCCAGCAGCACAGTGCCCTGCCCCCGTGGCTGCACAGCCGCTGGTGGCCCAGAGAGGGACTGTCCCACCCAGCAGCTCTTGGTCCCCAGGGGGAGGCAGAGGCACTGGTTTAGGCCCTTTTTATAGACAAGCAATGTTCACTGAGGGTAAGCGACGAGCGACTTGTCTGACTTAGCACAATCAGTCCGGAGGTGAGGCAAAAACATCATTGTCTTCTTTCCCAAATACTGTGCTCCTCTGTTAAAGAAAACATTCTGTTTCATTCTTGGGGTGGGGGGGGAGTCAGGTTCTCAGGAAGATGCACTCTATCACCCCATTCTGAATGGCAAAACACCTAGAAGTGTCCCTAAAAAGATTTCCAAGAGGTTGCCTGCCGGTCTTCTGAGTGATGGGAGTCTCTGTGGTTTTTCTTTTCTTCTTTGTGTTTTCTTATTCTTTTCTTTGACAAGCCTGTATTATTAGAAATAACATTTCATGTTTTGAAAAATGAAAAATGAAACTCTCGTGCTTATTGGGAAAGAAACCATAGCTCCCTGTGGAAACATAAATGAATCTCTTCAACGAAATGTTGAACAAGCAAGCGGGCACAGAAGAGGACGGGCTGGATGACACGGTCTACTCAATTTTGAAACTTAATGGCCAAACTAATAAATGGTGACAGTCGGGATAGTGTTTACTTTCCAGGGGTAGTGACCAGGAGGGGGGTGTCTGGGGTGTGGACCTTGCTCATTCTGTTTTTGATCTGGGGGCTTCTCCTAGGTGCATGTTCACCTTATGGTAACCCACCAGACTGCATCATAGATTTTTAGTGGCTTTATTTTATTTATTAAAATATCATTTATCTCACAGGGAGCCTGGGTGACTCAGTCAGTTAAACATCTGCCTTCAGCTCAAATCATGATCCCAGGGTCCTGGGATCAAGCCCTGCATTGGGCTCCCTGCTCAGCGGGGAGTCTGCTTCTCTCTCTCTCTCTCTCTCTCTCTGCTGCTCCCACTGTTTGTGCTCTCCCTCTCTCTCAAATAAATAAATAAAAGCTTTCAAAGTATTATTTATCTAAATTCCTGAGTATTTTGGTGCAAGGTGTGTGCCCGACTTGTCTGACCCTCGCCCCAGCCCTGCAGGGATGGGAAGCGTAATCGAGGCAGTGCTTTCCAACCATCTATCCCACTGCGCCACGCTGACCAACTTCCCAAAACCCTTTATGTCAAGGATTTATCTGGAAAGCACATGGGACTCCAGGGATTACACACAGTATAAATATGATACAGAGAACTGATCATGGGGATGAAGGAAGAACTAAGAAGTCAAACAGGAGAAGGGGGAAGCCCAGAGACCAGCAGCAGGGGGAAGGCTGCACTGCCCCTCGCACTGAAGGGACACAGACCCAGAAGCAGGGCCATTTGGTGGCACTGGGACCATGGCAGGAGGCTGCCAGGCAGAAGCCATGAAGGAGACACAGCCATTGCTGAAAACATCTGGCTTCTCCCAGTCTCTTGCTCTTCAAACCCCTGCCACTCCTTCTCATGGTCTGGACCCGGCCAGAAGCAAACTGTAGAGGGAGATGGGATGGGACTTGCAGAAGAGAAGGGGGGATGCACATGGGAAAGAATGCATCCGTTCCTCTCCTCCAAAGCCTCCGCTGGGCTGCCTTCCCATCTTCCCACCAACCTCTCTCCCTCCCATTTTACCCTGTACAGAGCATCAGTCCTCTGCTGGAAGGATTTCCCCAGGCCCATGTCTGATTCTAAGGTGATTGTTAGACTAAATTTACCTACCTGTTTGTCTGCGCAGTATCAAGGATGCTCTATCACTCTTCCAAAGACACTGGCTAACCCATTGTGGTGGACACACTTCAGGATGCGCCCTTGTATAATCCTCTTCCCTTGAGTGTGGGTGGAACATGTGACTCAATTCTAGTCCAGAGAATATGGCTAAGGTGATGGGATGTCACTCCTAAGTTACCTTACATCATACAAGACTCTGTCTTAGCAGACTAGCATCAAAGAGACTGAAGGATAAAGAGCATTGAAGGATAAAGAGCCATGCTTTGAAATGTCTGTAGAGATGGCCAGCAGGGAATTTGGGGGTTACTGGGGTCTAGATGCTCTTCTCCCAACAACCAGTAAGCAGCCAGGCCCTCAGTTATGCAGTTGCAAGAAAATACATCTGCCAACTCCATGAACTGGGACATGGGCTCTCCCCAGTCATGCCTTCAGATGAGAACACAGCTCTGCTGCCTCTAGACTGTAGACTTGGGAGACCCTGAACAGGAGACCCAGCAAAGCTACCTGAACTCCTAATCTGCAACAAATGTGAAATAATAAATGCCTGTTGTTTCAAGCCTGAATTTATGGGACTTTGCTACACTGCAACAGAAAACTAATCCACAAAGTGGGAATAAAGGCTCTCTAACTCACTTTCTCCAAACCACTGAATTCCATTTAAAAAGGCGGATGGTCTGCAAGTCACTCTCTACCTTGTAATTGTTCCCTTCTCTCCCTGTCCTCCCCAAAAAACTGCAGGGACAGAGGTCAGGTGTGTCCTGGTCAGCAGGTAGAGAAGCATCATGAAAAGGGGAGCACTTGGTACTCCCAGTTGGAGAATGTTGTCAACTGCTGACACTCCCATCACAGTGCTCCTGCGAAGACAATAAGTTAGGGCTGGCCTCCAGGTGCTCTGAGGTGAAGGATGGCAAACGGACTCAGGTCTCGTATTTTCCATCCACAAATGATACAAACATGGTGCTCCAGTTTGAAAGTCTCCCTAGAACTCCTGTGTTGAATCTTAACCCCCAAAGCTGATGGTTTTAGGATGTGGGGCTTTTGTGAGTTGATTAGGTCACAAGGACACCACTCTAACCCTTACAAAGTGGCCTCAGAGAGTCCCCTAGTCCCTTTTACCCTCCAAGGACCTAGCAAGAAAATGGCTGTTTCTGAACTAGGAAGCCAGTCCCCTCCAGAACCTACCCTGAATATGCCAGCATCTTGATCTTGGACACCCAGCCTCTAGAACTGTGAGTGATAAACGTCTGTTGTTATAAGTTCCCCCACCTGTGGTACTCTGTGACAGTAGCCCGACTGAGACAGTGGGCAAAAGTTCTACTAAGACCATGGCCAGGGGCCCTGGGTGGCTCGGTGGGTTAAAGCCTCTGCCTTCGGCTCAGGTCATGATCCCAGGGTCCTGGGATCGAGCCCCGCGTTGGACTCTCCGCTCGGCGGAGAGCCTGCTTCCTCCTCTCTCTCTCTCTGCCTGCCTCTCTGCCTACTTGTGATCTCTGTCTGTCAAATAAATAAAATAAAATCTTTAAAAAAAAAAAAAAAAGACCATGGCCAGCTAGGAAAGTCAGCTGAAGGCTTGAGTGGTCCCTTCAATGTCATTTTATTTTCTTTTATGCAGACTGGTGGAAGAAGGAAAAATCCCACAGATCTTTCTGGAAATTGTCAAGAAGTTGGGAAGATGAATGAAAAACTTGCATAGATTGGGATGCCCACAGTTTGGACTTTCAGGGCCTAAAAGATAAAACAAAACAAAGCAAATAGGCCTTTTAGGATAAACACAATTGCCCTCTTGAGGAGGGACGAGGGAGAGAGAGGACTTCACAGTTGTGTATGGCAGTCATTCCCAACTTTGGCTGCACATGAGAACCACCTAGGGAAAGTCTTTAAAACAAACTTTAAAAAATTTAAGTATAACATAAATATAATAGAGTACACACTTATTAAGGGTCCGGCTTGGTGAATTTTCACGAGTGAGTCTTCCTGGGTGACCACAGTAAAGACCATTTCAGACACCTCAGAAATCCTCTTTATATTCTCTCTCAGACAATATCCTGGCCTCCCTGCTCCCACCTCCATAAGGGAAATTGTTATTTTGGCTCCTGACATCACAGAGAATAGCTTGGGAAGCTTTAAACAACACCAGTGCTTGGGCGGCACGGTGGCCTATCTGGTCTAAGGAGCTGGGTGGGGCTCAGAGCTGCAGACCATGCAAAGGGCCCAGTGTTCTGATGTGCAGTCAGGGCTGGGAACAATTCCCTGGCTTAAAGCCGAGTCCCATTCCCTACAGGACAGCAAGGGAGGCCCCCGGACATTCTGGGATTCCCAGGTTCCTTGTAGGACTATAGCCAGGCTCCCTGGCCATCTTTGGATTTCACCTGTCAGGACCTGGGCCAGGTAGGGAATCACCTGGATGCTGGCGTGGCCACTGAGGCAGGTAGGTCAGGCCACAGATCTTGGTGCACATCCCAGGCCATGTGTAGGTGACAGTGGAGGTGGAGGGGACAGATAACACTCCACCAGTCTCTGCTCCTCCAGCCAGTACCCTTGACATTTATAAAATGGATCTGGCATTATAGTGAGAGTTTTCAATGTCCCTCAGCTTTTCATTCAAGTTCTCTCTCTAGCATGATGTGGAGCTGTGATTATCTTTTAGAAAGTGAGCAAGCGTCCCCTGGAGATTTCTGGAGATGTAAAGCCAGGGATCCCCAACAAGGGGTGGAGGAGAGAAAGAGCACAAAGGATATTAAGGAGAAAAGTCACAGACAGACACTCACATGGCTTTTGCAGGATGGCTTGACGAACCCAAACTTCTGGGTGATCTGGTTGGTCCTGAACTCTTGCCACTTGCCGTCCACCAGGGTCTGGGCTCTGATCTCGTACTTCACCAAGCGCTCCGTTCTCAGGCTAACGGGGCCGTGCTCATAGAGCAAGGACGGGAACCCCAAGTCAGTGTGCTTTACTCTCTGCAAAGAGGGGGATCCATCTTAGGCGGAACTGAAAGTGGGGTGACCCAGAGTTAGCGACACCTGGTTCATTGGCTCTCCCGTATAATGTATGCCCAGAGCAAAGGGCTATTCCCCCGCAGGGCTCCATTTCCTGAGAGCTGCTGCTGCTGAGTCAGCTAGTAGCAGAGCCCTCACCCTGCAAAACCACTGACTCACAGACTGGGCTTTGGTGAACCCAGAAAAATGCCTTTAAGTCAAGCTGTACTGAATTGGAAGTTCTTCACGATTGCTTGGCCTGAATTTAAAAACCAACATAGTATTCACATGAGCATTTCAACGGGCATTGTTACAGAACTCATCTCTCCCATCCAGTAAAATCCATTATGTAGGGAAGTGCCTGAGTCACTGAAGACCAAGAACTGATGCAAGAAAGAGATGTGACTCACTCAAGGGTATGCGATGGGGGGTGGCAAAGCTGGGGCTAAAAACTCCCTTTTCTTCACTCATGCATCTGTCCATTTAGCCATTCATGATACAATATATCTCCCCTGCATTCCAGGTACTATGATTAGTAGTGATAAGAAGAAGATGAATGAGATATGGTTTCTCCAGGAGCTTGATGTCTTGGAGACTTATAAAGCAAATCCTAAGTGGAACACAGCAGTCCCTGGTCATAGTTGTCATGGTCAATGTCACCATCATTATCATAGAGTGCTTTATGGGTCAGGCCCTGTTACAATGGCCTTTGCACAAATTAACACAGTAATACTGCCCACAGCCAAGTGCGGTAGGTCCTCTTACCTTCTCCATCTTAAAGCTCAGGATACTGGACATAGGGAGGTTCATTGGCTTGCCAAGGTCACACAGCTCGCCATGCAGCTTGACTTTGACTCTCTGCTCTTCAACACAGTGCTCTTCCAGATGTCTAGCAGGAGCACCGAGGCGAAGTCATCTGCCTTCCTGACTTGACCAGTGTCCTGTCCACTGCCTGCTCTGACTCTCTCAGAGCGGGCACTATGTGTTACCTCCACCAAAGAGGGGCCATCAATAGAGAATCACCCACCATGTACGAACAAATGATGTGCTGAGCCCCGAAAGTGGGGTCAGAATCAAGAATTTAACCCCAGTTTGTCAATAGAGGCTGTTCGAATATGAAAACTTTCAGTTTGGAAATCTTCATCGATTAAACAGGCCAACGACAGCAAGCTCCCAAAGTTGTACAAATCAAATCATGTTATAGAAACATGATTAATATCAGGCTTACAACACATTCTATGGTCATTATTAACAAGTAATTAACCAATTATTATTGATTTAGTATGGATTGAATAATGATTTAATATGAATCTTAAAGACCATTTCAGAGACATACCTTTCCTGGGCTCTGTCCTTCTTACCTGCATGTAAAAACTATAAGAGGTAGTATCATGTTTGATTCCCTTTATCTCAAAGAAGAATCCATATACGGCAATCATTTCTGAATGAGTTGTATACTCCTAAGTTGGGAAGGATAAACAACAAGAGGAGCGGGGAAGAAATCTTCAGTGTTCAATGGCATGAGGACACAGTAAAAAAAAATTCTGGCTAAAACAAAAGTGACTAATTTGACTGTTGGTTTAAAACACAAGAGCAATTTTAGCTTAAGAAGGGCCAAATTGTAATGACTTCACAAATCCCTCAGGTTAGCACTCAGTGACATATTAATTGCTCTGTGCGTCCTCTAGTAGGGTGAAGAATGCATTAGGCATGTTCTTAGATGTTCAGGGGCTTGCAGACCTTTGGAATAAAGCATCTGCTCCAATTTAATGGGCCTAAAAGACACTCCATACTCGTGGTATCGTGAGGTATGCTGACCCCTGAGGTCGGCAGTCTGTCTACTTAGGCAGGTCTCTGCAAGAAAGGGGGGAGACCCAGCCCATCCAGTCCTGACCCAGAGGGGAGTTTCTGATGATAGATGCAGAGCCTCAAGTTCCCGGAACACAAAATCTTTTGAGATCACTACTGGGGAGGCTTTAGAAAGTCAGAGAGCAGCAATTTCTTGGAGAACCGTGCCTATCCCAGGTAGCCCAAGATAGAAGGCAGTCCCTGGCCTTGCACACTCCCTTAGGGACTGAGCGCCCAGATGCCTTGCAACCAAGCTCCCTAATCCCTGCTGCTTGGATGTGGGGGAGAGACCCATCAAAATATCCACCCAGAATAGGTTTTCCTTGCAACTGTAAACACAGGCTTGGAGTGGAATCTCTCATCGAGCCATTGGCAAGTCTTGATGTTTGTGGAGAAGAGAATGACCAATTCATCCCAGTTTGTCCAAGCCTTTCCTGGTTTTAGAACAGAAAGTTCTGCATCCCAGGGAAACTCCTCCATCCCTGGAAAACTAGGACAGTTGGTTTCCCCTCAAGGAGAAACTCTGGATGTGCACACCATGTCAATGAATGGCCTGTCCCAGGTCCCTGACTTGTGAATTTCATTTCCTAGGGTGTTGTGAACATGCAGGAGGAGACACGACAATTTCCTTTTCTGTCCTGGTCTTGCTAAGGGAGGGAAGAAGCGATTATACAGAAGTCCTTAACCAAGTGTGGAAGGGGACGGTCCTTCCCCTCACTTGGGCCCAGTGGTCTGTACCTGGTTAAAGAGCAGCCCGAATCTCATAGCCTGGGTGGCGAGATCTTTCACATGGACCATGTCACCTCCATTCTCCAGCTGAAAGAGAAGCCCACGAGCTACCTGGACACCAGCTCCTCTCACCATCTGCACATCGGTTCGCTGACCCCACAACCCCAACCATGCTTGAAAAAGAGTTCTGTCTCTGGATCCCACACTCGGCCACCCAGCCAGGCTGCAGGATTTGTTGAAGCCTACCATGCGCCAGGTCCTGCCTCAATGCTTTGAGAAGATGCCAAGATGAGAATGGGAAACATGCCTGAGCAGTCTCCCCGGGGAAATAAAATGTGTACGTAAACAGCCTGATCACTTGTAGAGGATGATGGTGGCCATAAAGTCACCCGCATGATCCCGCATGGTAGCATACGTGACACTGGCAGCAAGGGGCAAAAGGAAGGAGGTGGGCTGGGTCAGAAGAACAGAAAGGGTGGGGTGCAGGGGGGACTTCCTGAGGTGTCCAGCCCCAGGGACGGTCTCCTGCCTCAACTCTGCTGTTAGAGCCTAGATCTGAGTTACGTCCAGAGACGCTCGGTTCCATGGAGTCATTATCTGCTGTGCTGGGGCACTGGGCACTGTGGTTTGCACATGACAATAGGTGTTTGTTGGGCTGAATTGAGTTTTAACCAGTGACTCATAAATCCTCAGAACTCAAACACTGCCCTACTTCATCCCTAAAAATGCATGATTAGAAACACAAGAAGTACAACAGTTCGCATGGACAATTCACAAAGGGGGACATGCCACATGGAAAAAATATTCATATTTACTAGTAATAAAAGAAATGCATAGAGAAAAACGGGATATCATTGTTCACTTCTCAATTAACAAAAGTGATCCAAAACAAAAAAGCCCCACATTGCTGAACATGTACAAAGGGATGTAAGCTCATTCATTCCTGGAGAAAGAGTAATTTGGTCCTAAATTTTTAATATGTATCAAGAACAAAAATGAATGTTCCTTTTTGGGCCAGTATTTTCTATTCTTAAGATAGCCTGTATGAAAATACTTCTGGGATGCCTGGGTGGCTCGGGTCACGATCCCAGGGTCGTAGGATCAAGCCTGCATTGGGCTCCTTGCTCAAGCAGGAAACCTGCTTGAAACCTCCCTCTCCCACTCTGCCTGCTTGTATTCCCCTCTCTTGCTGTCACTCTCTCTAATAAATATAATCTTTTATAATAAGAATAAAAAAAGAAACAATTCTCAGTATGGTAAAATAAACTATCACATGCAAATATGTTTCTCATACAGTCATTTATAGTAGTTAACAATTAGGAACACCACAAATTTTCCACTCGAAAGGAAAGGCAAAGTAGCATTATTTAGAGCCAATGTTCTTGGTGGAAGAGTTTACAGCCAATAAACACAATGAGATCTTAGCAGGCGTTGTCTCTGGGCGATGGGTCTGAGGATATGTCTTTTCTTTCTTTCAATTTCTCTGCATTTAAAAAATTCCCAATAGCAAGCACATGTTACATGTGTGTCTCGGGAGTTTGGTCCAGAGGGCCGTAGAGCCAGTGCTCCCGGACCCCAGCTCATGCTCTGGGTCAATAGCGCGCATGCGCCGGGTGCCTGGGTTCCTAGCCTGGGGTCCCCGCCCCCTCTGGCCCTCCAGGCTTGGCTTTCCCCACTGCCCCAGAGGAGGAGCCAAAACCATCTCGACCTCAATAGCCCAGGGGTTTCAGATGCAAAACACATCTCCAGAAAAAGCCAAGTCAGAAAAGCAATAAATTTCAATAATTATTTCCTTGCTGAGCTGGAAACTCACTGCGTGGTAATGGTTGGCTGTAACTCGGATCAACCAGGACTCCGGGAAGAAATTAATGTGCCTTAACTCCTCCAGATTTTTGCCTTGGAAGAAACACAGAGAGAACATTTTTATAGTATATTCATCACAGACTGGCAGAAGTCTAGTTTATGGAGAGAGGAGGAAGTTGAGGATTGAAGACTGGAGGGTCTAACCAGGGTCCCGGAGATCATAAGGTGCGTGGAGCCCAAATGGGACAGCACTGAGCGTTTTCCCCCAAAGTGTTCACAGCCCCCTGGCCGAAATCCTGTCCTAGCAGGGCAGGTTGGGGTCTGATCGTTGGTGTCTTTGGGGTGTCTAGAAGCAACTTGAACAGAACTAGCTGGGGTCCATCAACTATCCCTGGGTTTTAGAGTTATCCATCATACCTGGATAATGTCCTTTCATTCGCAAAGTTTTCCCTGGGGGGCCACCTGGGCAGACCCAAACACATTCCCCACTAGCTTCTGCCTCTTTCCAAGTCAGAGAGGCCTCTGCCAGGCCCAGCACAAGAGGCTGAGAAAGCCAGGCATGGAGCACAGACTCACAGACTTCCCCCCAGCTGCTTGACCTGGAGGGGATGCTACTCTTAAGAGGCAGGGCACGTGGCTAGAGGACACTCACACAGCCCTTGGCAGCCGCACACGCTTTTGCAATCCATAGGGCCCTTCACCCACTATCATATTTCATGGAAGCTCTGACTGTCCCCCACTTTACAGACAAGGACACTGAGACCAGAAAGGTACGTTACTTTCCCAAAGTCACACAGCTTGAAAGTGACAATGCCGTCGCTCAGTCTATTCCTACAACAATGCCTACTGGGTCTTTCCCAGGAGTGGCTGAGGGGTGGGGCGAGTCCCCAGCAGCTCCCCAGGAGGCTTACCTTTGATGATTCCGTGCAGGCGCAGGCAAAGGAAGAGGGGCACCAAGCTCTGTCCTGCGTCCTGATCCAGAAAGGAATGCTTCTTGGGGAAGCTTAGGAGAGAGGAACAAGAGACTGTCATCAGACTGCTTTCTGGAACTGGTGAGGGCGGGTAGAAGTCACGTCAAAGAGACTGGTAGTTTCGCCAGCCAGGAGTAGACGGGGCTTGGTTCTCTCTGGATGGGCGAGGGGTGTGGAAGCAGAGGGCAGCTGAGGCAGCCTGGGCGAGGGCTGACCCCAGAGGTCGTAATGAGGCACTGGTTCTAGTCCCCTTGCCATCCCCCACCGAGACACACGCCTGGCAGGTGCACAGAGCATACCCAGGAAGTGACTGACGGTAACGAGTTACTGTATAGAGGATTTTGAGATACATTTTCTCACTTGGGTCTCACAAACCTTTTGTGGGCCAGAGAGGGCACATGTCTTCGGCTCCATTTCACAGATGAAAAACAAAGACTCAGTGAGGACTTGAACCTGGGACTTCAGGTTCCTCCTCTACACAGGCTGCCATTTCAATAGTGGCCAATGTAGACCCTTTAAAAGTGCTTGCTCGGGCACCTGGGGGGCTCAGTCATTAAGCATCTGCCTTCAGCTCAGGTCATGATCCCGGGGTCCTGGGATCCAGCCCCACGTTGGCTCCCTTGCTCAATGGGAAACCTGCTTCTCCCTCTCGCACTCCCCCATTTGTGTTCCCTCTCTCTCTCTCTCAATCAAATAAATAAATAAATAAATAAATAAAATTTTTTTAAAAAGTATTTTCTGGAAGGATTAAAAAGAAGGAATGTGGGTAACGAGTTCTACTAGCTGTTTCCCAATCAGACCTTCAGCGGTTACTGCCCATATTAAACTCCAGTTAATTTCCACACGTGGCTGAGGTCAGGGCTGGGTTGAGATCAGATTCCCTTTGAGAACACGCGTACACGTAGACACACACCCACCACTCTTGTTTTGAAACAACTCGTTTCGTGAAAGGGTCCTTTTTCACCAATGGAGACCACGGGGGTAATTTTTCCAAGTCCCTTTGGAAATGCAAAGTCATTCCTTCAAGGCAAATCCGTATGAGACCAGCTAAGGGCTCTTGTAGATTATTTTTCCATGAATCAAGAGGGATGTCCAAATTGCACCCTGTCTCAGCCAGACTGAACGCACCACTGGCCCGTGTCCTGCCTCTGCTGGGGGTGCCCGCCAGCCTGCTCAGGACCATTTGCTTTCAAACGGGAATTCTTGGGACTCTCCGTGTGAGTGGTCCCAGGAGAGAGTGTAAGGATGCCGAGGCATTGTGGGAGGAGAGAGGGGCACAGCAACAAATGAGTTGACTCAATCCAATGATTATTAATTAGAATCTGCTGGGTGCCAGTCTCCAGGAGCGGACAGGTCAGGTATGCGTAAAGGACGGCTGATACTTTCAGGAGCGCAGTGCTAGTGATCCCGGAGCAGCCCTCCATTCCCCGGAGCAGGCGGAGCTGGGCTAGTGTGGGCCATACCAGAACCCAAGAACATGGCATCTTAGCCGGACAAATAACACTCGCTTGCCTCTCTCTCACCATTTAACCAAGGAAAGAGCTCCGGGTTATCATGTGGGGTACAGGTGCCCAGGAGGGAAGAAGGGGCTGGGCTGGCACAGTCCCTCTCGTTCCCTGTCAAGCTGAGCGCTCTGGGGAATGAGCCTGCGCCCTTGGCAAAGGTTCCCATAGCCCGGCACTGCCCCTAGAGTGAGAACCTGCTGGAGTTGTGGGTTAAAGACACTTTCAGCCCAAAACGGAAAGGACAGTAAGAGGACAGCACTTCAGTGACTCGGAAGCCCCCGGGCACCAACTCTGCAGCTTTGTGGGAAGGAAGCCGAGACCCCTGAGTCTCCCTGGGGCAGGTGCTCAGACCTCAGAGCCCATCAGCCAGGATCTCTCCCGACAGACAACCTCTCTGTCCTCTCCGAGGATTCGGGGAAGAGCTCTGTTGAGATATGTGATTGGACTCTAAGATCCCTTTGGGTCACAGGGACGGGGCATTGGTGGCGGCCAGCTTGCCAGGTCATGAGTCTGCTCATCCGTTGTCCAGCCATGCTTTGGCGAGGTGCCCGTCCCAGGCCAGCTGGCCACCAGTCACGGGACCGAGCCTCCCTGAGCTCGAATCCCCTTCTCTGTCCTGTGGAAACAACAGCCATGGGTGATGGTGCTGGGCACGGTACACCCCCGAGGACTCCCCATCTCGTGGCCACCACCACTGTCCTCTTGTCCCTGGGAAAGGGACTTAGAGTCAAGCTGGCTAAGTGCGTGGACTTTGTGATCACTGCCACCCTGTAAATGGTCCAAGCCCGGGGCCACCTCCAAGGAAGAAAGTAGTGGCCTCTGCTGATCTTCTAAAGTCTGAAAGCACGAGCATCAGGGGGCTGTGGTCCAACCAGTCAGCAGAGCCCCGCCCCTGGAGCCCAGCGAGGTCCACCGTCACAGAGGCAGGACCCTCCCAGGCCTCCTGAGGACAGCCTGGGGCATTTCCCCCTCTCCTGGCTCCTTTCAGCTGTCCGGAGGCAGAGGCTTCGGCTGTCTCGGGCTCAACCATGAGCGCATTCACCCCACTTCACACAAAGTGAGAAAACGCCGATGCTAAGTCGGGGGCCTCTTTGTGTGGCTCTTTTATGCGACCGAGCGCTGGCGTGGGCCCCCTGCCACTCGGCGCCATGTCTGTGCCAAGATCTCTCTGGGTTTAGAACCAACTTTTCTGGGGCAAACTTCAGGCCATGGTGTCTGAAACCTGAAACCTTTGGGTCATGACCCCTTCGGGGAGGACAGTTCCTAGGCCTTGAGACTGAAAGACACACCCAGGTTGGCTCTGGGTCCGGCTTTCAAGGGCCCGGGAACAAATCCCCCACAGACTTCCTGAAAGGCAGTGCCCGGGACAAGTGCCCTTCTGACTGTCACAGGTTGTCATTTTAGAGCTGCCCTTCGCCACAGCCTTCTCACTTCCCCCATCCTGTCATCTGTTGGTCATTTGCCCTTCCTGTGAGCATCTGACTCAGAGCCCCAGTACCCCAGGGCTTGATTATAGCCTTAAAATTCACCCCTCAGAATTCTGACCCATGGTACTCCACAGACAAGCCTCGGGGACTTTATGCTAGCAGAAATAAGCCCAACACAAAAGAATGAACACTCCGCCATTCCACGTAAGCGAGGTCCCCAGGGTAGTGGGATTCACAGAGACAGAAGCAGAGCGGTGGGTTCGCTGGGGCAGGGGCTGGCTAGCTGCTCCTGGTGAATGGACGCAGGGCTTCCGTTTGGAAAGATAAAAACATTCTGGAGATGGAAGGAGGTGATGGTCGCACAATAGTGTGAATGGGTTTATTTATGCCACTGAACTGAACACCCCAAAATGGTTAAAATGGTCAATTTTCTGTTCTGCATATTTTACCATAATAAAACAAGAAAGAGAGTTAAAATATCACTCCATTTCTATGAGCAATCCATGAAGTAATAGTTTACATTTTAAGATGAAGTTGGAAGAAAAAAGTTACACATTTTGGGACAATAACTCACGATGAGAAAGGAACACGGCTTTTTTCCAAGTGGAACTCGGTATAGAACTGGCCACCTTCGGCCAGCCGGGAGCCGGACCCGGTCCTCTGGGCTCCCAACCTACAGCCCAGTACATGAAAACGATTCCGACGGCTGCCACCACCGCCATCGCCTAGTAGACGCCGTTGCCCAATGAACTTGCCCCTGCCCCAATAGGCTCAAGTCCATGCAGGAAGGTCAGGTCCTTGCCTGAAGTCTCCCAGCCAGTTCATAGCAGGGGTGGGAGGCAGACCCCGGGCTGCCATCTGCTAACATCTTATTTACCGAACGTATGGTCTGTCTCTGCTTCTGAGGTGGGAAATGCCGCAAAGACGGGGCTCGGCGTCAGTTTTTGCTCCCCTCCTGTCGGTGGTTCTTGCAGGGCCGGGCACTCCGTGGGCTTGCAGTATGTTGAGTGAATGAATTGGATGAGGAGTTGGTCCCACCGACCTGGCAGCTTCCACCCTCCCATCCCTTCCCTCCACTCGCCCACAGAGTCTTCTCGAGGAGGACCAGCTGTCCCCATCCCCAGCGCACGTGCGCACGCACACACACACACACACACACACACACACACACGGGTGCGTGCAGACGAGGCTATTACGTGCTGATGTTCCTGTGCTCATGGGAGTCCCACCTGCTGCCGTTGCCGGCTTATCTGCCAGGCCAAGTCCTGGCAGACATTCATTGAGACCCTGTTCCACGTCATCTTGACAACGAAGTTGGTCCTGACCTTTGCCCCAAGGCAGAAGTGGGTCTAGAAATAATGGTCATTTGCTCTGCCCTTTGTAAGGACTCTTGAGTCAGACACTTCTCACCCCTGAGACCCCTGCCACATCTCTAATCTTGCCGAAGACGATGTACTGGGGCTACCCGGCTTGGGGGGAAAGCCAAGAAGCCACAGGAGGGAAGTGAAAACTTAGCAAGGCATAGGGATCAATGATATTTAGAGACTTTGAAAACAAAGGAGCTTCAGCATCCAGAGAGCTAAACTCTAGGGGAGCAGGGGCAGCGTGGTCAGAGCAAGAGAAGAAATTAAAAAGGGCAAGAAACACCAAAGTCCAACGATGAGAAACCCTGTTGCCCCCAGATATAGCCACCTTCCTGCACAGGGCTTGGTTATCTGAGACAGAACCATCTGAAGGCTCTCGTGCCTGTGACTCATGGGATGTTTCAAAATGAATGTTGTGGTTAAGAGATCAGAGTTGTCACACCAGGGGTGCCCAGTTTCATGATGACTGTGGGGCCACATCTGCAAACGCCACTCTTTAATCACAATAGACACATGGCTGATGGCTTCCCTGTCACACAGCATCACAAAGTGTGTCCTTGGAGACATCAGTGGGCTTAGGTGTCAGAGATGTAGGGGGCCGTGGAGTGGCTCTACGCCAAGGCTCCCCTCGCGGGACACGAGGGGAGCACATTGATGGCTTTATCAGGCCAGTGCCCGCTCACACGGTCAGCACGTGCTCTTGTTCTCTCTGCAAAGAGAAGCTCAAGGAAGCAATCTGTCCAGTGAGCAGGTGAAATCTGGGAGGGCTTCCTGGAGGAGTCCTTGGGTCAGACTGGGATAGCGCCAAGGAAGGAGGGGAGACTCAGCTGCAGAACTCATAGAAATCTAGGAGTTGGGATCACGTGGGAATTGGCTTTGCTGGTGGCTGTCAATGACCTCCTGGAGAGGTTGTAAGCCCACTGCTGGAGCCCATCCTTGTGTCAGAGAGGGACCCACTTAGTGATCAATCAGTCCGTTAAGGATTAGAATTATAGGTCAATCCGTGACTTTCCCTCGACCCAGAGAATCTCAAAATAAAAGAAGTTCAGGGAAACCCAGGTCAGCTCCTACCCCACCACCATGTTGCTGATGGATCCTGAGCCCGCCCCTTGCCTTCCCCGGCCATCTGTCCCTGGATGGAGTTTACAGATGCTCCAGTAAGTGAAAGGGAGGGGAGACATTAAAAGTGTTTTCTGTCAGGTTCTATTTATACAACGTTCAAAAGCAGCCAAGACATCTTGAAAGGAAAGGAAGCCAGGATGTTGTTTGCCTTTTTCTGGGAAAGGTGGGGACAAAGATAAGACAGTCCAGGTGGCTGGTCACGTCTGTCTGTGGGGCAGGGGGCTGCTCCCACTTTCTGGAAATCCACTTTGGGTTCACACACTTTTCAGTATGTATTTTATACTTTGATGAAAAATGTGCTTTTTAAAAAAGTGCAAAGTTTGCCTGCCTCTGGCTTTACTCCAACCAAGGAGACTTTCCAGCTCTCCTGGATGTCCTCAGACTGCTAACTGGAAAGAAATGATGACTTTGCCTCTGTGGACAGAGGCAACAACTTTGCTTACATTTTTTGTTTTCCTACAAGGAAATGTTAAATTTAATTCTGGCCAGTCTATTTGTTTTTCTAAATTCACCATTGCCAGAAAACGGACTGTGGGTGCTGAGGGGAGCGTGTGAGCCAGCGTGCGTGTGTGTGTGTGAGTGAGTGTTCCCTTCCTATAATATTACACTTAGCAATGAAAATAAGTTGGAAGATGTTCATACACTTCTAGCTAGGCAGAGAAACTTCCCTTTCCCCTTTCCATCAGTGTCTCTGTCATAGAGTGCGTGTTCAGTAACTATGTGTTGATGCATAAAACATTGAAAAAAAAATCAATGGATAAAAGAAAATAGGAGAATAAGAAAGGCTTGGACCTGTGTCTTTATTTGCAGGCATTATTCAAATACCTTCCCTCGTGGCTTGTTTTCTGGACATTGCTAAGAGAGATCAGAAAAGGGACATCTGGTCTATTTTTACACCATCACTGCCTCAAGCCCTCCCGATGTGGATGCTGGGCTAGCAAAGACCACACCCAGCGCGGCAGTGTGGCTTGTCCCCAGGGCTCACAGGACCTCCCTTTCCCAGCTCAGATTCAGGCGGCTTGGCCTACTGCCACATGTTATCAAAGTACAGTCCCTTTGGGGAAGTCCCCATCTGGTGATGGCCTCAAAATGTCCACTCTGAGCACTGGGAGACCCCTTGATAAATCACTCTGCCATTTACATTACGTCACCAATAGTAGCAACTTTAAAAACTGGGCCAAAGGGTCAGCTTCGTTGATTCTCATTCCTAAGCCTACACGTTGTCTCCCAGAGGCAGCCATCTCATCTTTTAATGCCCCATGGCACATCACTGTTGGCGGCCACAGAAGCATGACTAGCTGTCCCCCTTGGCCTCATTGAACTGTGTAGTTTAGTTCCCCTGGTGACCCGGCTCTGGCCCAGGTCTATGAGCAGAGATGCCTTCTCACTGCCCGAACCTTCAGGCCACCAGCCCCATTGGGCCAGCAGCCCCGAGGCCCTGCCCCACTACGGGTCAGCCCCAGCTTTGGGGCTGGCTAGGATGGGGTTGGCCAATACAGAGTAAGGGAACCACTGCTGCTCACTGCCATGTCTGGGGTAGACATCGCTAACCCACCAAGACGTAATTTCTCCCTGAGCCAGAGAAAGCCTTGGAACCCTTCCTTGTCCAGAAAACCAAATGGGCACCTGCCCCAAGTCACCTGCCTCCGAGCCCCGTTACTCCTAGTTGCTACAGACAAGGTATTCTCTGAATTTTACTTCAGCCTATGAAGACCCACTTCTGTGAGGGGAACCAAGCTACGCGAAAACGATGGATGGGAACTCATCACTCAGTAAGCCCTTCCGTGCACAGCACAGTGCCGGGAAGCGAGGGCTGAGAGGGAGGCCCACACCCCCTTCCTTCAGGCCACTCATGGTGCTCCTGGGGCTCAGGACGGAGGTACCACCACGTGGTCATAAGGCAACTGGTCACAGAGGCTCTCCAAGGAGGCCCCGCCATGCACAGAGTGGCCAAGTGGGCAGAGCAGCCTGGGGTCAGGGAAGCAGGAGCAGCAAGTTCAGGAGATAGCCGAGGTTCAAGAGATTGGGGTCCCCGGGCACATGCATTTGGGAGGTGGAGGCCATTGATGAGAGAGCACCTTAAAGGTGACCCTGTTCTGGGGCAGGAGACCTGGGATGGGAGAAGAACCACTTAGAATCCTAAAAATGGGCACACGGTCCTCAAGGTCGGGGGCGGGCCCTGATGACTAAGTGAAAGGGCACCGAGGCCCAGATGGTGCGTCTCTTCTCCCTGGGGGCACAGAGCTTGCTGGAGGGGAGCCGGAGGGAAGGCAGGCCTGCAGGGGATTCCCTCCTGTGCCGCGGTCTGAAAACACGGGGCCGAGAGGAGGTATGGACACCAAAAGGAAACTCACAAGTGGTTTCTAACCAGGAACGAGGTGGCATTGGGGTCTTGGGAAGTGCCACGGAGGGGAGGTGTGGGCTTAAAATGGAACCCAGTGTAGATGCAAGCGAAATGGAAAAGCTAATGATGGTGGGGAGGAGCCTCGTGACCCCAGCTCAGGAAACCCAAGGACACCCCCCGACTCAGCGGAGGGGGCTACACACCTGAGAGCCTCATTCCCAGTGTTTCTCCCACATTAAAAACACAGTTTCCACATCCCAGCTCATTTCCTACCTCCTGGTTCTAAGCCGTTTCCAGTATGAGTGCTAACTTGGAGCCAAATAGCGAGTTTTCCTGGTGCGTGTGACTCATAGGAAAAAGTGTCTTTGGGGCTATTAAAAGAGTCGGTGGGGGGTGGTTTAAGCATTTGTGTTCAAAGCAAATTATATAGAAACTAAGCAAAGTGCATGTCATTCTGGCACTGAATACCGCTTTCCCCAAATAATGAGGCAGGAAAAATGAGCTCTGTAGTTAACATCGTGCACAGATGTTCCAGAAAAGGATTAAATGCGTCAGAACAATGCAAATGAAAAACTTTGCTTAAACAGGTCAGTCCGCTAATGAGGATGGGGCAGATGTGTTTATCTGTGAAACTCATACGTGCACAAGAAACGGAGCCTGTGGGCTTCCTGGGACACACTGGATGGTGCCTGGAGAGCCCCTTCCTGCCAAGGTGGGGGACAGGCTCCTCAACCTGACAGTGACGGTGACGCCATCAGTGACTTCCTCCAGGCAGAGCCTGAGGACCACCTGGGACTCTCTTTGGCGACAGGACCCCCACACCCCACAGCCAGTCTGTGTGATAGACATGAGTGTATTCACAAAGTATCCATTGAGGCTAGAGAGGTGCAAAACGGAGCCAGTAAACCACCAATTTCAGCCTCCCCCGACCCTTCCCTGCTGCCCCCAAGCTACCACAGCATAACGGGGGACTCTTGACTGAACAGAGAGAAAACTCATAGCAGAGAGCGGACCAGGGAGGGGAGGACACACTGTAAGTCTTCAGCTAACAAAAACACGGAACCTAGAGGCAGCCGCAGAATCTTTCTTAACCCGGCGTGCAGGGAGCTATTACTGAACCAGCTGGAGCGGACGCAAGAGAGAAATCCTATCGGCCATCCTAGGAATGGGCAGCAAAATGCCTTGGGATTCAGCAGACCTGAGTTCAAGTGAGACCCCATCACTTGCGTCATCTCTGACAAGATAGTTCATCTCCATCTTGAGTTTCTTCATCTGTAAAATGGGAATAAAACCAGCCCCGGAGTCCAGCTGAGATTACAAATACAAAGTGCCGTTATCAGAATTATGGCACTTAACACGTAATTAAATGGTGTCCATTAAGCTGAGATTACTATTTTTGACTGCTCTTTCGAGAATTTCTAGAATTTATAAGTTTAGAGAGTATAAGAAACTGAGCTAATTCTATGAAAGCTTTGTGCATTTTCCATTTGTCTAGGAAATTCACGATGTCATCTGCTCTCATGAAACATAAGGAAGGATGACCTGGTCTCATTTAGACACATTTTAAACATGATGTTTTGAAGGTCGGTGTGGTTTGGTAATAAATTTTTCTGAATGAAAGGAGTACTTTGTGCCTCATGTCTTTTACTGGACAGAACAAGAGTTCAGAAGCACATGGTTATCTCAGGTTATAAACTACATATTCGCATTTTCAAGTACTCCAGGGGCTCCACGGATCCGGATAACCTCAAGTCCCATAAAGAAAATTGCATTCAGGGCACTCTGGGTGATGCTATGAAAAATCGTATCCCTGAGGCTTTTCCTCCAGGATATTAGGAGTGTAAAAACCAGGTATGTGCATTTCATCAATCCGCTCGGTTACGTTACCTTTTAAAAAACGCCAGCACAGTTTCATGCACCGGGACCGTCTGGATTTTGTGGTTCAGTTGCAAGAAGACCCACAAAAGGAGCGTTTTCAGAAGATGAAACTCGTTAAAAGTGAACAGCCTGGCCAAAATGAAAGAGAAGAAATTTGAGGAGTAGCAACAACTCAGGCCATTTGTAAGAAAAAAATAGAAAGTTAAGAGTTTAGGAAAGCGGCAACACCACCCCTGAATCTGCAGCTCACTTCAGACAAGGAGATGTTAAATGACGTTCTCAAGGTCACACTCTCAAGGTCACGGGACCCAGTGACCCATGGGTGATCCTTAGAGGGAGCTGGGATGTGACCCTCAGCAACCTGCCCCCCCACCGGCTGTGCTGCCAAGCCAATGACCAGCTTTAAAGAGACAGGAGTGCCCGAGATGTTTTCATCTGTTCTTTCATTCAATTCCGTACAACAACCCTGCAAAGTTGGGATATGTTCCTTACTTATATAGATAAATTCAGACTGACCCTATATTTATTTAAAATTTTAATATTTCGTTCATTGTGGTTTTTTGCATTAATTTTGATTTTAAAATACTGTACCACAATATACTTATCTCAGCAGCTGAGGTCTTTTGGTGCCCTTCTTAAGTTTTGCACTGAGATAAATGCCTGCATCATCACTTCCTAGCCCCCGCTGGGACTGAGGGCAACGTAACTGAGTTCACAGGACTGTGGGGGCAGAGCTGGGCGGGGGTCAGTGCAGCCTCCCGCAGATGTTTGTATCCATAGATAGTGGTGACAGCAGGTGCTCAGGTTTCCTTAAGTGGCATGCTGTTTCCTGTCACTGCTCTAACAAACCGCCATGAACCAAGTGGCTTAAAACAACACACATTTATGATCTTATGGTTCTGGAATTCAGAAGAACACAACAGCGCTCACTGGGGTAGGATCAAGGTGTGGACTGCATTCTTCCTGGGGACTCTACGGAGAACTGTTTCCATGCTTTTTCCAGCTTCCAGAGGCTACCCACATCCCGTGGCTTACGGCCCCTTCCTCCGTCCTCAGGCCAGCAGCACAGCACCTCCCAATCTCTTTCCAGGTCTCACTTTCCTGCCTGTGGTCTTCCGTGTGCAAGGATCCTTGTGATTACACTGGGTCCACCCAGGTGATCCAGCAAACCCTCCCCAGCTCAAGGTCATCCCTCTGTAACCTTCCTTCCCCTTTGCATGCAACCGAACATATTCACAGGCTCGGGTTGGCATGTGGACATTATCAAGCCGACGACATACACAGAGATCATTAGCGCAGGGCCTGGCACGGAGGAGCGAGCTAACGAACGGCACCTCGGACTCCCAAGTGACGGGGCTGGGTCCTGGCTGTGGAGCCCACGCTTTGCCCGCAGTGACATGAGACTTCTTATCTAGACACAAGTGGTGAGGAGGAGTGTCACTCCCTACAAGGTCAACTCTGTAACCTGAGGAGGTCTCCCGGAGAGCTGCTCCAAAGCCTCCCGCCAGCTTGATTATCTAAGAAGTCATTCCCGCTGGTCTTAATACCCTCGATATTTTCCACCATGAGCACAGGGATGGCACGTTTGGCTCCCTAACCTATCAGAGCCTCTGCGTCCACCACTTTGAGTGGTCTTGGTGGGTGGGACCCAAGCTAAATGGTGACTCTAAAGGAAGTGGAAAGGTCACCCACCCACCTTTCACACTATTTCTGGCCACAGGAGAATGTCTCTTTGCTTTTGTTTTCAGGCCACCTACAGATGCATGGGCTTTGATGCTGGTTAGACAGGATCACATTTGCCACTGTCTGGGCAAAGACGGGGAGAAGGGATGGGGGATGTCACAGAGCCTGTCAGTACACGATGTGCCCACACAGAACTCCGCCAGTCCACCAACCAGCTCTGGCTGGGGAGCTGCGTGACGCCTGGTGCAGAATCCAAGCCCCAGGTCCCCAAGCCCGGAGGTTCTTTGGGACCTCACCAAAGAGGAGCCGGCAGCAGCATGGGAAGAGTCACTGGGGCTCCAGGAATCAGGGTCCTGGTTTTACTTTTTTTTTTTTTTTTTTTTTGCGATGAGGATGGGATACGCCTGGTTTTACTTTATTATGAAGGTTTAATTGTTCAAATAAAGTCCTCTATCTTTAAAGATTTATTTGAGAGAAAGAGAGTGTGCATGTGTACAGGTGGGGGAGGGGTGTTAGGCAGGCTCTGCCCTGAGCTTGGAGCCTGACACAGGACTAACTCAGGACCTTGAGATCACGACCTGAGCCGAAACCCAGAGCTGGACGTTTAACTGACGGCACCACCCAGGTGCCCCAGTCCCTCCCTCTTTAGGCCAAGTTCCAGTCCCCTGAAGTACTAGTTCCTGCTGAGGACATTCCAACATATTTTCATTTACTCAAGAGCTCTGATGGCCTCCCAGAACCCAGAGATCCTAAACTTCCCTCCAGCACAGGTGAACATCTGGGCTGTTCTACTTGTGTTTACGGGCGCTCTTTAGTAGCCATTGGGAGGTAAGTAGTATTTGTTCATGAGAAAAATGTTAACAAGACACTGCTTGTCTTTTTTTTTTTTTAAGAAAATTATACATAAATAATAAGGGCCCCCCTTTGAGTACAGACTATGAAGAAAACGGTATCAGGGCAAACAAGAAAGTATGAACAAGGATCCCGAATAAATAAAAAAGCAAAATAAAACAAATGGCTATTAGGAAGGGAATGAAAAATTGCTTTCTATCCATTCACTGGCAGCCTGCACAACTTCAAATTGAAAATGCTCATGAGATAAGTAAGCACTGACATGGAGAGAACACATCTCATTGTGCCAGAAAATGAAGGAGGCTGGAGAGCACTACGGTCACGAAGAAAACAATGATTCGAAGTTTAAGGTTTTTTTGTTGTTGTTTCGTTTTAAAGATTTTATTTATTTATTTGACAGACAAAGATCACAAGAAAGCAGAGAAGCAGGCAGAGAGAGAGGAAGAAGCAGGGTCCCCACTGAGCAGAGAGCCCGATGCGGGGCTCGATCCCAGGACCCTGAGATCATGACCTGAGCCGAAGGCAGAGGCCTTAACTCACTGAGCCACCCAGGCGCCCCCAAAGTTTAAGTTTTTACGAAACGATATTACACATTATTTATAGACACGCATGTATGGAGTAAGAATACAATCACAGGACTGGGTTCACGCAGGCCCGGGACAATGGTTTGATTGTCTTGGGGAGGGGGAAGGCCAAGAGGATGCTGGGGAGGGAGCATGGTTGACTTCTGCTTTGTTGGTGATGTTTTCTTTCTTACGACAAAATGTCACTGTTCATTTTGGGAGGGGCGTCCAATGGTGTGTTCTAGTCGCCTCCTAACTTTAAAATTGTTTTACAATAAAAACTGACCATCAATATCCTTATTGATCTTGATTATCAATAGGGAAAAATGAGTCCTCGTGCAGAGCACAGTGGTGGGCCGGGCTGGTGATCACCCAGGGCTTTGAGGCCACTCAGACCTGTGTTCAAATCCCAACTCTCATGCTGCGTGCAGGGAAACTGGGCCAATCCTTTCATTTTCTACACATGAAAACGCAGGTAACAGCACCCACCTCACTGCGTAGCTGTAGGAGTTAGGCCAATAACCCACTCAAAGTGTCCTGTATACAACAAGTGCTCAATAGTTGGTAGCTGTCATTGCCATTAGCCAGAGAACCATCAGCTTCAGGAAGAAGCTGTTTGAGAGCCACGCCCTATGCTGCTCCAGATGTTGTGGGACTGGCTCCCCATGGAGGACAAGGGTGACTTCTCCTGGGAATTCCTGAGCCCTCAGGACCAACGGTATCATGGGCAGGAAGCCCGGGAAAAGTGGACAGAGCCCGGGTTGTAGGGCGGCTTTCCATATAGATAGGAACTTGACAGCTGGCGGAGTTTTCCATTTCTCCTAAGTCTATCAGGAGCGTGGCTTCCAGAAAAGCAGAAGTTGGAATGAAGCTTTCATAGTATTGGAGTTCACGGAACAGGGTAACCTAGTGCTGACCTCTGAAGAGAAACTGAACTGGCAGCCGAAGGCCCAGGCAAAGAAATGAAAAACCAGAGGCCCCAGAGGTCAGGAAAGCTGTGTGTAGTTTATGCAAGGCTGTTTACGAAACCCAAAGGAAGATCAGGTCAAAGGGGCTTCGGAACGAGAAGGTGAATGGCCCAAAAGCTGAAGCATCTGCTGAGATGGACATTGTTCCCACGAGGCTTAGAGACCCACACGCCATGACTAGAAGCTGGGGGACGGGCTGCTGTCTACCCTAAGTGGGCCCAGCGGGATGGGCCATCCCTGACCCCTCACGTGCTGGCATTTCCAACAGCCCCTCTGGGGCCATGTGACTTGCCAGGACAACCCAGTCCCAGCTAAGGTCTGGTTGCCAGGCAGCGTGGCCTCTGGAACAAATGACGAGATAGTGTATTGCGGAGGGAGGGAGCCTGGACTTTGTAGCCTGAGCTCTGGGCTTGAGCCAGCCCTACGTTTTATTGTCCCTCTTATCCTTGGGACACTAACTGCACCTGTCACACAGGGCCGTGGGGCTTGAAAGGGACGGTGCACAGAGCAGGGCACCTACCCCAAGGGGCTCAATAAATGTGAACTCATCTAAAGGTTCTTTTTTTTTTTTTAATTAACATATATTGTATTATTAGCCCCAGGGGTACGGGTCAGTGAATCGCCAAAGGCAAGGGAAGCAAGGGCAAAAATGAACTATTGGGACTTCATCAAGATCAAAAGCTTTTGCACAGCAAAAGAAACAGTCAACAAAACCAAAAGACAACTGACAGAATTGGAGATATTTGCAAACGACATATCAGATAAAGGGCTAGTATCCAAAATCTATAAAGAACTTATCAAACTCAACACCCAAAGAACAAATAATCCAGTCAAGAAATGGGCAGAGGACATGACAGACATTTCTGCGAAGACGACATCCAAATGGCCAACAGACGCATGAAAAGTGCTCCACATCACTCGGCATCAGGGAAATACAAATCAAAACCACAGTGAGATACCACCTCACACCAGTCAGAGTGGCTAAAATTAACAAGTCAGGGGATGACAGATGCTGGCGAGGATGCGGAGAAAGGGGAACCCTCCTACACTGTTGGTGGGAATGCAAGCTGATGCAGCCGCTCTGGAAAGGTTTGTTCTTAATCAGCTGCGGTCCAAGGTGGCAGACCCACCAGCCAACCAGCATGCCCAGGTGAGGCGCCCGAGCCTGGGTAAATGTCTCAGACCCCACCAGGCACCACGTATGGCCAGGCCCCGATTTCCAGCACCTTCTGTTCCCCACCTCCCTCCAGCTTCAAAGCAGGTGGGGGCTGACACCACGGCGCCCCGCGACCAAGGAGAATCTGCTTGGGGGAACGTGATCAGGAGGTCAGGGTGCTGCCAGCTGAAAGCCTCCAAGGCACAAGGGCTGATGACTTGCTTGAGGCCATGCAGGGCCCTTTCCCCTGTCGCTGGGATGGCTCTGGACCGTGTGTGTGTGTAGACAGCTCCCGGGGAGGGGCGGGAGGAGCAGGACCCTGTTCCCACATCAGTCATGTCTGCCCGAGCTTGTGCGTCTAGACACTTGACGTGGAATGTACTTGACCTCTTTTCCTGCCTCATGTACATTTTGTAAGGCCCATTCCATCACCGAGGCTCTGGCTGTGGTCAGACAATTTTTCCCTGTTCTTGGTTAAATGCTACCAGGGTGCGACAGCTCAGTGTTTCCAAGGGAGGGACAGTGTTAGGAAAAGTCTAAGGGATGCCATGTTTATCTTTTCTTCAATGGTTGTGTAACCTTTGCTCTGCTGGAGGGTGGGGGAGGGCACATGCGGGGGTTGGGGGAGCAGCAGGGAGTGGGGCAGAATGACACCAGGAGGTCGCCCAGATTCCCCGGGATGCTCCTGATAATACGGTCTCCCTCAACATTAGAACTCTGTTCTAACAACCTCATTACTCTTGAAGTGTGAGAACATCGCAAGCCACTCGGTAAATTCAAACCAACAGTGGAATGAATCTATTCAGATCTGATTTCTGAAATCCGATTGTTTTCTATTCCATGAGCAGGAGTAGACATTTCATCTCTGACATACCGCTACAAAGTTTAGTAGGATTTACTTCTCGCTTTTGAAGATCACCCCAAGGGGACACAATCCTGGTAACTTGGCAATGGCCTTGTAAGGAGGTCCAAAGATCCTGACAGGTAAATACAGCCTGTCGCCCTAAACCAGAATGTTCTAAAGGAGAGCGCCCGGCCAATGTCGTCAGCTATTAACATCAATGCCACATCACGTATGGTTGGTAATTGCACTGTGGTCACATTAAAAAGTTCTTTTTATCAGCAAATAAACACGGAAGCATTTAGGAGGAACTGTAGCTGGTGTAGGTATCCTGCCCCCAGAGGCTTCAGGAGCAAGACGTGGGTACGAAACTCCACACTGATACAGATAATTGAGCAAATAGCAGAGATTGAACAAAACAGGGTAAAGGGTATATAAATATTCTTTGTGCCATTCTCACTATTTTAAGTTTGAAGTTATTTTCAAATAGACTATTTTTAAAAATACCTTTCACTTGTGACAAACCCAGAAAGTCCTTTTGACTTCGTTAATGGCATGTCTAGAAATTTAATGTGGGAAAATAGTCTGAGACAGACACCCGTACATTGAAGGAATCACCACGATACTGTATTTATATTGGTAATATACTAGAAATAACCTAAAAGGTCAAGCACTGGGGATGTTTCCATGAATGACTCGAAGGACCAGAAGGAGCCAGCCAGAAACCAGGCATTTCGGGCAGGAGGGAGAACACACGTGTGGGTGGCAGGTGCTCAGCGGGGCTGGAGTCTCAGGTGGTCCCATGGATGTCTCGTGGCTGCTGAGACGGAGGGACAGATGCGCGCACCAGAGGCCCTTGGGCTAGAGACGTTCTCAGTGGGGTCAAGAGCAGACACAAGACCCTGAGTTAGAGGTCCCTGCAGTGGTGCAGAGAACAGCTGACGGAGGTCTAGGCTCTGGCTGGTGCCCAAGAAGAGAAGCCCGTAGAGATGGGCTGGGTCCTGGAGTGTTACTGACGCGCTCGGGGTGAAGGCCAAGTGGGTGTGGAAGGGTTCCCAAGGTTCTAGCTTGAGCAGCTGCTGAAGGAACACAGGGCGGGGCCCCAAGAGTTGGCTGTTAGCTCGAGCTGTCAGCTCAAACGCATGTCTGGGTCAGAGCTGTTCCGGAGTCAGGGCTAAAGATAGACACTGACTTAGGATAAGAGGTTTTATTTTCTGTTTTCTAATTTTCTCTATTTTCCCTTTACCACCATGAATGTGTATTAATGTTGTCAGGATTTTTTAAAATTACTTAGGCAATTTTTGAATTAATTACCATGTGGGTAACGAGACAGCAGGAACCCAGAGCGTCCCTACCCCAGTGAAGGGGTGTGAAGGAGGTCCAACCCCCCCCCCCAGCACTCCACGTTTTGGCCCCCACCTGGGGCGGGCTGGCCAGGATGGCGGGGAGTTTGGGAAGGAGCAGGTGCTGAACACTGGGCTTGGCCTTCAGGGGTATGGGGGTGCCCCGCTTGAGCACCTCCCTTCCGGGACCAACCCTACTGCCCCAGGATCCCCCCCAGGGACAACTCCTGGTCCCACACACAGCACCCCTGGGGACCAGTTCTGACCTGGGGGACCGAAGCACTTTGTGGAGCAGCTCCTGCGGGATTTTTCGGAGGTGGATCTGCGTTCCCACCAGAGGGACCAAGTTCATTTCCAGCCACTTCTCACAGGCAGTGGTGAGCTGCTCTTCCTTATACTGAGGACAAGAAAAGCCAATGCGTTAAGAGATCCCCGAACTCCCAGCGCCCTCTGCTGGCCCGTGACGACACTACAAGCGGGCTCCCGGGCGTGTCCTGCTGTAGACACACTCAAACCTTTTCTTCCAAACACACAAAATGCAGCAGATAACATTTTTGGAATGTTTGCTATGCTCCTGGCCATGCACCAGGTTGATTTAAGTTAATCTTCACCATAATCCTGTGTGGTCAGTTCCTTATTATTCCTATTTTTACTGATGGAGAAACTGAGGCCCCAAGATTGCTGCTCTTGCCAACGATCCAAAAACCAGCAAGTGGCAGAGCTGGGAGCAAACCCTGGTGGTGTGACCACAGGGTGGCACGCTGAAACCACTGATCGTGGAAGGGCCTGCAGGTGTACCCCAAAGGGAGGCTGGTCCAAAGAAAACGACAACGTTCTCCCAGGGACGAACCTGGACAAGGTCTTAGTACCCCTTGCATGTCCTCGGAGTGACAGTCCTTCCCAAGCCAGAGTGGCTGAGAAATGCTGACCAGAACACAGAGATGCTGCCCACAGTGTGATGCTTTAGTGCCCGATGGAGTGAAGGTGAGGGCACTGCATGATCTTTGACAAAAGAGGCAGTGAGTGCCTTCTTAGAGGCCATCACAAGGGTACTCTGACATGCTGATTGTGCACGGACTGAACTTGGCAGTCAGATGGACCTGTTTCCAGGTCAATGGCGGCCTCACAGAGTAAGGCTGGGATCGGATGGCCTGGGGTTCGAGCCCACCACCGCAACTCAGAACTGACCCTGCTCTGTTTGCTCCCCTCCTTGGGTCACAGTGTTCTCCTCTGATAATGTGACCCTTATGATGACATCATTTATTCCCAGTACTGACACAGTGACTGGCCCCAGGCAGGGAGACACATAAAATTTCACCTGACTCCAACAAGAATGTCCTGGAAGATTGCCTGCTATTTTGGGTGAGAAAGGCTGTGCTTTTATTTGTCTTCCTAATTTTTAAGGCTTTTTAATTTCTCATTTAAAAAAATTTTGGTTTTAAAATGTCCTTTTAAACAAAAGTGATTTTTAAAATTGTTTCCTTGGCAAAATAAAATATTGGTACAGTTAAGTGGGTGCTTTTAGATAGGCTTTTTTTTTTTTTTGGAGCTGGGCCTGATGGGTAAAATCCCAGAGCCTGAGGTGCTCCCGAAGTTCCCCAGGTGTGATGAGCTCGGTCCAGGTTATCCTCACCTTGCAGCCAGCCAGGTAGAAGTCCTTGATGGTGCTCGGCATGAGTCCATTCATCATCATGGTCACACACCTGCAGAGAGAGGAATGTGGTTCTTGGAGACCCTCAGGCAGAGAACTCGGCAATTCCAGAGGTTTGCATCAACTCCAGGATGGTAGCAGGGGTGGAACCGAGGTGTGAAAGAGGGTGTGCGGAAGGTGCTGGTCCTGCCCCCGAACCAGGCCCTGTGTTCTTCAGGTGCTGGCTTTTGGCAGTGAGACATGCGAGCAGAATTAGCGGGGTTTGGAGTTGGGGTACAGAAATTGGTGCTCCAGGAGGCTGACACGTTCACGTGTGCCCCTATTCTCATTGTCATACTCATTGGCCAGGCTGGACTGGAATGGTCAGGCTTCCCCAGATTGGGGGACACAAAGCAAGCCTAAAGCAAGCACATATGTCTACACACACAGCAAGCAGGATCACAGCTGTGCCATTGCAGGTGTGCGATGCACAAAACCAAGGAACAGTACCAGCTGGAACCTCCAGGCACACACTGCACCCCCCGAACACAGGCGACCTCGGTGGTGTGGGATCCAGACCTAAGCAGCCACTGGGGTGATTTTGCACTTGGCCAGGAGCTCAACTAAGATGGTCTTCGAGGTCTCATCCAGCACCTGGATTTGTGACGCTATCAGACTAACCCAGGGCATTTCTGTTCCACTATACGCTACACACACACACACACACACACACACACACACACACATACATACACACACTGAGGCATGTGCTGCCACATCCTGGCCAACTGTACCATCAGCCTCTCAAAGGCAGGTGAGAGCCAGCCCAGTGGCGTGCCAGGCCCACCTGGATCCGACCTGTGACACCCACCACAATTATCTGAATAATCTTGAGCAAGACCCCTCTGCCCCAGGCAGGCCGAGGTTTGCTCATTCGGGTAATGAGGGCTTGTTATCTCCAAAGCCCTTGCTACTCTGACCTTTAAAGCAAGTCGTGGAGTGGAGGAAGGAAAATGAAGCACCTGTCATTCTTAGCTCAGCCCCAGATTGCCAACACCAGGGCTCCGAGAGTGAGCTGCGGCTAAGAATTTGGGCCCAAGGTAGGGCAGCTGGGGCTGAGAGACAGAGGCTGCAGACCCTGCTCCAAGAGGAGGCAGACCTTCCAGCTTTCAGGTCAGAGATATCAGAGCACCAGGAATCAGGAAGCCGTGATATTGTTCTCATTATGGCGATGTGGGGCTGTAAACGGGTGGTGCAGGCCTTGAACGGGGCATGGGAAATCCCAGCAAAAGCCAGACCTTGCTCCAGTGGAGTTAGCCCCAGAGCCCACACGACCCAGCTCTGCCTACACCTCTGGTCTCCCACCTCCCACAGCCACCCACCCTGCAGATCGGGCCAAGATGACATGCTAGAGTGTCTCCTCCAGACTCTGGTCCCCTTGGCTGTCACATCCAGGCCTCTGAGAGCCTGCAGCCCTCAGCTCACATGGCGTCTGCCTCCCCAATAAGACTTCTTGAGACTCCGGATCACGTGTCTGGCTGGAGTCATTTCGGATGCCCCAAGAATGAGATACTGGCTCAAAACTGTCTTTGGGGTAGAATCCGGCTGTTTGGAGTCTACAGAAATTAACTTGAAACCAGCACAAGTCTGGAGAGATCCTGCCCTGCCCTCTCCAGGGCAGCTGATGTCCTTCCTCACAGGAAGTTCTTGCATTCTTTCATTTCCTCAGATAAAGATCCTGAGGCAGAGAGTGGAACAAGCCAGACGGACCATCGCTGCCCTGAATCCTTCTCTGTGTGGAATCGCCTCAGATGCTATGAAATCCGAGAGTTCGACGGTACCAGCTCGATGCTCAGGATGTGAGTGCAGTAGGCACACATCCCAGCAAAAGCCCGAGGGAAGGGACAAAATATTCTAGAAAAAGTGAATCCCGTCAACGATTTTCCATTGGGTTCACTTAACCTTTCATAAATGTTACTGGAATGGAGCAGTATTACAGGATACAGAAAAGGGGAGCTCTAAGGACTGTTCTGGTTAATCACAGGGACCTGTTTACTTGAAATTAATCATACGTAACACAAATGTTCCGTTTGGGATCCCCATCCTTCATTCCACTTTGCTCATTTCCCGTGCCCTGGAGACCTGTGGGGCAGGAAGCTCTAGAGAGCGGGGACTCTGACCCTCTGGTCCTCACTGTTCCCGGTGTCCGGAAGACACCTGAGGCATCGTTCATAAAGGAGCAGATGAGTGACTGAAGGTTGTTGGATCAAAATGACGGGTCACCGGCCCCCAGCAAACCCGGCCTCACTAAGTGCCCCTGAAGGGAGGGGAGCAGGAAGGCTTCATTCCGTGGCAAGTGGTGATGTCACCACCCCGCCTGAGCAAAGCAGAAACAGACAGTGTTGGGGTCCAGGTTCTGCGGCCCCTCGACCTCCTGCAAGCTCTGGCTGCTCTCCTGCGGCCTTGAGCAAGTCACTCACCTCACGAGGGCTCCGTTTCCTTGTCTGTGAAGTGGACATGGTCACGTACCACCTCCCAGGACTGCAGGGAGGATGAACGAGGTCACCCTGGCCAGGAGCTGAGGGCAGTGACTGACTACCCGGTGCTCCCGCTCAGAGCACAGCCCCTCATCCCCGACAAAGTCCTGGAAATAGGGCAAATGTAATGAGCCCCGTTTCACAGCTGAGACCACTGAGGCACACGAAGAGCAAGGAACACCTTACCACAGGGCTGAGCACAGTCCTGGCTGCTTACACCCTAGGTTTGCTGTCGGCTCTGCAGAAAAAAGTCTAATGAAAACCGGGAGCCTGAGTGGCTCGGTCAGTTGAGCGTCTCTTGATTTTGGCTCTGGCCATGGTCTCAGTCCGCCCACGGAGGTGTGTGCGCTCAGGGAGAGGCTGGTCAGCGACCAGCGAGCACGCTGAACTGACAAGCAAGCAGGGTGGGCGGCCCGGGGGAGGCTGGAAGGAGCTTGCTGCTGGGGCGGAGGCTCAGCCGTGAGCGCAGCACCTGCGAGTTAGGGCCTCGGTTCTTCTGCAGACTCACAGCTGTGCTCGGTGCAGAGAAACCCAGCTGTCCTCGCCCACGGAGAGAAACGGTCTATGAATGGGCCAGGAGGCCCCCCTCTACCTCGCCCAGGGCTGGCCCGGGCCCTGCGCCTTGCCCGGCTTCTTACCTCTGAAACAGGCTGCTGAGCTGGAGAATGTGCGCAGAAGCCAGCACACCTAGCACGTCGTTCGTGTTGATCTCCACCTCGCTCAGGTAGAGGTTCTTCAGGGCCGTGGCGAAGGCTGGCGGAGCAGCAGCCGAGAGAGAAAGCCGTCATCTTGGGGCTCTGTACCCTGCGTCCCTTACCTGGGGGTGCCCTCCCCGCTGGACATTCAAGTGTCCTGGGGCTGGCCGGGCAGAGATGCCCTTAGAGGCAATGTACCTGCTCGGCCCTGAGTGCAGATCCAGCCCGGGCTCCCACCCTCCCCAAAGGAGTTGAGGATGAAGCCAAAAAAAGCCGGCTCCTGCTGAAAGAACGATGCCCTAATCCCATCCTGGCGCCTGTGCCTCAGGGGTCCTCCGCGCCCCTGGGCCCTGTGTGATATGCAGGGAGGTGACGGAGGTGCCTGCCCCCAAATGTACAAACGCTGTGTGCGTGTGCGTGTGCGTGCACTTTGTTCTCTGGAGAGGACGCTTAGCTTACAGCAGACTATCCTCAGAGCATTCAAAAAGGCTAAGGACTCCTGGCAAGAGCCAGGCTGATGTCATGTCAGAGAACGGAGCTCCTGTGACCCGGGAGCAGAGAGATGGGGCTTATTCTAAGTCCGTCTGCCTGGTCCCATTCAGCACGGCAGCCCAGCCCCGTGGTCTCCGAGGACAACCGGCCTGGCCAGGGCTTTCCGGGGCTGGTGTCCTGACCTGTGGGTCTGCACACCGTGACAGCACGCAGCTGCTTTAAGACAACCCTCTGTCTCTTCTCCCAGGTGGCAGGCTGGGGTGGGAGAGGGTGAGCCCAGCGAGGGAGGGGCGTGTCCACAGCTGCCCGGGAAGGGCGGGCCCAGGGCTTCCCTGTCATTGGGTCCCTCTGACCCCAACGCCTGTTGCTCTCTTCCTCCTCGGCATCCTCCACGCCTCTCCGCCAGGGATGAGCACCTCTCTCTAGCACCTTCTCTGCTCCGCGCAGCTATCTTCAACAAGGACTGAACACCATGTGCCACTTGTTTGTTCTATTGTTTCTGAATCTAGCAGGGCTGCAGCCTCCCTGGCATTTCAGCACAAGAAGACAGGTGTAACTTACCAACTTTAGTGACCAGGGGGTCATTGATCTTCAAGGAAATGACCATCTTCTTTATGGGGGGTCTTTCCTTGACATTCCCACGCGAGTGGGCTGGTAAAGGAAACAGAAAGGGGGACGTCGGGACCCGACAGTTGTGCTGAATTGTGTAGGATACAGCGTGAGGTCCCCTGGCCCTCTGTACAACCTTGACCTTGGCATTCCCCACACCACGTGTTGTTTCTGCTTGCTTGTTTAGGGGATGCTTTTTTGAAATGATTATTCAGAAACAGCTGAAGATTCCCAAGGAGTGGCAAAGCCAGTTCGGAGCTCTCGTGCCCCGTCGGCCGCCTTCTCTGCTCATCTTACTGAGCCACCGCGGCGGCCAGGGCTGGGAAACGGATGCTGTCAGTGCATGAGATATTTTTTACTGGCCCCTGCCCCTCTCCCGCTCTCTCTCCCCTCTCTTCCCTCTCTCTCTTCAGGCCATGAGCAGTTGGAGGGCAAGAGCCGGGCCTTGTTCCCTCTGCGTCCCCAGCCCTCAGCCCAGACCTGGCAGGAGATGGGAAGACAGAGACCACCTGCTAAACGGTGCGCCTGGGACAGACCAACCGCCTAGTAGCTGTCAGAACTTTGCCCCACAGACGTCCAAGGACTCCCGTCATTAAGGGCTCCCAGGAGGCAGGGAAGGGGCTCCCTGGTTCACCACCCACCTCCCCCGACCACTCACACTTATTCTAAAATGTGAGTTACAACACCCACGGCTCTCACGTCTCCAGGGACATCCCAAGCCTTTGGCGCAAAGCCAAAGGCCTCTAACGGACCCAAGACCATTAGCCTCTGGCTCACTGGACCCCAAAACTGCCTTCTTGTTGTTCCATAGAAGAGCCACAGGGCTCCATCCCCCCCATCAGAGACCCACCTGACTCCATACGGAAGGTAGCACCCAACACTACCTTCCCCCTAAGCGGCTTTCCTTTTCCTCCCAGACCCACCGTTACCACCCCCTGCTGCCACGTCGTGTCTCTGTTGGGCGGGCACACTGGATGGCTTCCTCGCCACTCCCTCCCCAGGCCCCGACACCGTCTTGCACACACTGGTCCTCAGTAAACGTCACCCGAATTACCGGAATGAAACTCTATCAGAACCCCAAGCCTCCCGAGCTCAAGGTTCTGGGTAATGAAAAAAGGCACGAAGCAGGATCCAAGAAAGGATGTCACACGGCGAACCACAGAGACCACAGAGCAAAGGGGGAGAACAAACATCCATTCGGTGGGGAGAGCAGGGCTGGTGAGCCTCCCCTCACCGTCTCCCCGCACCGAGCTCAGGGCACCTGGCTCCGCCCACGCTCCCATTCAGCAAATATTTACTGAGCATCTGCTGAACGTCAGGCCCTGTTCTCCGCTCTGACTCCTGGTCCTGCAGGATTTCAGGACCACCTCCCGCCCGCACGCGGCACTCTGTCGCTCACCCACCCTGGGGCACAGCCGAGGCCGTCTGGTGGCAGCTCCCATCATGCTCCCATCACACTTTGTCCTTGTTTGGGGTTGCCTTGTCCACCCCCCAGCCCCCGACACCGAGTTCCTAGCACAACGCCCAGGCTAAGTTCAGCGCTCAACATTTGCTGAGGGAAGAAAGGAAAAATATCTGCTAGGTCAGAGTCAGTGGAAGTCAGAATTTCAGCACAGCCTGTTTTTACCAAAAACCTCAAAATCGAACAGGAAAGTAATAATCCAGTCATGTGTTTCGGAAGTACTCTGAAACCAAGTGGTTCCTTTTTAGTAAAAGAGTACCATTTCCTTTTGGGGCTTCCTCCTAGAGAATAAAGGGGTCCTGGGGGTTGCCTGGGTGGCTCAGTGGGTTAAGCCTCTGCCTTCAGCTCAGGTCATGATCCCAGGGTCCTGGGATCGAGCCCCACATCGGGCTCTCTGCTTGGCGGGGAGCCTGCTTCCTCCTCTCTCTCTCTGCCTGCCTTTGTGCCTACTTGTGATCTCCGTCTGTCAAATAAATAAAATAATAATAATAATAATAAAAAGAATAAAGGGGTCTCGCTGAAGCGCAGCTCAACCCGGACTCTCGGTGGCAGGAACACGACCAGATGGGACAGCCGTGTGTGGCCAGGGCAGGGACGCTGGCGCGGGGCTGCCTCTGCACGGCGCCCACTGTTCCAAGACGGCAGCGCACAAGGCAGTAGCTGCGAGACCATCTAAACTGTCATTGTGAGGCACGTCCTGCTTTCAGAGGAGCACAAAGCCGGGTGGCCGTGTCCCCGGAACAGCACGGGCACACAGTTCCCAGGACCAGACGCAGACCCTGAACGTTCCCGCGTGTGGGCAGCGGGGGTCCTCATCTCTGCACCGACGCAGTTGCCCCCCCAGGCAGGCCCAGCCTCCCGCAGGGGACTTGGAGCCGACGGGCTGTGTTAGCAGGGCCCAGCCTTTTCAGTGAGACCCTTCTAGAATGACAAAAACCAAATCATTAACAGTAAGTCCATCTTCTCTTTC
The DNA here is from genome assembly GCF_020171115.1 of Neogale vison. NCBI lineage: Eukaryota > Metazoa > Chordata > Mammalia > Carnivora > Mustelidae > Neogale > Neogale vison. Next base: position 231,220,040 of record NC_058092.1, on the reverse strand, counting down.
CAAATTCTCTTGCTTTTCAATGCATGCATGTCTGGATCTCCATGGCCTTTCCTTGGGGGCCTGAGGAGTGTTCCGACCTGGGCACAGGGGGCACGCCGGGAGGAGCTGGGTCCCACTCTCAAAGACACTGGGACAAACACTTGGAAAGAGCAAAGGAGATTGTTGAGTGAGTGTGAAGGTCGTCCCAGTGCTGGGGGAAAGCCACAGCCTGCTCTCAGCTCCCAGCTCGGCGGGGAAGGGCTGAGTCAGAGGCCTTGTGGCCGGCGGGCTGATTCCGGCTGGCAGCCGGGCCCTCTCTCCAGGCTCAGGGTGGGGCAGCAGCTGGGGGGCTGGGCCAGCCTGTCTGGCTCTGGAATAACAGAGCTTTGCTGCCACATCCTGGAAATGTAGCCTTATCCTGACTGGTCTGCTGGTTGGCTTTGGAAACCTTGAACTTTCCATAGTACCTGTTTAGAGCCATCCTGAAATGATGCCCATCTGTTACCCAAAGAAGGCTGTGTGTCCGGAGAAGAACTTATGGACAAAGAGGGGAGCCTGGGGGTTACTAGAGTTGAACAAGGAGAAAAGGAAAGAAAGAAGTGGCCCAAATACTTTACGTAATAACGCGAAGTTAAGAAAAGAGAAATCAAACCAAAAGAAACATAACCTCGACATTCACATGAAACCTCTAACCAGCATCCTGGGCCAGAGGTCAGAACTATGCCCTCCTTCCAGAGGGCCATTCAGAAGACTCAACACAACTGTTTGCTCCTCTCGAAGAAGTAGGTAGAGTCTCCATTTCCACTGGCTGGGCAGGATTGGGTTGTTATGAGAAAAATAAATGACATCTCCTGAGCACCTAATATGAGCCAGGCATTGTTCTAGAACCTCTCAGCTCTACCGTCTCCAGGCTTCAACGCAGCATAGTGAGAACGATTATTCCCATGTTATAGCTGCAGACCAAGGTTAAATCTGTGATGAGGTCACACCATGGGCTTTGCTCATATCTGCCAGAGTGACCTTAGTCCCCAGAGAGATGACCATATGCCAAGCTGGGGACCCTCAAACCAGATGGCATTTGGAGCCCTATGGAGGGCACCCGTAAGAAAATACCTCGCAGAAGCCTCTCCAGTTCCTTTGTGGGGCTTGTGGTGCCCTGGGCCAGTGCCATCAGGAAGAGCTTGGCCAAGGTCTCAGACTGGAAAAGCTGGGGCTGGTGGAGTTCCCATTTGGAGCCCAGACAGGTGAGAATCACGTCTACGGAGAGAACGCGGTGATGAGTAAGTGGTTTCATGGCGCCCCTTCCCAGAGACCGGTCCACTCCCACCCACCATCTCGTCACAGAGCAGATGGGCAGGTGGCTTCGCTGGGCTGCTCCAGGAACAAAGCAATGAAGACCGCGTGGGCCTCAGGTCACTCACTGACCCCCAGCGGATACAGTGAGCGGCCTCACAAGGTAACATAGATGGAGAAAAGTATCCAAGAGCAGCTGACGCATAGCTGTAGGACTTCGGAGACACATGGGCTGCCCTCCAGCTGGGGAACTGGAACGGCTTCACGGGGAAGGGACACTGGCTGGGATACGGGATACGGGGACCTCACCATGCCCTCCCGTTACAGTGTTTCTCACCCTTGGCACTCTCTGTATTTGGGGCCGCGTACTTCTCTGTCATGGGGCTGGTCTGTGCCTTGTAGGTTACTTAGCCCTGGCCTCTACCCACAGGATGCCAGGAACACCCTCCCCACTAAGTCGTGACAATCCCGAATGTCTCTAGGCATCGCCAAATCTCCCCTGGGAAGGGATCTCGCTACCCAGTCCCTTGTTGAAGCTACTGGCCACTGGTGCTTAGTTATCAGCCACCTGAAAAGTGACAGCCAAGTGCAGCTCCAAGGCCCATCCCCAGGAGGCAGAGACCTTGTGAGCCTCACTTTCCTCGAGGGAATGGGGAGCCCCAGAAAACCCAGCTCACAGGTGTGAAACAGGATTACAGAGTAAAGGAAGCTTTTTGCAAACTGGAAGGGGCTTTATGCACAGGGCTTTATCTCGTCCTTGGATAGCACAGGTGATTAAAGAGAGAGCCTTTGACAGGAGGCCAGATGGAGGATACAAGGATAGGTCAGGTGAGGCGGGAGGGGCCGTGGGCAGGAGACCTCTGCAGGCTGAACTCCTGTCAGCGCAGAGCTGGGGGAAGAGGGTTGTGCTCGCCCATCCCCCAAACCCTTAACCTCAGTGTTGGATAAGACCTTGAAAGCCCCATCGACTTGTTAATGGCCTTGCCATTACTTTGCCTGAGTGAGCTCAGGCATCTCCTGTCATTAACACTGATTCACCAGCCCTATGATACTGTTTCAGGCTGGGTTCAGAATGTGGGCTCGCATCTCAAATCTCGGGTCACCTCTGGTCATGCTGGGCTAGAAAGTATCCCACCCGTTAGGGTGATTTTAGGCAGGAGCAGCATGGAGAAAGCGTGTCTCCTCCCCGGACACCCACAGCTGCCTTTACAGGGGCACATGCATGGGAGACGTCACTCCCAATCCCAGAAGTCTTTTCCCTAAGCCGGGAGATGTTCTTAGACTACTCAGGGCCTCCGTCAACCAGAACCCATAGGCAAGGAAATCTATTAGCCTCCCCTGGGGATGAAGGCTGGTTCTGACCTCAGGCAGCTTATCTTAAAAAAAAAACTCCTTTAAGGGGCGCCTGGGTGGCTCAGTCAGTTGAGTGGCTGACTCTTGATTTTGGCTCAGGGCATGATCTCAGGGTCAAAAGATCGAGTCCCACAGCCTCTGCCCTCAGCAGGGAGTTTGAGGATTCTCTCCTTCTACCCCTTTACTCTCCCTCTCTAGAATAAATAAACAAATCTTAAAAAACAACAACAATAACAACAACAAAACCTCCTTTACGGAGCAGAACTGTCCAGGCCTGGTGAGGGTCAGTGAGCCTTTGCCCAGCAGAACAGACCTAGCCTGGTTCCTCAACCTCAATCAAGAAAGTCCTCTTGGACAAGTGCAGAGGTGATGTCCAGCTCATGACTGGTTAGAGCGAAAAGGGACAGAGAAGAGCTGCCCGTGCTTGATGGGGCTTCTGTTTAGTCTTCATTCCAAATGCTGTTTATTTACATCAGCATGTTTGTCTTCCCTGTGGCCATTAGCATATGAAAATGTGTTTGCCAAGCCTGGTTCCATTCATCATCCCATGGTGTGTCTGACAAATATTTACAGCGCCTGTTTGTAGTTACACGGTGTACAGTGGACAGAAACTGGGACTTACAGACCAGTGACCTGGCCTACCGTCTGGTGTCCCTCTCTCGAAACCACAGCTGGCCCTGAGTGCACTGGCATTTGATCAAATCCACTGGTGACAAGCACTCACCTGCCTCCCCACTTGGGATGGTCTTGTTCTTCAAGTTCCCCGAGAAAATTTTCTGGATTTGTGAAATGCATAACCTCAAGGGAAAATACAAACAAGATTCAGGAGTTAACACTGACCTTCTTCGCCAACTGCCACACGCATCATTCCAGTGGAAGTGTCCCTATGGCATCCGTTCATCTAGCTTAGGTCTAGACTTAGGTCACCATTTGTCTGCTGGCTTGATTATCTGTAAGCTTTGTAGCTGGCTCGAGCACCCATTCCCGTTTTCAGTTTGCCGATAGGCTTTCCCGAGAAGGTAGTCGGAATTATATCCATATCCAGTTGCCTGAAAGGCATTGTCTAAAACAATGTCTAGCATAGAGTAAGTATTCCATAAACACCTGCTAGAGAAAGCAAGAGAGGGTTCTGGGCACTTCTGGGAAGTGACTCACTGACACTTCTGTTTAGGGGACATGCATGCCACAGTCTCGAAGTGTCCGGAAACTAAACTCAGATTTTATGCCAAACCAACCCTGCTCTTTCTCCAGTAAATGGTACCACCAGCCTCCAGTTGCCCAGACCAGCAGGCTGACTGTTGTCACATCAGATCACTCGCCTAGATCTGACAAATAGCAGATGTCCCTGCCCCCTTCCTGCTATGAGCTGCATCCAAGCCATTATTATCTCCCTGAAATCGTGGCCAGTCTCCGGTCTCCAGGAAGCTCCCCTCAGATACACAGTTGATGCCGCAACTTGAGAACCTTGTGCAACACACATCTGCTCTCGCCTCTCTCGTGCTGAGAATCCTTCCGTGTCTTCCCGGGGCTCTTGGGGGAAGCCCACACTCCTCAGCATGGCTCGACCCTCTACGATCCCTGCGCCAGCCCTTCTCAACAGACTGAAGCCACCATCTCTCACTTTCATTCTCTTGGACCCACAGCACCCGCTGCCCTGAGTGCTGTCCTCCTGGCCTCGTCACTTGATGAGCTCCTGCTCTCACCCTCATAGATGAGCTCAGCTGTGGCTTTCTCTGGGGACACCAAGCACGTGGTCCTTCCACTGACCGCCTGGAACTCCCCCCATCGGAGCTCCTTCTATTGTGTCTTGCAGTCACCTGTTTGCTCATGTGTCCTCCACTCAAGGCTTTGCATTCCACAAAGACAAATCTGGCATTTATTCGTTGCAGGAACCCCAGCATGGGCACTATACAAGTGCTCAATAAGTATCTATTCAATGATTGAATGATGACAAAGGTAAGATACCTTCTCATGAACACTGACTTCATCCCGTTGAGCAAGGACATGAAACACAGTTTGAGTCACATAGTCCCATCTTGAAGACAGTCCATCCCAAGAAAGCCAGCTGGCCAAAGGACACTGGATGACCACATCTGGTCCGTGTCACTTTTACCATGCTGTTTTCCAAGGGTTCCAAGAACCCTCGTGGCCAGGGTACATAGAGGGGGTCTGGGTGGGGGAAACCATGTCCAGAATAACACTGACCACAATCTGCCCTTTCCAAGTGGAGAGGGTAGCTACTAGTGACTCAGCCCCAGAAAGGCAGTGAGAGCTTGAGGTATTTATCCAACAGGAGTAGTGGACCTGACCCAAGCTAGCCTCAATCCTTCTGGTGGCTTGGGTCACACGTCTAGTAAGAGTTGGCCAAGGTCAGGGGTTCAGACTGTGATCTCAAAATGGAGCAATGGACTTTGGAAACTATGGGCAATGCCCATGAGCTCAACTACCCTCACAAACATCAGTGTCGTCGGCTGAGCCAGACAACAGAAGTGACCTCATTGCCTTCCCCTGGTGTCATGGGTCCTCGCCAAGATATACCATCTACCACGCGGGCTCTGCAGATTCCAAGGGCTAGGTTTATTTTAGGACCATTGGAAAAGTTAATGGACTAAATGGCATCTGTGAGCTGTCCTCTTCGTTCTTTGGGACTAGACAGCCTGGGATAAAGTAGCATGTGGGAAAACTGGGAGCATGCTAGTAGGTTGGGGACTCGGTCTCCCCAGTCATGACCCATGATGAAGAAACAAGAGGGGGAGGAAGAAATTCTCTATGTGTCTCATGGATGGAAGGACTTCCTGCAGCAAACTGTCCAAAGGGCTTTTGGCTTAATACTGGCAAGTCCAATTTGATGTTCTGCCCTTGACTTTGAGTTTGGCCATGTGGCTTGCCTTGATCTTAGCAGATGTGATGTGGCTCGAAGTTTGGAAAGCACTTGCGCCCCTGGGCTTGCCTTTGTCCTCTGCCATTATCAGCATGAGAGCACGCCCCGGGAGTTGACCATTTCAGGAGGAAGATGAAAAGGGCCTGGGTCTGCTGACCACCAGACCCATGAGTGATCAACCTTCCCAGAGGACGTCCTTGCCATAGCCGGCCTCTGAACCCACGGCTTCCTAGCGTCACCAAGGAGAGAGGCGCACTGTGCCACCTGTGTGTGTAGGCCAGGTGCCTGGCTTTGGAGGAAGGTGGTAAAAGGCAGAATGAAAAATGGGGCTGTTGGCTGGCAAGAGCACAGGGCCGGCACACCCCAAAATGAAATCACCAGGACCATTAACTAAAACTTGCTCAGGCGAATAAAATCTCCATTTACACATCATCTACTGTTCACTAGACACGGTGCTAAGCATTTGCAAGATACCGGCTGATTTAATCCTCAAGATAACGCTTCCAGAAAGAGGCTCTTATCACCATTTCACAGGCGAGGAAACTGAGGCTCAGAGAGGTTACTCCACTGGCTAAAGGTTACAGTTAGTAAATGGAGGAGAAGGAACTCTAACCCTGTCTGACATGTTACTTTTAATAGTCCTCATACCCAGCACGACTGCCACCATCCTCTGGCTTCTATGCCTCGCCTCTCAGGCCACCCCCAACCCCCAGCTTAGCTCAGCGATCGCACAGACCGAGTCCCGGAGACGTCTGCTCCTACTGCCCAGCCACACTCATCAGCTTTCCGGATCAGTTTGCTTACACTCCTGCCACTGAGGAACACCATGCATTTTAACCCTAAGACTTCTTCAAGGCCCTAACCAGACAAAAAATAAAATAAATATACAGTAGAAAACAAATTCAAGATAGTTTAAGGCTAACGTTCTAAATGGTAACTCCCGGCACTCACCTTTTCTCATCCGGGGTCATGCGAGAATTAAGGCGCCAACCACAGATGGATTTAATTTACCCAAGTGTGTGGAGGGGAGTCGCCGGGGAGCGGGGTGGAGATTGGGAGATTGGAGCAGGGCTGGCCTGGGGCTACCAGCTCAGCCAACGGGGAGGGAGGAGTTCCTCTATGCCTGGTGCTTTCTGGGGCACAGGCCGTATGCTCATGAGCCGGGTACCAGCAGCCCAGGGGTGAAACGGCACCAAGTAAAGTTCAAAGCACCAGGGAAGTGACTTCTTCCTTTGGCAGTGGGGTCTGGCTCCATGTCCCAGTAGAGACCAGAAAGCACTTGTCACAGGGAGGAGGAATGCTAAGCCAGCGGTTAGAATGCCTTGGGAAGGAGGGAGGAGCCAGCTCCTCACACACGGGGTGTCACAGACCTCTCAGACATCCTCAGGGGAAGTGGTGACCCTGAAGGCTGGTACCAACAGCAGCCCAGATGAGCCCATCTGCCCAGGGAGAGCGGCCCGACCACCGGGCCCTTCCCAGAAATGCTTGTCTGGTCCCGGTCCCCGCCCCTGCCAGGGCCGTCCCGGCCGCCATGGCCTTTGATCGCCCTACCTGTCTGGGTTCTTCAAAACTTCTTCAAAGTCCACGTTCAAAGCCTTGCACATCTGGGAAAGTCCCAGCAGGTCCCCGGAGAAAGCCTCTCTGGGAAAACGCCACCGATTGGTGGAGCCAACCATCCGGCGTTGCAGCCGAGCTCTGTGCTGCTTGGGAGGCAAAGGAAGGCAGAAAGTCTTTTTTGAACCTCTCCCAAAGGCCAGGTTTTCCAACGTGTACATCAGAAAGAAAATCAAGACACATTTGAGAACACTGGCTGATTTTCAAACATGGCCAGAGACAGTTTCTCAGGAACCATCCTCTCAAGGCCAGTATTGTACTCGGTACACAGAGGGGTTCAAGGAACGTAGTAATTAGGATCTAGAACAGAAGGTTCCAGAGACAACAGGTCAGGAGGCAAGATTGTGTCTTTGCGGGCGGTGCTCAGGAGCCCACGGGGTGCGGGGGACAGGATGACATTTCAAGAGACTCTTCCTTACGTGTTTATCCTCAATGGGGATTCGGAGAGACACCAAACTAGGTGGGGACTGTTTTTCTCTCTTCTTGTTGTAAAAGACACAAAACGTAACATTCACCATTTCATCGCATACCACTGAGTGGCATTTGGTACATTTACAAAGTTGCACAGCGATCACCACCATCCAGTTGGGGGCATTTTCGTTCCCCCAAAAGGAAACCTTATACCCATCAGGCCCTCACTCCTAACGCCTTCCCCCAGCTCCTGGCAACCCGCCGTCTGCTTCCCGCTTCTATGCATTTGCTCTGCTGGACATTTATATAAATGGAATCAGACATGTGGGCTTTTAGCCTTGGCTCCTTTCCCTTGGCATCATGTTTTCCGTGTTCGTCCCTGTGGGAGCAGGTATCAGAACTTCTTTCCCTGTTAGGGCTGAATAATATTCCAGGGTGTGGAGAGAACACATTTTGTCTGTCCATCCATCATCTCATGGACAACTGTGTCCTTCCTACCTCTTGGTGATTGTGAGAAATCCTGCGGGGAACGTTTGTGTACAAGTTCTTGTTTGAGCTCTCGTTTTCAGTTCTTTGGGGTCTAGACCCAGGAGTGGACAGCTGGGCCACTGGGCAGGGACTTTGACTTAGATGTTTCCTTGAGGTCCTCGGGCTCAGCAGCCTCCTTAAGGGAACAGTAGAAGGTTCAGCGTGGCTGGGAACCTCAGACTTGGTGGCTCGAGGAAAGCTAGCCGGGGAAGGTGTACCATGAGGGACCCGGGGATATAGGTGTGGTTGTCCCTAAGCCAGGCCAGTCCCTGGCAGGGTGATAGGGAGACCAGGGGCCAGGGAATGGAGAATTAAAGGTCAAATCTTATTATTGCCACTGAAGGGTTGTATGGCCTTGGGCAAGTCATTTAACATTTTGAGGCTTTCGGTCCTCATCTGAGGATGGCCCTGGCAGCAGTGATGATGTCAAAATGACAAGAGGAAGTCTGGGAACTAGATTTCAGTGTCTGGAAGATGGCGGGCGATCGAACAGTGTGGAGTGTGAATCTGGTGCAGTCCTGTGGGTGTTGGGCTCTGACAGGAGGGTCAGCCACTAGAGCTGGGAGGCAGGAGTTGTGCACAACCCGTCCCCTCGAGTAAACGCGGCGACAGAGCTGTAAGCAGGTGCTTCCGCCGCTCGCCAGGAGCCCACGCCACTCACCGGATGCAGCATTTTCATGAACGGTCGTGGTGACGACACCCAGGGGAGGGCGGAAGAAACACCTGGAAGACAAAAGCGGTAAGGATGACATTTTCAAAATCTCTCCAGAGGGGGCTCTTCAAACAGGGGATTGGCCTGAAGAGCCTGTATTTTGCCACAAAACAAATAACAGGAGTAAACTTCCAGGGTGGGTTATTTGTCAAATCGAGAGTCTCTCTGACTTTTTAAAGCCCACCGGGAGACTGACCGTTCTCTGCTCTTGCGCCGGAAATGTGGCTCGGGAAAAGCCAAATGGGAGATGAGCCACCACGCTTCGCCCCTTTGCCGGGGGTGGGAACCGAGGTCTCTAAGTGGGTTGCTCAGATCATCTGCTACTCGCGACGGTCCCTCGGCTTCCAGGCTCCCCTGCCCCCAGCCTGGAGCCCCCGCAGCCCCTCCTTGCCTAGTCCAGGCAGCGCAGGGCCCTGGGGATGCCCCGGGATGGCCTCCGTCTCTAACAGGGATGAACAGCGCCGGCCGTACTCACGGATCCAAAGCCTCCTCGCAGCCCTGGGCAGGACGCGGGGGTTGTTCACAAGAGAAGCGGGTCGAACAGAGGCAGTTCCGTGGCCTTGGTCTCAGAGTGACAGGATCGCTGCGGGCCACTTGCCTTCTCACTCTGAATCCTGGGAGCGCTCATGACATGCGGGGGCTCGCCCTGTTCTTCTTAGAGGCCAAGGTGCCTTGGCAGGAGAGCTTGCCCTTGGTTTCCCGATTGTGGGCACCATGGCAACCGCAGGAAAGGTTCTGAGCACTTCCTGTTCCTTCCTGTCTCAGCAGGGTTGGGGGCTGCGGGCAGGGTGGCATCTCGCAGGCCGCACCTGCCCTCTGGCCCCAACAGTGCCATGTTTCCTCCCAGCACCTGAGGTAACCTGGAGGATCCACTCAAAGGGCCTCAGGCAGTGTCCAGCCCCAAGTCCGCAGGCCTCCTCTGTCACGTGAGAGGATTGTTCCGGAAGGTTCTCAGATCCCTGCCAGGTTGGGCATTCTGGGGTGCTCTATTTCTGGCTCGGGCATTCAGAAATGTTTGGACAAAAATACCTAAATAAGAATTAGAGAGTTTTACATTATTAAAACTATGCCTCATGATTTATTTTGTGGAGAGATGATTTTTAGTCTGCTCTTTCCAGGAACAAAGATCTGCCTAAAAGTCAAGAGTTTTCATGCCGGGGGCCACGGTGGAAATTCCCAGGGGCTCAGTGACCTGATCTGTAAAGCCCAGGCCCCAGACTAACCCGGAGGTGGAGAGGTGGAGACACATCCACGATGCCTGGAAATCTTGGTCCATCAAAGTCTCAGACCTCCAGTCCCGGGCTCCCTGAAATCCCAGCCACAGCAAGAACCACCAGGAATCAGTGCAGCTCGTGTGACCCGGGACTGGCTTCCCCCAGGCTCCTCATCTGCAGCCTTTCCCGAGTCGTATAAACTATGAAGGGAAACAGGAAGGTAAGTGCTTTGCCTACTTGCAACTGAGTCCCAGAAGCCATAACACCCTCCAAAGACAGGAGGCTTCTCTAAATGTCCCTCCCTCCTCACCCTCTGATCTGTGCTTCTACCTTTCCTGACACCCACACTCCCTTGCTGCTCTCTTCCCTCCACTCCGAACTTTTCTCAGCTACCTGTCCCTGGAATGTAGGCCCCCATGGAAGGTTTCAGGGAAAGAGTTTGAAACACCTTGTCATGGACCATGTTGTCCATCGCAGGCAAGCCCAGGAACACCCTCCAGGCACCCCTGCTGGGGCACCGCTGAGAGCTGGGCCTTGCGCGCCCTCTAGTGGCCACTCGATGGAAGCATCCCAGGGTGCCATGCTCCCCATTCCTAAGCAGGACCTTGGCCTTGGCTGTGTCTATCTCTCCCTATAGAGTCTGACCTCAGGGATTCCAGGCCTTCAGCTCATCCCCAAAGCCCTCTGCACATACATCCCCCATAGAGCTCCGGGGAGCTGAGCTATTAGGCAAAGGCAAAGCCAACTAACACAAACAAATGGAAATGACTCCCAGCAGGTTTCCCTAAAGGCTTTTTCCAAGTGGTACCCAGTGTTCCAGAATATATGCCCCAGAATATATGGGCCCAGACAAGCCAGACATCCCAAGAGCAAAGAACTTCAGACACCAAACTCCACTGAGCACAGCTCTCAGCTAGAACCACCTTGTACCAAAATCTCCCATGCCAGTTACAGGGGGATTCTGGTGGGATATCCATCTTCTTGAACATTCCAGGGACGAGCTGCTTCCTAGCTTATGAGAGCCCATTTCAGCCCACTTCATCCAGTCACCCATATGGGGAGAGAGTGAAGTACAGAGTCAAGAACCCCTAATTCCGACCCTGGTTCTGGCACTGACTAGCTATGTGTGACCTTGGACATGACCTTCACCTCCCTGAGTGGAAAGTTGACCCAGAGGCTTGGGATCCTGGTGGGTTGGAAGGTCTTACCCTCAGAACCTGAGTGCTGGCTCTAAGGACCCTCATTTTAAAAGACTCAGAGCCCAGGACACTGTGTGTATGCAGCGGGAGGCTCCTATAAGTCCCCAAATCTGGACTGCCTGGCTCCCCAGGAAAGAGGGGGCATCTGTGCACCAGGGTCTAGGCTGCGGGGGATGGGGTGGGATGGGGAGCCTGGAGTCGAAGCCTCTGGCTGAGGCAGTGCACGAGCCTGAAGACCGGCAGGGGCTTCCACCAAGAAGCAGAGAGTGGGTCCTGCCCTTGAACTGCGTCCCGTATGGCCAGGAGTGGGGTAGTCTCAGTGCCAATTGAGGAGCCCTGGATTGGCTACGACCCTGGCCACTGACTAGCCATGTGAGCTAGGGGCAGCCTTCTCTCTGGCTCTGGGCTTCACTTGCTCATCTGTACAACAGAGCTCACACGGAACAATTCCTCAGCTCTGTCCCTGCTCATCCCATTATCCCCAGGCTCCCAGGTTGGTACAACCAGGACTGGGGGAGGGGTGGGGTGATGACAAAGTGTACTGGCCTAGGGCTAGTCCCATCCACACCTTTAAACAGAGCTTGAGGGTCAAGTTTGTGGTGGGGTTGGGGATAAAATGAGAGCTCAGCAGAGGATGAGAACCACCTGTGCACTGTTCTAGCCCCTGGGACATTATTCACTTGCAATTGCTTTAAATTTATCTTATTGATGAAGTAACATTTGGGCATGCTGATTTATTTCTAACACGCATTCCATTCACTACATAACTATTTTTAAAAGTCCTTTGTGAGCTGCCCCGGAAAATCATCTTTCTGGATATGCACTGCACTTGTGGACATTGGTTTCTGCCCTTAGGAGGCTCGCAGGGTCAGGGGGATGGGCAAGTCAAAGGTCAAGCTCAGTCCGCCCAGGAATGCACAGGAGGGTAGCCGACTGCCGTAAGCATGTCCGTGTGTTCTGCCGCTTGACATCTTGACGTCTTGCTGACCGGGGGGATGTCTGACCTGCTCGGAGTTAGCCAGTTCCTAGAGCCAGTAAAGCAGCTGCCTATTAGCGAGTTCCCACCTGCAAACCAGCCAACCCAGAGCCCACATCCCCATCACCTCTTTTATTGGCTTTCACATTCAGGGCTGCTGTCCCCCAACCCTGATCACCCCAGGGCCAGAGATCCCCTCCAGCTCAGAGCCTACTGAGATGATGTCAACTGGCCGACCCCAAGCTGATTGACTCCCCTCACCTCTTCCTTCCCTCGGGAACCACAGTGGAGTCTCTTATCCATATCTTCCCCTTCTCCTCTGTCTCAGGACCAACACTGGGGCTTCCCTACGTGATCCTGCCTGCACTGCACACCCTCTTCTCCGGGGAACTCTGAGTCACCAGCTGTCCTCAATGACACTTGTCTCCTGGACTGTGGGCCTCATCATGCCTGAGTAATAATAAAACCCACATTTAAAAACACTGACCCAGGCCTGGGGGTTCAAGGAGGGTTCCTTGGAGGGAGTGGCATCAACAATGAGCCTTCAGGGAGTGGGCTGGGGAGACCAGATGATGGGGCGGGGGCGGGTGTCCCCGGTAGAGGGATCAGGACCTACTAAAGAAATGACCGTGTGCCTCGTTGCACCGTAGGGAATGGGGGAAGGAGCTTTGTCTAGCCCCACCTTGTTGATCTCCACGTTGTGTTCCCCACTCCTAATAAACCCAAAAGATGTGAATTCTCTGTATTCTGCCCTTGATGCTCCAGCCGAGGGGACGCAGGAGCCTGGCCACGTGCAGCAGCCTGGGGAGAGGCCACAGGTCCGCTGAGGGCAACACATGAAGACCAGGCAGAGCGGAGCCCCTCACTCACACCAGCCTAACACTGCGCCCCCCGGGGAGCCCCACGGCCACTCCCAGCTACTGGACCAACAGCAAGGTTTCGTCACCCATGAACACAGGAGCAGAGCCAGCCCGGGCTCAGGGCAGGGCTGCCGACCAGTCTAAAGACCAGTCTAAAGAAGGGCTGTGAGGACCCCTGCGGGCTCGGGGGCCGCACTCCCTTCCCTGTGCCTTCTCTGCCCGCCACTGTCTGATTGGGCGTCCTTACACAGGAAGCTGTCGGCCAGAGGGATGCTAACGACGTCGCAGGCACGGAAGAGCCAAGGCCCCGTCCGGGCTGCCCCATCTCCCGGCCGTGTGGCTCCATCAAATCCCCAGGAGCCTCTGCTTCCTTCTTGTAAAATAGAGGTAACAACAGCCCTTATTCACCAGATTGTCTCAAGGCCAGAGAGCACAAACCCCAGGGAAGCCCCGGCGCCTCGAATGTAACAGCCTTTTCCTCCTGCCCACCCTGCCCTGCCCTGCCCGTGCGCACACCTACACCCTGCCCTAGTCAGAACACCCACTCCGCCCTGTTCCATTTTTCAAGTGGAATGTCCTAGAAAGCGGAGAGGCTTGGCTAGAAAACCTGAGCATCCTACCAGGGCCGACATTAAGTGAGAGAAGCACCGTCAGGGACCCTGAGGCCCCACTCAGGCCTGTCACCTTGTCACCTGTCCCATGCACAGCACGGATCACTTCTCTCCACGCCTGGAGTGGGTGGGGGGTGGGGTGCTCCTGGTGTGGCCTTGGGTCAGACCTCACCCCTCACACCTACGGGGCTGAAGCCCAAACCTGAAAGACAAACAGCCTTCCTCCGCTGGGCGCCCCCATCCCAGTCACAGTGACCACCTCCCTCCTCTCCATCTCCTTCCCCATCTACTCTGTCCTCATGAGTAAACTTAGTATCTCAGTCATGTCCTCTGTAACTTGAGAGCCCTAAGGAAATGCTGAGCCAGAAAAAAAAGAAAAAAGAAAAAAAAAAAGAAAATGATGTTCAAACTTCAGGATTTTAACTGACTTGGCAAACTGAATTTCTAGGAGCCGCTGAGAATCTCGGAGGTTGGCACGCCGGCCGCCGGGGAGCTGGGATGGGGGTCGGGTGCTCCCTTCTCATGCTCTTCCCACTCATTCAGCACCTGAAATAGCCCTCAGCAGCCGTCACGTGCGTGCGTCTGCAAACATGTGTGGCATTCTAGAAAGTGAACGCAGGACCAAAAGCAGCTGATCTCAGCCCACAGGGGTTCCCAAGGCCGGCACTCTGCGGGTAGGTCTCGCGAGGGAGCCTGGCACCCCGGCGGGCCTGAAGCTAAGGCGGGGGCCGGGCGTCCTTCCCGACAGCCAGGAAGCCCAGAGACAGACGGACGCCTCGAAGGTTATATACTGAGTGTGTGTGTGTATTGAGTGTGGCTGGGGGAGACTGTATTTTAGTACAACCGTAGTGAAGGCCTATTTGGCCATCAGTTTCCCAAACTTTAAAAATGTGTATAACCTTCCAGAAGGAGAAAGACCCCTTATGATGCCCGGGAGCTGGCCTGGCATGCCTGCGAGGCCTTGCTGTTCTCCCGCGGATCACGACTGGTTTTGCCGAAAATCGGTGTCACAGTGGCCACACTGTGATGGAACAGGAGAAAACAGGCCCACGCCAGAGTCCGTCTGGACACACGGAACCTCACAAACCACAGAAAGGAACAAACAGCCTTCCACCCTGGCTAACAGATACCAGAAACTACTGCTTCTTTACCAGTAAGTTTGACCTTGGTCTAGACAAGAAGTGCTGAGATGCCCCACCTGAGAACGGCCTGCCCCGAGAGCATCCAGCACGGACCAAAGCCCTGCTTCCTTCCGTCCGTCCCCCGAAGCCGCCGACTCAAGCCCTGTACCTCCTGCCTCCCTCACCGTGGCCCCACGGCTCCCCCTGGCGGCTGTCCTCCCTCACTGCAACGAGCCGCACAGCCAGTTTGCTCAGCGCACGTGTTCCTGGTGGCCTTCGGCGGGAGCCATCACCCAGGTTATCCGCTTTAAAAATTCAGCCCAAGGACGGGACGCCTGGGTGGCTCAGTTGATTAAGCAGCTGCCTTCAGCTCAGGTCATGATCCCGGGGTCCTGGGATCGAGTCCCACATCGGGCTCCTTGCTCGGCAGGGAGCCCGCTTCTCCCTCTGCCTCTGCCTGCCTCTTTGCCTGCCTGTGCTTGCTCACTCTCTCTCCCTCTGTTTCTGACAAATAAATAAAATCTTAAAACAAAATTCAGCCCAAGGAAAACTCGTGTTCATAAATGCATGAAGGAAACTCAACTCAACGCGCGTGCATATAATAACCGCTAACCATTGGTCTCTGTGTGAATGTCCATCAGCGGGCGGCTGCTTACACGCGTGTTGTGACCATGAAACACACGCAGTCAAAATGTCAAAATGGTGACAAAAAGGTGTATTTATTGACAGAAAAGTCTGCATCACATGATGGTTACATTCGAGTATCACATGAAAAAAGGGTTTATAAAACGGTGCCCAGGGGCATTGCAGAACTCCAACGAATCCTGCCTTTATAAAGATACATATTTCATACACTGAGAAAAAAGTATAGAAAAATCAATATAAAAACATTCACAGTTATTATTTATTGGTTTGGGGATTATGGTTTTTTTTTTTTTTTCTTACCTGCATCTCTAGACTTTTTAGCAGTGGAAAAAAAAATTTTTTTTGAAGATTTATTTGAAAGAGAGAGAATGTGTACACACGAGGGGGGTGGCGGGGAGAGAGACAGGAGAGAGAGAGAGAAAGAGAATCTCAAGCAGACCCAGCACCGAGTGTAGAGCCTGACGTGGGGCTCGATCCCATGACCTTGAGATCATGACCTGAGCCAAAATCGAGAGTGGGCTGCTCAACGGACTGAGCCACCTGGGCGCCCCTGGGAATGTTTTACTTAGGTAATAAGAAAAAAAGGGACCTTTCAAGAGTTAGGGGCTGCTCTGTTCTGAGAACACAGCTGAGAGCAGAATCTGGGGCGAGCATGGAGGAGGGGTTTGGTCTGGACAAGGGTGCATTGGGGTGAGGGGACACAGCTGTGCCCCAAGGAGGGGAGACTGGGAGACAGGACCCAGCAGAGGTGGCTGGGCAGTGGGAGGCGGCCAACCCCTGGCCATCTCAGGGTCCCTGCCAGGTGGGGCTCAAGGGGGAACAAGAAATGGGCTGTCTTTCTCTCCTTGTACTGCCTGGGGTACCCGCCCCACCAGGCATCGCGGGGTCCTATGTGAGGGGCACAGCCCACAGCCACGGTGGCTGGGCCCGAGGAGGGCACCCGGAGCTGAGGGCCACCAGGGGCTCAGGGCTGCTTTCCAAGCTCATGCTGCACACCACACCCCCCACGGGCACACTCGGGGTGGGGGGGGCACAAAACCGCCTCTAGCACCAAACCCCGCTAGCTGCGAGTGTGCCCTTATGTGGAAACGGAGTCTTCATAGATGGAATTGAGAATGCGGGCCGGAGATCATCCTGGATTTGGGATGGGCCTGAAATCCAGAGAGGGTGTCCTTACAAGGGAGGGGACAGGGAGTCGAGCACAGAGGTGACCGGAGTGACACAGCCACCGGCCACAGGACGCCGGGGACCTGCCGGCCACTGTCCAGAAGCTGCGAGAGGGGCAAGGAAGAGGCTCTACCTCAGAGCCTTGGCGAGTGGGGGCAGGAAGGGGGAGAAAGTAGGGGGGAGAGTGGGGGAGAGTGGGGGAGGGGAGAGCCGCGGGTGCAAACCCCGAAGGCACTCTGATCTGGGACTTCTGGCCTCTGGAACTGTGAGAGAAAACATTTCTCCTGCTGAGTATGTGATGTCGGGGCAGTCCTAGGAAACGAAGACCTCTTCCCACCCTCTCACTGGCCCCCAGTGACGCCCACCCGTCAGCCTGGGAGCCCCAAGGTGAGAAGCAGTTAGGGAATCTAAGGGCGGGCGCGTCCCGATTTCCTCTCCGACGCGGCCGCGCTACGTGTCTCCCACGGGAAACCGCTCGCCCGGGCCCGGTCCGTTGGAGGGAACTGGGCAACATTTCCGTGTTGATGGTCACACGCTAAGGAACACACAGGAGGAGGGACAGCCTGCTACTTCCTCGACCCAGTAAAGGGAAATAGACATTCCCGCCGAAACTCACAGAGGCTTTGTAAAAACAAAACCTACGCCAATTCAGAACACACCCTTAACCATTTAAGCAGCGAGTCGAACCTTCCCATTAGCTTCCATCTTACGAGCAGCCACGATAACGGAGGAAATGTTCTTGAAGCCCCCGGACAAAGAAGGGAGCCAGACAGAGAAGAGGGAAGGGCCAGATCTGATACGATTTTAACAAAGGCCAGAAAAGACTCAACCCTTCCCAGAAAAGAAATCATAACCACACGTATTGCCAAGATCCAAAGGAAAAAAAAATTTATTTACAATAGAGAATTTTATTCGAAACATGCATTTTTTTTTAAACAAATCAGCAAATGCAGATCAAGTTTACACTCCTTAAGGCAAGAGTCCCTGTGCAAGCTGTACATGTTCATATTAAATTCAAAAGCCGCTCACCCTGGGAACTCATGTACAAAGGGCAAGGCCAAGGTCAGCGACTTGTCTTTTATTAGAGAATCAGACAATCTCCCTGATACAGGAACTCTGAGGTCAACTTGCTATGAATTTATACTAAGAAAATGCAAACCAATAGCAAGAAATTCTGATAGTCTCCTTAGTACTGCATACAATCAAATCAACGTTATTTAGAAAGGAAATACAGTAGTGCATACGAAAAAGTGAAGACAGAGCCTGTCCGACGTAACCGGAGGGACAGCAGGGAGCCGACGGTCATATTGCACGCAAGGGTCAAGTCCAAACATTTGGTTCAAAGTTAGCTTTTCCCCATTTTGGCAATCAGTTCATCACAAATCTTGGTGAGTTCCTCTATCTCTTTATTCTGAAAGTGAAGACAAAAAAGAGAAAGGTTGCTGAAATCTCCTGGCTGTTGGAAATCAAGCCCAATGGAATGAGCTTTGGCTTCTGGGTCCCCCCTGAAATTATCTAACGCAGGGAGACAAGCGACATGGAGACACATCATCTAAGCACACACATCCCAACTCTACCTGTGACCTTGAGCAAGTTACATGACCTGAGCCCTGGTATCCTTATCTCTACCACGTGGAGGATGTGGTCTCTCTCTCTGAGAAGGGGGAGTGAGGTCAGAAGGTAAATAAAGCTCCCTAGCACAGTGACCAGTGCCGGGCAAAAGCTTCAGTGGTTTGGGTTCACTTGTATTTGCCTCCGAAGGATGTGGACACAAAAGGTTGGTCCTGGGTGAGCTCTTGGGTGGTTTACTTGAGAAACGGCACCAGGAGGAGGTAAGCGATGCTACTTGAATAGGGTTGCTGGCATTATTTTAGAGGACCCCCAATGAGGGGGTGCTGTGGGTACAGGGGGTCGAGCAGGGAGAGGGGGTAGATGAAGGATGACGTCAGGTGCTCCTTGTGCCAGGTCCTGCCCATGCCGGAAGCAAGGGAGGCCAACCACACGCTCATCTCGCACCAGCGATCTGGAAACGCTCTAGTCCACGCTCTAAGTACTGGGATCCAAAGGGCTGAGTCCGTTCCGAGGCAGGTCAGGCTTTGCTCCGATGCAGATCCGCTTCAACCACCAGTGTCGAACAGCGCTCTTCAAAGAGGCTAGATCTTTCTGGTATCCCAGGAACCTACTGCAGCCAGTTTTTTGAGGTCCCTGCAGAAGGTGAGTCTTAACCACAGGCCTCTCCCCTGAGACTGTACTGATGCCCTTCCTTGGAAACCGTGGAAACTTCTTGAGATACGGCGCCCGAAGCCATGTGTCCTGTGTTTCCAGGCTGGGCTCCGGGCACCACCCGTGACTGTGTCCGTATTGGGAAGAGCCAGGAAGTCCCCAGTAGAAGAGGAACGCAGTCCTCACCGCAGTGCAGCCACCAGCCCCGCCAGAAGAGAAACATCTGGAACAACAGCTTGGCTTACGCCCTTCTAGAGTCTCCAGCCCCAAGATTCTGAGAAGAGCTGGAACGCGGCTCCAACTGTGAATCCTGGAAGGACTCTTGCCACGACAGCATCTGCTGGAGCGGCTGATGGGGACTTTTCAACCTCCCGTGTGCCTGGCACCAAGCTAACCACGCCCCAGGCACTGGCCCCGCTAAGCTCTCACAACAGCGCCTTCATGGGAGCCCCTGACATTTCCACTTTCCAGTAAGAAACCGAGGCTCAGAGAGGTTGAGTTATACTTCATTTAAGGTCATGCAGCCAGTCAGAGCGGCAAGCCCGGAGCATGAAGTCAGGCTGGCCTGGGCCCTGGATGGCTTTGCTGTTTTACTCGTTAAACATAACACCCAGCGACTGACGGCTGCGAGGTACCGTCAGACCCACCAGCTACGGACTCCTGGAGGTTCTCCAAGCTCCACCTCGGCGTGCCGGCCCACCGCCCGCACACGGCTACCGTGCAGCTCAGCTCCCTGGGCTTCCAGCACCCCAACTGGGCAAAATGCCCAGCGCCTCCACTTAAGGACAGCCTGGGGTGGGGGCAATCATGCTTCTGAATCTCTTTAAAACAGAGACCGACCCCTCTGTCCCACTCAGAGTCCTTTATGGAGAACGTGTGTGACGAGCCCGTTGCTCCTTGGTTTCGGTCTAAGACAGAATTAGATTTGCAGATCGGTTTGTATCTTTTCTGTTCTCCAACACCACGCAAGCCACCCTGCCTGCTTCTTTGTCTTTCCGTTGCCCAGAATACTCAGCGTCGGTCTTCGTCCGGCAACTGGAAGGGTCTGAACAGGCCAGGTTGCCCAGAACACTTCTACCCTGACTCCGGGTTTAGCTCTATTATTTCAGCGAACACCGGGATGCAGTTCAAACACCATCAGATCCTGACGGAACCGGGAGGGAACACACGTACCGCTGCCTTTCTCACCGGGAAACACGTGTGCAAGCTCACTGCCTTCCTGCCCGAAATGATGGGGGAAGGTGGTCCTTACTTGAAATACCGATGGGATGAGCAAACGCTCGTGTTTGACAGCCCTGGCTCTGGGCTCGCGGCCTGAACGAGGCTCAGAGCCGGGAAGGCCGAGGCAGTCGAAGAGATCCGGCATTTTTGACACAGTCCCGTCTCCACCCTTCTTTCCCTTTCGAGGGACTCTTCCCAGTCTTCAGGTTTCAGCCTCCAACGTGACACACACACACAACCTGAGGTCAAGTGTGAGGCTTGCTCAGGGTTATCACGGACGGCAGGGGGTGGGGGGCTGGGGGGGAGGGCCTGAGGCTCCTGAGTCCCAGGGCTCGGTCCCTGACATCATTTAGGTGAACTGAGAGATAGTATGTGCCCACTGCTTGGCCCAGACCCACCTTGGGACCACGGTCAGTCCCCATGGAACCTGGCTGGGTAGGCGCACAGGAAAAGGGCCAGAGGCTGCTGGGCGCTTCTGGGTCAGCAGAGGCCATCGGGGAGACACGCTGGCCTTCAGATGCCATCTGTCTACAAAGGACGTCATCTCCCCCAACCATGACTGCCCTTTAAGGTCCAAATGCACGAGAAGTGACACTACCCCAGGCCACCAGACTCTCCGATTACCATCCAAGGGACTCCTAAGACTCAGTAAACCAACCAGGATGCGGTCACTTCTCCGCAAACTCCCTTTTTAGAAACACACTTAGGGAAGGGGCTGTCTGGCCCGCTCTAGTCTGGATTCAGGCTCCCGCGGCACTGCTGGGCGGAAGCGGCTTCTTGTTCGGACGCCCAGGGAGAGGGTGTGTGTGGTACACTGGACGCTGGACGGGAAATCAGGCCAAGCTGGAGGACTTCAGGAGGGATCCCCCATCCATGGACACAGGAGGACGTCTGGGGGCCCTTTTGACCCCAATGTGGCCTGGGGGTTACCCCATTCCCTCAGCAGTAAGCATGCTGGGTAGGGTTCAAGTACTCTGGCACGCTGCAGATACTGGGTGAATGTGTGACGGGTGAATGCCGACAAGGAATGGACACCGGCCCTACACCTCGGAGCAATTCCAGGACAGGCAGGAAGGAGAACAGCCTTGGCGCTGGCATTACACAAAATCTTCTAGAGGGAGGACAAGCATAGGCTCCCGGGGTCTAAAGCTGTCCCGGGAGCTGCAGAGCGCACAGGGAAGCCCAGCCTCTGCTTATCTGAGGCTCTGGTCAGACCCCCACCGCCTTCAGGCCTCCGCCCCTCCACCCCCCAACCCTTGGCTGTTACCTTCTGCTCCAGCGTCCTCTCCAACGCGTCCACACGAAGCTGCTCCTTCCGCAGACTGGCCTGGTAGGCAGCCTGCTCCTGCTGGGCCTTGCCTCGGACCTGCGCGATCTCGGCGTTGGCCCTGCGGAAACAGGGTGAGGGGGTGCTCAGAAACGACCCACCTCCCCTGGAGACCCCTCCCACCTTCCCCCTCCCAGCTCTGGGCAGCCGGCACCGTCTGGCTGCAGCTCCTACCACTGGGGGCCTGGTTCGGGAGCCCACCAGCACGCCCTACCCCAACCCCATTCCCGTGATGCAGAGGTGCTCTGGGCGGGTGTCCTGGAAGTTACATGTGTCCTCCGCTTATCAAAATGCTGAGCGGACACTCTTACCACAAGTCACCCTGAAAAACACAAATGGACTATCCGCCCTTCCCCAGCCAGTGGGAGCGGTGCCATGGGAGCGTCTGGCCTGCGGGGCTGCTGAGAGGCCTCTGGGGGCCGCCCGGGAGCGTTACCTGTCCAGCTTTTCCTCCGCGTGCACCTTCAGGGCCTGGTACCTCTGCTCCTCCTTCTTCACGCGAGACAGGTACTCCTGGGCACACTTCTTCAGCACCTCCTCGTTCTGACAAGACAGAGGACAGAGGATGTGCCCACAGAAGAAACACCCCAGATGCTGGGAGCCCCGAGAACTCCCTGAGGCCTGCTGAACCCTGGGCCGCCAAGTCCTGGTCCCTGTAACCTCTCCCAGCCTGCTCCCACTTCTCTGAACCCCCATCCAGCGTCCCGCTCTGCCCTGACATGAACACACCTTGCGGAAACCCTCGAGGACCTCCTTCATCTTCTCGTATCTCCTGAAGAGGTCAGCCAGAGACTTCTCCACAGAGTTCAGGTCGGACAGAGCTTGCTCCTTCTCCAGGACCAGCTGCTGGACAGTCTGGTGGGAGACGGACTTCTCCCTCTGCTCATCCTCTGTCAAGAGACACAAGGATCCAGACAATGGGTCTGGGGGCTCCCAACCTGGTCTTGGGGGCAGCCGGGGCCTCAGACCCAACTCAGTCTGAGCAGCAGAACATCCCGGACTGGGGACAGACCCACCTCCCCAACCCACCCAGACTCTGCTTCTAAGGAACACCACCTGCGGCCCCAGCATCCCGGGGCTGGGCCCTTGCAGTGCGAGATGGGATGGAAACTAGCCACGGATCTTGAACCTGATCACTGCAGACCCTTAAGAATCCACATTCGAGGCCCCATGGAGTCTGTTTGGTTGATGGCAACAAACAGATCCCTAGGGGTAAATCAGACTGAATTCTGAGGTGACCAAGATTGCAAGGTGCCGTAGTCTGAGCTCCAAGGAGCAGGCCTTTCTGGGTGTGATCAAGGTAAAGAGACGGTTGTTGGGAAACAAAAAAGATTTCTTCATCCTGAAAACATCCCACGAACCGAAGCCCACATCACAGTCCTGAAACTCTGCGACGCCTAGAAAACGGACATTTCCTTTGATACAGCAAATGTCAGCTCTGAGAAAAAATGGAGCTCTTTTTGGCAAAGGGAATGTCTCAGTTACATACAAGAGAATTAATTCTGGCGCAGTTCAGAGTGGTTGATCCTAGTAAAAGGACCGCTCTATCCCCGACCCCACCTCTCTGGGCGGCCACCCGCTAACACTCTCCCCAAAACGGCTTGCTACCAGCTTACATTTACGGGAGAGGCCTTCTCTGCCCACGCCATATGAAGGACCCTTACCCACACGGCACCATCTTTTGTGTGCTGACCCGTTCGTCTCCCGTCTGGGTGGGTGAGGAAACTTTTGCTCCCATCTGTCTGGACCCTTGGGGACCCCACACTGGACAGTGTGGGGAGGAGAAGCCCCTGCTCAGAGCTCTTGGGGGAAGGAACCCTGCAGAGCTGTCCCTCCATCAGCCCCAGGTCACCTGGGTGGGGATCCTACCGCCCAGGACTGCCTCCAAGGGCTGGCTGCCAAAGGGCAGATTGCTCTGGAAATGACAGACGAAACAGCAGCAACCAGGGCCCACCCAGCTCTTGCACGAGTCTGGGGCCCTGCTCCCTGTCCTATTCATGGGACACTCCTAGACCAGCACTAGGCACCAAATTGAACTTAAGTCCAAACTCAGTCACCGGGTTCCAGCTCAGAGCCCCCCAGGGTCCTCCCTGAGCACTGGGAATGAAGTCTAAACTCCAGGGATGCCTGGGTGGCTTAGTCTTAAGGCCAAGCATCTGCCTTCAGCTCAGGTCATGATCTCAGGGTCCTGGGATTGAGCCCCACATTGGGCTTTCTGCTCAGTGGGGAGTCTGTTTCTCCTTCTCCCTCTCTCTTGTGCGCTCTCTCTCTCAAATAAATAAAATCTTTAAAACAAATAGGAAATAAAATAAAATCTAAACTCTAGCCCCACCTGCTCCGCTCCAGCTAGGCTGGCCGGCACACGCCCCAGGCAGTCCTGCCTCAGGGCTCAGCAGCCCCAGAGCTCACTCATTCTGGTCCCTGACATCAGGCCACCTCCCCAAAGGAGCCTTCCCAAGCACCCTCGGGGAACTCCTCCTCCCTACTTTCTAGTCCATCAGACTGGCCGTTTCCAGCAACGGCCAGACACGCAAGCGCGCCGTCTGCCCAGAATGCACGTTGCAGGAGTCTGTTTTGTCCGCTTCTCTATCCTACAGTCTAGGACAGTGCCCGAGTCACAGGATACCCCAACACATCCATGCTGGGAATGGTGGAGTGGAGCCCGGCCACGGAGCCTGATCCAAACCCCAAGCCGTGCTCATGACCAAGTTTCTCCCCGGAGCTCCCTTAGAAGCAGAAGGCAGCTGGGGCATTCCGGAGGGCACCGGTGATGAGCACCCGCCACCGCACCGAGCGCTGAAGCACCATCTGGTACCTGAAACTTGTATCACACTGTATGTTCACAGACTGGATTTTAAAAAAAACTTTAAAAAAGAAAAAAAAAAGCAGGATGCTGCTGCTTTGGGTTCTTTCCCTTAGATTCCTGATAGACATTGTCCTGTGTCCTGAAGTTAGGCCTATTCTTGCCGCGTGCTGTGGAGGGAAGCGCCCAGAATGGGGGGTGGGGTGGGGGGCACATCCTGGGTTCCAGTCCGACAGGTGTGCGGTGGGGCCAAGACTCTGCATGGGGGACAACCTCCCCAGTGACTCTGAGGTGGCGGGTCTTGGGGAAACGCCTGGAGAGTCAAGGGCCCAGAAGATGCCTCCACCCCTGCCTCTCAGAGCTCCTGCTACCAAGACGGAGGTGGAGGACCCAGGAGCCAGACCCTGAAGGCCCCGGTTCCATCCTGGCTCTGACACTTCCCGGCCTGGCCACCCTGGGCAGGGTTTGTAACCTCCCCGAGTTTCAGCCTCCAGAGCTGAAAGAGGGGTTCATGGTATTTACCTCATGGCATTTGGGAAAAGAGGACATGAAATTGTATATAAAGCCTTCAACATATAGTAAGAACCCAGGATCAGTGACCCGTTATTGACAGCATCACTGTCTCCCCAAAACTGGCGTGATGTCCCACTACAGTGACTTCCAAAGGGGGAGCTTTTCACACAGCGAGAACCAAACTGCCAGGGGCCGGCTTGCCATTCCTAGGCTCCCCACAGAAAAGACGCTTCAAAGGTTCACTAGCAACCCAATGCTTATATTTATTCTTTGGGTTTCAGCTGCTTCCTTAGTCCTCGACACATTCTGGGCTGATCTGAGGCCATGTATACATTTCACTTGGCTCGAAAAGAGCCATTTATCACACGGAGTCCATCTGATTTCCTGGATCTGAGGCTCAGCCTGCCTCAGGTTTCCTGTCCTCCCCATAAACGTTTGTAAAAATAGAATTTCCTGGTTCCCAGGATACCAAGGAGGTGCGGCTGCATCGCCAATTTCTGTAAATTACGAATGCAGTCAGGTTCTTCAAATCAGGAATCAGCCCCAAACTCCAAAGACTCTAGCCTCAACCACAAAACAATGCCCCTGGAGAGGTTTCTGGCTTTTTCAGGCAAAATATGATTAAACCACGTGGGGGATGGGGGAGAAATGCAGCAAATACACAAGAGCAAAAGTAACAAAAACAGAAACCAACCAACCAACATGGGATGCAATGGGCAGGTGTCAAATGAGGTGAAAAGCATTTACTTACCAGGCTTGCCTGTTTGTTTTGCAAGCAAAGGGCAAGAAGCAACAGAAAATGGAAGCAAAACAGAGAATCAGAGCAGTTGTTAGGAAAGCAGAAAAAAAAAAAAAATCAACTGCAACAACCTGGAATGCAAAAAGCACAGAGGTCTCTTTCTTCGTTCTGAATCCCAAATAGTCAATATCTGAATTCGGTTTAGTAACATGGCACGAGAGCGGACGAGGACGGCAGGACAGATGTCACGCCGGCGTGGAACGTCGGCGAGGGTTACATGAAGGCCAGAGAGCCGGGCGCGACCAGGAGGAGCTCGTGGAGGTGGGGTGGAACCTGGTTTTAACTTCCAAAGGCTACTGACATTCATCCCTCCCTCAACTGTCAAGCTCCTGGGAGCTGAGCTTTCCCTCCCACCAGGGCAAAAACCAGAAGAGACAAGGGACCCAAGAGCCACGTGGATGTACCTCCACATACGGAGACTCACGGCCCCCCCAGAAAGGAGGCAGGTGCCCCCCACGGCGACAGCGAGTCCCTGCAGTGCCTCAGCCTCAGGCTGTCCTTTTACAAGGTGCCGAGGACCTCAAAACCCGCGGAAGCCCTCATCAGCGCCCTGCAGTGGTGACTGATGGGATGACAGCCACCGACGTGCCACCTGATGGACAAGGCCTGAGCAGCGGCTGATGCCGACACTGGAGGTGCAGGAGGATGGGGAACCGGGGGCGGACAGGCGCTGTCCCACCCCCAGAGCGGCAGTGCCACTTGCCGCTGGGGACGCTGGAGGGGTCTCCCGGAGCCGTCGGGAGTGCTCAAACACCCCTAAACAGGAAAATGCTCGGAGGGGTGAGATCACACCTCTTGCGAGGGGCCCTCGGGCCAAACATACCAGGTCTTTGGGGGGGGGGGGGAGGCTGGGGCGCTGAGGGTGGGCGTGCGCGGCCCCAACCTTGGGAGTCCGGGTTCTGCGCACTCGGCGTTCTTCCAACTTCTCTCACCTGCAAGTACGCGGCGAGGGAATCAGAGCCGAATTGTGTTTTCTGTCCGATAGGGACAGACCACCTGCGCCGGGCAGACACTGCCTGCTCTTGGGTTTTTCAAGAGGGAACATCTGCTGATCTCCAAACTGTCGGCAGAGGCATCACCGCCGGCTCTGGGCAGCCTTCTCGCAGGGGCAGAGGCTCGGGCCCTTGTACCCCCGTCTCAGTGCTGCTCCAGATGTCCTCACCGAGAGCAAAAATAACAGCATCGAACTCAGACGCGGAAAGCTATTTCCAGATGAGCCACTGTAGGTCTGGGGGCATCTGCACAACCTGAGACTCCAGGAGGCCAAAGGCTGGGCTCAGTGTGCCAAACGCTGTAGGTCGGAAGGCATAAATCCTTCTCCCTGATTACGTCTACAGGCCGTTTCGGTTCCAAGAGTTTCATTTTTTATCTCATCCGTATGTATTCATAAATTCTTATACCAGTTTAACAAAGAGGCTTCATTTGATAGAAAGCATATACCATGAGCTGATCCTTAGGAATACCCCAATGGGCTTTCTCTGAGATCTGGGAGAAATGGCCTTTATTATGATACATCAAAATTAAAGCCCCTTTGAATAGAAAGCACTCAGCTGTCGGCCTCTTCCCCATTCCCAAGCCTGCTCTCATATTTATTCTGGGACAAGCCAGAGGTGTGGTGTGACTTGTATCCAAACGTTTGAGAGAGAGTCCTCTGTTAACCCAGCATCCAGCT
Source organism: Neogale vison (assembly GCF_020171115.1). Taxonomy (NCBI): domain Eukaryota; kingdom Metazoa; phylum Chordata; class Mammalia; order Carnivora; family Mustelidae; genus Neogale; species Neogale vison. Next base: position 231,192,918 of record NC_058092.1, on the reverse strand, counting down.
TTAACACAGAAACTGGTTTGCAGAGAGCTGGGATTTTTTTTTATTCTGAAGTCCGTAGGAATGAATTTTTTTTTTTTAAACCGGTATCACGGACCTAAGCAGCAAATTAAATAGAGAAACAAGTATCTCCACGCTGCCACCCCCCCTGCCAGGTCATAACATCATTTTTGAATAGTGATCTTCAGTGTAAAAACAGGCTTAGAACTTCTGCAGGATCTCATCTCATTATCATCATTTTTTTTAAGAGTCAGGTGGGTGTAACTCGTGACTTGAGGCCATCTTTTAGCGCAGGCCAAGGCAGCGTCGGTACTGGCTTCCAGGGACTCTGGGTTAAGATGGATTCTGAGTCTGTGTCCATCTCCGTGAGATCAGGTAAATCGCAGGAGGGAGGGGAGGGGTGGGGTGGGCAGCAGCGCTGGACCCATTCTTGCCCGAGAACCCTGAGTAAGGCTGAGGATTTTGTCACTTGAGTCTAAATCAGAGTTGAGGGATTTGATTCTTAGTCTCTCCCATGAACAAAACACTCCCCCCAAATGTACAAGGAACTGACCCAAATCTGTTTCCCCATGAGGCTCAATGGTGGCCTTGGAGGTGACCGCCATGGCTTCCCACAGGCATGAATAATGCTAAGGGACATGCTCGTGTGTGTTTCCAAAAGGCCCCCAGGCTCACATTCTGGGATGCTTTGGTCTCTCTCTGAAGGACTTCATGTTCTAAGAGGGGCCTAAGATGAACACATGCAGAAAGTCTAACTTCAAAGCCCAGCCCATAGGTTAGAAGCTTCGGGAAGGGCTGAGCCCACCCGTCACAACACCCACCTATCATCTGAGCGATGGTCTTCTCATACTCTGCCACTATTTTCCTGTAAAAGAAGCAAAAACATATTGGAACCATGACAACAGGATGGTTTCTCATTGATACTATAGCCCATGTGCTGGACAGCAGCAGCCTGACCAAGATACTAGAGGGTCAAGTCTTATTTATCTGTCGTAGTTGACTTACCCCTCTAGGTTCACCTCCAACCTGAACTCTCTTCTTGCACACCCAAGTAGGTTCATTTTCCTAGGGCAGGACTCTGAACACACCACACCTGGTGCAAAACCCTCAATGTGTCTCCACTGCCCACTGAGAAAAAAAAATAAGACTAACCCCTTCAGCCTGATAACCAAGCCCTCCACAACCCGGAACTGATCACTCTCATCAAGCTTACCTCCTTCCCTGCCATCACGAACAAAGTGGTTCCATGAGAACAAATGAGTTTTTGTTGGCTCTGGGGTTTCTCACCGCCATGACCTTCCCTGCTCTATTTCCAACTTGCATTGTCTTAGCTACTCCTCAAGGCCCAATTCAAATGCTATCTCCTCCAGGAAGCCTTCCCTGATTTCTCCTCTGAAATGCATGACATTTTATCTGACTCTTCTAAAACACCTCACACATCTGGAGTCATAGTACACGAGAAGAAGGTCCTCAAGGCCCAGGGACGATACTTAGTCACCTGTGTCAGGGGCGGGGTGACGGGGAGAAGGCACTTCTTGGATGGCTCCAACAAACTGAAGCTACACAAAAGCATGAAGATCCCTTGCATGTAAGACTGCCTCACTGCTGCCCCTAGGCAGAAAGACCCAGGCGTGAAGAAGCCCTCTATCCAAAGTCAACCTTCTGGAAGAAAACTCTCAAAAAAGACTCGAGGGTTTCACCTACATTATCCAAGAGTTAGTTCTTCTTCATAAGAGAACCAAGAACTGCTAACCACCAACAGAGTCAGGACCCAGATTACAGCTGGTCCCAGACACAGGGGGCTCAGCTTACTCCCTGGTATGGTGAGGATTACCCCAGACCCTGACTTTCAGGGCCGGAGGGAGAGTTAAATGAGGTTAAAAGGGGCAGTGAGCTAGGCTGATGCCCCTTAAAGTTTTTGAACTTACAACTCCAAGATCAAGAGTCACATGTTCTACTGACTAAGCCAGCAGGAGCGCTGGGTGTTACATACAACTGATAAATTACTGAACACTACATCTGACACTAATGATGTACTATATGTTGGCTAACTGAATTTAAATTAAAAGGACAGTGTCTCACTCAAGGGCTGACCCACAACAAAAAAGGGGACCACACCACGGGCCCACTTGGGTTCTTTCTGAATCCTACACAGAAGCACAGCTCCCTGTATCCCTGAATCACAAAGCAGTGATGGACTTTTGAGGCTGCACGGTCTAAAGCACCCACTGCCAAGGACAGAGGCGGGACCACGGCAGGTAAGGGGTGTGTCCTTCCAACGCAGGGAGGCGGTGGGGGGGGGACCCATACTCCAGAGCTGCTTTGGTGGCACTGTATTTGCACTGTGTTCTCACAGCAAACCCAAGGGGTGGTGTCCTGAGGGTCCCCAGAATTGCTTGTGGGAATACTGAGGCACGGGGTCACCCAGGAACCTTTCTAGGATCGACAAAGGAGCAGAGCTAGGATTCGAATCCAGACATCCGCCTCTGGAGCCCTTTCCACTGCCTCTGGAGCCCCTTCCACCCCGGATGCCTCACAGCCCCGAGGTGCTGAGATCCACCCTTCTTCCCAGAAGAGGCGGGTCAGGTAGAGCTATGCGAACACACCCCACAGCAGCCAGGAAACTGAGCCCAACTGGCCGGTTCCGGCTCCAGAGGTGGACATGGGGGCCTTCAAACATGAGGGCTGCTGTGCCGGCTGGTGAGACCCGAATCCCACCATCCTGGTTGGTAAACAGCACCCCCCGAAACCTCCAGAAATGGAACTTGGAGCCTTCCCAGCACGCCCCACTGTCATGCCCAGAGCGTGCAAAAAATGACAGCCACGCAGCTCCCTCCTCCACTCCCCTACCCCCCCCAAAAAAGGTAGAGAGAGAGAGAGTGAGAGAGACAAAAGAGAGGTTTTCAAATGATGCCACCGCAGGGCCGAGTGTGAATGTGGACCCACTGAGAGTCCCCTCCATGAGTGGTCACAAAACACATCAGGAGGAAGAAGGAACTCACAAGAGAATTTTCAGGAAGATACTATTTGACCTAGAAAACGGGATGGGATTACCTAAATCCTTTGTTTGCTCCTTAAAGCAGTAGCCAGGAAGACAGCCGCTTTTGATAATTGATCAGCAGCCGCCTTGCTGTTAAGTGACTAGAAATGTACTCATTCCTCAACCAATTTTTAAAAATTCATCTATTCCCTACTTTCAAACTGTGAGACTTAAAAAGGAAACAAGCCTATCAGAGATTTCCAGCATTGCATCAGATGCTTGGAAAAATGATGTCTTGGGAAAATGATCGTGCTCTAACTCCTAGCTTCCCATGCAACTGGAAAACCCATGTGCCCCTTCAGCCTGTGCTGAAGAGAGGCAGCGGGGGGAAAAAAAAATGAGCTGCACCCCCGGCAGCCAATCTCAGACTTGGCGGCAGTAGCAGCCAGGACCCGGGATGGCCAGAGCAAAGGTTTGCTCCAGCTTTCTTTAAAAATGTCGCTTGCAACACAGTTTTTAAGATTACACCCCAAGGGTAAGTTCCAGCCCCAGAGATGGGTTTTTAGACTCTAAGATCATGATGCATCATGAAGGAAAATAAAGGGCCAAAAGCTGCATCAGATGGGACAAGGAGGGAGCGAGGACTCTGGGCACCGTGTGAAGAGTTTTGGTTTGGGAATCAGAAAAGTAGATTCAAATTCACAGACTACTTCTTCTTCCCTTTTTTTTTTTTTTTTTAAGATTTTATTTATTTATTTGATAGACAGAGATCACAAGTAGGAGAGAAGCAGGCAGAGAGAGAAAGAGGAGGAAGCAGGCTCCCCGCTAAGCAGGGGCTCGATCCCAGGACCCTGGGATCGTGACCTAAGCCGAAGGCAGAGGCTTTAACCCACTGAGCCATCCAGGCGCCCCAAATTCACAGTCTTCTAAGTAGAAGCTCGGGGAAGCTTCTGGCTCTTGGTTTCGGCTCAGGTGGTGATCTCAGAGTCACGAGATCAAGCCCCACACGGGGCTCCAAGCTCAGCAAGGAGTCTGCTGGAGCGTCTCTCTCCCTCTCCCTTGGCCCCTCCCAATTGTGCTCCTTCTCTCTCTCACATAAATAAATCAATCTTAAAAAAAAAAAAAAAAAGATTTGCTGAGTTAAAGAGAGCATAGAGTAATGTACATCTCCCCTTTGGAAGAAAACAAAGGAGTCTGTATAGGGACACATTCACACATTTGCAATCAGAAATGGAAAATTCTTGGAAGGCTACCCCAGCACGAGTGGACAGCAACTACCTGAGGGGGATGGAATTGGAGGCTGAGTGGGAAAGAGATCTGGTTTTCGTTGCAAACGTATTTATTTGATTTGCAGTATTTAGCTCAGGTGCATGATACTTTAATAACAGTAGCATTACTAAAAAGACTTCCGTGACCAATGTAAACCTTGTCTTACGAAGAACAGGTAAGTCTTGGGAAGACACTGTTCATAGACCTCACCAGCTCTTACGAGGCCACAGGTAAGCAATCCCCAGGTACCAGGAAGCATCGCGACTGACCTCATTTCCATCACTTCCCGCCTGCTTTCTTCGTATTTGTCCTTCCACTCTGAGACCTCTCTCTCCTTGGTTATGATCTGGCATCAGGGAGAAGAGAGAGGTGAGCCCCAGAGGTGTGAATTCAGATCTGAGCAATTCACGGACCCAAGAGAAGGAAACATTGAATTAAAACTTCCTACACCAAACAATAACTGTATTGAGAGAATTTCCCGGAGCATGAGACAGAAATCAACCAGATATCAGACTCTCAGAATGCCCCACCGGGGAGCGGCTACAGGCATGTGCTTTCTGTTATAGATCAAACAAGGCCACAGAGGCTCGTTAAACAATGGTGTCCAGCAAGATCAAAGACGGTTTGCTAAAGACGCCTCTGCCCATAGTGGTTGCAGGAGAAAGACTGTGTCCAAAGATGCTGGCCTTGTGGACTGTGGGTACATACATATATGCATACAGACATATATATATATTCATTTACATGTGGCAGAAACCAGAGCTTTCCCAGGGCAACCAAAGCCAGCCTCCCCCGAGCCATACCCGTGGCACAGTACCTCTGCTCGAGCAATCCGGAGTGCGGAGTCCAGGTCAGGCTGCTGGAACAGAAGGCCTGCGGGCTTCTCCACCTCACTGGTCCCGATGCGGGAGTACAAGGCTGTTTTGGAGATGGAGATATCTGTTGGGTGAGCAGCTTCTCTCTGTGGAATGATTTTTAATTAAAAAATAAAAGTTAATATCGCTCCTATGACAAAGAGGATTTGCATTCATCCCCGCGTGAATGGGTCAGTTGTATGGTTTTGAAACAAAGAGCATCCAAAGTATGAGAAAATGCTTGGACTGATGAGTGGGGAAAGGCCAGATCCGATCTATGGAAATCGATCATTTGGCACCTGCACCGGGCAGACAAAGGAGCTGATGGCAGGGGCCTCCGCAGCTCCCCACTCTGGGAGTCCAGCATGTCTGCTGCCTGCTTATCACAGCCATTTATCACCCGCAGAGGCATTCAGGCACAAAGCTTAAGAACCAAGGCCACTTTCCAGCAGGCCCCACTTGCAAAATAAAAGCCTGATGGTGAGCAACGCTGAACTCTCATCTACATTTGCCTAGTTTTGAAGAACTGCAGATCTGATCATTTTTGTAAGACTGTCCGCATTTCAGTGAGGGGGGTGTGGGGGGTGTGGGGGGCATGGGTTGAGCTCCCTCTGAAAGGATATCCTGGCACAGAGCTTAACGTCCACCATACCGATCAACTGGCGTCACCTTCAAAAGCTAGTTTCTGGATGCCTCAAGGGAAGAGTTACTTTGCAGCTATGAAATCTGGGTCAATGACAGTATCCACATTTGCTGGTGAGACCCTCAACAACCGGTGGGATTCCCCACCCCCACACGACTGACTGTCCAGGGCAGCCACGAGCCTCTTGGGAGGGAGGGGAGGAGGGAGGAGAGGGCCGAGGTTACCCTCCCTCCCTCTGCACAGCAAGCTCAAGCCGTCTCCAGCACACCTGGAAGGCCATGTTAGGAGCATCATGACCTGCACAGCGGGGCGGCCGGTGATGGAAGCCTGCAAGACAATCTCAGCCTAGCAGACTCCCAGTCCTATGCATTAACCTCCTGGTGGCCAGCACGGATGCCAGGGTAAACTACTAGAGTCCAGTTCGGTGTGGAGGCCTGGTGATCTGCCCGTCAGAGTGTGACTGCAGCTCCCAGCGACAGTGGAAGCGACGTGAGCGGGGAACACAGCAACAGGTGGAGGAGAGGGGTCTGGAGCAAGAACCGTGAGGACCGGAAGTGGAAGCAGACGTGATTAAAGACCCAACAATGAGGGGGGAGGAGGCGCCCCTGAAGGTACTCTCTCTGTCATTGCAAGAACAGGCAGCCCCCCCCCCCCCGCCAATTACAGAGAAAACGAACTTGAAACAACTTAGAAAACTCAGGCAGAAATGTACGGATAGGACTGCAGAGGACAGCTTAGGCCCAGTTAGCTGTACACATGCACAGTGAAGGACGTGGTTTTGGGCTGTCCTAAAAAGGGGCCTGGATTTCCCTGGCTCTGTCGGGGGGCGGGGGGGTGTCCGTATTTGGGCTCCCTGTGCAGGAAGACCCTAATGATTACTCCGGTCAGAGAGGGGAGGGAGCATAGACACCCCCGTTCTCCCAGACCTTGGAGATATGCTCTCTGGTCCAACGGGATGCCATGATCTTTCCATCCTCAGGTCCTAAAAAAGCCTCCATTATAGGACATTTGACCAAGGCCCAGGGGCAGGCAGGCTGACCTCAGAAGAAAGGATGACCTCAGACCACAGGTGCAGAGGCTCCCTTGTGCCTGGGTTCATCTCTGCTGTTTGAAATGTTTTCAGGCCTCTACTTGTCATATGGGAAACTTTTCAGGAAGTAAACAGAAAATTATACCCAGAGGTCTTGTTTTCCACGCAGGTCAGGACCTCAGAATCATGAGATCAAGCCCTACCTTCCTGGGCTCTGTGCTCAGCAGGGGGTCGGCTTGGGAGGCTCTCTCCCTCCCCCTCTGCCCCCACCCCCGCTCCCACTGGCTCTCTAAATAAATAACTAAATGTTAAAAAAGAAAAAAAGGAAGGAAAAAAGAAGTTATACCCAGACAATAAGACTCTACTTGTATTTATGGAGGAAATTCATAAACACAAGATTCTGGGAAAAAAAAAAAATTATTCATGTCACTTTTTAAGTAAAATAATGTGTCCTTTGAAAAAAATTAGAATAAAATATCAGAATGGAAAGAACACCAACCACCACCACCTAGCACATCGTGGGCCTTTGGAAAATGAAAAAAATGGAGGATTTAAGGGATTTGACCAAAAGGTTTCCCAGAATGAGATTCAATTCTGACTCCAAACAAGCCAGCTCTGAAGGGCGAGGGGAAATGGAGTAAACATGACTTCGTCACGCTGGGCAGAAATGAAATCCGACCAGGGCCCGAACTGGTGATCTTCAAGCTGCCTAAGTCCTTTGTACAACAAGGAAGGGAATGAAAGCTGAATGCATTAATGAGCTTTCTAAGTAAACACAATGGTTAACCACCACAGACAGTGACTCAGGACCACCTTTCACCCCGCCACCTGGTGTTTTCAATAAAGGAACGGATGACTTCAGAATCCATTTGAATTACTGCCTGGAATATCTGAGTGTTAATGAAATTCAAAGTACACACCCTGGTTTTCTCTGACAACCAAGAATCATTTCTAAGGGAGATAGGCTTGTTTCTCACTGATATGTTAACATCAGGCTTACATTAAGCTCTGTTTCTCTTTATAATGCTCCACTGGCTGCCCCAGGGGAGCCCCAAAGCCAAGAGAATCACAAATTAAAATGTGAAATAGCCACCACTCAGAAAGAGCATGAGATTTTTGGAACCGGCTTCCAGCCCCACAATCCATTCACTCGCATCTGGGTCCCTGTGGGGACCCCCAGGGTGCCGTCACCCTCAGACCTGCAGAGGGCCTGCCTGGGGCCCTTCTGGCCTTGCAGTCCTGCCACTTACCCAGGCTCACGAGGATGGCGGGTTTCCTGTCGCTAGGCCTCAGGGGAAGCTGACACTGGAACCACGGCGGGGTTCCAGTCTCTGGGAGTGGGCTGGCCGGCCGTGACCATGACAGGTGTGTACACAGTGTGGACCAGGAATCTAGATCAGGCCAGGAGACCACAGTAAGCTGGGCCAAGTCATGGAGAGTGGACCAGGCTGGGCCCTTGGGTGGCGTAGGAGGGCGTCTAGGCTACATGACGCCAGGTGGGGCAGGAGAGGGCCCTCTCCCTGGGGAGCTGCGCATCCAAATTGGACAGCAGCTCAGGATGACGAAGAAGAGGACACTCAGTATGTGCCCCAGTCACACCCACAGGAGGCACCACCAGCCACTCACTGGCCACTCCTTCCCACTGAGTCAAGACCTGGCCTCGATCCTTCTCAACACAGGCTCCGTCTGACCGCCAATTCCCCAAACTGGCAAACAGTTGCTGAAACCCAGGGGGCGGGCCTCTGCCCCTGCTCTCCAGACTTCCTGCAGCGTTTAGGCATCCCGTTGTGAAACGCCGGGGGTGCTGGGTGGTTTCTGGACACAGCACTAGAGAAGGAGCCCCGCTATCAGGCCAGTCGCGAGTTCAGGTTGTCCCAGACCCAACTCCTTCCCTGCCCCCGGAAAATCCAGGTCTGCCTTTATGGGCCAGGACTCCTGGAGGAGAAAGATCAGCACCCTTCCCCTCCCGGAGGGGCCCACTTCTGGGACTTCCTCCAGTCCGGCAGCTCGCCGTCTGTATGACCCTGGTTCCTACCGGACCCACACACGTCCCTCGTTCTTTGTATTTGGGCCCCCTCCTCCAGAAAGGTCAGTGGCTTTAGGGATCACCACCAGTATCTGTCATATACCTGAATGAAATCCATCCCCCACAAGCCACGTGCCCCTCGCAAAGCCACACAGTCGGGACACCGACCGTCTATCCATCCTGGTCACACTCGGGGCTGCTGTACCACAGCCGGCCACCCCGATGAACCCCGGGGAATGCAAGTGAATCCGAATTCACTTGAGCCAGACGCGCTCCAGCCCAACACTCCAGCCCCACGGAGCCTTCCACTTTTCTGACATTTTCCGACTAACGCGACAGGAAACCCACACTGGGTCCTTGGAAGGTCAGCTCAAGGTCAGCTCCGTCTATGGGGAAGGGGCCCATGTGAGCAACCAGGAGTCGCTGCCACCACATTTCATGCCGCTCTGAGCCCTCCGAGTGATTTCTTTTCATTCCAAGTGATTTCGTTTTTGTGTTAGCAACAGTCTGAGACCACGCTGCCAAGAAGACTGGGCTATGTCACCTGCAGCCGAAATTTATGGGCAGAAAAAAGAGCAAATTGGATACACAGCTGCTGTTTCTCTCCATCAGCGATTTCTGAGGCAGCGAGGGGCAATCAAGCGTCTACGTGAGCAAGAAACCACAGGAACCTGAAACGTGGTACCAGCTACCGTGGCCGAGACAAAGGCTCCCCACACTCCCTGACAGCTCACCCCCACGAGCATTTCTTTTAGCAGATCCTTCTGAGATACATAAGGAGGTAGCTGGGGCCCGTCCCTCCAACCTACACGAAGTGGATTCACGTGACAATGTTTTCTACATCAAAAGCAGGAAAGGGGGTCAGAGAACAGGCTGTCGTTGACAGACGTCAATGGCTGGCCAGTATTTGCTGACCGTCATCTCTGATGCATCCCCAAAGGAAGGAGGCAGGGGGGCACCAGGCACTCCAGAACATTCCTCGCTCCATCTGAACTCTTACTAGAACATGCTCAATCCTGCCTCAACCCTCTGGACAGGAATATACTGTAGTTATGGAGGTAGACCTGAAGCCATATATTCTGTCCTTAAGCCATCCCCCCTAAGATATCAAGAAATAAATCTAATGGGGAAACGAATCCTCACTGCTTGATGCTTTCTAAAAATCTTACTCATGGGCACTAAACCCACCCTCAAGGGCTGACGACGAGAACGGGAGTGCCAGCAATGTGTATGAACATTCTCGTCCCTGTGCTGGGTCCCAGTATTCCCAGTCTGGACACCCATAGCAGGACTACCTTCTTTCACTGAGAGATGTCTCTGAGAGGGAGCCCCCCACCTTGTGGACAGTTCCCAGGGGAACCACATGTGGGAAGCCTTGAGGGCAGGAGTAGCCCATAAGCTTCTGATCCTGGACCAAGTGAGCTGTTCTTTGAGATGGGATAGGCAAGGGGTTCCCATCTGGAAACCGGAGTCTGTTTCCGCTGGGTCAGTGAATCACTGCTGGGCCTTGGACCCCATTCCATGACTCCACTTCCCCATCTATAAAATGGGACCTGGACCCCTCCTATGGCAGAGATGCTATGAGTGTCCAATCAGACAACAGAGGCAAAAGTGAAGGTCAGTTACAAGAGCAGCTGTCATTTACTGCACACCTAGTGTGTGCCTGGCACGGTGCCTGTTTTCCACACATCATCTGCAGCCCTTACAGCAATCTGCAAATGCACAGTTAGTAGCCTCATCTCACAGCTGGAAAAACGGAGGCCCAGAGAGGTTCACCAACATGGTCAAGGCCACAGAGCACGCCAGGCTACCCAACACGGTGCGGCATCAGGTGGGAATGAAGCGGCCTGAACCTCAGAGGACCACAGTTTTGCACGCCTTCAGCAACTCGTTCAAATTGTTAAGAAAAATTACTCCAAACTTGGAAGCCAAGCAAAGAAATTTCTGCATGCGCTGTCAGTATCTCACGCTAGAGCAGGGCTTGGCCGACGATGGTGTGCGGGGCCAAATGGCCCAACGCCCTCTTTGGTAAAGAGGGTTTGACTGGAATGTCGCCACCCCGTTCATCTACACATTGTCTGTGGCGCCTTTTGAGCTGTGACAGTAGAGCGGAGCAGCCGTGGCAGAGACCAGATGGCCCACGAAGCCTAAAATATGCACCATCTGCCGTTTAGAGGGAAGGGTTGCCTTGCTCTAATTCTACGGACTCTGGCCTAAGGGGCCGTCCAAGGTCTCAGGAAGGTCTCGGTTTCTCTCTTTAGTATTGATTAGCGTCCCGTCTCCATACGGTTAGATACTAACTTGTAGAAAACAGAAAGGCTGCAAATGATTTCTGTTCGGCGGAGAAGCAAATGATTTTCGCAGAACACAAACAAAGAAACCTCGAAGGGTATACTGCACTGTCTTGTTTAGCCAGTATTAACCGGTTTTATAGCAAACCTTGCAGTAAGGTCACAGTTAAGATTCCGGCCTTCTTTGTTCCACTGGCTCTACACTGGGTTCCCCCATTTTCCTCCACTCGACCTGCTTCACCGTCCTGCTGGTTCCTTCATTACCGAGTTCAGCAGATCTTAGACATAGGCTCAGCGTCTACTTAAGCAAGAGTTAAGCTTTTAGCTTTTTAGAAAACTTTAGACGACTCTGTAGAACACCGGCATTGCCTGCTTGGCCAACGGTTAGCAAAGAAACTTCTGGACCACACCACATTCTCAAGAGGCCGTGCACGGCAGCAGCAAACCCATACCTTGGTGTCCTGGTGGCTACGGGAAGCCAGGGCAATCTGCCTGGCTAGCTTCAGAGCTTCTATCCGCATGACAGCAAACTCTAACTCCTCCTGTCCAAGGGGCGGGGGGTGAGCAAATCGCAGGGGAAATGCATCAAGACAAGACGTCAATGTGTCCCACATCCAAGAAATGAATGTGCCATGTGAATGTGTCATAACAGGGACTCAGGAAAAACACACGCTCTGGCTTTCTTGCACAATTAACACCTCAGCAGATCATGAAATAAGTGTTTAATTTTTTTTTAATTGCCCTTCAGAATGTCTGTTGGGAAGGATCGTGTGGTCAAATATGAGATGATTTTTAAAACGGGATCAAAATTTTGACTGCACTGTTTCACTGGATTTCTTTCCTTTTTGTTTGTTTTATGTCAAGATGGTCAACAGTTTCCATGAATGGTTTCACATTCTCAAACGACTGTTAACCATCTCTCCAGGTTTGCTCTGAAGTTCTTAGTCTAGAGGGTATCAAATTAAGTTGTCAGGTTTAAGGCAAAGAGTAGCTAATTGTTTTGGTTCCAGATGTGAGACTGAGTCCAGATGTTATCTCAATGGGAGTCTGAGATAGCCTCCCCTTCCATTTATACAAATAGCTTGGCTCGCTGGTGATCTAATACTCTTGGTTCTGTGAATAAATCACAGACACTGCTTTGGGGGCTATCAAAACTGAAAAATGACTCTTTGGGTCCAATTTCCCATTTGGAATACAAATGGTTTGTCCCATCTGTAATCACACAATTTATATCATTTTGGCGTCTTGGATCAAGAACAGCCATCACACATCAGTCTTTGAGGGAGAAGAGATTTCATCTGGAGCATTTCCAGCAATCCCTTGTTAGATCCTGTCTCGTTGCATTTGGGGCTTGGAGTTCATTCTCTACTGAGGTTTTCACAAACTCCCCAAAAGGTCACACATGGGCTACAAACCTGAAGTTTCTGGGCAAATACTGGGGGGTTCTTTTCTGCTAAGTCGGGTTCCAGATAGTCAAGCGCACCACAGAGAGAGGCTGGATGAGCTAGCCTGCTGAGGAGGGCGTCAGCAGAGGCAAAGGAGCCCTCAGGAGCTGTCTGAAGGCCAGAAGAGGACACAGAGGAAAAACAGAGGAGACACAGAGTGACATCGATTCCAAGCAAGGACCATGCACCCATTTGCTGGACATTTCTGACTTAACGTTAAAGAGAGCATTAGTTAGGTGACACTACTTTCCTTCTCATCTGGACTAATTCCACCTGCTGGTGATGGCATCTTGAGATTGACGGGCTCCTGCGCTCCCATCCCCCAAGCCCTAGGTGCCCACTTACCCCCCATGTCACCCTCACTCCCTAACCAACCAGTGGGATGGAAGTTAACATTTACTTAATTATTTGAAAATCTTGGTGGGGGAGACAAGGCAGTTGATGGGTTTTCCAAACATAATATAACTCATCAAGAAAACACCTACAAGTATGTGTCAAAGGTTTTGATAAAGGTCATTTTCTAAATAATAGAAAGACAATTTCCAATGAAAAATGGTCTCTGGGTCTATTGGGAAGACTCCAAAGTCAAAAGCCAACTTTGTAGAAGTTGAAACATGCATGAGTCCTTCCATAGTGTCTTTTTGAGAGACTGAGTCCTATCTACTTTCTTCTTGCTTACTAATATTTTTCCAGCATCTAACTGACACACAGTAGGTGCCACACACTAGGTGCTCAATAAATATCTGAAGCATGAGACAAATGGTCAACTGATACAGAACAACAAAAGTAACACTAAAAGTAATTAAGTCAACAGCTTCAAATCCTCTTGGGGAGGAGGTAAAAGAGAGAAAAATAAAAATTCACCTAGAAGGATGGCCCGTTTTAGATATTCAGGGAGTCTGTTTGCTCTGCAAGACTCCAGAGGGGTTGGGAGGGGAGGGATATACAAAGAGGTCTACAAACAGGAGGGATTTCCCATCACCAAGGCCTGGGAGAACCAAGTGTTTCCTAAACGAGTGTCCCCTGCCCTATCATTCTCTGCCCCTGACCTAGAGTATGGAGAAGCAGGTACAAACTGAAGTCCGTTCCAAAGCAAGAGTCCAGCCCCAAGGGACTAAAGTGGAAAATCAAGAACCCTGAAGGCAAATAAAGCAGTGAGGTAAGAACTACAAAACCACAGAGAATGAAGAGCTTTTCTCTCACGGCTAGGGCGCAGGGTCTCGGAGGCTGGCTTCTGTGGTCTGGGGGTTGGGTGGGGCCCCACGCCAGGTGCCAAGTAAGTGTTGCTCTGAAGGACTGGACCCCTTGGTGACGGGACCCACCTGGCCCAGGCCTCACCCGCAGTGATCTCAGGCCCCTCCGACCCCACTTACAATTTCAATTGTGTCTGAAGCAGTGCCCAAGGTCATGGCCTCCAGCTCCTTCTGGGAGGATTTCTCTGGCACCTGCAAGTGTGGCTCTTGGTTGGGTGCCAGTCCTCGTGGGACAGGATGCTGGATCTTTGCCCCTGTGTTTACAAGGGCTTCGGTTTCCTCAAAACTTGACCTGAGGAAGCAAAGAGCATCTTTGTCTCGTTGGAAATCCCACTGAAACTGACCAGGTTGAGTCCGGACTCAACCACCCTCCCACGACATCCCACGCTTCCACAGCTGCGTTCCCAGAGGGAAACTGGGGAGGGTGGTGGGTGGCCAGGGAGCCTGTCGACTGGACAACCTGAAGGAGAGGGTGGCCCAGCCCCATCTCAGGGCGGGTCAGGAGCACAGACACTCCCAGCTAAAGGCGCAAGCCAGAGTTAGGCAGACTGTCCATCCCTTGGCAGTGCACCCCGGGGGAAGTGCCTGTGTACTGCATCTCGGTTTCCTTTTCTGTAGCACAGGAGATCGTGCTGGGTAAAGGTCAAGGGAGACACTGTTCACATGTGAAGCACCTGACATGGTCCCCGTCACCATGACTATCGCTGAGACAACACCACCACCATCTTTCTCAATACCCTGGGTGGGTTCAGAAGTCTGTCTGGGAAGTCAAAGCAAGTGCCTTCACTTCTGCTAGAGAATGGGGCAGGGAAAGGGATGGGAGGGTCCCAGCCCCAGAGCGGTACCCCACCCGCACCGGCTCAGAACAGGGCCCTAACCAGTGCTGGTTCACAGTCACGTGAACAGCGAACGTCTCCCTGGCACTTCGCTTTCCTTATAGCATCTCTGTTTCATCCTCTCGGTGGCTTTGGAGGACAGGCACCCCCAGCAGAACGGCACAGTTGGGGGGGCTGCCTAGAACACGGAGAGCCTCATTTAATCCTCATAAAACTTCTACAGGATCGGTTTTATGACTACCCCCTTTTACCCACGAGGAGATGGCAGCACAGGGGCTCAGGGAACCTGCATCAGGTCACACAGCTAGTAAGGGGCGGGAGTAGGACTGCGGGTCTGAGGGCTGTGGCACGCTGCCTCCCCATGGGTCAAGTCACAAGACCATAGAGTAGGTGCACTGGGCGGGGGGTGATGGGAGGGGCTCATGCATTCAGCTGTTTACAGGACAAAGAGCAGCAGATAACACCCTCACCCTCATCGGCCCCGGTGTGTCCGAGGGGACACTCAGAGACCCGGAAGTGGGCTGCATGAATTCATCCATGCAAATGAAACCACGCCAGGATAAGCAGTACCATGGGGCTCAGAGGCTTGGGGACAGATGGCCTGACCCGAAACACTCTCCTCCTGGAAGTCATACCCTGAACACGGCGTCGGGGACTCTGACGTCCGGCCGGGGGGAGACTTGACCGGGCTCTCCTGAGACGTGTCAAACATAAGGTACAGGGCCTGCTTCTTCGGGGCATCATCATCCTGCTGCAGGGATCAAAGGCACAGGTCAGCTCAGCTGCAGGTGGCCTGAACACGCCAGAGAGAGAAAAACCAGAGCTCTCTTCTACAGAATAAATAACTCATCAGGGAAAAGCCTTCGTTCTTCTCAAGTCGCCCAGAAGGGAGCAGGAAGCCAGTGCGGCCAGGGGAGAGGAGAGAAAAAGGGGAGGGAAGAGGAAGGTGGAGGGAAGAGGAAATGTGTGCTGCCGGGAACAGTGTCGCGGGGAGAGGGATGGTAATGGTGTTGGGGTGCTGCACGCTGTGGGCCGGCGTGTCCTGGCCACGCCCTCTGGATGGCCAACCATGGGGCCACTGGGGATGAATACAGGGGCAGGCAAGACCCCAGCCTGGGACGGGCAGACGGAGGGGTGAGGGGACGAGCACGGTGGCCCAGTGTGGAGAGCAGCCCCACCATGTTCTGCCGACCAAGGGTCAGGAGATGCAAGCCTAGCATCTACAAATGATGCAAAGAAAGACAAAGATACGACGATATGTCCAGGCCACTAATGTCACAGCAAGCCCTTCTGGTGCCTCCGGGCCTCTGACGGCATCACTGGACAACAGCAGGACGCAGGAAGTCCTGCTGGGCCCTAGAGGCAGCAGACAGGAAACCCGGGGTCCACCACCCATCACAGCCACTTAAATGAGAAAGGGATGGCAAGTGGAGGGTGGGGAGGGGGGGACGTCTTGCCAGAAAAGCCCCTCTTCAGTTCCATAAAGCAATTAATTTGAAGAAAACAGATAATCGTATACCTTAAAAACCACCAACCCACTGCTATACCTTTTTAAGAAAATCTCCGACTAGTTCTTCCATAACCTAGGGAAATAATGATGCAGGAAGCCTAACTGCATTCTCATTTGCTCCCTGAAAATAACACGTGGAGCGGACCGAATATAAACCTCCAACCCCCCGTGGTCCCTGTTCACCCTTACTGTGCACCCAGGACACTGCGGGCACAGAGGACCCCCCTGGATTTGGGACCCGAGCTCAGGAGGAGGC
Organism: Neogale vison; assembly: GCF_020171115.1. NCBI lineage: Eukaryota > Metazoa > Chordata > Mammalia > Carnivora > Mustelidae > Neogale > Neogale vison. The sequence continues at coordinate 231,176,528 of NC_058092.1, read as the reverse complement.
CAGCGCCTGCGTTTTCACAAGACAGGGAAGAGAAGCCAGTCCGCTGCTGGCCTGAGGCAGGACTTACAGGTAAGGAGGAGCCAATCTTCTCCATATATTCAATTTCATAGGAGTTTCTGTAATCCAGCTCTGCAAAGGAAACAAAAGGAGAGTTAGTGACTGTGGGGTGGGGAGGAAAGGTCTGGGCCAGGCAGGGTGGGATCTGGAATCAGACTCTCAACTCGGAGCTTATCCACTAACTCTCCAGGTTTCCGATTTGGCTGGAAGGGGAGGCTCTTGCAGCGAAGGGACTCCTGCCATCTGGGCGCCTGAGACAGTCCAAGGAAGTTCAGGTGTGAATGGCAGAGGTCTGAGCAGGGGCAGATCTGGGCTCCATGCACAGAGTTTTCAAACAGTCTATTCTGAGTGTTGCTTCTCTCTGTGTCTCACCTACGACGTGGAGAACATTCCCACATGGCTACAGCATTTAGAACCCACCCCTCTGCGGTCCCTCTCCGAGAATGCAGCCCCGCCATGCTCCGGGGCAAGGGGAGAGCATACATTGTTCCTACAATGTTGCTTGTTAAGAGAAGCTTCACAAGTCCCCTGGAACATTTCCCAGAACCCTGCCAGCGCCCACAGGGCTGGTCCAAACCAGATTTCCAGATGCAAAGACTATGCAAGTCCAGTTAGGTGGAGAAATGACCTATTTCAAACAGACTGGAGACCAGAGGCTGGAAGGGAAACTTGAAAAGACTCTCACTGGAGACTAGAAGGCCTCGGTCCCTTGGGTCCCCAAGTGAGGGATTGGGGAGGGGGGTAGGAGTCCACGAGGACACCCAGGTCTGCCTCTCAGCGGAACTCCCTGTCCAGGGAATGGATTCCAAGCCCACATGACGTGCTCCAAACCGTGCTGGGCACAGTGGCTGTGGAGGTGAACCAACCCAGAAAGGGCTTGATTGTCTCAGAAGCCACATTCGCCGCTAACAGATGGCCTCTCCTACTTGAGAAGAAAACCAAGAGGTCCCACGCGACCTGCTCAGAAAGCAGGTCTGCAAGAGCGTCCGTGACAATCCCTGATGCTTATTTCTACCGTAACACGGGAAGAGCAGTTCTGCGTTACAGCACCTGTTTCTCCCTATGGCTGAAGGTATCACTTAAACAGTGATTCCTGAATCTGAGCTCTAAGAGGACACATCTCCTGAAAGACCGTTCCCAAACCCACGAGCATGTGGGGATGTGGCCATAGGAACTCAGGCACTGAGAACACATGCACGGCTCTTGAGTCTCTGAAGCTCCCTGGAGAAGTAAATGCCTCCGGCCCACGGGCTCGGCCTGCCCTGGGCTGCAGTTCAGCGTCTGGGACTGGAGTCGGCATCCGTTCTTAGGCGCACAAGGATTTATGAAGACTGTCTTCCTTGTCTTGTAAAGGCGAGGTAAGCGAGGGGCAGTGAGAGACCAGGTGATTTCTAGAGCCCCCTCCAGATCACTCACTTTCCAGATGTAGGACTTCAGGACTATCATTTTATTGTCCTATTAAAGACTGTTTTAAGTTGAGAAGATAACAGGGCATCTGCGGCCTCCTTCGCCAAGGTATCATTATCAGCGCCAAGGCATTATTCAACCTTAAATTATTTAGCAGAAACCCTTCAGCACACCCGCAGTGGCACAGAGCACCCAGGATGCACCAAACAGGCTTGGAGCCACCACAGGGATTTTTCCAGGGACTGAGGCCCTGGGTGCGTGCCCAGCTCTGGTGACCAGCTCAACTCGGTCATGCGTCCCGCTTGGAACCTTAGCTCGTCCCCTGGCAGCTGATCAGGGGGTTTCAGGTCACCAAGCTCACTTATCTGCCTTCTTTCCCACCTGCCAATGGGGTCTTCCTTCCCACTGCCCAGTGCCCCCCATCCCGCCCTTCAGAGGCAGCAGGTGGCAGTAAAATAGTGGGGGATTGTCTCACCACCCCCCACTCCGTCCCAAGAAATGTCTGCATCCGCCACGGGAGCTTCCGTTCCTGGTGATGCCTGGAGGCGCTCCTTCAGCACAGGGCCTGAAACTTCCAATCAGAGCCATGTGGGGTTCTCACTTATTATTTACAAACTGGTGCCTGGGTGGCTCAGCCAGTTCAGTGTCTGCCTTCGGCTCAGGTCATGACGCCAGGGTCCTGGGATTGAGCCCCATGTCGGGCTCCCTGCTCAGTGGGGAGTCTGCTTCTCCCCCTGCTCCTCCTCCCCCACCTGCTCATGCTCTCTCTCTAATAAATGAATAAAATCTTAAAAAAAAAAAAAAAGAAAAAAGGCCTGGAAAAGGTGCGAAGAAAAACAAACTCTCTTCTTGTCATTGACATCATCTCCTGTGCTTTGAAGGAGTATCTTTGAGAATGTTGTTTTCAAAATGTCACTCATCTGCTCTCAGTCTTTCAGGGCTAAAGCCTCCACGGGTGGGCTTGAAGGGGGAGCCATGTCCGGCTCCAGCTGTGGCCACACACAGCGGACAGGCCAGGAAGGGCGACGCCACTTACACCAAGTGGCCCAACACCTTCACGTCCAAGAGAGGCGTGTGCCGCCGCCCGATGCAGAGGCCCAAAGGTATTTTTAATGGGTCCTGTCATCTCTGAGGTCGCTTCCAGTAATCATTTCACGCTCATCAACGCACCGTGAGGGGGCCCGGTGGCTGTTCTCCTCCGACTCTGGTTGCCAGAGCTTGGCTGGGGACTGGGCAGAAGCTGGAGGATGCGGATGAGCCCACATCGTCATTCCCAGAGTCGGGGCAGCCAACTCCCTAGCTTCCTCTGCCTGTTGACTTCCCTACAAATGGAGCTCAAAGGGCCTCCATGTTGCAAAAAAGTTAATGATGTCAGGTAAAAGCCCTACCGCAGGTTACACAAACCTAAGGAATTGTGACCCCGTATGTTATAACAGCTCATGGCTAGTATTTCTGGAACTTCTAACATAAGTGAGGAGAGAAGGGACCCTTTGTTAGGGGATAAGGATGTTGCTCCCAATGTCCTCACCGTCACTCCTCTGAAAGTCTGTAGTGTGACAGCGATGGCGCCCACCACAGAAGAGTTAGGCTCTTGAGGGGGGCACCTCCCCCTCTGTTGGAGCGGGAAGGTAGGGGTAGATGTCACTGTGTGTTAGGGAGACAGGGTTGCTGGGTGACCCTCAAAAGCCCACCAGACTTGTGATTCTAAAAGACTGCTCTCCTTGGGTCTCTGGGACCAGAGCTGGGAGAGGCTTCCGAGGCTCCTAATCTTGGAATCTCTAAGGACCGCAAGAACTAGGATTTTCCCTACCATGCTTCCAAGATTGTGCAAGAGGCCATTTACTAAGCAAGTGTCCAAAGAAAAACATTTGAAATCGCCAATCTGAGTTTTTAATCCGTGGGATACGATCAGTGTTGCCATGAGCTGATGAAATTACCACCCAGACACGCACGTCCTTTTAATGAGCTGGGCATCTTTCCAAACTAGTTCCATCCAGGTTTCTCCAACTACTCCCACAGCGTGAAGCTCTTGTGGACCCAGGTCGGGAAGCACCGCTGGGTTCCACACCCTCTTTCTAGAGACGATGAGAGGAAGGCAGCAGGGCGCTCACACACGGAAGCGTGGCGAGGAAGGGCAGGACGCTGAGTCGTCTGGCAGCCCTGATCTACAGGGACTCGCCCCACATCGCTCAGCAAGTTGGCACGGCTCCAAGTCTGGGCTTCCTTGCTGCTAGGTGGGGAGGAGCAGAAATCCACTCTCTAGAACTGAGAACGAACTGAAATCATGTATCCAGGAGACTCAGTGGGCCTCAGAGCACTGCACCGGTGTCAGGCCCTCCCTATACGTCACTTTGAGAACTGGCCTTGTAGCAAACACCTGTTTAGAGGGTTGTTATTTCTAACCCCAAATCTCGTTTTCCTGTGATTTGTGACTTCTGTGGGACAAAGCCTCAATCAAGGCTACAGCTCTAGCCAGATTCTTTCTGGTGATGACATCAGCACCCCTGGGGCATGTCTGGACTTGACCTCAGTAAGTTAACAGGAAGGACGATCTGATGGGGGGCCGGGCATCCAGTTTCTACACCAGACCGCTGGAGGGAAGCAGGCTGTGGTCAAAGGTGAATGCAGGGTCAACACCTCCTGAAACTCTAACTGTCCCTTGTAGGTACAGATGACAGTTTCCGATTGCCTGCCCAGTTGGGACTTCCCGAATCTTCCCGATCATTTTCTAAGAAGGCAGGTTTAATAGAGCTTTGTTCAAATGTACAGGTTTACCTATCAGTTGAATTTTTGCAGAAAATAAGCAATGATCAAATATGTCAGCAATGATCAAATATGGCACTGAGCTAGTGAGTTGTCTGTTTTGGTTCCATGCCAAAGACGAACAAACATGTTAGCATAGATTGGGACACCGATTAGTTTAACAGGTACTAATAGGATCTTTATATTTTCTATTAAAAATGCACGTATTGGGGGGCGCCTGGGTGGCTGAGTGGGTTAAAGCCTCTGCCTTCAACTCAGGTCATGATCCCAGTGTCTGAGGATCGAGCCCCGCATCAGGCCCTGCCTCTCTCTCTGCCTGCCTCTCTGCCTACTTGTGATCTGTCAAATAAATAAATAAAATTAAAAAAAAAAATGCACGTATTGGGGCACCTGGGTGGCTCAGTCAGTTAGGCATCTGCCTTCAGTTCAGGTCATGATCCCAGGGTCCTGACATGGAGTCCCACATTGGGCTCCCCGCTCAGTGGGGAGCCTGCCACTCCCCCTGCTTGTGCTCTCTCTCCGATAAATAAAATATTTTTTTAAAAAAAGCATGTCATCATCATTACAGCATAAAGTGACCCCAGAGAAGCCCAAGCCAAGCATGGGAGACAGGACACGGGGCACTGCGGAGACAGCCAAGCCAGGGAGGAGGTGCACACATGGGGCCAAGGGGTTCCATCCAGTGGGGCTCGTGGCCCAGGTGTGTGTGCAGAGGAAAGGCCTATGGAGGGGCAGAGGCTAGGACCCAGGGCCCCTGGGGTCAGGCTGCAGTGAGATGGTCACTATCAAGCCTCCCAAACCCCAACCTGAGGGCAGCCTGGAGAGCCAACCAAAAGGCTCTATTCTACAGAACACACAATGCCAAAACACCCAACTACACATACTTCAGATGGTCTTTTCATCTTCAAACCGTAGAGCGGCAATCTGGTGAGAAGTTCCATATCCAAACCCCCCTCCCCCGCCCAAAATGAAATGGACCTCACTCGTGTCGTTCAGAGACTCTATGGGCACAAAGCAAGCTGGAGAGCGGCCAGGACACGGGAGCGTGCCAAGGAAGCAATACAAGCTACCCACTCTCGGTTACACCACTGCCCGAGGGGAGGGAGCGGGTGGGGGGAGGGGCAGGGAAGTGGGGGTTCCTTAGCAGCAGCCAAGAAGTACAGGTAAGATTTTCAGGTGCAGTGGCCGTCATATTGATTTATACTCATTTTTTTGGAATGGTCGGATATCAAGAGCTTGGAAAGGGAGACTGAGAACCATCCCAACAGTTCCGAGTGCTGGAGGGAAGCCCCTGGAGGGGCAGAAGCAGGAAAGACCACCATCACCATCAGCCCACGAGATGGTTTCAGGCCCCAGCAGTGTTCCTGACAAAGAAGGGAAAAGTGTGGGAGCCAATACAGAGATTCAGAAAAATCACTGTTAGCGGAGTAAGCAGTTTACCAAAAAAAAAAAAGAAAGAAAAGAAAAAGTCTTGATTCACCCAATCATGCTGTGCTGACTTAACACAGATGAATTTTTCAAGCCAAAGGATCAGACAGAAAGCTGAAAGCAAAAATACATGTAGGAGGAAGAAAGATATTGATGAGCAAAGCAACACGCCTGGGGTCCCGTTCAGAAAAATGGGTCTCTGGCTGGCAAGCCTGGAGTGAACCGTCTGGTTTGGGGGCTTGAGTGGAAGGTGCGGCTCCCACTGTGGAACGTGCTGTGGGGCTGATGCCTGGTGGTGGCCCCAGGAGACCCCAGACCTGGGCAGGTCTTGACCCACACGGAGCACCTAGCTTGACGGTGCTGCCTACAGCTGCGATCGTGTTTCAGAATCACCCAGGCGCGTAAGCCAGAGAGTAAGCAAAGCTCGAGTGAGCTCAGGGCAGGAACTGGGGGGCCCTGAGCGGACTGGCCCTCGGCTAGCATCTTGGGGTTGGGGTACAGCTGGGTTCAAGCCTTAGCTTGGAGTGCCTGGATGGCAAGGAGACCTGGCTTGGAGATTTTTTCCCTGGCCCTGTGCTCCGCAGGGAAGGTGGTCTCCAAGGCAGGGTGGGGGTCCGGCTGCCACCAAGGGGCTTACCCTCTGTGGGCGAGCTGAATTTGGTGTCATTGACGAAGGTAGACAGGTCCGAGGGCTGCGGGTAGTCCTGCTTGTCAGCCTCCAGATCCACCGTCACACACGTCCACTTCTGGTTGGTGACCGCCAGCTTCTCCTCATCGGTGGCGTGGACCACCGCGGAGATGACCGGCGTTTCTGGTGTCGCCGCTGGCGTGGGGTCCTGGGAGCAAAAGAGAAGCAGTCTCTCCTCTCACACGGTCTCTGGTCCCCAGCAGCGCCCTCCCACCCGGGTCTGCGGTCCCTCCAGCCAGGACAGGTCCCCATCAACGTCCTCAGCACGTCCTTGGACTTTGCTCAAAGTGGTCCCAAGGACGCAAATTCTTCACTCTGTGAATTCCCTTATTCCCTTTCCTGATGGGTTGTTACTGGGGTGGAGTGGGGGGGTGAGTAACCGTGGGTTTAAAAAAAAAAAGAAAATCAGGAGTGTGTGTCTGGGTTATCACAGAACTTCCTGCTCATTCACTTTGAAAAAAATAAGGAAATTTACTTATTGGCACTTTTATGTATTCCAACTACTATGTTATGTACACACAGGGCTTTGGGGCCTGTGAACTGATCGCATCAACATTGCCTGGCAATCTTCATGCCTGTCCCCAGAGGATCTGCACAGGGCGGGCAGATAAGCACTGGTGGGGAGCCCAGAATTGTTAGAGCTGAGCTGGGACTGGGACCCCAGGCTCCTCTCCTGGGTCTGGGTGCCTTTCTCGGCAGCCCCACCTGCTGCGGTCTGCTGGCTGGGACGTCCCTAGCTCAGATCGGGGCCCGACACACATGCCCGAGGCCAACCTTCTCGGTCCGTCAGGGTGCAGATCTATCTCATGAAGGAACTAGTTAGAGGGGAAAGGGCCCAAACCCCACTTCTTCAGGGCGTGATTTCCTCGATCTCCCTGCTTGGATTTTGGCTACACAATCCAGTGCTCCTGACACTCCTTTCTCACTAGATCTTCATTCACCTCCGAGGACTTTCTCAATTTGGTATTCACAGGCATTCTCCGCAGGTGAACCGACCAGAATGGGTCAGCGTGATTCCTCCAGAACCCACCAAATGCTCCCGCCGAACACCTATCTTTCTACTCTTGAGACACGCTCTCATCAGGGGGATCAAAATGAGGTCTTGCAAACGGCAAGGGAGTCCCCAGGTAGGAGGCAAAGAGGATGCTGGAAACGGGCCCGTGATGAGCAGAAAAGAAAGCTCTGTTGACCAACGGGGAATCAAAACGCATGGGCGATCGCTGCCCGGCTAAGGGGTAAATCATGCGAATCAAAGGGATATCGTACCTGAGAAGGTGGATCAGAGAGAGGAGACCGTTTTGGCGACCTTTTCACCCTAAATGTGTCACTGGAAATAAAATGGAGAATGTGAACACAGCAAACAGGGGTACAAAACAGTCCAGAGCTACACAGAGCAGACCGAAGCCACGCCCTCCGGCCTCCGCCACCGCACACCGGCTAAGAGATGTCCATGCTGACGATCCATGCCAACCCAACACCCGAGATCATCGCTGCCCCCCCGGGAAAGAATCCTCGAGCTGGAAATCTTTTAAAGAGATGCCATTTTGGAGAGCTGGCCCAGAACACGCAGCTAAAATTAGCCAGATGTTCTTATTTTAAAAAGCAGATTTTGGTGAGGTTAATGTATCCAGGTTCATCCAAGAAGGTCTGAACCAAGTGAGGTGCGAGGCAGGGACCTCGACTGCTGACACGGATGAGCGTGACCCTGCGGACGGGCCGGCAGGCCCACACAGCAAACCACGGACAGAGCCAGAAACAGAAGAACGTTCTGGGTCTTCAGGGAAAGTCCCTTCCCGCTCACTGGAACTCAGAGAGTAAAGGATTCCAGCATCTTGGCACTTCTGGGTGAGAGTCTAAGCAGAGGCGGGGCCAGGGTGAAAGGATTCTTTTTTACATTGTAGCGCAGTTCACACAACATACAATTTACCACCTCCGGGCGCCGATTACCACCTCCGGGCGCCGTCAACTACTTCCACACCGTGCCGGCCATATCCAGCGCTGTTCCGGCACGAGAGGGTTTCTCTACGGTCTATTCCTAACCACAGTTTTTGTTTTGTTTTGTTTTTTTTTAAATTCCTAACCACAGTTAAGGACTCTTCCCTCCCTTCCTTTTTCCTTCATGTAAAGAATTAGGGGCAGGGGCAGGTCACTCAAGGCAACGGGAACATCAGATCAGACTTGCAAAGGGGTCAATGATGGAGAGCATTTTTAGCATAGGTGGTTCCACTGAATCACTGAGCGGGCAGGGGGGTCATTTCCCAGGCAGAACGGAGGCCTCCCCACCTGCAGCCTGGCCCCCCGTCTCAGGGCCCTCTGTGGTATGGTCTTGCCTCCAGCAAAGCAACAGTGTTTTGGGGGTGTGGGTTGTCCCCCTATCTTAGACCCCACTCCTTCTCCCTACTCTAACATTAACTGGATGGACAGGGCAATTCAGTACTCAAGTTCCCTCCCTGTGTCCCCTTCAACAGCACGCTCCAGCAATGGCATCCAGTCATGAAAAACTAGAGAAATGGTGACTTACAGCATTGACAGCATCTGCCTCGCTAGCCGTGCAGCCCTAGCCCGGAGCATGTATTTACCCATGCATATAAACATTTAATTGTGTATTAGAGAGTTGGTAACTGGCTGTAAAAAAACTCAAGAAATCCCTTGGGCAGAAGCAAGCCTGACAGACTCGACCCTATTCTGGGGGCCGCTGGAGGCCTGGGACCAGGCCAGCTTCCCTTGTAAGATGGGGGGGCGGGGCAGGGGGGGGGGCGGGTACCTGTCCTGGGGCCCCTGGGAGCTGCCCACAGTGACCCTCCCATGGTGGCAAAGCAGTACGGGCACAGAGGGGTTGGCTCGGGCTCCACTGACACCCAGCAGGGTGGCCCACAGTCGGCAAGCCGATGGAAACCTGGCCTGATCCTGGGAGGCCACGGATGCGGGCCCAGAGCAGGCTGGCGAGGGCTCTCACAGCCGTGCGCTCCACTCCGAGCCCACCTGGCATTTTAGGGGATCTCAATTCGAACCAGCCCCACAACCTCCACTTCACATGGTAGCGTGAACAAGCGACCTCGGGCCGCTGCTGTGGTCGGCCAGGTGGTTCTGTCATCGTGAAGCCACAGAGCTTTGAAAGCAATCGCTCTCTAGTCCAGTTGGAAATGAGAGAATGGAATGAAAGCTTTAAAAAAAAAAAATGTATGGGTTTCAGATGAAGACATCCAATATGCAAAGGGGAAAAAAAAAGTTCCATTCCTGACAAGCAGACAGATGTGGATAATCACATTTTCATAGCCAAGCAGTTTCACTTATGCTAATCGCTCTGGAACAGGAATGTAAGTCTGCTCCTGGGGAGCCCCATGCCCCCCGCCATCCCCAGGCCAGACACGGAAACCATGTAAGCAGCAGCCATGGCAAGGAAATGGAGAGAGCTTGAAAGCAAAAACAGAAAGCAGAAAAGCACAGGTAGGTGAGAGGCAGATTCCATTCAATTTACTTACAACAGAGAACACACAGACATCACATCTTCAACCATCCTAAGACAAGAAGACAAGAAAAGAGAGACAGACAGAAGGAACTGACAAAAAAGATAAATCTGCAGGCGGCCGGTTGTCAGTGGGTTGGGATACAGAAGCCACCCTGTGGCAAGCATGGCCACGGTCCCTGCTTTCTGGAGAGGGGCTGTGGCAGAGCACCTTCCTCTCCTGCTCCCGATCACCCCGTAGGTGCCAGTGCCCAGAGGGCTTGGTCTCGCCCATGTGGGATTCCAAGCCTTCGGCACTAGAGGTGAGACAGAGATGGGCTGGCTTCCCTGACCGGTCAGTTAGCTCTGATGGCAGAGCAGACGGTACCGAGGCTACCCATGGGGAAGGAAGGGATGCGTGATGGCTACAGGTTGGCTCTCGGTCCAACAATGAGAGATCATAGCTTTGTAGTCTGGGCATTTCAGACTTCTGTTCGAGGCACTGAAGAAAGCTTCATACGGAGTGTCTTCATGACGGAGTGTCTAGAAGGGCCTGGCTGGGAAGCTGATCTCAGAAGAGTCTTGGGATCCACGGCTAATGTCTGCTTAGAGAACCTCCTCTCAGGAAGCCCCGAATGGGAGGTAAAAAGGTCACCTTGTCTCAGTCCGTACCAGGCATAGTCAGAGAGGCCAGCGACTGTGCTCTCGTCTGCCGAGTTGGAGCCAGAAGCCTGGTCTCTGGGCCTTGTTCAACTACTGACCATACTTCCCGGGAGGGCAGGAGAAAGGCTCTAAGCACCAATCCGCCCACGCTGGGACCCACATCCTGAGCAGGGACCCGCAGCCATCCAGGTGACAGCTGGGTCTGGGGATGGACGCCAGAGGCACTGACGTGGAGTCCTGACGGGTATCCTACTTGGCAGGGGTATGGACAGCAGGATTGATTAGGAATGGCCACCCAGGGACTGTTTTCTCATTGATCTCTTCTGGACCTCCCAGAGCCTTGGAGTCTTGTGTGCAAAAGATGGCCAGAAACAAGAATGAGGACACACGAGGTACCTCACATGGGCTGGCTGCAGGGCAGGGAGGGGTCCAGGCCAGATCTCTCGCTTAGGGACCATTAAAGGGCAGATGCAAATCCTACAAATTCTAACAATATTTTCAAGATAGCTCTCCCTAACTTGTAGGCCACTCCAAAAAGCAATTCCCACGCTAACCGGAAAAGCTAAGCCACCAACGGAAGGTTGACCAAGTCTCTACCGGACAGTCCCTTCTTTATGGGCCCTTCCACACTCCCCTGGAGTCAAATGTCAGGTCTGCAGCTAAAAATAATGCTTTAAACCACTGTCATAAGACAACAAAGGATCAAGGACTCTAGACCCAAAGGGGTATGTGGCGGGGAAATGCCACCACTGTGGGTGCAGACAGGAAGGGAAACAGGGGCAGTGTTGCAAACCTAGCGGCCTTACGGCAGACGGAGGGAAGGGTCAGGGCAGCCACATTCATCCAGACACACGACCCAGGATCACAGCCAACGCACAGGCCCGCCTCTGGTCTTACCACCTCGCACCCCTGAACTTACGTCTTTAGGGGGGTCTTCTTCTTCTTGGCGGGCTTGTTCAGCCCATCCCCGTCCGCTCCATTGGCTTCGATGGCACTGGCCGGGATCTCAAAGGAGGCTGGGGACTTAGAAGGCGAGCTGGGGGTTTTAGAGGACGTCTTAAAAGGGTCAATGGATTCGTCACAGGCGTCTGGGTCAAAGTTGTAGGACTGCTGGGGCAGTGTGGGAGATTCTTGCATTTTTGAGGTGGAAGAAAAAGGGTTAAAATTGGGGTCATCCCACTTGTCAATATCAAAGGTGTAGGTACCTTTGGCGATAGGGATGTCGTTGGGTTCATCGGGGGATCTGGTAGGCGAGGCAGGAGTGTTGTCGAGTTTCTCGGGTGTTTTTTTCGTCTTTGGCCTCCTTAGGGGCATTTTGGCAACCGGCTTTTTGCCTAGCTTTTTGGTAGGAGGAGGGTTTTCCTGTTGGGTATCCCAACTACCCTTGTCCTCAGAATAGTCAAACTCCAGCCTCACCGAGAGCCCTTTGACTGGGGAGTCCTCCTGCCCCCCACTATCTGATGGGGTCACCTCCACTGCCTCTGGAGCCGTGGCAAGGGGCAACGTTTTCCTTCCAACCGGAGGTGAGTTCTGCACTCTGCCACTTCCAGAAGATGGGGGGATGGCCCCTTCGGCACCCTCGGGGTCCAGAGGGCAGGCAGCCTTGGGCACAGCAGTGGGTTCCAGGGGCGTCTCCTCCAAGAGGGCTGGGACAGAACCCTCCGTCTTGGCCAATTCCGGTTTTGTCTCTAGCGCTCGATTCTCCTCACTGGGGACAGTATTCTCCTCCACTGGCTCCTGTTGTGTCTCTTTTACTGGGGGGGTTTCGGTGGGTTTCTTTGTGGTCTGCTTCTTTTTTAAGGAAGGCGGCCTTGGCTTTTTAGTTCGCTTAAGGGTGCTGGAAGCACTGCTTGAACCTGTGCTATATGCATCTGGGGCCAGGGCCACGGCCTCGGGGTTGCCTGAGCAAGAAGCACCATCAAAGTCACTGGCTTGCAGGCTAAGAGAGCGGGACAGCGTGGACTTGGAGACGGGCACAGAATCGGTGGATTTCCTCCGCGTGTTCACTTTGCATTCCTGACTCTTAGAGTCTGAGCAGCGGGGCTCCAAGCTCTGGAAGTCGTCCACCAGCTCGATGCTGTCAAAGTCTAAGTTGTAAGTCCCGCTGCTGGCTATAGGCTTGTCTTCATCAAAGACGGCGGAGAAGGAGTGTGACGGGGGGCGGAAGGGGCTCCCTTCCACCGAGCTGCTGCGTGGGCCATCGGGGACAGAGGCCGGCTCGGAACCGCAGCCTGAGGAAGAGGAGGCAGAGGCGTCACTGAAGGACACAGGACACTGGAGCATTTCGGCCAGACTGCTGCCCTCTGAGCAGAGGCCCAGCCCCTTCCCTGGGCCCCCACTGGGGGGGCACAGTGCTGGGGTACAAAGCCTGCTCTCACCCATCACTACCCTTTAGGAGGGTGGTTAGGAGGGTAGCCTTACCCTCCGGTTCCTCATCTGTAAAATGGGAGTGATGAGGGCTGTGTAGGGAAGAGCTCAAATCATTCAGAAAAAACCTTTACCAAATTCCCAGTCAGGACCAGACACCATTGTGGGAGTTGCGGCCTCAGCAATGAACAAAACAGACCAAATCTCACCCTCCAGGAAATTACATTCTTCAGGGAGAGGACAGTTTAGAAACAAAGAAGTAAGATGTATAGACGGCCAGATGGTGATAGGCACTACAGAGAAAAATAAAGACAGAGTAGGGGCACTGCAATTTTAAAATAAAGTTGTTGGCAAAGCCCTCCAAGGAGGAAAAACATAAGCAAAGATCAGAAACAAGGTAAAGACGTGAACCAGGAGGATATCTGCCCCCTCCCCACCCTGCCCTGGGAAGGGGGAAGCATCATAGGTACCAGAGCAGAAAGTGCAAAGGCCCTGGGGTAGAAGCACACCTGGCATGTTAAAGAAATAATAGAGGCCAGTGTGACTAAAGCAAGGGAGAGAAAGACAGCCATTACTACCATCAAGCGTGTTCTTGACTACTCGGAGCTTGTTGTGAGGAACAACAGGGAGACTTTCTGTGGAGGCCCCCAGGCCACTGCAACACGCCTTGCCTGCCACCTGTCCCTACACCAGGCATCCCTTGTAATCTCTCCCTCTAGGTCTGCCTGCCATGCTCCCTTTCCTGGCCTCTCCTCCGGTCCAGCCCCTCTCCTCTCTGCTGCTCTTCCCCCGAGCCTGCCCACGCCCACGGCCACTGCCGGCCACAGAGGTTGCTCTGTCACCTCAGGACCCCACTGCTCCATGGAGTTCTGGCCATCCTGGCCTTGGCTCAGCCCCACTGGGCTCTGCCTGCACCAGCTGGTGCCTTTCATGCATTTCTGGGTTCACAGCTGTCCTGGGCAGTCAGCACGCCAGAAGAGGATGGGCCAGGAAACTAACAATATGTCACTGAACAAAGAAGGACAAATGCTGTGACGAGGTCTGCAGAAGAAGGGACTGGAGAGTTGGCGCAGGTATGGCCTGGGGCAGCGCTCCCAAACTAGTGCTTCACTAATGCGAGTTAAGCCCCCAGCACCCACCCTGTGCCCGGCTGCGACAGAGACCAGATAAAACACAGGCATTCAGTTAACTTGGAATTTCAGATCCTTGAAAAAGGGTTTTCGTAGAAATTTGTCTTGGTAATTCCTTGTTGATTATCCGGGATTCAGATGTAACCGGACACCCTGTATTTCCGTTTGCTGAGTCTGGCAGCCCCGGCCCTCATCCCCACAAACGGACATGGCTTGGGACGTGCTCACCTAACCCTGCACGGGCCTCTCGCTGGACATCTCGGAGCAATCCGTGCTCACGACTGCAAATGCGCGGGCGGGCGGGCTTGTGCGCTGGCCCCGACTTGCTCACGAGCAGGCATTTCCCTGGGAGCACCTGACCGAGAACCAGGCCCAGGCCATGACCACACAAGAAAGTCCAAGCTTCCTGAGTTCAGGACTGCGTCTGACTCATCTCTGCTCTTCCTGGATTGGTCACACTTTCTGTTGCGGGCTCAGTAAACACCTCCAGAATCGAAGACACCTTCTGGAAGCAGGTGCATTCATGGTTCTAAACGTTCCAGTCTCTCCTGCCCCCGGTGCCCCCCAGGCCCTACTTGTAGCTGATGCCCTGGAAGACGGGGGTTGCTTCCTTAAAGCCTCACATCTCTTCCACCAAACGATACCTCCCTCACCTAGGGAACACTCCCACTTCCTTCCCATCTGAAAAGATGAAGCCCCCTCCCTGCTTCTTTCCAAAACCAACTCCCTCTCTCTGCTTCCTCCAGAGCCTGGTCCCCTCAAACATCCTATCCTCTTGCCCAAACACATGACACAGAGGACAGAAAAGGACCAGAGGACCCAGGAGAACAGGGGCTTTCAAGGGGGCCTTGCAGGAGGGAGAAGGAGCCTCAGTCCATCCCACTGTTTCTAAAGCGAGGCCCACAATGACCAGTCTCCTCTCTCTCAAGCTGCCCCGGGCCTTCTGAGACCCTCAGACGGTCGGTGGTTCCCCAGAATCAGGGAACAGGCTGCCATCTGCTCATCGTCTGACCCAGAAGGAAAGCTCCTACCTGCTTACCGTCCTTTCCTCTTCACTGACATTCCCGAATTAACTCATCACGGACCAGGAAACCTAGTCTTGCTGCAGGGTGTCTCGGCCTTGGCACTGGGCCGTATCAGGACGGCTACTTGTTAGGGGGGAGGGGGTGCTGTGCCATTCACTGTAAGCTGTCATGCAGCATTTTCAGCCTCTTACCCACAAAAAGCCACTGACACACCAACCCCAGCTGCGACCATGTTTTAGGGGCACCTGGGTGGCTCAGTTGGTTAAGCATCTGCCTTTGGCTCAGGTCATGATCTCGGGGTTCCAGGATCACGCCCCACGTTGGGCTCCCTGCCCAGTGGGGACTCTGCTTCTCCCTTGCCCTCTGCCCCTTCCCCTTCTTGTGTGCTTGCTCTCTCTTTGAAATACATAAATAAAATCTTAAAAAACAATGTTTCCAAAAATTGCCAAATGTCCCCTTGAGGGGCACCGTGATCCCTGGCTGAGAACCAGTCTCATTGTGTGGTCGTTAGCAGGTCATTCCACGAGGCCCATTTCAGGGCCAGAAGAGCCTGAATTAATCTGAAGACAGGGGCCACGAACTACCATGTGGAACCCAACCTCGGCCTCTGCAAAGCCCACACTTCCCATAGGACAGTAAGGAAAGGTCTAGAATGGGCATGGTGTCTCCAGTCACCTCTAAGGCTTCTACATGGGCCTTCCCGGGCAGTCTCCCAGCGAGGCTAAGAAAACCGTCTTCACCCCAGGGGGAAGCAACGGCCCTGGAGGGAGGCCACCACTGAAAGAGCCCACCTCTGCACCACGAAACATGGTTCACGGGGTCACTGACCACCTGCTTGCCCCGACAACCACTGTGTCCGTCCTCTGCCTCGGGGTCCTTACATGCACCAGCGCACTCCACCTGCACACAGCAGCCTGGTTTCCCAACGGAAAGGAGTCAAGAGGCCCGGGTTCCTACCCCAGAGCCCCCCCTGTGCTGCGAGACGGAGGGCCAGGTCTGGAAGCCGCACATCTGACTGGGGAAGCAGGAGATGCCATCTGACATGCAGGGATGCTGTAAGCATCGGTAAGGACGCTTGGCTGAGTCAGAGATGACACCCCAAAGAACCCAGCCCAGGCCTGGCCTCAGGGGACACTTCCAAGGGAGCTGCCATTTAGTGATGCGACATTTACCTCTGTCCCTCATCGTCCAGTTCTGTGCTCTAGGAACACGGCCACTGGACGGCAGCCGCACGTTGCCATCCCCGGACCAGAGAAGGTCAGAAAGGGAAGGAGGACCTCGGAGGGCTGGAAGTCTGCCCTCCTCACGTTACGGGTAAGACAAAACCAGGCTCCGACAAGCTGCACCCTGACCCAGTCCAGCCCAGACAAAGGGCAGACACAGGCAAACACCCAGCATCCCCCCACCATCCTCCTGTCCCATGGGGCACAACCATGCTGGCTGGACCCAAGGTGAGGCTGGTTGTTCCCAACAACGTGGGTTTCCAGGGGAGCAAATCATGTCTTTATTCATAGCCAAGGATCTAGTCTATTAGTTCATGCGGCTCTTTCAGCACCTTTAGCAATACCCCGGATGCTTTACAGAAGAGAACCAAACAACAGATATGCTCCGAGCCCTTTCCTCCCAGCGGTTCTTGGAAAGAACCTTTCTTCCCCTCTAGCCACCTCTGGAAGCGGGCACACCTGTCTGCGCTCACGCCTCTGCTGTGCCCCATACTGTCTGCAGGATGGACGAGCAGACTTTTCTAACAAGGGCCACGAATCAGATGGCTCTTTGCACAGCCCAAGCCCGGGGCGGGGCGGGGGGTACTTTGAGCAGTCACGGTCACAGTCCTGGTCCCAACAGTAAGAGTCCTGATTGTGGAAGCCACGGATATTTAGCTTCAGTGGAGTTTTCCAAGAAGGAAAAGCACAAAGTCCCTGTTCAAAGACTCCCACTGACGTAATCAAGGTTCTGTGGGGGCTATGACTCGTGGTGATTACCAGCCCCAACCCCTTCCAGGTGGGGGTTTCCTCCTAATCCCCTGCAATGCTCATTTCATTCTGAAGTTGCCCTCTAAGAAAGAGGTGGGAGCTGCACGTCTGTTTATTTTTAAGAGTGGAAACTGCTCTTTGCTTTGTTGAAACGCAAGTCAGGCAGGAGGAACAAGGACAGGCCACAGACAAGAACAGAAGCAGCAAACCATCCCCAGACTCTGTCAGGTTATGTGGCTGGAAATCCCAGAAGTGGCACATGGGCTCACACAATGGCCCTTCCCTGTTCACTCCTTGGTGCAGGAGAATGGGCCATACGCTGTGATGCACCATCATTTTCTTCTCAGTTCTTTCCCAGAGCAGCTCACGTATCTGTGGGCATAAACTTGTACACACAAAAAAAAGGATGGTTGATTTCCAATCACGTGTTTGATCTAGGGATGACGATCTATTTGTCATTCCCTTTCCATTAAACCTAAGGGTGATTTTTTGGTAGTATTATAAGAAATGAATTTTTATATGCTTCATAAAAAAGAAAAAATGGGAATGTTAAAACCCTCTCAGCAGACCTTCTGGTTCCTCCTCTACCTTAAAATCAAATAAATTGCAACAATTCCTCTCTCAGGGCCCAGCCCCTAGACTAGCCATGCAGAATCAGATACTACTAGCTGAGCTATCAGAGATGGGAGAATATAAAAACAGCATTTGTCAGACACCAGCAAAGATACCTGCCCTCCCCCCAAAAGGGTCCTAACCCTTTCCCTCAGGATTGGGGAGCCTATCTGGTTAGGAGGGGCGCCTGGGTGGCTTAGTTGTTAAGCATCACCCTTCAGCTCAGGTCATGATCCCAGGGTCCTGGGATAGAGCCCCACATCAGGCTCCCTGCTCGGCAGGAAGCCTGCTTCTCCCTCTCCCACTCCCCCTGCTTATGTTCCTTCTCTCGCTGTGTCTCTCTGAAAATAAATGAAGAGCATCTAAAAAAAAAAAAAAAAAAAAGGAATCAGCTTCCAAGTGTCTACCCTTTCTAAAGTAACAGCCTATCTGAACCTAGGACAGGCAGAAAGAATTCTGCCCACTTCTTTGTAAAACGTCAAAATATCATTTGACTTTCCAGTTCACCAGGCTTCTGGCCAGGGCAAGAGTATGAATGGAGGCCCACCCTACACTTGTTCCTCGTCCTCCCTCCCCAGCTCCATCCCTTACCTGGGGGGGCCTTGAGCACAGGTGTGTGGACACCCCACCTCAGTTCCTCCTTGGCTGAGAGGTATAAACATGGGCACAGTCAGCCCTGGGAAGATGGGCCATGAGAAAGGGTGTCCAGAGTGTCCAGAAGGTGGTTTAGGAGGAGATGGGCCCTATAGCCTCACCACAGAGAGAAGACCGTGGCTGGAGGAAAGCCAGAGTGGGGTCCACTAGAACACACAGCCCAATGCAGGAAGGTGGTCCAGGTCTAAGAATGGTACCGCCTGGCTCCCTGACCAGTCTGCTGGGCCAGTTCTGGCCGTCCCTGTCTCCTTCCAGGTCTCGTGTTAAACTTTCACACTGGAGGTGTAGCTGGAGGATACAGGCACAAAACTCTGGCCGGTTGGGGGCTGGGGAACGAGATCTGTCCCATCCCCTGGCACCTCCAGCAATCACAACTGAAAGGTATGGAAAGATCCACGTTTTAAGTCTCACTAGGGGAGAAAGGAGGCAGGAAAGTGATATGAAATCAGGTAACTTGAGGTTAACGAGGAATAAACGAACCATTCATGCATGGGTTTGGCTATCTATGGCTTTCTCTTCTTTCCCATTTACTACGTATCTCCGTTCCCAAGCCCAGGGGGGCTATGGTCTTTCATAAAAATGCAGATTCATGTGGGCTGTCAAGCACCAGTGTTCTTATGGGAGCCAAGGGCCACATATTAGAATCCAAGATAGAATCCCAAATAAAAACCTCCCAGACCCACTTGTCCCCTTAAGCCCCATTCTGGATGCCAAGTAAACGGTACCCAGAGCTAAAGAAGGCGTTTCCCACAGGTCCCCCCCAAACACCTTCAAAGCAGACAGAATAACCCGCGGTATCTGCTCACTCTTAGTTTTCACTCACAAAACGAGCTCCGAGCAGGGAGGGGGCCCTCCTCCAGCTGCCCTAGCCCAGGACTGCTCCCAGGCTTCCCCGAGGGGAGCACCTGACCTTGGTTACCTGGTTCTTCCGGGGGGGGCTGCGCGCTGACCTCAGGTTCTGGAGTGACTTCGGGGGGCGGTGGGGGAGGGGCTGGTGGAGCTTTGACAGGAGTCGTCGACTCGGGGGTCTCAAATGCTTCTTCAGAGTCAGAACTCCTGATGGAGAGAGGAGGAGAGAAACGGGGTTAAGGCAGGCATCTGGGCCAAGTCGGCTCTGAGGGGCCAGGGGCCCCTGCTGCTGAGGCCACGTGGCCCTTGGATCCCTGCCTGGGACCCCTAGAACCGGGCTGGTTGCCCGATTAAGCTATTTGAGGACAGATGTGAGGAAAGTCATTTCCCAGCATGATTCCCAAGACTGAATCTCATTATCACCCGCTTTGTTCCCAAATGACATATGCTTTGAACTTAGCCCTATGAGCAATACGTATTTCTGGCCTCAGTGACAAAAACAAACAGGGGAATCTTTTGATCAACTCTGGCACCCAGTCGGTCAAACAGACAGTCGCAGAAACACAGTTCTTGGCCATGGTTCCAACACATCATAGGGTCCCCACTCCGTGAAACCAAATCGCGTTCGGCCTTTCCACACCCATCGTTCTCTCCTGCCACCCTTCCTTCCCAGAGCTTCTCGGAGCTTATTGTAGACGTAGTCACCTCCTAGTTGTGTTAATTATCTTTCTCATCTCCTGAGCTTCAAGGCCATGAGAGCAGCAGGCCTTACTTATTACAGCACCTCTGAGCCTATGCCAGGAGGCAGTGAATACACATCTGTTGAATGAATGAGTGAATGAATGAATGAATGCCAGCTGGCAAGCCAGCTCTCTGGAGGATGTGCCGGACCAAGACACAAACACAGCCTGCTGATCTCCATGATACGATAACAACCATTGCCACTCTACCTGAAGGTCTGATCTCAAGGAAAATTCTTCATCCAGAGAACTGGACCAAAATTTCACCCACAGGACACCCACCCCACCCAGAAATAAGGGGGAGGCTCTTCAACCAACGAAAGCCGTGTTCTGGGCTCTGGAAAACCCAGAGCGAACAGCCCTTCTCCAGCACCCTGCTTCTACAGGGGGTTCAATTTTAAGCCAGAAAGAATGAAACTTCCCTAAATCATGGAGCCAGGCCTGCGTCCTCGGGCCATGGGGCAACTCCTCCCTTGCTCAAATGCCCAGTAGGGCATGGTCCTGGACCAACCCCACTCAAGGCTGCCAGAGGGGCATCCCCTGGGCTGAGTCCCTACTCAAGCCATCATACAGAGACTAAAATGCCACTCGCTCATTTGCAACAAGCAAGGTCATTAGCAAGAGAGCAGATACTCAGGGCCGCGGCTGGCACACGTGACCCAACTGGCAAATCTGGGTGAAGACGCGTAATCAGAGGTGGACGAGCCAGGAGAGCACGGAGCACGGAACGCTCTCGCTGCTGGGCTCCCACAAGGTCAAAGCACTCATGACCTCTGCACAGGGCAGCCTCTTCTACAGACTGTCTGCCAGCTGGGAGAGAGAAGCAGGAAGCCAGCCAATCCCTCCACCGTCAGCCAGCACAGGAAAAAACAGCCATTTGGGGAGTTTTCCTTCAGAAAAATGTACACACTGATGTTTTTACGACTTGTTAGTGACTCATTTTACCAGTGCCAAAGACCCCATCCCGAAGGATCCTAGCTCCTGCAACCCACCGCAAAACCCTCCCAGGGCCCAAAGAGATGAACAGAAACACCCAAGAAGCTTTTGATGGGCTCCGGGGAGCTGAAACTTGCACACTATCAAATTTCATGAGGAAAGACTCAACCACCACACACAGGACGTGTGTTTTACAAACACACGTTAATATCAAAGGCCTTAGCTTTTGTCCAGGGAAAGTGAAGATACGTGCTTGGACAACAATAGATCAAGGTACCTGAGTTTTGCAAGATCCGTTCACTGGCATGAAAAACACGAGGAGGTTACACAATGGAGTAGCAAAGAGAACCAAGAGTTTGGATCACCCTGGTGGGCCCCGGCTGTCACCCTGGCCCCAGCACAGCTTGCATCAGGGGCAACACTGACAAGACGCACAGAGCCAACTTGCCTCTTTCCAGAGCTTCCTTGAAGGGCCATCAGACTGGCTTCTCCACTGCTGGTCACCGCTGTCCACATCCACTGGGCCCACTCCACCAGGGGCCACATCCGCCAGGAGGCAAAAGCCATCTCTGCCAAAGGTTAGCCTCTGTCCCCTAAAGTCCCACCCTGATTCTCTGGCCGTATCTCTGGGATCTAAATCTGTCCAAGATGTCAGCAAGGAGTTTTCCGCACTGCCGGCCACGGACACCGCAGGCTTCCCCAGCGTGCAGCCGGGACACGGAGTGAGAGGCTGTGTGCTCCTCCCGTGGCTTCTGTAGCCCTGGGCCCTGGCGATGCACAGCCTTAGAGCACAAAGGACCCCTACTCTTTCCCTCAGCATGCGCAAGCGACAGGGAGAGCCGGATGCTCTTGGGTCCGAGCTGCTGAATTCCAATGAGGTCTCCCAGGCTGCAGCTGCCCGGCCCGTGCACCTGCTCGGAAGGGACTGCCATTCACCACTGCCCTGTTGGGAGGGAGACGGCCCATCAAGCCCCTTTGTGGCTCCTTGCCTGTTGACCATGAACCGTTTCTGCATCAAAACAGCACGGGGGACCGTGGACCACGAGAATGGCACTCACTTCCGGTGATGCCTGTGTTGTGTTCACATTTCCGCTCTCTCTCCCAGGAGCAGAGAGCAAGTTAATTAGAGGAGGCGGATGGCAGCTTTTTTAATTAGCTCTTTTCCCCCTGTTCGGTTTCCCAGAGGGCTCAGAAACATTTCCGAGAGCAGGGATTTCTGCAGTCCACCCACAAAGAGCTTGTACATAAAAATAAAGCAGCACTTTGGAGGCCCAAGGCGGAAAAGCAGCTCCCCGTTGGCTGTTTGATTTTTTTTTTTTCCCCCTACTAGAAAAAAACCAAAGTACAATAAATGATTCTGTTATGGCTCCACACACTTTCCAAATGAAAGAAAAGGAAATTAATTTGCTGCAAAAATGCATCAGAAAGAACGTGCCACTCCAGTCTGCTAAAACATCGCTAAATTAGAGGGAAATGCATTCACCAGGATAGACGAGTGCTATGTTATTAGATAAGCAAATATGCAAATGCATGCAAATAAAATGAGACATATGTCTTTCCCTCATGTCAAAAGCTAGCTCATAATGACCATGCATGAAATATGGTCCCAGCATGAAAAGCTTTATAATGTTATCATATGCCCAACTTTCTGTTACGAGTCAGGCACTGGGCGAGGCCCATTTGCACATTTCTCTCTAGTCTTCAAAACCAGGCCACCTGCTAGAGAGCAGGCCCACTTTACAGATGGCATCACTAAGGCTTAGGGAAGCAAATTACTTGGCCATCTAGTTAGCAAGCAATGGCAGATGGGCTCAAATCTAGAACTGTATGCCTATAAGATCTGTGCCCTTTTCACTGTCTGGGTGGTTTCCAAACATTCTCAACAGCACAACTCTTCTTCCAAATGCATCCCCTGGGCGGAGCAAAGCAGTATTTCATTTATTTTATAAGCTCAATTTGTAATAGATTCTTATGATAAAGTCTATCACTGGGAATAATAAAGCTGTCTTGACAAACTTGAAAACCTGACACCAGGGGTCAGGGATGCCAACTGCAGCATCAGACCTGCTAACCGCTCCCGGGCTGGCAGTCCTGACACAGACGGTGACTGACTGCAAACAGCACCTGTTTTTTCACGGCTTGTCCTATGAACACAGGATCTTCTTGAATAAGGCAGACAGGGCCGAGTAGCTACCTAGCGGTACAAAACCAAATTCATCCATCCCCACAAGGCCATATGCTGATGGTATCCAACCCCACGCAGTGTAGTGTGCACGGACGGCAAGGAAAGACAGAAACGTGTAACCCCAAGGACAGAGAGACTGGGCTAGCCACCAAAACCAAACCCGCCAAGCTCCCAGCTGTATGTTAGCAAAGTTTTAAGAGTATTTTTTCAAATACTTTTTCAGATTTCAGAGAATCTCTAGATAGTTCTGAGCTCCCGCTGAGCACACAATGAAGAAATCAGTCCCTCCACAGATGACGCACCGTATTAAAACAGAGCACTATGTGGAAACTGTCCCCAAAGTGAGCCAGCTGGCAAAATGTAGAACTCCCTAGGGCCCGCTGCCCTATCTTTTTGCTTAACTTTCAGTATTTTCAGGTTTTCCTTCTATGAACTATAACAACAAACAGTGTAAGATCAACACCAACAAAAGAATACATTAATGTAATATAAGTTAGCATAATAAATGATAAAAGTTAGTGTGATTTTATTATACACAAAAGTATGTGTGAATGTATCCATGTATAAATAAAATATGATTATCTCTTTTTTTCAAGATTTTATTTATTTATTTGACAGAAAGATACACAGTGAGAGAGGGAACACAAGCAGGGGGAGTGGGAAAGGGGGAAGCAGGCTCCCTGCTGAGCAGGGAGCACAATGCGGGGCTCGATCCCAAGACCCTGGGATCATGACCTGAGCCGAAGGCAGACGCTTAACAACTGAGCCACCCGGGAGACCCTCTTTTTCTTTTTAAGTTTATTTACAATCCTTACACCCAACGTGGGTTTCAACATGGGGTTCAAACTCACAACCTCCCTATCAAGAGTCACAGGCTCTACAGACTGAGTCAGCCACGTGCCCCCAAACCTGGGTATCTCTTCCTAAAGAGACGCTATAAACATAGTTTTTCAGCTTATCATTAAACAGTTACATTTTGCTCAAGTTTTATGGGAAGTAATTCAAGGGCTCAGGAAAAGAAATCTCAGACATTGTAGAATGAATCTTCCAACTCTGAAGATGGAAGAAAATGTCCTATTCCGACACGCTTACCACGTCCTTTTAAACAGGAAAGGAAACTGAGGCCAGGAGAGCTGCGGGGACTTCCCAAGGTAACCAGCCCATTTTGGCAGAGCTTCAGGTTGGCCTTCCAGGGAACCAGCCTGCTTTCATTAAACGCTGCCTGCACATAAGAAGGCAACCCCCACCTCCTAGCCGCAGTGCCCCGCCCCCTGAAAATCTAAAGTTACCTGTACCTACGTGCTATCTGATTACCAAGAAAGAGTTCATTCTTCTTTTTTCTTTAAGGATTTTATCTATTTATTTTAGAGCAAGGGAGAAAGAGAGAAAGAGAGAGAGAGAGAGAGAAAGAGAGAGAGAGCAGGAGCTGGGGGAGGGGTAGAGGAGAAGGGAGAGGGATGACTCTGTGCTGGGCGTGGAGCCCCATGTGGGGCCTGATCCCACAATCCCCAGATCATGACCTGAGCTGAAACCAAGAGTTGGACATTCAACTGCCTGAGGCACCCAGACATAAGAAATAGATCCTTCTAGAGCATGGCTAAAGGGAAGTTACTATGTAGAAAGTTGTCTATTTCTATAGCAATTTCTCAGGATTCTAGTGAAAGGGAGCCTGGGGACTGAGGTTTTGCAACCACCTGCCCACCAAGAGTGAAAGACCACAGGCAGGCCCCCAGGAGACCCACTTTCCGTGACATATGCCCCACTCCCGAGCAAGAGTACAGGCGTCCCTCTGGCCTCCCTCTCTTTGAGACCAAACCCAGAGAGATGTCATAGTGCTGGCCCAGAGCCCGCTGTCGAGAGGAGGCTCAGATCCTCCAGGCCAAGAGAACGCCTGTCATTGCTGAAGAGAGGGAGACCTTCCAGAAACAAAACAGAGCTCTCAGCAGATGAGACCAGCTCCTTCCTCTCCGCATGTAAGGATCTGATGGGTTTGTACGTGAGAGGGTATTTTTGAAACTGCTTTGCATTAAATTCGATTCATCAAAATATTCTCCTCAAGACAGCCCTGACAAGAAATGCTGTCTCTGTCGTCACATGTGCACGGACTCCTGCGCGCGCACCCACACATGCTCCCCTCCTGCCCCAAACATCCTGACCAGATGGGCACCGTTTTCGGGCTGACCGAAGAGAGTCCGTCACTGTCCTGTGCCCGTCGTGCGGACAGAAAAGGAATCCGCTCTGCAGGATCCCTCCTCAAAATTCAGGTCAAGGGGGAACATTATTTCAACACGACCAAGAGCTAAGACCCTTCTTGGGCTGTGAGGTGACTGAGGAGACCACGGTCAGGTGCCGTCTTCCACGAACACAGAGCTAGTTCTGGCGAGCCAGGTCGCTAGAGTTTTCCAGGCTGAAATTCCCGCCAGCTACGTCGCTCCCTATACCTGGGTGAACACGGGCCAGTCACTTGACCACCTGGGCCCTTGTACGGTTTGTCCAACCTAAGTGGGAAAAATAACTGTAAGGATCATCCTTTCCCCGTATTACTGCAGCTCTGATTCTGCCCTTGGCCTCCAGCCCTTAGAAATTGAGGGAACTTCCTAGCAAGCGAAGTCTTCCTTTTTATTTCATCACAGCTACCGATCTGGGCATGAAGGAGAATCTGGAGCCTACACACTATGTGGGATGTCTGTCCTGCCAGGCAAAGGGACTCTCAGGGTCACACTGACCTTGACTTCACCCTTCCCTCCAAGTGCACACCACCCACACACCCCAGGTTCAGGGGAGGGTTTCCAGAATGGAGGAGGCTTTGGTGCGGGTTGCAACGTGTGTACACATGTGCCCAGCGAAACATCCCTACACACTTTGTTTCGAAATTGACTTCTCTGCAGCAATACCAGGCACTTAGCAGAGCAGACGCTCCAAGGGCCGGGTGCCTTTGTGCAGGCCACATCGGATGCTGGCTCCTGCTTCTACCTGTTTGTAACTGGATCCTGGAGAAATGCCAGAATGCCAATCAAGTCTCAGGAGAAAGAAAGAAAGAAAGAAAGAAAGAGGAAGGCCTCGACTGCCCTTTAATGCCCTTGCCTTCCGCAACGATATTGCCAAAATCTTATCTTTGTAGCTGAACTCCTTGCTTGGGTAACTTAAGCTGGAATCTTTAAACTCAGATTCTTAAAAACTCAACTGGAAAAAAGATATTTATAGACACTAGCAAGAAAAGATGGGACACACAGAACTGAGAAAGACCTAAGAAGGAGCTTCCAACAGACTGTCGTTAAGGGTCCTTCTCTTTTCTCTAGAGAGAACCCCAGAGCACTGTGCCCGGTCAGACGGCTAACACGCAGACTCCCACGCAGCGAAGACAGCACCAGCAGATAGGGAGACACAGAAATGTCTCTGTTCAACCACGTGTGCTGAAGACCCTGCGCCTTCCTCAATGAAAAGCTCTTCTGGTCTTGTCTGAAAACACCCTTATCCTCCTTTTATATGCTGTTCTAATGGGTTTGTGTTACGGACTGTGTGTGTGTGTGTGTGTGTGTGTATGTGTGTGTGTGTGTGTGTGTCTGTGTGTGTGTGTGTGTGTGTGTTCCCCACATTCGCACTGAAATCTCACTCTCAATGTGATGGACGTGATTCGAAGCTGCTCGGGCCCCATGAAGGGTATGAGCGCCCCTTAAAAAACAAGCCCCAGGGAAGAGCCTTGCCCCTCTGCCACATGAGGACACAGGGAGAACACGACCACCTATGACCAAGGAATCAGGTCCGCACCAGACACCCAATCTGCTAGTGCCTGGACCGTGGATTCCCCAGCCTCCAGAACTGCACGGAATAAATGTCTGTTGTTGAAGCCGCCCCGTCTACGGCACTTTTGTCATCCTAGCCTCCGCAGACCAAGACAGTCTCCTACCTCATTTCTGAAACCAAAACAAATCAGAAGGAGCAGGGAAGACAGACACGTAGACAGCATCCATGAAGCCTGAGTGATCTGTGAGACAGAAGGGCCATCACAGAGGATGCAGGAACTCGGAAAGAACAGTAATGCCTGCTGAACCCCTAGGGTGTCCCCAGCGCCCCGCAGGTACCAGAGGCCCCCCTCCCCCAGCACCCACATGGCCGACGCGGGCGTGGTGGGTTCACGTGTATAGTCAGGATAGCTCCAAGTTGAGTAATAAGCAGGAAAAAACAGCAAATTAAGGAATTACATAGAGTGCAAGCTTATCTGAGACACAACAATTAGATATATATGCAAATATACATGAACAGCCATGCATATTTACATAACACACGCATATCTGTGTGGAGACAGAAATAGACATACACACAGACACATGTGTGTATATGTGTACATATACACATGTGTGGTTTCTGTAATCTGAAAGATTATCCGAGCACAGCGCACGCTGGCACGGTACAGGATGCTGGCCTGAAGGGGGCAGAGCCCAGCCACAATGCTGGGGACGCCAGTGGCCTTCCCAGATCTGCTCAGTGTGATCTCCCAAAGCCCACGGGTCCAGGATGCAAGGAATGGAGCTTGGCTGGGTCTGATTTGCTGGATTATGTCCAAGGCGACATGGTGTAAGGGAAGGAGCTGACCAGGAGTTTGGGGAAAGGGCAACAGCCAGAACCTAGCCTTCCTCTGCGCACAGCCTAGGACAGACCTGCCCCTTCAGGTGCTCCCGCAGCCGGCAGGAAGCACCCATCCTGCTTCGCGAGCTCACCCTGCACATGGCACAAGCATCGCTCTGATTTCGGGGTGCCTTCCCGGGCACTGCCTGGGTTCCAGGATGGGGGCCTCAAGCAGGGACCGCGCACCTCAACCCATGTCACAGTTTGTTCCTCAGTTCCCTCACCTGTCCTCCCTCTGGCCCTCAAACAGGCAAGGATGTGGACATCATGCCACAGTTTCAGTCGGGCTGGTCACCTGTTCCGAGCTGGGCACCGGGGCAACCACGTCGGACACCCCAGCTGCCTGCTCTCAGGAAGCTCCAGTCCTCCTGGGGCCTGAGGGTGACAATCCAGAGCCGAGGGGTCCAGTGGCTCGCCGAGGGGCCCAGAGCCCTGCAGGGGCAGAACGGAGACGAAGCACAGGTCTTGTGCTCCCTGTCCCAAACCAGTGGGTCTCCGCTACGTCCCAGGGGCTCCTGCGCATTGGCAGGCTGGAGGGTGTGAATCGGTCTCTACCACGTTTGGGCGCCAACGGTTTCCAGGGCATCCCCAGCTCCAGGGCGATGGACCAAACAACAGGATTTCCGCATCTGGATCCGTGACCGCCCCATGGGGACAGCCGGCCAGGCCAGCCAGTCTCCCCTGCCCTCTGCCCCTCAGCCTCACCTTAACCCGTTCCCTCATTCAACCACCACTTGGGTCCCCAAGGGGCCCCAGCTCTGCCCTCCCGACTATAACCTCTGGAGGTTCCTGGAACCTACCCCAGGTGACGGGGGAGGCTGTAGGCTAACCACACCCCTAGAGTTAGCCAAGTGCCTTCTGCAGGAGGGTCAGGTCAGCCGCTGATCCTGTTACCCTCACTGATTCGCATCTTGGACAAAGAGAGAGATCAACACGGGGTCAAAGGAGACTCAAGTGCTAAGCTCAGAGCAGATGCCGTCCGCTCAGTAGAGCAAGGGCGGTCTGGCCTTAGCCTTCTGGGCCCCCAAGTTCTTTATGTCCAAAGCACCTTCACCAAAGTGTCTGTCTGTCCGTCTCCATGTCTATCTCTGTGCGCCTCTGTCTGAGGCTCTGAATTGGGTTCGGTTTCTCTCTGTCCTAGAGCGTGGCTCAGTACTTGTCTCCCTCTCCTCCGCCCTCCCTTGCTCCTGTGTGAGTGTGAGTGTGAGTGTGAATATGTGTGTGTGCGTGCACGTGCCCTCCCACCCCTGCCGGGCATCTGCATCCCCTACCACTACCCCCCCACACTGATCTTTGGTCAAAAGGGGGAAAAGCACATTTGGAGGCTGTCCCGCTAACCTGAATTCTGCCCTTTCTACCAATAATTAAAGCTCATGTGTTTTGACTTTATAATTCATTACTTATAATTCTGCCTTTAGAGTGGTCCTTCAAAGCCTTGCAAATTATTATTAATAATAGCAACGGAGAAAGGATTTGAGGGCTCTTACTGCATGGGACGTTATCCGCCCCATACTCACTCCTTCCTAATGTTCAGTGCACACTCATTACTGACTCACGCTGACGCCATCGCTTTTAACATACAGAGCTGACCCATGAACCACACAGGGGTTGGGGCACCAACGCCCCACGAGCTGTCAGAATCCAAGTATAACTTTTGACTCTCCAAAAACTTGACTAGTAGTAGCCTACTGTTGATGCAGAGCCTTCCTGGTAACATAAAGAGTTGATCATCACATATTTTCCATGTTACATGTATTTTATACTGTATTTGCACAAGAAGGTAAGCCAGAGACAAGAAAGTATTGAGAAAATCGTAAGGAAGAGAAAGTATATTGATAGTACTGAACAGCTGCCAAAAAACCCATACAAAAGTGGAGTCGCGTCGCACAAACCTGTGGGGTTTGAGGGTCAAGGGTACATACCTTACAGGTAGATTTCACCCACTTTGCTAAAACCTCAGCGGCCCAGAAAGCATCGTGAGCTCCCTGCGCCATCCAAGCAGCTGTGACTACAGATGAGAGCATCACACCCTCCCGCTCAGACGGCTGACCTTGATCGAGACCCTGAAGCTTCGCTAACTGAAAGAAGTGAACCCAGAGTGGGTTTAGTTGTTTTATTTCATTTATCTGCACATCAGTAATTCTCCCGACATTGCCCAGAGGTGACACTCGGCCAATACCTCCCCCAGCAGCTCCTCGTGAAGCACCAAGACAAACTTCAGAAAAGTTCCTTCCCAGCTGTGCTAATAAGAAAATGGCAATGTGGGATGCACTGGGTGTCTCAACCACGACCATGACGTTGCACCCAGAAACATAAATGGAACAAACCTGGACGTGAGCTAGAATACTTTAGTAAAAAGTCTGGCATTTAGAAAATTGTAAAAGCTCATTTTTCTACCAGTGTCTGCAAATAGGCTTTTGTGCGATAAAGGAGCTGCGCTTAAATCTGTCCCTTTCCTTCCAATTTCTTTACAGGACCAAAAAGAAAAGAAGGACTTGTAAACAGCCTGACTGTTGCAGAGAATAAGTATTGTTCAACGCCTTGAAAACGCGCATTTCCTGAAGGCACTGACTGCTTCAGAATATTTCCACCCCATTCTCTCATACATAATGCAGCAGCATCACGCAGTCTTTGACCCACTTATTAAAAAAATTCTGAACAGAGGGGCGCCTGGGTGGCGCCGCTGGTTAATCATCAGACTCTTTGATTTTTAGCTCAGGTCAGGATCTCAGGGTCCTGGGATAGAGCCCCCCATTGGGCTCCCCCCACCTCGGGCTCCCTCCCTGCTCAGTGCGGAGCCTGCTTGGGATTCTCTCTCTTTCCTTCTTCCTCTGCTCCTCCCCACTCCTCGAAATAAATAAATAAATAAAATCTTAAAAAAAAAAATTCGGAATAGATAATATCTGAATGAAATCATGTTCTTCATGTATACTATCGTAACGACCTGATTCGGATAATTTCGTAGAAGGAAACCAGCACAATATTCACAAAATATAAACAGGAGTGCTTTCAGACCTGGCTCCAAAATTCGTGTTCCTCCACCAGGGAGGGGAGCGATTTCGGACAGGTTCCTAACACACCTTACCTGGGCCCTTTTCCTCCTCCGTGCGGGGGCACTGCCACCGATGGCATGAGGTCGTTCTGAGAAGGGAGTCTGCACTCAGATCGTGCCGGGCACACAGAAGGCATCTACTCTCTCCAGTCCTTACCATCTCAGAATTCTACAGCCCGGAGTACCAAATCCTTCACCTGAACCTAATCAGAGAAACCCAGAGCCAAGTCCATTGTCCCTGCTTGTAGTCAGGGGACAGCTATACCAATGATAGGTGAATTTCCAGAGCAATGAGAAAAGAATGTGATTTTCTTGCTCTTCCCACACACCTTCCGCTCCCCTCCCCAGGTCTCTCTCACACACACACACACACACACACACACACAGCCTGGTAAAACGGCTGTGGGCGAGGAATTGTAAAATCAAGCAATAAATCCACTCGAATATTTACTGAATTAATTCACAGCCAGTCTGA
Organism: Neogale vison; assembly: GCF_020171115.1. Classification (NCBI taxonomy): domain Eukaryota; kingdom Metazoa; phylum Chordata; class Mammalia; order Carnivora; family Mustelidae; genus Neogale; species Neogale vison. Next base: position 231,145,453 of record NC_058092.1, on the reverse strand, counting down.
CAGAAATTGTAATCAGCAAAGGAGAAGGAGTGTTCTGGGTTCTGGGGTGCACTGGGGAGTTTTTCTCTCTCTTGCATTCCTTGAAAGGAAGACAGACATGAAGACAGACATGATGAGGGAAGGAGGAGCCAGTCATCCCAGGGCTGGGGAAAGAAGGTTCCAGGCAGAGAGAACCACAAGATGAAGAGTCCTGAGGTGGGAAGGGGCTCACCAGTTGCAAAGGGCAGGCTGAGTTATGGGCCCCCCAAACGCTGGGGAAGAGAAGAGAAGAGGGCCAGGAGGAGAAAGTCTGCCCTGAGGAGCTGGAGAGCCTGAGGAGGGCTTCACATGGGGAAGAACTTCCCCTACATCTGGTCTTCAAGGCCACCATGACTGCTCTGACAAAGGCAGCAAGGCAGCAGTGGGGGAGGGAGACAGCACATCACATCGGAGGGGAGACAGGAGTCCAGAGACAGAAGGTGGGGCCCTGCACTAGACAAGCAAGGGGGAAGGACAGAAGGAGAAACAGCTGCAAAGTTGAGTAGTCAGACTTGAGACTCCCATGGAAGGTTAAGGAAAAAGCTGAGATCCCAAGCGTGCTTTCAAAAAGTTTTGGTTAAGATGAGCATTTCCTTCTTCTGTCACTGTAACTGATACTAGAAAGAAGATAGCTTTTCTTAGGGTGCCTGGGTGGCTCAGTCAGTTAATTGTCCGCCATCGGCTCAGGTCATGATCTCAGAGTCCCAGGATGGAGCCCCCACATGGGCCTCCCTGCTCAGCGGGGCGCCCCTCGGTACCCCCCACCCCCGCCGCCCCGCTTGTGCACTCGCTGGCTTCAGCTCTCTCTTTCTCAAATAAATAAATAAAATCTTGGAAAAAAATAAAGAAAAAAAAAAAGAAAGAAGACAGTTTTTCTTGACTTCAAGGGACCCTGAATCATCTCTTAACAGCAGTCGATTTAATAACAAAAGTATCAAAGCCGTAATCAGTGGTTTGACTATGACAGGGCTGAGAAGCAACCTCAGATTTCAATTACATGGAACAAAGCTCCAATGCAAGATACGATTTCCCACAGCAAAGGGGCAAACTGTCCCAAGGTTAAGGGTTTTGTGACAATAACCCAATTGAGTTAAAATAGACTCTCAGAGCTGACCTCGGTGCCACCATACTACTCAGTTGGATGATAAAAGGAACAGAGTAAGGTATAAATCTGACAACGGCCACCACCTGACAATTATTTCCAGTCCTCATGCCTTCAAGCCCTCCGACTTACCAACAAGCCCCAGCCCTCCCCCTTATTTTTAGGACAAGGGCAGCCCTTTGTGCTTTGTCTTCTCAAATCTCTTGCATCAAAGGCTCCAAGTTTTCCATTATCTCAAGGGTCCTACTATTTTAAAAGTCATGCTTCTGGTTTCAGCTGGAATCTTAATGAAAGTTGAAGCAAATAATTAGGGGCTTATCTCTTCTTTATTTGTCACAGGACATGCCGACGGGCCAAGCATTAGAAGTAAGAAAAAGAAAAAATCACGGATTTTGGCTCGCACAAGCGGAAGGAGGTGATAGCGCACATGCTCTGGTATGAATGGAGAATCTGACACATGTTGCCCAAAATTAAGACGGGAAAGCTCTGACTCTTGACAATTCCATACTGCACTTCCTTCCAAAGCCAACACCAGAGAGGTTCATTTGCTTGGCTCAGGAGGTCAAGGCCAACAAAGGACTGAACGGATTGGCCCGTTCAACATCAGACATGATGATGGAAATCCATCAACCAAACCATCATTCCCGGGTGGCCACCATTCCCTGGGTGGCTCAGCCAGTTAGGCGTCTGCCTTCAGCCCAGGTCACGATCTCAGACTCCAGGGATGGAGCATCAGACTCCCTGTTTAGGGGGAGCCTGCTTCTCCCTCTGCCCATCCCCCCGTTTGTGCTCATGCTCTCTCTCAAATAAATAAGATCTTTAAAAAAAATAATAAATCATCCCAGAGCCGCTAAACAAGTAAATACAAAACCTACAACGAAGACCTCAGTGATGGAAAACTAGCATCACTGAGAGAACCACCAGAGAACACGCAGAAATACTCTGATACAGGAGAAGAACCAGACACTCCCCTCTGTGCTATTTCAAGACGGAGGCCCCGCAAATCCTCGCTTTCCCCCCTGGACACCACTTTCGCCCCAGGATGTGGGAGCAATGCCTCCGAAAGAAAGAGAAAGAGAAAGAGGAGGGGAGAGCCAGCGTCACACACAGCAAGGGACAGACACTTGGTGCTCGAGCAGGTAACGGGGGCTCGTCTGCGGGGCAACCAGAGGTGAGCCGGACCTTCCCCTCCCCGTGCATCAAATGCTTTCCAGCTCTTTCCAGGTCCCACACAAGAGAAAACGCCCGCTGCTTACTGACACGTACGCCTGGGGTGAACTCCAGGCTTGGGTGCCTCTCAAAGCCTGAGATGCTGCTCCTTCATCTCCTGGGAGAATTCCAAGTGCCCAGCCAGGGTCTGGCGCTCCAGCAGGACCCTGGTGCCTGGATAGCCCCACCTCCACTCCAACCCCCAAATCCCTTCCTCCTGCTACAGAGTAATGCCATCGGCTTCCTCGCAGCTGCCAGGCCTGGGCCTTATCCCCTCCCCGTTGCGTTGTCCTTCCTGCTTCAAAAACCTCACCTGGGAGCCTCCCTTCCTTTTATCGCTTCCAAAAGGCCCCCTGCACAGGCCCCTCGCCCTGCTAGAGCTGCTTCTCCCCCACGCAGCTGCCTTTCTCTCCCTCTCGCCTCCAGCTGCCATGGCTCCTTCCAAATTCCTCAAGTTCCCACCGCCGCCTCCCTTGTGGGCCGACCTGCTCCAGCCAATTGCACACACATCCTGGCTTCCTAGGGTCAGACCAGCCTTTAAGCAGCTCTCATCTGTGAGGCTAGCTACAAAGCCATACATTTTCTCAGGAAAAAGACAAAAAAAACCCCAAAAATTATTTCTGTCTACACGTATAATGAGATCCAAGTAAAATGATGCTGTATATTCACTCAGTCGGGATGAATCGTGGGCCCTGCACAGATGTCCTCTTGTCCCCTGAAGAACAGCCCCGCCTACTCCAAACAGCCCCCAGATGGGCAGCCTTGCAGGCACTAAACCGTTATCTATGGGGGCACAAAACTAGAAGGTTCTTTATTAACTAGGAGGGACCTCGGGGGAGAATTTCAGGAAAGCCAATTTTCAAACAGCTCTAAAGAGGAAGATAGGCTCTTAAGTCTACAAATAAGGCTGCCCAGTATCTTCAGCGGCAAATCTGGAAACTCAGAATTACAGTTTATGTGACAAGGAACATAATAAAGAAATAAAGGTGGGCTGTGTTCTCCCTTGCCCCTTGAACACACACCCAAATCTGGTCACAAGACTCCTCCATCAAAGGCTGCCCACGGCTGCCCCAACTCCTTAGCGCGACTCGCGAGGCCTTCCAAGATTTGGCCCCTGCAATTTCCCTCTAGTCCCCCACACCCAGCCCTCCAGGACCCTCCCGGCCCCTCTGCACTGGCTCTTGCTGTTCCTTCCACCTGGCTGCCCTCCTGCCCAATAGACACCTGCTCAGGAAGGTTCAGCAGGATAGCCCCTCCTCCATGCAGCCCTCCATTACTTTATCTCCACTGGACGCTAAAGTGTCCATCCCAGTGCCTAAAACACCCAAGTGCATGTTTGGGGTGCACAACATCAGCCTCCCCCAGGAGACTGTGAGCTCTTTGCATACCGGTTCCTTTGTCTGTGCGTGACAGTGGCCTCCAAGGTACAAAGGGCCCAGCCATCATTTTGCCTCTTTGGCTTCTTCTATTTTTCTATCTTACAACCTGACTGGTCCAATTCCATCATATATATACGTATTATATATACATATATTATATATATATATATATTTTTAAACCAATCAAATATTACACCTGGGTATGAGGGCAATACTTCCCAAGGCCCCTGAGATTTGGGTAATTTATAGTTTCTCCAGGCAAGCCTTTACCCATCACCCCCGTACCTCTGGTTCCCTTCCCACACACCATGCCAGGAATTAAAGGTGAGTTTTAGAAGAGGCAGTCACATATGGAGATGGGGGAAAGGCAGTATTCAGGAAATTACAAATATAACACAACATATAATAATGTAGCATAACAATATAATACAACATAACATAATATGATACAACATAACATAACATAACATAACCTATTTTGAGCATAAATTGGGAAAGGCACTGCGTAAAGCCAGGAAAGCGATCACAAGGGACGGAAGGGCATTATTTGAGAAAGCCCATCCGAGCGGGCTGGTTTCGACGTTCAGCACCTTCTTTTCCACTTCACAGGCACTACGGGGTTTTCTCGGGGAGTGATACTAATGCATCCTTTGGCACCATGTGCCAGCATTTCAGGGTTTTCTTCCCCAGACTTCACTAGGAATTATGCTATATTAAAACAAACAAAAACCCAGGAGCAGAATACTTCACAAACATGTGCATGTGCTCCCCAGCGTGGCCAGCACGACTATGCCTCCTCTCTCCAGCTGCAGAATCTCCCAGCCACAGGGAGGGGGCGGGGGTGCTAACCCCACCGTGCGGATGTCGTGACCGAGGCTCCACGGGCACAGAGTCAGCCGGCAGCGCACACGTCCGGGAACCCAGGACAGCTGTGCACAGAGCCAGCGCCACGTTCCGCCAGCTTTTCAAGGTGGCCTCTGTCGAGCCTCGTGCTGCTCCTAACAGCGGGGCTGGGCTTGTCTGTGGTGAGCACGTACTCCCCATTTTTTCTTGGGAGCAGTGGGTCTGTTCGTCAGGCATCCCGTCCATCTTAATGCCGCCCGGCTCTCTGGTCCAACTACAGTGCACTGGCCACAGACATGGGCCCACAGTCACACAGTCATCCAGTGAGGAGACAGAAGCCTGCCCTGGCCCACGGAAGCCATGTGAAGGGCTCAGGGCCTCCCTGAGGGAGGGAGAGAGAGGCCAGGAGAGGCTGCTGGCTGCAGCCTCCACTCAGGCCCCTGTCCACGGTCCTGTGCATGGGAGCAGGTGGCTGGTGACCACAGGGCCCCAGCTCAACCTTGAGGTGGCCCCTGAGTCTGGAGGCAGCCCCTGGATTGTACAGTCAGGCGGGGTACTAAGAGCTACATCCCAGCGAGGGGCCTGCTCCGACAGGCTCTTCTCCCATCTGCTAATAGAACAAATGGACGTGACAGACTTGGGGCGCGAACACCTCTTCATTTCCGAAGTCCCACTTTCCCTCATCCGCACAGACAGCACCGTCAGGCCCCACCTTCCACCACAGTATACCTCGTCCTTTTTTACCTGGAGCCCCTTCCCTCTATCCCCACCTCTCTCTAGCATCAGACACAATCAGCAGGAAAACACTGCTGGAAGCTTCCAGCCAGACATAACTGTCCTCCTCCTCTTGCCCCTTCCCCGGGCTTCAGGTCACGTCTCTCAAGCCTGGTCACTAAAGATACTCACTACAGGTGTCAAAACACCTGAGTTGTCCCCAAGCAGGCTTGCCTCCAGCGACATCCCAGTTAGGGCAGGAGATGTCAGCTGAGCGCTCAAGATCCATCACAGACCCGCCGCGCACTCCAGTGCTCCCCAGTTTCCTCGCCCCTCCGCCCCGGTGTGTCCAGATCCGTGCAGACAGTACCAGGGGCTGCGGCACCCAGCTCCCCCAGCAGCTAGGATGCCAGGTCAGAAGGGTCGCCTCAGGTAGTCTCAGGGGCAGGTCCCCTGTTGGACATCAGAGAATGATCCTAAAGGTCACCAACCCTATCACTTTAGGTGGTTCGGAGCTTTCTTCCAGAGGGGAAGGAGGGAGCAGGGTTCTTTTTTCCAAAGTCGTCCTGGTAACTATCCCTGGAAGAACCCTACGTGTTGGTCACAGGAGACACAGGAGACCTCTGGTCTTTAAGTTACTCTGAATGGTTTGCTTCCGCACCTTCCACCAAAGGTGCCTGGCCAAGTCCACAGGCAAAGCCCTTCTGAGGAAGGAACATTCTAGGTACACCTCTGCCAGAGACACCCTACCAGATCCCAGGCTCCTGGTCACAAAACTTCCCATCCAGCACTTACAAACGTTGCCAGTCACTGGTTCAGGAGTCAAAACGCCCAGCAGACTCAGGCTGTCGTGCCTCAGCGGCCGGACTGGCCCTGTGCTCCGGCCCCACAGCCTCACACACACTCTACACCCAGTCCCCTCCACCTTCTTCCCCAAGAGCAGGGTCCCTCGGACACTGATGCTGTGGGGGGACCTTCTCTTCCCCACAGCCCTGCCCTGGAGAGTGTGCCTTTGGGCCATTCTCTCTCCCCTGAGCATTAGAGAAAAGGAACACAGTCCCAGGATCCTCCTCAGAACGAGGCTGGGCCAGGAAATTCCACGCATGACCAACATGTGTACAGATGTTTTCCCTAAAGTAAAGCTAGCCACTCCAGCCTTCTTCCTGGAAAATACTCCCACTTCCAGGCCTGCCTCCCTCCACAGAACAATTAGCCATTATGAACTTCCAGCAGGGCCCCGATGAATGGTTAAGAGGAACAACTCTCAGAAGTTGGGCCCCTTTGATCCAGACTGTTCCCGGAGTTCCAGAGACCCAGACCTGATCCCCATTAGAGATGGCATTTACCGGGGAGAGCCTCGGGAAACGCCGCTCCCCCCAAAAGCAAGCCAGCCACACACGGGTTGGCAACTTTCACTCTGACATTCTGCTCCCCTGAGTATTTCCCCCAGCCCAGACAAAGAGCAGCCCGAGCTCCAACAGATGCCAAGCTTCAAGTTCAACAAAGAGTCTATCTTTAGCCAAGTCCCACTCAGGATGAACCTGGTAAACAACCACCTTTTTTGGAAACTGATCGTTTGAGCATCCCTGAGGAGATGGAAGGAATCAGAAAAAACATGACACTTTAGGGCAAAGACACAAGGTAAGACACAAGGGTAGGCCACAGTCATGGGCCCACGGTCCATCATTTTTATCCCCAAATTAACCATCCACTGCCTTCCTCTGGGGAGAGAGAATCTGCAATCTCAGCACCTTCGCTGCCCTGGGAGGAAGCCCCAGTCCCTGCTCATCAAACGATACAGTCCATCTAAAAATATATTTTTTAGCAAATCGGAAGTTAAAGAGACTCAAATGACTGCCAGACTCTCTGAATGAAGACCAGCAGGAAAGGCCCGAGTGGTGTTTCACAAATGATGGGCTTGTGGGATCTGAAACAACGTTCTGGCAAAAATAGGCTCCCCATGACTTCTAAGATCCTGACGTTTCAGCTCTAAAATTCCCTGAGTCTGGGTCTCCACAAACACGTTGGAGCAAGCGAAGCCCGGATGCGGAGAGCAGCTCCCTGGGCCGGACAGTTGGCCTGCGTTCTCCGCCGCACGAGGACACAGAGCAAACTGGGCGGGGGCTGCCCCCACCCCTGCCCGGAGCCAGAGGCTGCTCCTGCCTCCACTTAAGGACGAAGCAGAGGAAACCGTGGAAGGGGCCAATCCAGAAACTACCTTTTGCAATCAGGAGGGCTAGCAGGTGCAAAACATGCTCTAGGAAGCCCACCAGCCCCGCAGGGACTTTCCTGCACAGCCGGGGCAGAACCTGTGCAGAAGACTCAACTTCCTGGCCCCGGGAGCTGCTCTCCTTTGCAAGGGCTAAGAACGCAGAAACAAAAGGAATCCACTGCAGTTTGCCCTCCACGCTTCCCCCTCTGCCGCCTCCCCACGCTCCCCCCTCCACGCCCCACCGCTGCCCCAGCCTCCTCTGAAGCCTCTGGAGCTCAGGCAGGAGCTGCCTCGTCTACCCAAGAGGCTTCCTCAGGTGGAAGAGATGAAGGCGGCAAGAGACACCCACCGAGAGATGGCCAGAGAGAGCGCAGAGCTGAGCACACAGCTCTCTAAGAAGAGCAAACCGTGTGAGAGGGGAGAAAGGGAGACGGAGAGAGGCCCCAGCTGCCCCAGCTGTCACGGAACTGACCTGCTGGCCGCTGAGCCATGGTGCACTTTCCTGGGACGCTGTGGGAACAGCATTTAGACAGGGTCACACGTCCCTCAGCCAGTGGCACTGGCTGGCTCTTGTGTCACCACACGGTGGCGACAGGCAGGCCGATCACCAAACTGGCTGTCCCTGCGGCCGTGGGTCCAGTCCTCATATGGGGCCCGGAGAACCTTAACACCTGAGGTCCAGTCAAGTTCCCACTGCCCCCCAAGTCCCCGCTGCGGGCCCCCCTCCGCGGGCTCAGTGTGGAACAGATGTGCCAATGACTGTGCTATATGCGTTCAATGAGACACTTAGCGAGCATGTCCTGTGCTGTGCGAGTGACTGGGGACAAACAGGATAAACGGATGCTCTCAAGATCCTTCCATTCTGACGAGACCCGTGGAAAGAGGCAAAGCAAATAACTACCAACGGGCAGAGAATTACCAAGAACTCACACAGGAGAAGGCTACAGAGCCGTGGTGTCCAACACAACTCTCTCCTGCCAGACGCAGCAATTTCAATTAAAATTTAAAATCCAGTTTCTTGGAGGGGCCGCCCACATTTTGAGGGCTCAAAAGCCACATGTGGCTAGGTGGCAGTCATACTGGGCCGTGCGGATTATAGAACTTTTCCATCATCCCAGAAGGTTCTACTGGACAGCACTGGAGAGTAACGGCAGAAAAAGCTATGTTGGACTGAAGCTGGAGAAGGAGCCAGTCCGGCCAGCACAGCACAGAACGCTTTCTGGACCAGCTACAGCACATGCAAAGGCCCTGAGATGGCTGAGCACTGCATGTTCAAAGAGTTGACAGGTGCTCAGTGTGGGTGGAGAGCAGCTGGCAAGGGGAGGTGGGAGGCCAGTCCTGCAGCACCCTCCCCCCCACGGGGAAGCCAGGACTTCAGATGGAAAGCCATGGGAAGCAGACACAGGGAAGGGCCATGATCCAGGCCCTGTGTTTAAGGAAGAAGGAAAGAGAGGGAAGAGAAGACCAGACTTTACTACCAGGTTTCTGGGGGCAGCAGCTGGCTGGCTAGGGAGCCATGCGCTGAGACAGGGAGGGGCACTGGGACTGGGTTGGTGCGTATATAGGTTATTCGTGTTTGAGAGAAGGAAAGTCATCAGTTAAGTTTTAGATACTCAAAGCCCGAGCTCTCTGTCAGAAACCCGAGAGGAGTCACGAAATGAGCTGCTGGCGCTCGGAGGAGAGGGAAGGGTAGAGACCAGGCGTTCTTGGTATGGAAGAGTACTCAAGTCCATGAGACATCTTGGGGAGAGCAGAGAGAGACATCAGCTTGGCCCAGGCCAAAGACCTGAGGATCCCTGAGCTCATATACGGTCATGAGGGTAGGGGACACGGAGCCCTGTGCCACCCCAACCAGCTGTATGACCGGGGGCAGGGGGTCAGCAAACTATGACCCACCGCCTGCTTGTGTAAACAGGGTTGCCTAGAACAACGGCTTACTAATGGCCTGTGACTGCTTTCACACTTGAACAGGAGAGCTGAGTTCCTGCAACAAAGACCATCTGGCCTGCAAAGTCCACAGTACTTACTCTTCAGCCCTGTACAAAAAATGTTTGCTGAGCCCCCGACTGCTCTCCCAACCTCAGAGAGCCCTCGGTTTCCTCACCTATAAAATGGGGGTGGAAGTGCGTGTCTCATAGGATTCACAGATATAAAAGTTCTATAAGGGGAAACACCCAGCACATGAAAGTTTCTGCTAAATCGAGTCTGCTGGGCCGGGGACTGCAGAATCCCTCACTCTCGGCTTTCCCACTGCAGCATCCAGCTCTGTTTCCGTGTTCCGTGATGCAAAGAGCACACACCTGCTCTCCAGAAACAACGGCTAACCTGCGTCTGTAAGTACAAACAGTGTCCTCTGAGCGACTGCCCACGTAGGCTGGGTGTGTGCGAGCGACTCGGGCTAAGTCGGCTCTTCGCCGCCAGCCAGCCCCACGCCCCAGGACTCCCACCCAGGCTGAAACCCAAGCATTAGTCCATGAACAATTGGTTTTCACGGAGCCACTGTGTGCAGTGCCCAAGTCCTCACCATCAATCTTAAGGGGAGAGGAGGGAATTATTCAACGTCCTTTGCTTACCCAGGAACTCGCCCATCTCAGGCAATCCATCTGGCAAGGACAGCCAATCACATTGCTGGCAAGGACAGCCAATCACATTGCTGGCAAGGACAGCCAATCACATTGCTGGCAAGGACAGCCAATCACATTGCTGGCTGAAGTGGTTCCTAGGCAACCAAAGACAGAGCCACAGAAAGAACCCGCAGACAGTGGAAAGAAACATGGGGATGGGGGCTGAGGGTCAAGGCGGGGAGAGTGGCCCAGACTCCACTGACCCAGAGGTAACGCTCGCCCGTCCTGGCTCCTCACCCCACCATCCGTGGGCGGCGCCCCAGCCCAGCGCCCCAGCCCAGTGCCCCAGCAGAAAGGGACAGCATGAGTTCCCAGGCAACCGGCAGCTACCCGGAGGGCCTTGGAATGTTCTTGGCCGTCAGCTCACCTTAGAGAAAGCCTACAGGTAAGCCCCACAGAGAAAGCAGTAAAGGGCAACAGGGGCCATACTGGACGCATCTAGGAACAACAGCCGAGGAAAAGTACCTGCTATCGGACTCCATGTTTTTGCAAACCACCCCCATAATCCATTTGTTGAAACTCTAATCCCCAGTGTGTTGGCATCTGGACGTGGTACCTGAGGGAAGTAATTAGGTCACAAGGGTGGAGCCCTCGTGAATGGTGTCAGCTCCTTCAAAAAAGACACATATTTTTCCCTCTCCCCGCCCCCCCCCCGTCCCCCGTACTCCCTCTCCCTTCTCCACCATCCTCCTCCCCTCTCTCCCCCACCACAAATCTCTGCTCCCTTGGCTGTGGCCAGGGAAGCACGGAGGGCACAACCATATGTAAACCTGGAAGAAGGTCCTCACCAGACACCAAATCTGTCAGCACCCTGACCTCCCGGGACCTGAAGCCCCCAGAACCCAGAGCCAACAGGGTCTGCTGTTGAAGCGCCCCCGGCTGTGGTATTTTTGTCCCAGCAACCTGAACTAAGAGCCCCCAGCAGATTCCTTCACGACTCGGGCAATGCCCAGTTGCCCAGCCTTCGGAGGGTCGGGGGAACAAAACTACTAAATTTCGTCCAGCGCTAATATACAAAGTGAAAGGCACTTCCTGGAGCTGGACAGCCACCTGCAGCCCGCAGCAGGGATGCTGTCATTTAAGCGAAATGACTTCGCCAAGGGTCACCTCATGAAAGATCCAGGGAGGCCTAAAGACTGATCCTTATCAGGAGCTCCAGCAGCCCTCTCCGGCCCCTTCCGAGCTACTGAAATGACAGCAATTTCCAGGCACATAGTGTCCCCACTTTTGCCACAGCCCGGTGCTCTTGTCTTCTGAGTCTTCACAGACAAGGGTCCTCCCCTCTGAGAAACCCTGGGAGGCAGGTGGGGACTGAACAGCCTCCCACCCGGAAAGAGAGGACGGAGGATCGGGGGCCACAGGAGAAGGAAGGGCCCAAGTCTCTGCTTCCTCTACTTTCTCATCTGTAACTCAGATGGGTGCACAGGTCTGTCCCCTGCCCCATGAGGTCCACCCACAAGTTCTCCCTGGCCTAGCCACTGTCTCAGTTACTGTTCTCAGCCCACCTGCTTGTCAAACCGCAGCCCAAACTCATCAACTTTCCCCCAGGCTCCCAATCCAGTTCTCCTGTCCTGGCAAAGGCGACATCGTTCTCTTAGTCCGAGAGGAGCGTAAAACCTTCACTGCGTCCCTGCCACCATGTGCAACCTTCCCCCACCCCCACCAAGGCCGGCTGCTCCTGGCTTCCTTGCCTTTCTCCACCTGGCCTGGCCCTCCTACTCTGATCTACAGGAGCATGGCGGCACGGGGTTCCCCTAGCTGATCAGGAGCCCTAGGAAAGGGCGTGGGGGGGGGTGCGGCTCCAACCACACAAAGGGTAAAATACTTCCTGCTGCTGCACTTAGCAGAGGCTGAGCCACAAGGGGCTGCCCGGGAGAGAAGGCACAGGCAGGAGCGGCCAGTCTGACCCACAGCCGCTGCCATGCTCCCTGGAGCACTTCCTGTCCCCTCCCCCCCATCCCCTCCACCCCCCACTGTCCAGCCATCCACGCTGGGAAGGAGTGTTTTCTGCAGAGGATTTCTTCTCTCCCAGCCACTCCTGTTCTGTTTGGAAACAGAGGCTACTGCTGCTACTGGACCTTCTTTCCTGGACAGCGAAGAAGCAGCCCAGAAGTGGTCAGAGTTCCTCAGGGACCAGGAAGGAGATGCCTAGCTAGCTCGGGGCTTCTCAAACTCTCTTTTCTACATACAACTCACCTGGCATCTTTACAAATCTCTCGTTAGGGGCGCCTGGGTGGCTCAGAAGGTTAAGCCTTTGGCTCAGGTCATGATCTCAGGGTCCTGGGATCAAGGCCCGCATCAGGCTCTCTGCTAAGCGGGGAGCCTAACTTCCCCGCCTGCCTCTCTGCCTACTTGTGATCTCTGTCTCTCTGTCAAATAAATTTTTTTAAAAATCTTAAAAACAAAAACAAAACTCCGGCTAAGTGGAGATTTGGATTCAGCTAGTCTGGTGGCCGGGGGCGGGGGGGGGGGGCCCTGAGGACATCTGTAACAAGCCCCTGGGCGAAGCTGATGGAGAGTCGGGAGACCACCCTGGGAGGAGCAAAGGCAGGGTCAGTGCTAGAGCTTCCAAGCCCCTGCCCCACCTCCCAGCACCAAGGGCCTTCCTGCTCCTCCAGACCAAGCAGGAGACCCAGGACTCACCTACCCCACCCCGACCCACTTACCAGACTGCACTCTGTACAGAGCGACACCACCAGCTGGGGCTACAAAAGCTGCCCAAAGACCCCCCAAACCTGAAATCAGAAGGAAAGACATCCTGGAACTAACAAAATTCCTGCAGGCACTTCCAGATCATCTTGCCTCCCTCGGTCCTTGGGTTTCACTCTTCTGCAAAGGCCCAGCTCAGGCCCACCTTTCCACAGAGCAAAAGGAGAAATGGCCCCCCTGGATTCCAGGTTTCATGGATGGTGTCTCCGCAGGTGTGCACCCCGAGTCCGTCTCCATCCCCGCAACCCCCACAACAGCAGAACCTCCTTTTTCCTCCTTGAACCAGGTGCTGCCCTGAGTTCTGTTATTACTCACACACACACATTTTTAGGCGCATAGAAATACAGACTATCGTGAAAGGCTTGTGCCTGTACAGAAAAGGGGTGCTCTCTTAACACATTTTTTTAAACCTCTGGACTGGAAATGAGTGACCCTGTACTGGAAAAACAAGCTCTGATTACTGAGACAGCCGAGTTGGGATTTTAGAGAAGAGCCGTTGCTAGACATGGCACCAGCCCCGAACATTCCCTCTCTCTTCATTGCAAAAAAAAAAAAAGGTTAGGCGAATGGACAGTGGGATCTGTGAGCGACTATCCTACAGACCCATATTTAGAGACATCGCACAAGCAGCCCTTCCGGGAGACACACCCCGGGCTGGTGCACGGGGAAGAAATCAACAGACAATACTGATAAGCGGCTCCCAGCACAATGTGGCCCGTGCGACTGGAGATTCACTGCAACACCACTATCCCCACAAGGCAGAATCTCAGGGACCTTACCAAAAGGCAGCTTCTGCCTAAAACAGAATCTCCCCCAAACTCAGCCCTCAGCCAACAGAGTACGGGTCATTTGTTAACTGGATGAGGAAAGAGGGCGGGGCTACTAGGGGCTGGTGAGCTCAATTTCCAATGGCTGAGGAGCGTATTTTCCCAAACATGTGGTCACATTGTCTTTTCCAAGTCCCGTCTGCTCTTTGACAGGCGTGAGACCTGATACCAGCTAGCTGGGGACTGCCCCCCTCCTCCCCGCCCCCCCCCACTCACTGATTTCCTGTTTAGAGACTTAAAAAAAATAGGTTGAAATTGTTCTCTTCTGCCCAGGCTGGAACCTTTCACGGTGGTTTGTATTTCCACGCATCTAACAATACTACACATGGACGAGAAACAGGGTAGGCATAGTCCAGGGCTCATGGCATTAAAAAAAAAAAGTCTCCAGCTTGATGGGCCTCCCGTTGTAAGATGACCCTTTCCCAAGCTACAAGGATGAAGACAAATGATCGGTGCACACCTGCTCCTAACTATGGCTAAAGAGACCCTGGAAAACCATGAGGCTCAGCCCCGCATTACATCACCGCACTGAGACAGCTCCTCATTGAAGCCCAGGCTCGGGGACCAGGAGGAAGCCCCACATGGCTCGGGGTCCCTACTACCCCCGTCCCTACTACACCTGCAGACCAAGCCCCGCTTATCTTTTAATCAACACATTAATGGTTCTCACCAAGCAACCACTTTACCTACTGCCCCACCCCCAAACTCCCCAAAAATACTCTTTTCTGAAACACATTCTTCTCTTTGGGAAAGCAGAGTAGGTAAGGCTGGGATGGGAAGGCCCACTCTGGACACGAGCCTGAGCTGCCGAAAGGTGCCCCTGGCAGCCAGATCGGCTCGGTAAGCCCCATCCTCCAGACATGCCAGGGAAGGAAATGGAGCAAACCATACAGAAATGGCAATTCTAACTAACACCCAGCCAGGATAAAGGCCACTTCTGGGCAAATCAGCTCTGCGGTTTAGAGAAAAGATCGGTTCCTGAATCAATGCACAGTCAAACCCGGCTTCCACTGGCGGACCAATGACAAGACTTGGGCCGGCTTCACAAATAATAGCAAGCAGCCTCGGCCCCAACAGTGTCCATCGGAGTGAGTGTGGATGATGCCTAGGCTAAGAGGACTGAATGTCCACTAGCCATGATCCACACCATCTGCTGGCCACGCGGCCAGCTGCCCCTAAACTGGTCTGTCTCCATGGCCACCAAGCTGCCACACTCAGGGGCTCTTCCCAAGAGGCCCGGCCGATCCGCTGCAGGAAATACCACTGTGCCGGGGGTGCAGAGTTAAGATGCCCACGGTAGGAGCCCCGGAACATGCACTGGCCTGCTGAACTGAAATCGAACGCCAGAGGGTCATTTCGTCCCCCGCCTCCTTTGGTGGGGGTGGGGCAGTATCCTGGCGCTGCCAGATGCCCATTCCAGAGGGAGCACCAAATGCCACAAGGAGCAGCCACCAGGCAAAGCCGCGCAAGGCTGCCGGGAATCCTGGGCCGGCCGCGGTTCCAGGCTGCCCCCGCATCAGGAGACTCGACACTAACAAAGCCCAGGCAGCCTCTCCTCCACCCGGGGAGGAGGAGCGGGGGGAGGGTCCGGGCTGGCCCGGCGGAGCACTTACATTGCCTCGGAAGCCTCCAGGTTCCGGTCGCTGGCTGGGACTGGCTGCAGGGACTGCGACCCTCCCATCCTCGCTGCGCCCTGGCGAGCACACTAGCCGCGAGCGGGGCCAGCGTCCTGGCGCGGTTCCTGCAGCCGGGAGCCGGGGCGGGCCGGCCGGCGGCCGGGGCTGCTGCACTGCAGATGGGAGCAGCTGCGGGCATCCGTGGCGGCGGCAGCGGGGAGCGGCGGCTGAGGGCCCGAGCCGGAGCCCGGGGAGCGAGCGCCGCGGAAGTGTGCGCGCGAGTGTGGTCGGCGCGCGCCTAAGATGTGCGCGAGTGTGGCCGGCGCGCGCGGCTCTGCCCGGGGCGCGCGAGTGTGAGCGTGAGCGCCGGTGTGGTCCAAGCGGAGCTGCTCCTAAACCCCTCGGCAGACCGGCTTCTGTGTGTGACACGGTGATGTCATCACCGCCGAGCGCCCCGACGCCTGCATCTCCACAAAGCTCCGTCGCAGCCTCCGGAAACGGGCCGGAGGAGGGAGGGCGAAGACCCTCCCTCGGCACCCACGCGGCCTCCCCCAGCCTCGCCCAGACCGCCCGCATTGTGTGGCTTTGAAATGCAAATGCACTGTGGGCTGGGGAAGGGGGGGAAGGGGGGAGGGGCGTGGTGGTCTCCGCCTGGCTGACCGCAGAGAGAAGTGGGGGTAATCTCACCCTGGCTGGCTCATCCTTCCAGGAGGAAGGGAAAGAAACCTCCCGGCCCTGGGGTGTGTGTGTGCAGGCGGAGAGGGCAGGTCAACAGGCTGCAGTGGGAAATGGATGAGATGTGTGCGGCCTCCCACTGCCGGCTTCTGCCGCCTCGGTCGTGGGGGGGCAGCGTCGCCAGGCAGGAGCCCGATGAAGCTTGTGTACCACGGAGCTTCCAGGGCCTGGCCCCCTGTTCACAGAGAGCCCAGGCCCGACCTCCAATTTGCTCTCACAATGCGGACGGTGGGCAAGGCGGAGAGAAAGCAGCACAGGGCCAGCCATGGGGTGGGCAACCCCACCTTTGGCCACCAGGTGAATTCTCCACGGAGAGGCCCTGAGCAAATGCTCATCCTAACTGTAGGCCTGGCAAGCTGATGAGCCCAGGCCAGGCCACCAGGTGTCCAGGGAAAAGGCAGCTTGCTGTGACCTCCAACCAATGGCCCATCTCTGTGATTCTAAACATACCCCATGGTGGTGTCCCCAGCACCCACCCCACAGCCTGGCTAGGACAACAGTGCCCACCTAGCCAGGTCCCCCACCTGGCTCCAGCTACCTCAGAAAGGTTCAAGGCTGGGGCTGGGGCCTTCTCATCAAAAGCTGTTAGGGCAGGGTTTCATGTCTCAGGTTCAGAGGTTCGGGGCACACCTGGGAGCCTGACCATTTGCCCCTGCTCTGCTTTCTGTGCAACTGCATCCAGAGCTCCAAACACAGACAGACAAGGGAATTAAAGTGAGCCCCTGAGGGTAAGTTGAAAACCCTTCTACACTTTCCCAGTGTGCCTTCACCCCACGCCGTAGTGAGCTTAACATGCATCTAAACTGGGGCTAAAAGAAAAACAAATTGAAAACAGAACTGCTCAAAGCATCTGAGAATGTCCTCCAATGCCCTGAGTGTTTTCTGAAACTGTGGCAAGGATATGTGGACAGGACCTTTGCAGTCTGCAGCTCATAATGTCAGAAGTGTTCTAGACTTCATGGTGGGCTGCCTTTCCTCTGTGCCTGTTTAAGATTAGGGTCAAACAAAAAGCCAGAAAAATCAAAACTGTTTCCCAGGACGCAGCAACATGAAATTTCCAGGAAACGCTGAGAAGGTTTACTTTTGCATTTCCATGAAGACGGCTAATGACTGTGTCCCTCTTGCAGGGAAGGTCACTGCCAGGGTGGAGGAGGCTTGCTCTGGAGAGCACCTTCTGGCTGCTTGTCACTCACTGCCAGGGCAGGGCGTCATCTGGGCTTGGGGATCCTGCCCTGTGTTCCCCTCCAATGCCCCGAGGCTTTGCTTCCCACTAGACAGCCCATCTCTTGGGCCCCGTGGGCCGTTGGGAGTCCCAGCAACCCTATCACGGGGAGCTAAAGATTCCAAAAGCCCTAACCTAGACTTGGGTTTTTAAGGAAAGCAACCCCTTTCCTAGGCACGGAGAGTATGGCCCTGAGCCAAACTTGGCACTACAGCAGTGAAGAAGCAAAATCAGAACCCATCTGCTTTTCCGTTCGTGACACACGAGAGCACAGAACCATCCAAGTATCCTCCTTGCCCCTCGCAGGTAGGGGTTCGCTGCAAAAAATTGGAGAGAGCTTCAAAAGGAGACCGGAATTCAAATCCTGGCTTCTCCTTCATTGTGGGGTGGCCTGGAGCCAAACACTTAACCATCCCGATCTTCTGCTTCCCCAGGGGGCAAAAGAGAGAAAGCATCTATTTTGCAGGATATTGGGACGTTAAATCAAATAATATATGTGTATACATAGGGTCCCAGGAGCAGGACTCTAACTGGTGCTGAGCAATGCTAATTTTCTTTCCTTCTTTATGAGAAGCATTTTCCCCTAAGTCAGTGCCATAAAGGAAACAGAGAAGCAATAAAATGAGTTGCTTTTATTTCAAGTCCCAACGACTCTAACGTCAGGACCCACTGACACTTCACAGGCTGCCACCAACTCAGTGAGGCCAAAAACACCCCCCAAGAACCAGGGCAGAGACAAGTGCAACATGGGGACCAGCGATGCCACAGAAATCCACACAAGGTGAGCTTGCACGGCAGGCTCACGCCCTCACTGACTACTTCTTGCTGCTTAGTTTACACACAACTGAAACAGATTTGGTCATCTAGTAACTGAGCCGACAGAAAATGTAAAATGAGAAAAGGGGGGTGGGGGGAAGGAGAGCTGTTCTGGAAGGACAAGGTCTGGCTGTGGGCTGCAGGGGCGTCCCAAGTTTGTGCACTCACTCTGGTCTCCCTCCCCCCCACACCCCCCCACCCCCGCCCCTTTCTCCCTCTCTGTCAGGTGAGGACAAGCAACAAGGCTGCCTTCTGCAAACCAGTGAGATAGCTCTGGCTGGGAATCCGGCCACGCCATCACCCTTGCAGCCCCCAGAACTGGGAGCCGTATGTTTCTGTTTGTACCACCCAGACCGTGCTGTTTTTGCCACAGCAGCCCAGGCCGCCCAAGACAAGCTGCTTAGCTTGGACCCCACGCCGATGCTCTGCGGACCCAGCCCTGGGTTACGGTCCTGCTCAAGGACGGCTCCTGATACAGACACCCCCACACACACTCCTGCCTGTCCCCTACCTCCCCCTCCTCCCCGCCTCACCCTGTCCCACCCAGATCATTCCACGAAGGCTAAATCATGGGTCTGTACAGTGACAAAGCACAGATTCCATCCAGAATTACTAAAGGGCAAGCAGTTAGCGCTCTAACCGCTCGCTCCCTCAGGTACATGCGCCTGCATGGAGCACCCACTGGGGCGGGGACCTGGGGCTGAGGCTACAGATGACATGCCCGTGGCTCCCCTCTGTGGACTCCGAACCTTCCGGGAGGGACGGCCTTCACGCAGCCCGGCTCGTCCTTCCTTCCTTAACACCTCTTCATTCCTAACCGGTTCCCCAGACTTCACCTGGGCCGCCCCGAGCAGAGCATTTCCCCTCCAGAGCAAACCAGTGATCCCTGGAGCTCCTAACCATGGCTGCGATGAGATCCTGAACTCAGCCGCTCTTGGGGCCTTTGGACCACGGGACACATACTCTGGGACCCTGATGCAGGCTAAGCCCACTTAGGCAACGGGCTCCCCTATCAACCCTCCCAGGATGTCTCCCAGACCCGAGAAAACTAGATACATCAAGGGTTGCACCCATCATTTCTAAAACTATTAGCAAGTCAACACATATCAACACAGCCGCCATGTACCTGGCCTGTAAATACTGAGTAAGAGGAGCCTATCCTCAGGTTACTGACACATCCCGGAAAGATGAACAAACCTCTGTGACTGAGAGAAACTCTGGTAGAGACTCTTAAATGCCAGTGAGGTCCGAGGGACTGAGCCACAGTCCAGAAGGGTGAGCCCTTTGAAGCATCTTTGATACCCCAGGAAACACATACCGGAGCGGCTCTGTCCTGGCCTGCGGCCTCGGAGAAGTCTCCAGTTGCCATAGCAGCCACGCTCTCCAAACAGGACTGATGGACCCCTGCACTGCTAATTAGCCCAAACACACACACTAAAGAAAAGTAGGTCAGATCACAGAAAAAATCCATCTGGAGAGCACGAAGAATGTAAACACAGATGGAGAATGGCCCGGGTCCTGTTTCTTCCCGTCGCTGGCCTTCCCCACCGTCCACCGTCCCGTGGTGGGGACTGCAGGAAAAGCACGAGCACTTTCTCTTTAGGGAGCCCAACTCCAGCCAGGCTCCTGCTCCACCCGGACCACCACTGCCTGTTGGCTCCTCCATTAGGGACCCCCAAAATCCACACCCTGTCCCACGACTCTGTGCTCACTGCCCTCCCCCGAGGTTCCAGCTGGTGAGAGCTCTTCCATCTCAGGCCTCCCGTGTGGCTAAGTTCCACATCCAAGTGTGAACAGGAGTCTGAGACCGGCAGGACTGGCCAGGGAACAGGACTGGGGTGGGGTGGGGGCAAGGAATGGCACACTGCTGGCACTTTCCCCACCAGGATTTATGGATCTGGGATTCCATTCTCTGGGCTTTGGAGATATAGCTTTTATGTCACACAAACTTGCTCCAAAAGCTGACCACAGCCTTCCGGAAGACGTCCCAATTCCGTATCCTGGCCTTGATCTCGTGACTCACTCCACCTGGGACTTGAGCAAGCAGGGTCCTCCCTGTGACCTCACTGCCGAGGAGGAGCCCCTCCCCACCTTCTCAGCTCTCTCGATGCCTCCTGTATCAGCCCCAGCTCTGGGCCAGCTCCTGGGAGGGAGAGTCCCCGCTGACCCTCAGACTTCTCTCAACCACTGGCAAGTCAGAGCCTTGGCATTTGCTCACGCCATTCATCCCACTTTATCCACGTGTCTGCACCTGCACTCTGCTCTCCAGTCCTGCAGCACACCCTACGCACAGCCAGGGCTCCATAAACACGTGCAGGGGACACCTCAGAGGGCGTGGGAAGAGGTCCTGGCAAGTCTTCAATCATCTGATGAACAGAGAAAGGGGAGAAGATTGATGGGTTCTTCCATTTCCGGGGCCACGGGGACCTATCCATCTTCCAGACTCCAACATTCAACTTCATATGCTTGCACTTAGGAGCCTGAGTGGTTTTCTTGGGCTGAAGCACAAGCTCAGGTAAAACCCCATCTCCTCCAGAAAGTTCGTTCTCTTTCTTCTTGGAAAGGGCTATCTACTGTACGTTCTCCTTGTCAATTTCATACCAGATCTACACATGAGACCTTCCAGAGTTCCTTCCAAGCAAAGACAGCTCTAAAGACTACCCTTTAGGAGGTAAATCCTTTCAATTCTGTCATGATCAAGAATGGAGATTGAGGGGTTCACTGTCACACCCAGAAAGGCACCCCAAAATGTGCTAGAAGAGAAATGGGTAAAGAGAGATGAGACTTGCTTTTGTTTCAAAATTACCAACGCAGGTTACAATGTTAATCTTTGATGCCCACGAGAAGAAAGGCAGCCAGGCTGGTGTAGAAAACACCAGGTCCACACAAAACTTCAATTAGTGCCAAGAAGTTTCTTCTTGGAGGAGGAGTCAGTAACACAAACACCACATCTGAGAAGATGAAATAAGAGCCTCGAAATCTTTCTGTCTTTACCAAATTCATTCAGCTCATTGGAGGGATATGGTAAGAGAACTCCTGAGATCATTTTTTAGGAAATAATACCTACCTAAATTTAGAAAAGATTTAAGCTTGCAGTTCAAAAGAGCACAAAAGAAATTGGGCTAGAAAAGGTGTATAAAAGCCAGAGGGGGTAAGGTTATTCCAGAAATACTTATTGAAGCCTTTGTTGGAATAAGCTGCAAGTCTGTTTCCCAACAGCCAAGGCAAAAAGGGAAACAATCGCAAGCAGTTACATAATTCATTAAACCCAGCAGGTTTGGGGGGGGAAAAAGTCACTCCATGGATGAGCAGGTGTCTCGTGACTACCGTTCTCAACATACTCTCCTGTGGGCCCTCTGCCAAGAGACCTTGACTATGGTAGACCATGCCTTTGACAACAGCCTTCTACCCATATATTGTTCTGTGCCATCGGGCTGCCCCTGTGAGCAGAGTCGCCGCTACTCGGCTCCCTGCAGCAGTCAGTAAGATCAGAAAGCGAAGAAGTCCCCGGAGGATATATCTTGAGTTGCCCCATCACGCAGAAAGCATCTCTAAGCATCCATGGTGCCAAGGCAACTTGGTTATAGAAGAGAAAGGAAAGGTCAGCCTGCCAGGGTCTTTAGCAATGAAGCAACCACTTACAGACTCGGTCCTCCCCTCAAGTAGGGAAGGAAGCCCCGCCTGGCTTCCAAAGTCTCTGCCAGTTGTCTCTCCACGAATGTCGGGGCAAATACACAATGCCACTGATGGTACAGGAAGCCTACGCCTGGAAGAACACATAGGACCCCGTGAGGACAGTGAATTGGATTCTGAGGAAGGTGGGACGCCCTTCCACGTGAAGCTGTGACAGGTGGCCATCTGTGAGCCGTGCAAGAGAAGCTGGGGAGCATGAAGAAGGAGGCGGCTTTGAAGAAGGAACTTCAAGATCAAGGAGCAGAGAGAAGCCCATCAGTGAACTGCTAAGGCCCCGTGGATTTATGGAGAAGAGACTCAAACGTGACGTAAGGAACACATGACCTTGAAAACCTGGCAGAAAAATCAGGGCAGACTTCCTTGTTCGTTCTAACTAGTAGCCTACGGTTTTCATGGAAGCCTACATCTGGTTCAATATAAAAACTCACCGTTTTCATAATTCTTCGTTTCTTTTTTCAAGGTAAAGTTGCAGTTAAACCCCTTCCGTGCTATTACCATAAAACTTTGACTTATTAAGCGGATTCATTTTTAAGTAGTCTTTCTCAGGTACCAATTGTATTTTTCCAGACCTGTTCCTCTAACAACTTTTACGAATGAGGTTTAAGGTCCCAGGCAAAAACTGGGTGGCCCGAGGTCGTCACGGGCCAAACAAAACTCTGACCTCCAATGTTCAAGCTCGTACTTAGAAATAAAGTCAAGTTTCCCCTCAAACCTGAGAAGAGAGAAACAAGTGACGTGCCGCACCAGACGCCTCTCTCTTGGACGGAGAACATAAGCAGCGTTCTCTCCCTTTCTTCTCCAGGAAATAGTTCCAAGAACAGAAAATTCCACAAGCACTTTCCAGTGCCTGGTAAGAGCTCAAATACTGTACTTAGTTTGAATGCCGATGTGTTAATCCACAGAGTTCCTCCAGAGCTTAAGCGGACTGGTTTTAGAGGCTACTTGGTACCGGGAAAAAGAAGAACATTCAGGTGGAAACAGAGGGGCCGTCCCGGCTGCCAGAATCAGCAGCAGAGCAGTTTCTGCAGCCAGACTGGAGAGCCAGACTGGGTTGAGAACTCCAGGTCCCACCGTCTGCAGGGGGAGAGGGTTCCTCCCTGTGGCTCCAAAGACGCCATCCAGGGGGGCAAGGCTTTCCAGATGAAAACACAGACAAGCACATTCAGAAGCTCTGGGTGTCTTGCTCCTTCCCTCACTCTAAACAGAGGGTGGGTCCTCCTGAAGTCCCGGCCGGAGCAGCAGCCTCCTCGCAGGGCAAGGTGGTCAGCTGGTCTGGGGGGCATCCCTTTCCAGCCTCAAGAGCAGGGACACAGAGCCTGGCGTGGGGCTGCCCTAATTGTGAGCTGCGCACAGAAAGCCAGGAGCTGAGGACCAGAACTGCTGACTCAAGGCTCCAGGAGAGAAGAGAAATCCAGAACGGCTGGGCCAGAAATAGCATCCACGAGCACCTACTGATACATAATTAGCATAACGTCTGAGGAGAGACTGAACGAGTGTGCGTGCATGTGCGCATGTGTGTACACCCCCGTGCGTGTGCACAGATGTGCGTGTGTGTGTGCATTACCAAGCCCTAAAAATATTTCCCTCTTCGTAACCCTCCCAGTGGGTCTGTGTAATTCCCCCCGCGCCCTGTCTAGTCGTTGCTGGATGCAATTAGCCCGCAACGGTGTCTGAAGATAAGGGATTACTTCTCCTAAACACTCAGATTTTTAGGAATTGATTTGTCCACGTGAAGACAGTCTTGCCGTGACAACAGACTGACCCAGTTCCATCCCGCTGACTTTAAGGAAATGTCGGAGAGGCCCCCCCAGGTCTCCTAGCAGCTTTCAGAGGCTGATTACTTTTTCAGTTTTGACACAGAAGAAACGCATGGTACGTTTACATGGTTTTGCAGCTCAAGTGAAGAATCCAGAAAGAGATGAAGGGCTCCTGCTTTGGGATGGCTCAGCCTGGGAACATGCCTCCAATCCCCAACATGGGGGCGGGGGGAGGGGGTCCTTTGTTTCTGGGAAGTCAACATCTCTCTCCAGAAGGGCCTGCCCTGACCCCCTCATCGTAGGGTATCATCCCCCTAGGGGAGATGGGGAAGGCTGGGTGCCCAGGAATGAGGTTCGAATTAAACTCTGTTCCTCATTCACCTAATTCAGAAAGATTCATGGATAATAGGAGAAATTGCTCATTCACCTGAATCCTTAAGCTGACCCAAAGAAGTAACCACCAAGGCCCTCTGGCCCTCGGTGTTCTCATTTGTGTAACAAAAATAAATTGGAACTTCCCATCAACATGGATATTGCAGAAATGAAATAACAGATAAGAGGTTCTTCATACAGCTGTGCCAAGCATACAGCAAGTGCTCAATACGCATCAGCTACGACCGCCACTGCGGCCATTTCATGGAAAAGCAAGAAAGCACTCTGTCCCCACTGACTGTCACAGCAGCCCCGGGACACCAAGTCCGGAGCTGCTCATCTGGCTGGCAGGCTTCCTGGAAAAGGAGTCTGCTGAGACACCCAACGGAAACGGGTCCTACCACGACTTTGCTCCAGGAACCTGTGACCTCGGGCAAGGTCCTGACCTCACTGGGCCTCAGTCTGCCCATCTTTAACATGGAGCCAATAAAAATGGTGGGTAGGGGACCCCATTATCTAAACTCCAGAAAGGCTGCAGGGCCATATGATTTGCAGAGTCACCAGGCAATGATGCTCACTGAGATGGATTTCTGAAGTCAGGAGCAGGGGTACTTACTGGGGGCACAAAGTAGCCGAGTCATCCCTGAAGAGCCAGCCATTGCGCCTTTTAGCCAGGACAGAAAGAGCTAGGACTGCATGCTGGATGGAACCCCATGGCAGATTACACTCCTCCCCTCCTGAGCCCCAGCTTTGGGCAGCATGGGGAAGAAAGGCTGGTGCCAAGCCCAGGGTCCCTGGTGACTTGGCCTGGGAGCTCCCCCCACCCCAGAATCACAACCTAGCTCAGGAGTCTCTGCCCCTGCAGAGTCCCCTCAGGGGAGTGTGGCCCCGGGGCGTGGGAATCACTACTATACCCCCAGAGGCCTGCACAGAGCAGAAGCTCAACAGACATTCATGTGTGAATGAAGGAAGGAAAGCATGCAAGCCATGAGGACAGATTCACATCCTCTACACCCCCACAGCCTCCACCCATGTTCCCGCCACCGTGGCCTCCCAGCTGAACCATGGTGACAACCTCCAGTGGTCCTGTGACCTCCAGCCTCTAATCGCCACTCATCCTCCCCTTGGAGATCCCCCTCCACCCCTGCAACTCACCTGGGTCCTGACTCCCTCCTGCTTTAAAGGGGAAATGATCCCCCTTGCACACTGTAGGTCCCAGCAAACTTCCGGGACCCTGGCTGCAGGCCCTCCAAATCCGCCCACCGCCCACCCCATCTGCCACTCGGCCGCTAACCGCACCGCTCTACCCCCGACCCCAGCGGGTCCAGGCCTGCCCTGACCTGCTGCCTAAATCTGCGGGGCCTCTCCACCGCCCATCCAGCCGTGGCACCTGTGCTTTCCCTCTGAAGCACCCTGGCCTTCTTCACCCCTCGGAGTATCCCCGGCCTCTCCAGGCCAATCAGGTGCTTTCTTCTGGCTCTTCTATTCTCAACTCTGTGGGACACTTGCCATGCTGTATTAGCGCTGTGTCTGTCTCTGTCTCCTCTGCCCTAGCACTCCCAGCGTGGGAGAGCCGACATGGCTGAAATGGCTCCTGTTTGCAAGCACTGAGCCACACTCTCCATATACCTCGTTTACTCCTCACAGTTAATGCCAGGATGCAGTTATGACTAGCCTCGTTTAAAAGATTTTAGTGAACGAAGGCTCAGAGAGGTCAAGTAACTTGTCTAAGGTCACACAGATCCTCAGTGGGACAGAGGCAAATCTCTCCAACTTGACATTCCTCCCCCTGGACCACCTCACCCATGGGATAGGGCACAGAATCAACCCAGGACTTGTATGCTGAGCGGGTGGGTGGATGGATGGATGGATGGATGAACGAACTGACAGACAGAAAGAAACAAAGCAGAAGACCGCACTACATGATCTGCTTAGACTCGGAGCACCTGTCACCTTCCTGTAGCTGCCCCACCAGGCCTGGGACTTCATCTCATGAGCCTGAGTATAAGAGAAACTAACTTGCCAGAAAGGCCCTAGGAAGGGAGGAACCCCGAGGCAGGCATGTTCTGGTGAGAAGCCCTTCTCCCACCCTGCCTGCCTGGCACCCTGTCTTGGTCTGCGGGTCTGTTTCTCCACCTCCCCTTAGGCAGTCTGTGACCAGGCCTGCTGCTGGCAAGCCCTCTCTCCTCCTACCTCCAGCCTGTCTGGCACCTGCAAGGCGCACACTTGGCTTGGAAGCAAAGCAGCCTCCTCAAGGGCAAAAATCTGAAATTATCACGTGGCAGCCAACATAATACCGGGCCAAGGACATTACCTGGAACGGAGGGGGAGCGCCCGGAAACTCCCGCTGCCCTGAAAGCATCCACCCTCCAGCAGCTGAGATGGGCACCCCCAGCCACACCCTCACTGGCCCCTTGCAGCTCCCCTGGACCATCTGCTCCCCATGTCAGGTCCGACCCCCTTCCCGGCCACTCTGAGGGTCTGGGGACTGCAATCTGGGGTCACAAAGCTGTGCTCCAGAGAGCCTCCACCTGGCTGCCCGCTCTCCTTCCCACAACAAGGACAAGCAAGGACATGGCCAGGGGCCTGGGTCGCTCCTCTCCACACTGGCTCTGCCCAGAAGGACAAAGCCACCTTCTACTGACTCCACTGGTGAAGTAACAGCCCCTCTCCCCTGTACCCCTCTGCTGAAGGAGGCGGGGTTCCAGACGTGACCACCCAGCTGCCCAAACGCCGGCTCCCACTCATGAGGCCGACCGCAGCCAGAAGCCCCAGGTCGGTAGCCTGTGCCTGGCCCGCCAGGAGGGGGACACTCTACAGCACATCCGGGCCCAGTATGCCCTGGAAGAAGTGGTCTTGCAGGCACGAGAACGCAGGTAATGACGTGTGGCTTAGGTGAATAAGGAACAAGCCGGCTCCGGTGCGAGTCTGCTCAGCACAGTGCCTTGCTGACTGCGTCAGCATCCTTCAGAGAGGAGGGTCCTGATCCCACCTACAGAGTTATCCACTGGGCCGGCAGCTGGCAGACACACGGGCTCTGAGTGCAAGAATGTGCAGCAGTTTTCAAGGAGGTCACGTGTCTAACGTGGAAGGAGAGGGGACCCGCCTGGGTGGGGCCAGGGACACGGGCACTGACTGCCTCTCCAGCCAGGAAAGCCTCTCAAGTCTGGGACGAGCCTGGGGAGAGAGATGGGAGCAGTGCAGGGCTGCCCGACGCGGGCAGGGCCGGCAGACATCTCACCAGAAGCCATGGTGACCCAAGGCCACCCGCCTGCCCCCACCCCAGGCTGCGGTTCGGGGCAGCATTGCTCAGGGGTGTTGCACCCTGGGCCTTCTGCTCCAGCACGGAGCTACTTCCTCCTTGCTGGAAGCTGCTTCTCCCGGCTCATTTCTTCCAGGTCTATCCAGGCAGCCCTTGGTCAGACCTCCAAGTTAACCCATTCCTTTGGAACAGCAGTCCCCAGCAGGCCGACTGGTAGATCAGCTCTGGACAGGGACACTGGCTCAAGTTCACACCCACCTGGCCCATAGGCCAACGCACCAGGCTCTTTGCCACGAGCCTCCAGAGGGTCCAAAAACGCATGGTCAGCTGTGGCAGCCTTGGCATGAGTGAGGGCTTTGGACCTGCGTCACTAGAAGGTTCTTTATCATGACTGCCTGTATGGAGTCAGCTTCCTGCAGCTCAATGCATCGATAGCTGATGCTCTTAAAACCACCTTCGTAGGCTGGGTGGTCCGCTGAGTGTGGACGCTGCAGAAGGGCAGGGCTGGAGGCAAAGGGAAGGCCGGAAGCCTGGCCCCTGCAGTCGACAGTGTCCCTCCCAGGACAAGTTCTGTGCTTTAGGCAGGGGTGCACACAAAGCTCGCTTCTCCCAGAGTCACATCTGTTCTCCCAAAGGCTTGTGTCCTAATGATTACCAGCGGGTATGGGTGGGGGAGGTGTGTGAAAACTCCTGGAGAAAAGCCATTTGCACTGGAAATGTGGGGTTGTGTCATCATTTCCATAGCTGCCGTTAGAGGCAGAAGGAGGCGGCAGGAAGTCACCCAGCACGCTCGCAAGAACAGAACATCTGTCGATTCCGTAAGAAGATGTGCCCCGGGTCTTGCTGGCCCACCACTCCCCTCCAAGCCCAAAGAGGTGAAGACAAAACCACCACTGGCGGGGGAGGGGGGAGTGAGGGGGGGGGCGTGGGCCACACCTGTGCGTGCAGAAAACACACGGAAGGCATGCCAGCGCCCACAGGAGAAGCCCAGCCGGAAATGGGGACGGATGCAGGATGTGCCTCCAACCCGGGAGGCCAGTAAGGACCTCAGATTCTGGCCCACGCTTGAGCAGCAACAACTTCCATTTCAGCAAAACGAAATTTTCACGGGTGCATTTTTGAAATTAATTTGAAAACCTCCAGGGACCCACCAGAGGGGAAAAGACATGTTTTATTTGGATCCGTAGATCTAGGCCACGGCCCTGTGGCTAAAAGCCACCGGAGAGGGAGCGAACTTGGCACCGGCCCACAGGTGCAGTGGAAGGCGGACTTCCGGCAGCAGAACCACAGCCACACCCAGTCCTGTCCTGGCCCACGGGCATGACATGGAGCCTCAGGACATGGGGTGGGGTAGGCTGGGGAGGGGTCCCTGGTCAGTCCAGACACCAGTCCTGCCCTGCCAGGCAGCTGGAGAAAGCTCCTTTAAAAAAATGCAAATCTGACTCTATGTCTGTCGGGCCTTGGGCCTTCTGGACCCTCTCAAAGTAAAGCCCGGCAGCCCCAATGGCCAAAGCTAAAACGAGGTGGCAAAAATCAAAAAGTAAAAAAAATTAAGTAGTATTATATTATGGCCTAAAGTATAAAACAGATATCCACGAGTCCATCTTGATAGGAATAAATGAGAGAAAAAGTGGGGACCACCCCTCCAGGGAAGAGGGAGTCTGCCAGCAGCCGGCCTTCAGCCCGGAGCAGCGGCTTCAGCCCCCCCCCCCGCCCCGCCCCGCTGGCTGCCCCTGCCACCAGTCCCCATCGTCACTTGAGCCAAGTCCTCACCATGAATTTCTCTGTCTATACAGATCCCACTGGCTCTGCCTCTGAAGAGCCCTGATAACCCGTTTGCTCCTGCAGGGCATCCCCAACATTCCGTGGACACTTGCCTGCAGGGGCAAACTTCAGACCAGCTCCAGCCCAAAGGACCACTTGTGGCATCACAGATCCGAATTGTCAACAACTTGCAGGCCCTGTTTCCAACGCAGCCCCCGCCAGGGCCTGGGAGGCAGAGAGCACCAGGCCCCTCCTCTCCTGGGGCAGCAAGCATGGAAGGAAAGCTTTCTACGACAGCTGCTTAAGTCCTTGGCCAGACACTAGTGGGAGAGAGCAGAAGCTTCTACTCCATCACAGCTGGAGCAGGAGGCAAAGACACAAGTTCGGAGGCTCAGGGAGCGAGATCCGCAGGGGTGGCAGCTGGAGACGTGCGGCGGACACAATGGGAGAATTGTTCCCAGCGGAACACGGCTCCTTAATGGCACATTCATCAGGCCCCCCCACCCCAACAAACCCACCCCAGACACGTGGAAGGGGCTATTTAAAGATGCAGCATGCTGCTTCCCTCCATCCCTGCCCCGTTCCCTGGGGCCTTGGCTACACGCAGGGGAGGCACCCTCCAGTGCTGCAGCAGCCCTCACCCTGCCCTGCCCTAGCCCGCCCGCGCCAGGCATGAACGCCTCCTGTGTTAGGTTCCAGCAGAACCTGGAGTGTCTCTGATGGAGGCCGTGTGGGTGCTCAGGACCCTCTGAATTGTTGTTTCATTTTGGGGAGCAGACTTTTGCATGATCATTCCTAATACTTTTTTTAATAAGAAATGAACTCTGTGAATTCAGAACTACAGCACAGCTTTGCAAACTCCCTGGGATACACCCCAAAATCCAAGGCTAAGAAAAGCCAAGGCCAAGAGTCTGACGGGTAACCAAGGAGCCTGTGCCAGGGACAGGTGGGGGACCCCTTGGCGGGAGGGAAGTCAGGGGTTGCACAGAGATCTTTAGAAGAGAGAGGTCCCACATTCAGTGGGTGAGTGCCCCCTGCTGGACATCCCGGAAAATGCCTGGAGTGCAGACCGGCCTCCTGGCGGACGTGAGGGTACTTGGGTAGGAAGGAGAGCCAACTGCAATCACGCCCTCAAGCAAAGAGCTCAAAACAAGTTTGGTTTTCTCCTTTGGAAAAAGCAAGGCTATCGATGCTGTCCACGGGCTAACGTGTAGGAACAGTCCTCTGCTGCCCACCGGGGACCTGGCAGGGCCGAAGGTGGCCCAGCTGGTGTTAGGTGACTGAGCAGTGAGAGCTGAAAGCAGGCCCGAGGTTGAAGCCAGGCTCTGGAGCTTCCCAGCCTCTGGGAGAGGGCTCGGTTCTTCCCTCTGGGTGGAAGCACCTGCAGGAAGCCCCAGCTCCAGAAATGCAGGACACTTGGGTGTCAGTGTCCATAACGTTCTGCTAATTTCCAGCTCCTCCCACTCCACCGCGTGGCCGGCTCCCAGGCCTGGAGGACGGCGGCCCTGGGCCCCCCACACTCACCACGCTCAAAGGACTCACAACTCTCACCCCAAAGCCCTGCTGCTGCTTAGCCTCACACCCCACCGAGCTCCGCCGTCCCGGCCCTCACCGGCTCTGCTCCCACCAAGCGGGCCTCCCTCAGTGCCCACAACACTAGCTGCCCACGCTGCCTTCTGGGCTTGGGGCCCCTTCGCCTGGCCAGGCCAGCGACCCCTCAGCCTCCACGCCTCGGCTTGGGCCTCGCCGATTAACAGCGTGAACACAGCAGGAGCTCAGCCCCACCGGGGAGCTCGGGCTCTGTGCACAGTCCTGGGCGCCTCGTGTTGGGTGCCCAGCCCCGCATGCCCAGCACGGAGCACTTTATCTATATATGACCTCAAATAACCCCCATGACAACGCTTTGAGGCAACTGTCACCTGCCTGCTTTACAGAGGACACGGAGGCTCAGGGAGCGGAGGTCACTTCGGCAAG
This sequence comes from Neogale vison, assembly GCF_020171115.1. Classification (NCBI taxonomy): domain Eukaryota; kingdom Metazoa; phylum Chordata; class Mammalia; order Carnivora; family Mustelidae; genus Neogale; species Neogale vison. Next base: position 231,114,605 of record NC_058092.1, on the reverse strand, counting down.
GTCATAGAACCAGTGTCCCAGCATCTGGCCAGGACAATCCCCTGCTACCCCTGCCCGACAGCGAGCACCTAATAAACACGCAGGGGGAGAGCTGGGGTGTCCCAGCTGTCTGTGACCAAGCTGGGGGTCGGGAGCAGAGGCAGAGCTGGAACTCACCCTGCCTTCTTCCCTGAACCCCGCAGACATGAGGAGGAAAACAGACCAGAGAGTCAGGACCAGGGCTAAGCCCGGAGCGAGGCCAAGCCACAGGTGAGCAGTGTGGGGCGACTGAACTCGGCAAGGGCCCGAGGGGGTTTCCAGGCAGAGGGACGCCTCGCCTGTTCATGCTGATCTGTAACAACCGGGACAGGGGCTGGACGAGACTATTTTATAAAGAAATGACTCAAAAAGAAGAATGCGAACTATTGAGGGCGTTGAAGCTCCTTAGCCATTTCCACACTTCAAAGTTTCCATTCATTCATATTCCCAAGCAGTGAACAGGCCACTGGCCGACTCAAACTCAGTTTCCGAAAGAAGGCGCGCTGGCCGGGCGCCCTCCGTGCACGCCCCATGAGGACTGTATTTGACGGGACGTAAACCGGAGAGAGGGGACATCCGGTGTGGTTCTGCGACGTCAAGTGCAAGGAGAGATTCTGTCTGAAAACCCTGGCAGGGGGGAGGGGAGATGCTCGGACCTGTGGCCTCAGAGCAAAGCCGAAGCCACAGGGGGAAGCCCAGCAACAGTCACACCCCACTGACGAGGGTGCCCATAGGTGACAGATTTGCCACCCCCTGAGCACACGGGGGTGTGTGTTGTCCAGGGTGTCCCCTCAGCTCTGCAGCCCGTCAGCCCGGAGGCTGTGGCGCCTGCCCCTTCCACTCTCCCTCCTGCTGGTCCCACCACGGGGCCCCGTCCTTCCTGCGCTGCCCCCTCAGGACCCCAAAGACCAAACAAGGGACTCAAGTGCTGATATGAACGGACCCCCACCCACCTACCCCCTCCTGGCCTCCAGCCTGCTGCTGGCCCAGCCCCAGGGACCAGGGAGGTCGGCCCTGACAGGGAAGCTCCCGGTGACTCAGATCAGCAGCAGAAGTGGGGGCTGTCCTTGCCTCTCTGTCACCCCTTCCTGCTGAGTCACCTCCTCCTCTTTCTGAAACTCTCTGTCCTGCCCCCCCCACCCCGTCTCTGCTGGTGAGGGCCACCGCCCCTCTGAGTGGACTCCCACATGACCTGTTCTGCCTGCCTCCTCTGTCCCCTCACATCGACCCCCAGAGACACCAGGATAACCCCGCTCGAGTGCGGATAAGGGTCTTTCTTTGCCTGAAACTTTCGGTAGCCTTAGGAAACCAGGCAAGAAATCTCCCTGGCCTCCCACATGGGCTCCTGTGCCCCATCCCTGGCCCTGTCCCCTCCCAGGCTTGTCCCCTCCCTCTCCCTGCTCTAACCTCATCAAGCCAATGCCCTGATGCTCCTGGCAGCTTTTTCTGTGCCTGGGCTCCGGCAGACGCTGGCCCTGCATGTCTACCCTCTCAGGTCCCACCCAGCCCACCCTACAGTCATCCTGGGGTGTCACCCAACATGGAGGCCCACCCCAGGTGGGGGTAACCGTGCCCACCCTGCAAGGCCAGGCTGGGCTGGGCCCCGACCTCTGAGTGCCCTGTTTTCAGCTAGGGTGTCCTGCTCCCCTACTAAAGTCTTGGCCACTGCAGCTTCTCCAGCCCCCGCACACAGCCCAGCCTATGTGAAATGCTCAACACATGGCAGCTCCTTCCCTGCGGGCCCGACCTCCCCCACGGGTAGGGCAGGCCACTGACAGCTGACAGACAGCAGGGACAACTGGGCCATCTTCTTGGAATCGGAGTCTGAGGCAGGACCTGCAACCTAATTCGCAAGCAAAGTGGAATGTTAATGAATGCAAAGTGAAAATGCAGAGCCCCAGGTTCCAGAGGGATTGAGAATTTCAGGACGGTGAGAGCACAGCAACTGAAATAAGCACAGGGTCCTTCCAAGCACCAGGCCCTGGGTGACTGTCTGGGTGGCATGTCCATGAAGCCAGTCCTTGTTCTAGACCCAAGGAGGAGTTTACCTGGGGTGCCTGTACTACCCCCTGGGCTGCCGGAGGGCAGCGCTGCTAGAGCAGAGATGAGAAGCAGGTGGGGACAGTTCAGCCCCTCCGTGCCTGCTCGCCTCCACCCATGCATCCCTGACCCGCCGGGGCTCGTCCTGGGACATCATTCTCGGGGAGCTGGGTCCTCGGCCATGCCCAGTGCCCCTGCCAGCCCTTAGCAGGACTCCTGGACAGACCCTGAAACAGCAGAGCAGCCAGGGCCCGGAGTTGAGGGCCTCACACGTCTATTCTTGAGTCACATCTGTTCGCGTGCCTTGATTTCTTCTCCTGTAAAATGGGCTGCGGGTAGGGCAGGTGAAGGTCTTTCTAATAAAACTCTCAGACCCCTTTTCCGGGTTGAAGAGTTAACCAATGTTTTCCAAGTCCTAGTGGAATAACAAAGAAGCTGAATTCAAAATTCACAGCGTGTTGGGGCGCCTGGGTGGCTCAGTGGGTTAAGTCTCTGCCTTCTGCTCAGGTCATGATCTCAGGGTCCTGGGATGGAGCCCTGCATCGGGCTTTCTGCTTGGCAGGGAGCCTGCTTCCCCCTCTCTCTCTGCCTGCTTCTCTGCCTACTTGTGATCTCTCTGTCAAATAAATAAATAAAATCTTTAAAAAAAAAATTCACAGCATGTTGATATTTTTGGAAGATGACAGAAATGTTGATTTAATTTAAGCCTTTTGTGTCAAAGAGAAGCGTTAACTCCCAGAGGGCACAAAAGCCACCACGCTTCCAGGAGGTAGACTGAACTTACTCTCATGGCATCCTGTCCTGCTACGTTTAGCTGTACGGGACCTTACAATCCCTTGGGACACAGATCCTTAGGGAGTCATTACTAATGGTCAGAACTCACCATCCCTGACTGAGCACCTCGCTCGCAAACAATGGGTCTCACTCAGAGGCAGGTTCCCCCCGGGACAGAACCTGAAAAACGTGGACAGTGCCAAAGCTGGGCTTGCACTCGGCCTGCCGACTCTGCCACGCCGGCCCTGGAGAGCTGCCGTCACTTACTGTTGCCTGTGGAGTCCCTGTTCTGGAATTCTGAGCCCTTCTCGGCAGATCCCCCACAGACCTGATAGCAAACTGCATTTCAGAGATCGGCCCGAGTTCCCAAATGAAGCCCCTGTCCAAGGACAGGCACGAGAGTGACCGGGCTGTCACAGAGGGTGACAACATCCCTACGATCCAGGCCCAACACACCACGTCCTGTCGGGCCAGAAGGGTGACAGCATCTTATCTCCCGTTTCATATCACCATCTGGAAGATATGAGCACCACCGTCCTTCCTCACAGGCGCTTGGTTTTTCCTCCTCCGATCCCCGAGTGCACATGATCACGTCATCGGGTGGGAGCTAAGGCCAAGGGCTCAGCTCAGATGGAAAGTCACATGCAAGCTAGAGGGAAGAAAGCACTTGGACGCTGCTGCCCCGGGGAGCTCAGCTCAGTGGGTCGGGGCACTGGCCAGCTGGCCAGCAGAGGGATGTGCTCCGATAAGGCGAGCCCGGGCGTTGGGAGACACAGCACACTCCTCTGACAGTCAGCGGCCGCCGAGCAGCAAAGCCCAAATCCAAGGTGCCCAGACCAGCTTACAGTTTGGCTGGACACTCCAACGCAGGCCCGTCGAGCTATTTCTGGTCTCCCTGCAGATAAACCAGCATGTGAAACCCAGCCCATGAGACAGTGCGAACAGCCCCTTAAACACTGCTGACCTTCACACGTCCAGCTGGGGGCTGGCTGTGCACAGTTAACCCTGACCAGGGGTAGCCATTCCTTTCCAGTACATTCTCACCCTCTCTCCCTCCATAGAGCAAACCTGTGCTCACAGAAGGAAAATTACTTTTAAGCTCGACCCAAGCAAAACTGTCTACTTAAGAGAGGAAAGGTCATAAGCACCATCCCAGACCTATGTGAGGGCCTCTGCGGCGGCTTGGGAATTGCCACCAGTCACCTGGGTCCCGCTTCCCAGGGCACGATACCTTCCAGGCCCGCCCAGGTGCCGGTGACAGAGACTGCAGACAGGGGGAGGCCGAGCACACAAGGAAATGCCTCAGATATCCAAGATTCAGGGATTTCTTCAGCCCAACACAGTGAAGCTGCTCGAGGCCCGTGAAAAACCACAACAAGATTATCACGTGATCGTCTGAAGTATGAAATTGTCAATATTTGAACATGGCTGATGGGGGCCTCCATCTCCTAGGAGCCGGCTGGTCTGGAACCTCAAAGGCCCTGAGCAGGCGCAGAGATGCACCCTGATTTCCTACACCCGCTGGGAACTGGCCGTGTCGTTTGGATTTGTCGGCATGTACCTTTCACAGATCTCTTTTAAATGGCACAAAGGAATTCTGTTCTTTACTTTTAATTTTTTGAGAGTCTGTTGTTTAGAGAACAATTTTGGGTTATCCCTTTTCTTTAAAAAAAAAAAAAAAAGGTTTATTTATTTATTTGAGGGAAAGAGAGAGGGAGAGACAGAAGGAGAGGGAGAAAATCTCTGCAGACTCCACGCTAAGCACAGAGCAGGATGCAGGACTCGATCTTATGACCCTGAGATCGTGACCAGAGCCGAAGTCAAGAGTCAGACGCTTAACCAAGTGAGCCACCCTGGTGCCCCTGGGTGATTCCATTTCTAAATTAAAACAAAAACAATAATACTTCCAGTTTGTCATTCAGTTCTTCCTAAGGCGCTTGCTTACTCAAGATTCAGCTAACTCTGTGAGGCAGCCAGAACCCACTCGGGCTAACCCACAGCTGAAAATCTTTTTGTGCATCGGATGCCGCCAAAATAAACGAAACGACTTGGGAGCAAGAAGGAAAACAGAAGCTGTAAGTCATGATGAATTCCCTGTACTTCCAACTTCAGAACTTTCTGAACTGGAGGCTCTGACTCTGGGCCGGAGGGTCTACCTGTGCTCCCGGCACTTTCTGCCGATGACAGAAATCAGAAACCCCAGCCACCAGCTGGGGCAGAGGTCTCCAGTCCTGGGGAGCTGCTAGTAGCCAGGCAGGGGAGGAGACCAGCATCTGGACAGGACCACTTTCCCCCATGGTTCTCCACGTGTGGAGCCCAGACCAGCAGCACCGTCACCGGGGAAGCTGTAGGAGTGCCGAGTCCGGGGCTGCTCCCCAGGTCTCCCCGGTCAGACACCTTAAGGCCGGGGCAGCCACATGTGCTGTAACTGGCTTCTTCTGGTGCACACTGGAGTCTGGCCTCCGCGGACTTGAGTCCGTTGACAGGCTGCCCCGCGGTGTCCAAGGGAGCGCTCCAGGGTCTAAAGGGACCCTCAGCTAGGATTCCTGACTAAAAGAAAAGCTCAGGAAGTTCTGGGACATAAGCAGACTGCCCTGCTACTCTGTTTATTAAGTGTGGTACCGCTGCAAGGTTTCATCTAAACAATTCTGTGGCTTTAAAAACATTTTTGAACGTACTTAACAGATGGGAGCGTAAGTGGCCACTGACACAGAGTCATCTGCAGAATGTTCTCAAAGGTCTGGGCCCGGGGCAGCCCACAGCACGACGGGAAGCTCAGCCCGTAAAAGCAGGTTCCTAGTCTCCTCCCTGAGCAAGGAGCACTCTTGGATGTCCTCCAGTGGTTTTCCTAGAGGAGATGGGGTTCCCCCAAATTCCTTCTACCTTATTGGAGAACTGCCTCAGAGATAGGGATGCCGTCTCTCTTTTTTCCTATTCAGAAAGAAGACATCTTGGGGCACCTGGGTGGCTCAGTTGGTTACACAGCTGCCTTCGGCTCAGGTCAAGATCCTGGAGTCCCGGGATCGAGTCCCACCTCAGGCTCCCTGCTCGGCGGGGAGTCTGCTTCTCCCTCTGACCTTCTCCCCTCTCATGCCCACACTCTCTCTCTCATTCTCTCTCTCTCTCTCAAATAAATAAATAAAATCTTAAAAAAGAAAGAAAGACAGAAGACAGCTTCTGAGGGAAGGATACAGCACCAAAGAATGGACAGGGAATTGGGAGGGAGGGGCATACATGGCTTAAAGGAAACCCTCCAGCCCCACTTAAAAATTTTTCTTAACTTCTAAATTTAAAGTACCAACCCTGCTCCTGCGGGGGGGGCAGCCCTCTAGGGGGACGGTCGTGTGTCTGCTCTGCCTGCTTCCTCCCGCCCCCATGCCTCCCGCTCCGCCTCTCCTGCCACTGCTCTGGGCAGGATGAGGAGGGAGGATCAGAGGGGGTGCTAGTGTTCCCCTCAAATCACAGTTTGGAACCCTAATCTCCAGTGTGCCGGAATTAGGAGGTGGGGACTTTGGGAGGTGCCCAGGACCAGAGCACCCCCACAGACAGGATTAGCGCTTCTCAAAGAGACCTCACCGAGCTCAGCCACCGCTTCCCCTACATGAGGGCACAGCAGGAAGTCCGCAATGTGGAAGGGGGTCCTCACCCGACCACGGGGCCGTCCAGCCTCCACACCTGGGAGCGGTACATTTCCGCTGTTTCCGAGGCCCCTGGTCTGGGATGCTTTGTCACAGCAGCCCCAGCGGGCCCAGACGGGTGGCCTGGCCCCACAGGGCCGAGGCTGATGTTGCTAACAGTCCCTGCCCGCCCAGAACGCCCTTCGTAGTTACTCCCACTGATCAGCAAGGTCGGGTGCAGCTGATTCTTATTATCCACGAGGTTACATTCTAGAAAGGTGTTACAGACACTGAATTAGCTAGTTCTGAACCACTGTCCCCAGGGGCTATGCTGGCTTGGGTTCCTGCAAGTTTCTTTTGTCAACGGGTCACCACGTAACCCGGTGTTACGTGCATTTCTGTGTGAAAACGCCTTATTTACTAGACACCATTGAGTTCACAGCCAACGGTGTCGGCACCCCTTATGCCCAGGTGCCGTTTATCTAGCAGGAGTAGCCCCTACAGAAGGCCCACCGCAGCCTTCCTGCACCGAAACGCACTCCACAGCGTTTCAGCGACTCCACTTGGGGGCCACTGTAAGCAGCAAAGCCATGAACGAAAAGCACAACGTGATAAAAACCGTGGCAGTAAATATACCAGGAGAGGACCCTTGTTTCCGGCACGAGAGCTCGAATAAGACAGGGCCTCCTGCTCTACCCCAGCTGGGCACACCAGACAGCCCCTCGCCCCTCGCTGCTCTGTGCACACTCCCGGAAGGCCACGAGAGAGCCGTGAGCACTGACCGCGGGGTCACAAACAAACCTCAGTGAGAGGCAAATTCACGAGGATGGAAGCAACGAATAAGGAGTATTTTGTGGAAGCGGCCGGTGACCAAAGCCAGCCCAATCCCTGCTCCCGTCAGCACGGCCCCTTTTTCTATTAATTTCCAGTAAAATCCAGACAATGCACCTCCGGACAAATGTTCAGTAATGCTGGCCAGGCACCAAAGTCGCTCACTGGACTCTACCTGAATCTGTCCACTGGGAGATGAAGCTAGAAAGCTGGGCACGTTCTCAGCATTGAGAAAATCTGTACTTAACCCCGGGTTCCTTCCTGCATCCTGTGATCCCTCTCGGTCATGGTGCGAGGTGACACAGCTTCTCGACAATGCGTCACCTTCCTTGGACTTGAAAGAGGCCAGGGATGTAGGTGGAACCCCAGGCGTCATGGAAGGAGGAAACGGACTCTACTGGCAGCCAGGGAGGTTCAGAACACAGGCTTGGCAGACACGCTGAATCCGCCTCAGATCCCAGTGGGGCCGCTCACCAGCATCGGGCCCTTGAACACACCAGTGTGACTGAGCCTCGGTCAGCCCTGATGTTAAAGGGCAAAGAGGTCCAGGACAGAACCCCTCACCTCCTAGGGATATTTGTTGGAGGACTTAACAGAGACACTGGATGTGACGTGCTCCGTAAGGCACCTGGAGCAAAGGAGGCTGCCTTGCGTGCAAAGAGCAGCCCTCATTGGAGGGTCTGGGACGCATCACTTAAAATACAGCCTAAGGGCTGGGAGGGGACTTTGGCAAGACCCAAGGGCACTTTAGTTCTTCTTGGAGCCACAGAGCTGCCCAGCCAAGTCCTCCTGCATCCAATGCTCAGAAAGCTTCCCCCTCGCCTCTCTGGGTCCCTCCGTAAAATGGGAGGATGAGGAATGATCTCAGCCCCCTTACAGGTTTCACTAAGGGAGGGCTTGCCCCACCAGCTTCCCAGGTCGGGGTCAAATGGGAGCAACTTGTTCACCATGGTTTCCCTAGTGCCGTGGAACACTGCAAACGGGGAGCTGTTTTAGTGATACAAACATAAATCAAAATGTCTGTATATAACACCTTAAACTTATACAATGTCACATTTGTATGGAAACAGAAAAAACCCCAAATAGCCAAAGGAATGCTGAAAAAGAAAACCAAAGCTAGTGGCATCACACTCCCCAATTTCAAGCTCTATTAGAAAGCTGTCATCAAGACAGTATGGTTCTGGCACACAAACAGACCCAGAGATCAATGGAACAGAATAGAGAGCCCAGATAAGGACCCTCAAATCTACAATCAACTAATTTTCAACAAAGCAGGAAAGAATGTCCAGTAGAAAAAAGACAGTCTCTTCAACAAATGGTGTTGGGAAAATTGGACAGCCACATGCAGAAGAATGAAATTGGACCATTTCCTTACACCACACACAAAAATAGACTCAAATGGATGAAAGACCTCAATGTGAGAAAGGAGTCCATCAAAATCCTAGAGGAGAACACAGGCAGCAACCTGTGACCTTGGCTGCAGCAACTTCTTGCCAGATATGTCTCCAAAGGCAAGGAAAGCAAGGGCAAAAATGAACTATTGGGACTTCATCAGGATCAAAAGCTTTTGCACAGCAAAGGAAACAGTCGATAAAACCAAGACAACCAACAGAATGGGAGAAGATATTTGCAAATGTCTTATTCAATAAAGGGGTAATATCTAAAATCTATGAAGAACTTACCAAACTCAACCCCCAAAGAACAAATAATCCAATCAAGAAATAGGCAGAGGACATGAACAGACATTTCTACAAAGAAGACATCCAAATGGCCAAGAGACACATGAAAAAGTGCTCCACATCACTTGGCATCGGGGAAATACAAATCAAAACCAGTGAGATACCACCTCACACCAGCCAGAATGGCTAAAATTAACAAGTCAGGAAACGACAGATGTTCGTGAGGATGTGGAGAAAGGGGAACACTCCTATACTGTTGGTGGGAGTGCGAACTGATACAGCCACTCTGGAAAACAGTATGGAGGTTCCTTAAAAAGTTGAAAATAGAGCTACCCTACGACCCAGCAATAGCAATACTGGGTATTTACCCTAAAGATACAAATGTAGTGATCCAAAGGGGCACATGCACCCGAATGTTTATAGCAGCAATGTCCACAATAGCCAAATTACAGAAAGAGCACAGATGTCCATCAACAGAAGAATGGATAAAGAAGATGTGATAGACACACACACACACACACACAATGGAATACTACTCAGCATCAAAAAATAAAATGTTGCCATTTGCAAAGATGTGGACAGAACTAGAGGCTAATACACTAAGCAAAATAAGTCAGTCAGAGAAAGACGATTATCATATGATCTCACTGATACGTGGAATCTAAGAAACAAAACAGAGGATCACGGGGGAAGAAAGAGAAAAATAAAAGGAGACAAAATCAGAAAGGGAGACAAAGCATATGAGACTCTTGATCATAAGAAACAAACAGAGGGCTGCTGGAGGGGAGGGGGTGAAGGGGTGGGGTAACCAGGTGATGGACATTAAGGAGGGCACGTGATTTAAGGAGCATTGAGTATTATATAAGACTGATGAATCGCTGACCTCTACCTCTGAAACTAATGATACACTACATGTTAATTAATTAAATTAAAATAAAAATAAAATGCGCATAACACCTTAAACTTATACAATGTCCTATGTAAATTAAATCTCAGTAGAACTGGAAAAAATGTGTCTGTATACATGACATAATCCTTTATGCATACACTTGGGGAGTGGGGTGGGGAGGAGCGGGTGTGCACAGAGAGATGGCCGTGTGTGTGCGTGTGTATTAGCATCTGAGCCACGTCCTGAGTGGGTTAAGCTCAGTCAGCCAGAGTCCTAGCTGACTCTGAGCAAGTCCGGGTCAAACACAGTAAATGCCAGTGGGGTTAAGTGCAGCGGATGTGGACATCCACGCCGGCTGTGGGGCTGCCGGGGCATGAAGGGCAGGTGAGGGAAGACCCCGCCAGCCAAACCCGTTTGCCAAGCAAAGGCTCAGGACCTGCTCCCGTTCCCCCTTGTGCCGCCTGCTCCTCTCTCCTCCCAGCACCCCCAGAAGACAAAACAAGCAGCTAATGCAGCTCGTGTCCTGGGAGGTCAGAGGCAGCTAACCAAGTCATTCCTTGGCAAGGTATAAATAGCACGTCCTTTCTCCCAGAGGACTTCTATTTTAAACAGGGGCCCTCAAAGTTCACAAGGGAACAAATTTCTAAAATGCTGGTTGGGGCAGGGTCCTCCTGAGCTGCTAAGGAAGGGGCCCTAGCCCTATGTAGGGGGGCATGTAGACCTAGGTAGAGGTGGGCATGCAGGGGAGGGGAGGGAGAGGTGGGAGGTAGCCGCAGGGCGTGGGCCCCGGGGTCCCACCACCAGATGCAGACCCAGCCCCCATGTACCTCTGGGCCGTCACATCCCTGGAGACCCGGCTGAGGGCATCACCGTGGTGTGAAGAGGCAGCTAACAGTGGGTTTTCCAGGTCCTCAAGGGCAGCTGGCTGGATGACATCATCTGCTACATGTGACCTGGAGAGAGGAGAGGGAAAAACCAAGGCTCAGAAATGTTCCCAAAAGTTTTCAGTGTGTTTGAATAGCACATTTTATGCGGACCGTGAGCAGGGCCGAAAGTGAGGGGTCTGCTGCTACTCCAAGTGCGGCCCACAGGTGGCGCTGGCCCAGGAGGGCTTTGTTAAAAGCAAAGAAACCCAAGGCAAGTTTGGAAGCCTGCAGAGCGACCTGAGAGAGTAATTTCATCTGCTGAATCTAATAATAAAGGTCAGGATACTGCAAAACATCCTACAAGGCACAGGCCAGACCCACCACCAAGAACTACCTGGCCCAGAACTTCAGAGGTGCTCAGGCTGAGAAACCCTGGCCACGAGTCTTGTTCCATCTTCTAGGAATTGTATTTTTTAAAGTTTTGATCTATATGCACTAAAAACTTAAAAAAAAAAAAAAAATTAAGAGGTGGCTGGGTGGCTCAGTGGGTTAAGCTTCTGCCTTCGGCTCAGGTCATGATCTCAGGGTCCTGGGATCGAGCTCCATATCGGGCTCTCTGCTCTGCAGGGAGCCTGCTTCCCACCCCCCTTCTCTCTGCCTACTTGTGAGCTCTCTCTCTGTCAACTAAATAAATAAAAATATAAAAAAAAATTTAAGATCCTATTTTTAAGTAATCTCTACACCCAATGTAGGACTCAAACTTGCCCCAGGATCAAGAGTCACACACACTACTGACTGAGCCGGCCGGGCGTCCTGAAGCTTAAAACTTAAAAGCAACACTGGCCCTTCATCTGTTGAGAAGGTGGACACCAGACAGCCTCCAAGAGCAGCAGGCTTTGCAAGTTCAGAGGGACACGGGTCACTGTCATACACTGGTCACACTTTAGCTCACTCCGCTGATTAACCCATTCCATAATCAGGTGCGTCTTACTAGCTCATCGGGGAGGAGGATCATGGGTTTGTCTTTCTGATGAACTTGGCTCTGGGCAGGAAGTGGCAGGACGATCCCTTTCATTCCCTGAGCGGATAGCGAATGCATACAGGCTCTTAGGCCGTGAACAAGAAAGAGGTGGGCCAAGCCATTGGAGTTGAGAGTCTCAGGAAAGAGTCATTTTTTTAAAATGCTTATTTATTTAGTAACAATTGTAGTAGACACTAAGAAGAACCATACCGATGGCTAAGAGCATAAACCAGGAGGTCTGGGCCAGTAGTGGGAGTAGGGAATATTTCCTTGTGGAATGGTAAACTGAGGCCAGACAGCCAGCTTGGGGATAACCACTACACGCCAGGAACTGTTAATCTAAGTGCTCATGGATGTCACCACTTAATGGTCCTCACAGCAGCCCTGTGAGGTGGGTACTCTCGCTATCTCTTTTGACGGATATGGAAACCAAGACACAGAGAGGCTGAGTAACTTGTCCTTGGTTACACAGCTAGTAAGGGGGCAGAACCAGGTTACAAACCCAAGCCTGATGCTAGGGACCATGTTTTTAACCACCACTCTAGGATGTGTCCCAGAGGTCGAAGAGTGAGAGAAACGGAGAGTGTCTGAGGTAAGGGAAGCCACCTATCTGAAATTCCTGAACCAGGAAGGAGTTCAGCATCTGGGAGCAATGAATGCAAAAGGTCACTCTTGCAGGAGTGTGGATGATGGAGACTAGGAAGGGGAGAGGTGGACAAGAGCCAGACCCACGGCCAGGTCAAGGGACTGGATCCTAAGCCAAGGAACGAGGCCCAAATCCGCCACAAAGTGCTGCCCTTGGCCTTGAGATGAACGAGAGGCGGCGAGGGTTAGGCTGAGTTTCCTACGTTTAAGTATGAGTTTTAAGTATGTTACGTTTTAAGTATGAGTAGACCAGCCCATGCCCGCGCCCACCCCTTATTATTCATCCCCATGGACCCTGCGATGCTCCCTTCCTCCTCCATTGTTCCCATCCACCATGCCAAATCCCCCAGAACAGGATCCCAGAGCCCTGGGACCATGCCCACAGAATCCGAGAGAAATGGGTACAAGGGAAAAGAAGGAAGGAGCCAGCCCAGACAGGAATCCTCAGCTGCAGACACTAGCAACTTTCCAAAGTCATAAAAAAACCTGAGTGGAAAAACATTACCCAGGAGCTTTGGCAGCACACACTGAGAGCCATAAAAGACTTTGTTTCCTTCAACACAGTCGTTGTACTTCCAAGAATTTATTTTAAGGAGATGATTCAGGGTATGAGCAAAGATGCTGATCATAACTGTGACCATCACAGCAAAAAAACAAAACAAAACAAAAAAAACTAGAAACAACCAAAATGTCCCCCAGTAGGGGACAGCTGATCACATGAAGGCACAGCTACAGAATGGGCTCGTTAGCAGGTATTTAAAAAGATTAAGGTAGATCTCTGTATAGCTACAGGAAAATGTATCCATTGTTAACTAAAAAGAGGTTTTAAAACTATCAGGGGCATGACCCACATTCATGTGCAAGTGTGTACTGAGGTCTGTGAGCGTGACTGAGGTCTGTGAGCGTGTACATATATACGTACACGTATGTATAAACACACATGCAGGAAGTGTGCAACCAAGTGAACGAGTACCCAGCAGTGAGGGAGGATGTGTGCCAAGGTGTGAACAGTAATTCTCCTTCAGTAGTGAATTTATGAGTGTTTTCCTAAAAGATTTTATTTTTACATAATCTCTACGCCCAACATGGGGCTCGAACTCACAACGCTGAGACTGAGTCGTATGCTCCCCGGACCGAGCCAGCCAGGCACGCCGTGATTGTTTTCTCCTGTTGGATTTATCTCTGTTTTCTAGTTGGGTGCTGACCATGCCCTGGTTTTATAAGCAAAATAAATAAGAAAGCATACATAAGGACAATTTTAAGTGACAGGGAACAACTTCAGTTTGTGCATAACTCAGGGAAAGTTTTCAGAGATGGGATAATCGCAGGAAAGCCCACTTTTGTATTCACATTTTCTGTGGGGAGGACCCAGACTTGTCCGGCTCATTCCGTCCTGAGGCAGAAGTGCAGCCACACCTGACTCATCAGGCACTACCAGGACAAGGACAGTCCCAGGGGAGGATCTGGGGAGGAACAGATACGGCCTGCATATTCTACAGGGTGGCTTTTTTATTTTAACTCTTTGGGAGGAATTATGTCTGAAAGTACATCGGACACTTCTCTGAATTTTCTTTCTTTTCTTTTTTTTTTTAAGATTTTTTATGTATTTATTTGACAGATCACAAGTAGGCAGAGAGGCAGGCAGAGAGAGAAGGGGAAGCAGACTCCCTGCTGAGCAGAGAGCCCAACACAGGGCTCGATCCCAGGACCCTGAAATCATGACCTGAGCTGAAGGCAGAGGCTTTAACCCACTGAGCCACCCAGGCGCCCCTTCTCTGAATTTTCTGTACAGAGAATCTTGAACACAATGAAATGTTTTCTCAACGAAACACAATCAGCATCTTGAGTAACTATGATGTAAGTGACAAAGTATGCTATGGCACTAAAACCACAATTGTCCATTAAGTCCAGAGGGCGGGGCTCTAGACAGGCCCCACCTTGGGATTTCAGTCAGGTGACTTCTCCATCTGTGAAAGCAAAGGCACTAGACTGCACGGTCCCCAAGGATCCCCCCAACTGAGTCTCGCCCCCACTCGCTGGCTGTCAGCCGCCACCTCTGCTCACTCACCTGCTTCTTCTCTACTTTGGGCCTTCAGTTCTCTGCTTCTCTTGCACAGACTAAGACAAGGGGCTGAGGGTGTTTAGAATAGTGCATAAACCAAGAGTTACTAAGCACAGATAAAGGTTTACAGATAAACCATACATCATTATAATAATTTTAAAATATAAGTGTACGTGTATATATACACATATTAGCTTGAACCACATGAAACTGCTAAAAAAAAATTATGAAATTCACACTGTACCAGCAGCTCTAAGGCCTTTTAGTCCCACTTCCTAGTGACCCAGCTATGTTCCCGATGGCTAAGAATGGGGCAAAGCTGACTTCTGGGTCAGTGGAGGGATTCCTACAAAGCAGCTCTTCCCGGGCCAACTGTAAGAGGCTATAAATGGCTTCTAAATTCTACCAGTGCTGGTCCTCAGACTAGAGTGACTGAAATATTTTTCAGAGGGGGAAAAAAAAAAATCTGTCCGAGATTTTAACCACCAGCTGCTGCCGCCAGCTGCCAGGACCAGCGCGCTGTAAATTTTGCCAGGCCAGCAAAGGGTTGATTTTCCACTGGAATGTCAGGGAGGGACCTTTGCATCAACAAGTGCTTCTCCAAAGGGCCATGAGTCACCCTCCCGTCAGAGAAGGAGGTGGGGAGGGTCTGGCTTCAGCGAGGAAAGCAGTCACACTCTCCTCTAAAAAGCCAGCACCTTGAGCTCTACACACAGGCTCTGTGTCCCAGAAGGGCCCCAGGCTGAAAGTCCTGGAGAGTCACTGAATAGTAATCACGACTGACGCCAATAATGAGAATGGGAGGTCTGGGAGGTGAGGGACGTGTTCACACCTTGTTGGCAATGAGGGTGTCACAGGTGTGCAGCCCGCTCCAAACTGCGGACAGGCACTAGGCACAGCTTTTATTCAATCACACCTCAGTCCAGTGGTCTGAAAAAGGGAGGGGACCGCACCGTCCAGGGCGGACGGGCCGGTCAACAGCACAGCGGGTTCAAAGTCTGAAGTAAGGAGAACAACCTGCCGTAGAAAACCAGGGTTCTCTCGGGCGGGGCTGTCCGGAAAGGCCCCTGAGGGCTGGGGCAAGCCAAGAGTTTGACAGACCCAAGAATGCAAGGAGCTTTCCAGATTAAAACAAAACAAAACCGGGACGCCTGGGTGGCGCAGTTGGTTGGACAACTGCCTTCGGCTCAGGGCGTGATCCTGGAGTCCCGGGATCGAGTCCCACATCAGGCTCCCAGCTCCATGGGGAGTCTGCTTCGCTCTCTGACCTTCTCCTCGCTCATTCTCTCTCTCACTGTCTCTCTCTCTCAAATTAAAAAAAAAAAAAAAACCTTCACCCATCTGATGGTTCAGATGGAAAGCCATTAGGATTCTCTTCCCTTCTCGTGAACAGGGCAAGGAAGGTCACAGAAGGGACAGAGGCTGCCCCTGTGTTACCCACTGGGAGGGTGATGGGAGCCAGGTCCCCGCAGACAGAGGATTTGCATATACAAAAGGTGATTAGGCTCCAAAGCACTCCCAGAGCTCTGCTGCAGTCGGAGTGTGTGAAAAACAGAGCTGGGTGCAGGGGTGAGTGTGTGCGCACATAATCGTCTACTTCCCAGCTCCCTCTGCAAAGGGAGGTCCGTCAAAAGGACATTAAGAATTATCTCAGAGGCGCCTGGGTGGCTCAGTCACCAAGGGTCTGCGTTCAGCTCCGGTCACGATCTCAGGGTCCTGGGATGGAGCCCTGCATTGGGCTCCCTGCTCAGCGGGAAGCCTGCTTCTCCGTCTCCCACACCCCCTGCTTGTGTTCCATCTCTCACTGTCTCTCTCTCTGTCAAATAAATAAAATCTTAAAAAAAAAAAAAATTACCTCAAAAGGGCTGCTGCTGGCCAAATCTGGGACCACTGGGGCATTTAAAAAAAAAAACAAAAAAGCAGACACTAATGGGTTATAACCCATCAAGTAAAGTAAGAATCCATGGGTTCACACAGATACGAAGGCGAAGGCGCACAAATGCACGGGTCGGGGGGGGAGTTCCTCTTTCCACTACAAGGCCAACTTGGAAACGCAGGAGGAAGGACGGAAGCCAAATCACCATTCAAGGGCTGAGAGAGTGGTGGTCATTTTAGGTAGACATCGAACAACGCTAGAGCATGTGGGTGGTTTAAAGAAGTAAAGGACATCATGTGGTCTTGGATACACTCAAAGGTGGAGAAACCAGGGCAGCGTCAACCTGACCCGGTGTTGACCAGGAATGCCAGCCCTGGTGGTGGGACGGTCATCACACTCTGCTCGGGGACAGGACCCGCTGGAAGGGGCAGAGCTTCGCATCTGTGGGATGCCTGAGCAGAATGGCCAGCCAGAACCTGGTCAGGAGCAAACTCTGGGTAGACACCGGTCGAGGGGTTTTTCCAGAATGAAAGAGCTGTACTCTCAAAGGTCACGAAAGACAAGGCGAGACTGAGGACTTCTCCCAGACTGAAGAGGGTCACAAGCATACAGCTGGGTATGACACAGGGTTTTGGACTGGATCCTGGATGGGGCATAAAAGGGCACAAGCTGGCCAGTCTGGATGGATCCTGAAGGCTAGGGGTGGCATCGCAGGGCTGCACTGGTCTCATTCTGGAGCATCCTTGTTTGGGGAAATGAACACTGAAGTGTTTACTTTGGTTTGTATTTTGGAGGGGGACAGCTTCATGTTTGCAACTGGCTCTCAGATGCTCCAGACAAAGAGAGAGGATCACACGGGGGAGGGACCAACGACCTCCTGAAGAAGAGTGTACAACTGAGGCACCCAGGCAAAGGGTGAACAGGAGCACTCGCCTCTCCTTGCGGCTTTTCTCTACTTGGAAATGAAACGACAACTTTCTGGACAAAGGCATGCAGGGACACAGACACACCCCAAGACCCCAGAACTCAGTGTGGGTTCTAGAGGATACAGCAGGGCGTGCGATGGGGCCGTCGGGAAGGGGAGCTGCGGACCCACGCCTGGGCAGCTGGGGTGCAGGCTAGCGTGGAGAAGGTCTCAAAAGTCAGGCCAAGAATCTGTTGTTTGGGCGGCAATGGGAGCATCCAAGAGATTTGAGCTGTGGGGCGGCAGAATGTCTGGGAGGTAGCACTCGGTTCCAGAGCAGAGAATGACTGAAAGGAAGAAGAAATGCAGGCCAAGCCGGGGAGTGGTTCAGGCTCCAGGGAGTGCTGGTGGGATCCTGGATCCTGGCACATGCATTAGAGCTCGGATCTGCTGTGCCCACACCAGGTGTTGGGGGTCGGGGGAGGAGACGGGGAAAGAGCAGAGCTGATTCCGGTTCTGAGAAACCACCTGGCTGGAAAACCATGTTATTAACCAACTGCCTGCCTCCCTCATACATGATATCTTCATATTTATCTTTCGACGAAGTCAGTTGCTCAGTTTAAAAAAATATTCATGAGGCAGTGGGGGGTGCCTATGTGGCTCAGTGGGTTAAAACCTCTGTCTTCAGCTCAGGTCATGATCCCAGTGTCGTGGGATCAAGCCTCACATCGGGCTCTCTGCTCATCGGGGAGCCTGCTTCCCCCTCTCTCCCTCTGCCTACTTGTGATCTCTGTCTGTCAAATAAATAAAATCTTAAAAAAAAAAAAAGAATATTCATCATTCTAAGAAATAACATCAGTGAGGCTGTGGTTTTGATGCACTACTTTTCCTTTTTTCTAATATACAGGTCTTAAAATGACCGGGCAGCGCCCAGGCTCAGGGCAAGGCCCCTTGGGAGCTACGCAGCACACGCTGGAAAACACCAGGGCAGCTCTCAACGACACGGCGGAAATAGAGGCCCGCGTGGCTCACATCTGCTCACTCCGGTTTCAAAAAGAGAAGCAAGGCCTGTCAATAAACCAGCCAACTGGACTCTTCCTAAATTGCACATCTTTATGAACTGTTGGTCTGTTGCAAGCTTGGCATGACCCGGCCAGCAAAGGGCAGGAGCCACAGTAACGACCCATAACATATGGAGCACCTCAGGGCACCCTCTTCGGAGCTCCCTGTTGGCGTTCGGAGACAGGAGCTTCGTCCTCTGGCCTGCGGAGCGGATACACCTGAGCTCTGCTTCTGCTGCTTCTCAAGAAGCTGGGCTTACCAGGCATCTACCGGCGCTCAGCACAAGCCGTGTTTTGCTGTACTTGGTCTCCGTGGAGAACAGTGTGCTCTGTCGTGATCTGGGAAACGGTGAGGTGGGACAAGCCTGACCCGGCCATCCTGAAGGCCATGTACAAGAGCTGGGCTCAACAGGTAAGAGGATTCCGAAAACCTAGACTTCCACCGCTCCTGGGAGCAGAGGAGCGTGATACCCTGACCGCTATGGGGGTGACGAAGGTCTCAGACACACTGTTTTTGCTGCTGATGATGATATTTTGGCAAATACCAAACATTGTAACAGATGTAAATAAGTTCAATGAAAGACTGACGATAATAGTAAAGAATCATAAGAGGGGCTGACATTGTTGAGTGAGGACCGGGCGGCGAAGAGCCGTGCACATTTTACTCTCCAGCCCTCCGAAGGGGTGAAAAGTGGTCAGAATTTGAACCCAGGTCCCAAAGCACAGGATCCAGGCAACCTCATAGGGTGGGGGTCCTGGCTTGATCAAGAACACGAAAAGTCTCCCATGTGCCTCCAGAAAAAGCACCATCTGAGAGATCCTAGAGCCCATGTCAGGAAGAACACAGATTTTCCACTCCCATATAAGAAAGTCCAGCAATTTAAAGATTTCCCTTCAGTTAAAAATAAAAATTTAAAAAAAAAACACTAATTTTTCTAAAAATAACTAAAAAAAATATATACACAGCTCCTTGCATTTGCATAGTATGTTAGATCTTTGCCAAATGGTGTGTTTTATCATTCTCCATCATACCCTATGCAGTTGGCAGACAACTTAATTTCTAGAATAGGAGACCAAGGCTCACAGAATTAAGTCACTTGGCAAAGAGACACAGTGGCAAGAACTCAGGCCTTCTGCACTGAGCCTGTCCTCGTTATAGGAACCCACGGGGTGGCCCCCGGCCGTTCTCCAGCAGGCACGGCCACTGTTCTGTCCCAGTTCAGCCGCACAGGGAGGCGGAGGCTTTGGAGGCTCCTGGGTGGGCAGGGACCACGGGGGCATGGGAGGTGCACTATGGGGCAGGAAGAGGGGATAGGCCAGCAGCGGAATGTGCCTCCAGCAAGAGGAAGGGACCCTCCACCTTGTTCCCTGGGATCTTCCCAGCCCCGACTCAGCAACAAAAACGCTGACACCGATGGGGATGAATGAACCCCAAGAGACAGAGCCACAGGGAGGCAAGCCAGTAAGCCAGTATCATCAAAGAGGTAAGAGAGTTCCAAAGAGAGTGACACAATGTGACATTTTACAGACACTCGACACTGAACATCTGTCCATTTCAGCTGGGAGCTGTGCTCTTCGTATTTTGGGACCAAACATTTTTTGCACACTCCTGGTAAGCCCTGGGCCTGGTACTGGGCCTTTGCCGATAAAGAAATAAGCCCCCCCGCCCCCCGCCTCCCCAAGAGGCAGGATGGATGGGGCTAGGGGCTGGAGGCTGGCCCCCCACTCCAGAACTAAAGAGCTGTGTGACCTTGTGGAAAGTCTCCGTGCCTCCGTTTCTCCATCTGTCAGAGAAGACAATGCTAGTCCCTGCTGGGACAGGGAGCGGTGAGGGTTGAGGTCAGTCCCGGAACTTTCCTCCAGCGAAGGACCCAGCCATGAGAAGCGCTCCGCAAAGGGGCAAAGGATGGCCTCGTTAATACAACCGCAACGGGGACACCATCTTCCCGACAGAACACCCTGCAGGCGCTTTTTCACAGTCTGCACGCCTGCCTCCCCTGCCCATGCGTGTGCCCCGAGGAGTACCCACGGCTCCTTCACCCCCGCCCCCCGGGGCTCTGTGTGAACATCAGCACAGGTGGTGAGATCGGACTGAACACAGGTGGCCATAAAGGGAACCGACGTCTATGAGCACCCACGATGTGTCAGGCACCGGACAGGCCCTTTGTCACTGAGCAGCGTGAAGCCCATTGCACGAAGGGCAAATGGAGCCTCTGGGCAGGGCAGTCACTCTACGCAGGGCCACACTGAGCTGAGCACCGTCCTCTGCTCGGACTCCAGACCTCACGGGCAGACAGGATGCATGGCGTCAAGCAGCAGCTCTCTCAAGGATGTGCAAGGATTAGTGACAGGCAAAGAAGCCTGGGGGTGGGGGGGGTGCCGTCTGCCTTCCCAAGGAAAGCAGGTGAACAGCCAGCACAAGAAGACAGCTGGGAGCCCCCCCCCGCCCCCCCCCCCCGGCCGCTAAGCTGCAGGCGCCTCCTCCGTCAAAGGAGGTTGGGACTATTCGTCTTCTGTGTTCGCTTCCGGCCCAGAGATTCTACCGATCTGCAAACTTTGAGGCTCTAGAGGTGTGTCCCCTGACCTGGCTGAAGGGATGTCTTGAAGGAAGCCCTGGGTAGTGCCCCCTTGGCCAGGGGCCAGGTTCCCGGTTAGGACCTAAGGAAGGGAAGCAGGGGGTGACCTGCTGACCCAAGGCTCCAGCCCCCAGGAGATCTGGTGGTGGAGCGGAGGTGCAGCGGGAGAACCTTCTTCTCACATACAACTTAATCATGCCTTCCACATGGCTACCAATCCCACCCCCTTGGGGCTAGGGAGCCCAAGGACAGTGGCTGATGACAAGCTCAAAGGGGAGGAAGTCATTCCAGGAAGGACAAGACAGGGAGGCAGTAACCCACTGTTCTTTTTAAAAGATAAAGAAGTCACCCCACCCAGGTAGTGGGAAAAGCCACGCAGTCAGGTGAGTGAGGATGAGGTTGTCCCCCAATCAAAGGGACAAAACCAAGAGAAGACGCCTGCCCAGCGGGCCAAGGGGACCTCCTTCTCCCGAAAGCGCAGGGAACCCACAGGTGTGTCGACTCCACCAGAACACTGACACAGGAATCACACGGAGTCATCTGTGGGGTGGGCGGCAGCGAGTGTGGTGTAGACAGCGCAGGCTCTAGACACAACAGAGCTGAGCCTGAATCCAGCTCTGCCATTTCATAGTCCTGGGCAAGTTCGCTAACGTCACTGAGCCTGTTTCTGACCCTGGTAAATGGGGACAAACTGGATAGCTTGGAAGGATTGTTAAAAGAAAGCATTTGGACAGCCCAGCATCCACCCCGTGATTGGTCCTCACCCGACAGTCCGCGTTTAGTAAACACGTGTTGGCTGTACAGATG
Source organism: Neogale vison (assembly GCF_020171115.1). Classification (NCBI taxonomy): domain Eukaryota; kingdom Metazoa; phylum Chordata; class Mammalia; order Carnivora; family Mustelidae; genus Neogale; species Neogale vison. The sequence continues at coordinate 231,092,939 of NC_058092.1, read as the reverse complement.
CTTGGAAAGTCGCAACAACACGAAGGTGTCCCCAGCCACAGCCGGAGCTGCCCGGCTGTCGCCTACTTTAGGCCAGAGCCGGCTCGCGCTCTCATTTTCTCGAGCCCAGGGCAGGCCTCTCAGCTCGCAAACAAACCATTCTGAACGAATGCCTGGTGTGTTTTCACACAGACAAGGCAAAAGGTGAGCTGTTGGTTTTTTAGAACCTTGCTCAGTCCTTGGTTTCCATCGATGGTCACAGATTTTCCCCTGGTTCTAGAACCACACGAGCAGCACAGTGAACCCCAGATGGCTCTCCCTATACCCAGAAAGCAAGGTACAAGGAGCAAAGGTGTTCACCCCGCAGTTCTAGAGGGGGTGCCGAGGCAGACAGTCACGGCCCCTAGAACCCAGGAGATGGCTCTGCCCAGCACGGTACCGGGCCCAGGCACGCGGCTGAGCACGGGACAACACCGAGCTCAACGCGGGGAGCCGTCAGATTCAGCTTCCCGGGCCAGGTAACTCTCAGGTGAGCTTCAGGGAAGACATACAAGGGGACATCGGGTCTTTGCCTGTTGAGTGGGAAGGCGGCAGGGGGACGGGAGGCAGCCACGATCAGAGGGATAAAAGGAGGGAAAAGATGCTCCTGCCCCGGGCACGGGGCCCCTTACAGCCTCTTCTCAGTTTGGAAGGGGGCCCTGTTAGGAAAACTGGCATGATGGGAGCCACCCCGGTGCCCTCAGGAGCGTAAGTCCATGCTCTGAACACCGCGGGGGGCCCCCAGGCCTCCAGGCCCCACGTGGACACAAGCACACCAGGAGAGAGCGCGGAGGGGGACCAGAAATGGTCAAATCTGCACGTGAACTCAGGCAGCAACTGCTTCTTCTTTCCACTTTCCCCCCAGCTGGGTTCTCTGCCAGCAGAACTAAAGGGGAGTTTCTTATTCTTTTACTTTTACTTGTTTTCTGGGGAAAATATAAACGAGCCATGAAACAGGAGGAAGGATGCAACAAGGGGCTGGAGAGCCTGCTTCCGAATATGCGAGAACCGCGTTCGCGAGCAAGCCTCCTCACTTCCGCTGGAAAGTAATACCCATAAAAATAAGCTCGCGGAGGTGTAGGAACTCCACCTCCCCTAATCAAATCCCTTTCATCATAACGAGGTGAAAAGAGAACCAGAACCTTCCACGCGCACAGCACTCCACACTGACCCATACATAACGGCACTTGCCCCCACAGTCCCGTGAGCCAGGCAGGCAGGGATACATGGGCTGGTGTCCCCCCCGTTGGGAGATGGAAGTGGAGACACAGAGACCGTTAGCGACCTGCCCAAGGACACACAGCTGCCAGGGGTGGGACAGGGACTCAAATATAGGAGCTCGGTCTCTACACTGGGCGCTTCGTCTGGGCTGCCTCTCCCATCCCAGGGAAAACCCATCCTGGGAACTTTGCTTTCTCTGAACTGGCCGCACTGAAAACCCTTGCCAAGTGCCAGGCATAGACCGGACGGGACCAGAGAGGAAGGGAAGGGGGACAGAGCCGACCCCCAGCATACCCGTAATGAAACCCCCACTGCAGATGGCTGCTCTCGAGGCCCTGGCACGTTTTGTTGCCCTACTTTTAGAGCCGCTTCCCTATAAACTTCTGTTCTGCCAGGTCGTTTTCTTCATGCCCTTCCTTTCTCCTGAATGGTCCCATCATCCTTGGGCCGTTTTGTCATCTCAGTCAGTTGCTGTGGAAATGATTCCTGAGGTTATAAACAAGGGACCGTGCTCTCGGTGGGGGAGAGACAAAACCCAGCCACCGAGCCAGATGTCACATGCCTTGGTCACAGGCCACACTGGGAGAGACCAGAGCCCCCAACCTGTGGCCTTCCTCTTAGACTTGCTCTTCTGGCCAGGGAGAGTCAGAGACTGGACCACCAGCCTTCTGGACCTTCTCATTATGCAAAAAGTATCATGGCCTGTAAACCCAAACCATAGTCAGCTGGCGGTGGGCCCGAGTCCCAGGAGAAAGCACACACACGTGTACACGTGCTTACACACACACGTGCTCTTAACCCAGCCTCATGGACACATTGCCTGTGGCCCAGCAAGCCCCCACTTCCCATCACTGCTCTTCCCAGTAGAACTGGTCTCTCTCAGTTCCCCAAACCCTTGCAGGGTCCTCTCCAGGGGCTCCAGGGGGTGCTACCGGCATTTGGGGTGAAGCAGTTCTTGGTCATACAGGAATGTCACATGCATAGCGTCCCAGATCCTCACCAGTGGTGGCCTCTCCAGGCAGGGTGACAACAAGCACCCTCACAGACTTTCAGCCATCCCCTGCTGGGTGCTAGCCTCCTCGTAAAGCCTGCCCAGTGTGTGGGTGCTCTGCTGAATCAATCTCTCTCTCTCTCTCACGTATGGCTCCGCCCATGTCATTCCTGTGGCGTGTGCTGCAAACTCACAGGTCCTCCCTCGAGCAGTGTCTGTCTCCATAGAAATGGCAAACATAAATAACCACAGTACAAAGCAGGACGAGACCCCAGAGGCCTCAGGACTTAGCTGAGGGAACACGGCGCCCAGTGCCCAGGGTCCTGGGTTAGAGTCCCTTCACATGGGACTCTGGACTTCTGTGAGTCTCCCCTTGGGCATAACATGCAACTTGGATCTTTAAGTTTCCTTCCTGCTAAGGTATTTTTAGCTGAGTTTTTTAAGTGCTCAAACTCAGAGACAAAAAGAATGGAAGTAAAGAGAGGGACCAGCGGCCAGTTCCTGGCAGGTTTCCCAGGGGGGCGCATTTGCTCCCTGGGTCCCCATGAGCAGTGACACCCACGTGTGGAGGTCCTGCTCCACGTGCCTGGCCAACCTTTAGATGAGGGACTAGAGACAGAGCAGGGGCTGGGAGGCTCAGGGAAGCTGAGAGCCTGCTGTGGCATCTGCACATGGGTACTTCCTGACCTATTTCCTGCTCCGACTCTCCTCGGAGGAGAATGCCTGAGGCCAGGGCAGAGTGTGTGAGAAGGAGCCCCACGGGACTCACCTGCCCAGCACAAGAGGCCCCATTCTCTCCAAGAGCTCCCAGCCTGAGCTGGGGATGAGAAATCCCGTGGCTGGAGGCTGGGCGGTGGCCCACTCCTGAACCCCCAGGGTACCCTTCCTCCAGCTCCACCAACTTCAAAACCGGCCAGAAAACAATGGTGAAGACTCAACTTTTAAACATGTAAGTGATTCAGAGTGGATGAAGCCACAGAAGAAACCAGCCTCGGGACATGGCCCCAGACGTTTCCAAAGTCACTTCCAAATACTACAATGAAAACAGCTTTTGAAATGTGGCTTCAGAGTGAATCCCAGAGAAGTAAGAACAGAGAGTTCTCTGCCTTCTAACAAAGCTCCGCCCTCTTCTGGCATAAAACAGAAACCAGCACCAGGACCCTTGATTGTCCAGTACAAGGGGGGTGGGGGGGGCTTGGGACCGCAGCCTGCAGCCCTGCACACACCCTCTGCACGCTAACCTGGCTCCCGGGCTGCCCTTCCATTCCCACCTCCCCAGCCCACCCACTCCTGAAGACAGAGCTTCTCACAATGTATTTAATGTATTTAAATGTGTATTTAATGTATTTAGTGTATTTAATGCCCCCCCCACCCGGCCACATGGTCCTGTCCCAGCATCTGACACAGCCAGAAGATAACAACTAGGACAACACCGAGATCCTGATGATGATGGTGGTGGTGGTGATGCCGCTTTAAGCAAAGACAAGCGCTGAGGACAACAAACACAGCCCGAGCCGCAGCCTGCGCAGGCAAGCGGGACTCCTCAAGTCGCTTTCCCAGGACGTCCAGAGGCCAAGGAAGAGTCACGCCGCGAGGCCCCGGGAGTCAAGGACGCCCAGGGGAAACTCGGCAGGTCACGTGCTCGCCGGAGCCCTGAAGTGCGCTCGGCCCCGCTGACGTAACTATTCGAGAATTTAAAAGTCCCCAACTCGGAGGAAATGCAGTGCAGTTTTGTGGCTCATTCACGCGCCGCCGTGGACCGCCGCGGGTGACCCCGCTCGAACTCGGAAGGAGCCCCCGCGGGGGTGGCGCGGAGTCGGGCCACGGGCGGGGAGCCCCCACCCCCCTTGTGGGCGCTGACCCGGGTCCCGGACCCCAGCCGCAAGTGGGGATTCCAACGAGGGGTGGGGACCGCGGCCCCGGGTACGGACCCCAACAGCTCACCCCTGGGGGACCCCAGGTAGGGTGAGAACCCGGCCACGCACGCGACTCCAACCGCGGGGGGAGACCCCGACCGTGGGCGGGGACCCCAGCCGCGGGCGCGCACCCCGACGGGTCTCACGGACGGAGCGAGCCTCTCGGGCACACGCCCGGGACCCGCCGCTGCCCGGCAGACACACTCCTCTGCCAGCAGGGGACACAGATGCGTGCTTCGCCTCTTTCCTGCCCCGAGCCAGTGCCTCTTGGGGGAAAGCTAGAGTGAGCTCCGGCCACCACTTCCAGCACGCCTTTGTCTGGCGGCCAAGGTCCCGGGGACGGCCGTCTCCTCCCTGACCCCGGGCGCCCCTCCCGCCCGCGGCCGCGGCGCACTTACCGGCCCGGGGCGTTCGCCGATGACTCGCGCGGTGTCGCCTTCCTTCGGGGACGCGACTGCCAAAACGCCCCGAGCGGCTGAGTTTCCCGAGCCGAGCGGCGGCGCGCGGAGTGCCCCCCCTGGCCCGGCCGGGCGACGCAAACTTTCCCGGGGCAACTGCGCGGGGCGGGCGCGCGGGCGGCGCGGCCCCCGAGGGTCAGGCAAAGTTGCAGCACAAAAGGCCAATGACTGGGAGCGCGGCGGCGGCCGGGCCAGGCTCCTCCCCCAGCTCTCGGCGCTCCGAGCGGCCCGCGCGCAGCCAGCTGCTCGCGCAGGGCGCCCGCCGCGCTCTCCTCCCGGGCCAGGAATGCGCGGGGCGGGCGGCGGCGCGCCCAGGAGTCCCGGGGCCCCGGCGGCCGCGCGGCCAACCGCGCACCGGCGCAGCCGGACCCACGACGCAGCGCGGCGGGGCCGCGGCTCCCGAACGCACGGCGGGCTGCTGCCAGCACGCTCTGCGGCGTGACCACTTGTCACAGGTCTGAGTTTTTCCACGGCGCTTCCCACTACGCGGGGCAACGGCGGGGAAGGCACCGTGCGAGCCAGGCGCGGGCCACGTGTCCCAACACGGGGATCCACACATGCTGGGGAGCGGGGAGCAGGCCCCGGAAAGAGGGTGGGGACGAAACGGTGCCTCACTAGTTCCTGGAGCCAGATTCTGGCTCTTCTTTCTTCCTCTGCGTCGAGCTAACACCGCTTGACCACAGACCCTTAGAGAGCGCTGTGCTCTACAGTTTGCAAAACTCCATATGCCTCCTCTCAGGCTGTTGCACCCTCCGAAGGAGGCAGAGACTATAAACACAAACCGCTTCCCGCTGCCATGTTTCCAGGGAGCCCGTTTCTATCTGGGAGTTGTTGCTTTTATTTTTTCCCTTCTGGAGTCCCACATCAACTCTTCTGCTAATATCGACCTCATACCCAGAAGTGGCGCTTACCTGCCCCTGGTACCTCGGCAAAGTATCACCTTTCCTAGGGCTATTCCTGCGGCTAGGCAGGAAGAAGAAAAAGAACTAAGAAGAGCCTGTGGCTATATGTGGATGCCAGGCTTCCTATTTTAAGTTTGGTTTCAAGAAGCATTGCTATATTTTATATGCAGGGACCAAAGGGCAAGAGACTCACCAATGACTCAACGCTTCCTTTCTTCCTCTTAAAGAAACAGATGCCCAAGGTTTGCTGGCCCTAAATGAGAATTCTATGTAGAATAAAGAAATTGACTTTTATTACCTACCTCTAAAAAAAAAAGTTTTTTTTTAACACCATGCTTTTAAGAGCCACGTTTTTGATAGAAATTTCAGTAGATTCCTTGTTCACAATGAGTATTAATGTACCCATTTCACAAATGGGATAACTGAGACCATAATAGGCTAATTTGGTTAAATGTATACCATCCACTATTGGTAAAGTAAGAATTAGGATGCCCAGGTTTTTTTGCTTTTTCGTTTTTGGTTTTTTCCTGTGTCCTTGTGCCCTAATTCCAGGTCACACCCATTTACGGTTGAGGTATTAAGCTCAAGCACTCCAATTAGGCCAAGAACAAAGATGCATTTGAGGAGCCAACCCTTTCACATGGAACAGCCCCTCCCCACTTGCTGGGTGCACCTCTTTCATGACAAAGGACGATACCACTCTGCTTTGAAACCCACTGGTGTGGTTAGCCAGATGATGTCCCCCCACTGACAATGTCCACATCTTAATCCCCATGGGCTGTGAATATATTAATTTACAAGGCAAAGGGGAATTAAGATTATCGATGGAATTAAGGTTGCTAATCATCTGACCTTAACATAGGAAGATTATCCTAGATTATCCAGGTGGGGCCCCATGTAATCACAAGGGTCCTTGGAAGTAAAAGAGGGAGGAAGAGGAGAGGTCAGGGAGGGAGGTTACAATAGAAGCAGAGACAAAGAGAGATGTGAAGATGCTGGGCTGGCTTTGAAGGTAGAGGAAGGGCACCACGAGCCAAGAAATGTGGCAGCAGAAAAAGCCAGGACATGGACTTTTCCCTTGGACTTCCAGAAAGGAACGTACCCCCAACAATGTGATTCTAGTCCAGCAAGACCCAGATCAGATGTTTCACCTACAGAACTGTTAAGAAAATAAATCTGTATTGTCTCAAGCCATTCATTTGGTGGTAATTTATCACAACAGCAATAGGAAACTGACACAGTAAGTATCTATCTGGTCATTACTACGGTTTACTCTTCTTTGAAGGGCTTTATGGAAGTATCTTGGATTCTAGAAATAGAGACATAGAGTCTAAGATCACTCTTTGCAGGAGAATGCTCTCTGGCTGAGCAAGGCGTGTCCCCAGCCCTTCTCCAGGGCATCTCCATACTCTAACAGTGCAGTGGGGTTGGGCAGCCGGCAGGCAGACAGACCCATGGTCCAGTGTACGACATACTCTATTAGAAGATGAAGTCAAGGGGCGGCTCAGTGGGTTAAGCCGCTGCCTTCGGCTCAGGTCATGATCCCAGGGTCCTGGGATCAAGCCCTGCATTGGGCTCTCTGCTCAGCGGGGAGCCTGCTTCCTCCTCTCTCTGCCTGCCTCTCTGCCTGCTTGTGATCTCTCTCTGTCAAATAAATAAATAAAATCTTTAAAAAAAAAAAAAAAAAAAAGAAGATGAAGTCAAGAGTTCCCAACATCACAGGGGATTGAAAGTCAAATCCTGCCACCAGATAGAGATACAGCCACACTGGAAACTCTCTGCCAACCCACCAAGCCCTGGTTCCAACTACAGCCAGACACACTGGCCAGATGACAAACCTGAAGCTATGGTAAATGTGCACGGCCTGCCTCGTGCTGCTGCAGCTCTGGGTACCACCACACTGCAGATACAGACGAGGAAAGACGTGTGTGTGTGTGTGTGTGTACGCGCGCGCGCCCTCTGGCTTGGGATCCCTGGAATCTAGACAGAAAGACTGAATCACAGGCAGAAAGCATGTGCCTCAGTAGTTGCCTCCATGAGTGAGGGTCTTCACACTGTAGGAATTTTTTGGGTCTGAGGACAAGGCCAAGGCCTCTGCACAAATGTAGTCTGTCTAAGTGCTGTCAGCCGTGCTATAGTGCAGTCGCTGTTGACCTGTCTTCTGGAGTCCTGGGGTTTCTGGGGTTACCCTAAAGCCTGTCCAGGAGGCACCCGCAGCGCCTGTAACCACAGCTATTCCACTTTTATGGGCCACGCCTTTAGGTTCCACAGAAGATTTTGTTTGGAGCAAAGGTTCATTTGGAGAGAAGGGGAGAAAATGAAAATGTGCAAATGCTGCTTTCTAGGATAGAATTTGTGAGGTGGGCTCCCAGAATCCAACCTGAATCTCAAGGAAAGTGACACATCCAATGTCAAAGGCTGCGGAGTGACTGAGAAGGTATCTGAAAGGAGATTTTTTTTTTAATGTAAGTAGAGAGAACAGTTTAATGAACCCTATGTATATTACCTACTTTCAATATTATCAAATCATGGCCAGTTCTGTATCATTCACATTGCTGGTTTCCCAGCAGTGTAGCTGGGAAATGTAGCTGGTAGCTACCCGGCTTATTCTGCTACCCAGATTATTCTGAAACAAATCCTAGATATCATCATTTTATCAGTTAATAGTTCTGTTTGAATCTCCAAACAGATTGGGAAGAGAATCTGGGAAGAGAATCTTTGAAAGCTATTTATTTATTTATTTTGCTCTCTCATCCTCTCTGAAAAAGGACCGACTATAATCTGTAAATATTAATGAGAGACAACCACAAACACCAGATCTCTGGTCTGAAACTCAGTGCACATAAGACTCACTGGGTTATTGTTAAAATGCTCCCAGAGATTCTGTTCAGGAGATCTGGAAAGGGGGGCGTGTCTCAAGAACATACATTTTACTTTTTTAAAAATATTTATTTATTTATTTGATAGAGATCACAAATAGGCTGAGAGGCAGGCAGAGAGAAAGAGAGGGGGAAGCAGGCTTCCCACTGAGCAGAGAGCTCGACGAGGGGCTCGATCCCAGGACCCTGGGATCATGACCTGAGCCAAAGGCAGAGGCTTTAACCCACTTGAGCCTCCCAGGCGCCCTAAGAATGTACATTTTCGCAAGCAGATTCTGGGTGGAGATGCCTTCCAAACCACACTTGGAGAAACTCTGAAACTAAGGTTTCATGGCAGGAGTCACTGGTTGTCTCCAAAACTGCTCTTCCCTCTCCGTATTGACTTACTTGCTTATACTCAAAACAATTCACGTAGGTGTGGTGACGTGACACACCCTTAGCCAGTGAGACAGGAAGGCAAGTCAGCTGGGCTTATGGTAACATTCCCCTCACTCTTTAGAGAAAACACAAGATGGCCTATCTCCTGTCCAGATGTCCTCCTGCCTCTTGGCATTGTCTTGAGGGCACATCACCTGGCCACAGCCAACTTGAAACAATGAAGGGGATGTCTGCCAACATGCTCCGTGTGGGTGTAAGGGAAGATGAAATGTGCTAATGAACCATTCACCCTTAAAAGTGCCCTGTCTCTGGACTCCCTGCCCGGTGAGATGATGGACCTATTATTGCTGACGTTTCCATGCATGGAGCTGTCTGTTACTTCCACCCAAAGTAGGAACGGTCCACTGTGATGTTGAGAAGGGGTCCTTTGGTAGATACTAGACTTAAGGCTGCAGAAAGCTATGAAAAACCACAGAGCAGATAGAAGATCATTTGCCAAGGGAGTCTTCTGGAATCCCAAAGGGAAATTGGTGCCTAGGAAATGCCCCCAGCCTTGTGCACTAAAGAAAGATTTGGTATATGTCTGCAGTTTAATACTCTGTTGTGGCAAAAATATTTTGCTTTAGCTAAGAAGTGACAAGCCAGATGAAAACAGGAAGCCGGGCTAGAAACCTGTGCCCAAATTTGCCTGACACATCAACACCTGCAAACTAATAAAATATTCACGAGCATCGGCAATCATTGTTCCAGGTCCTCATGGGGTGTCAAAATGTGTAAGACAGGAAAGATGGGGACGCCTGGGTGGCTCAGTTGGTTAAGCGCTGCCTTCAGCTCAGGTCATGATCCCAGGGTCCAGGGACCGAGTCCTGCTTTGGGCTCCTTGCTCAGTGGGGAGCCTGCTTCTCTCTCCTCCTCTGCCTGCCTCTCTGCCCGTTTGTGCGTGCTCGCGTGTGCATGCTCTATCTGACTAATTAATTAATTAATTAATTAAAAAATAAAGACAGGAAAGATGGTCTCATGCTGGAGAGGTAAGAAGCAGGCATGCAGAACCAGGAACACAAGCAGATAACAGGCTCACTGGTGCTTAAAGCAGGAAAAATGAGAGGGTGCAGTGAGTGTATTAGAATTTATGTCAGTAGACTGAAAGGAACCTTCATTCTATCCAAGGACTTGCTTCTGCTGCACCAGACCAAGTGTCCCCTCGCTGGATCGCCCGTGTCATGGTCTGATACAGGGAGAAATCTGGGAAACAAGGCTGGAGACTAGAACTACGGCAGGGCCGGCTGGTTCACAGATGGGCAGTTTGTGATGTCTCCCCAGACAAAGAACACGCTAGATCTTTGCTGGGGTTGTGCATCGAAATGGAAGTTCATGTATCTGACTTGTTGATGGGCTCCTGAGGACAAACTCAGAAACACCGAGCTCCTGAAGGATAGCATGTTGTCTTTGCAGAATACCAGGACACCACATGTAGCCAGGAAATCTACATTTTTGTAAACTCAAGGAGTTTCATTCAGTCGATCAAAATGGCTTATTAAGTAGCTGCTGTGTGGGGGCCCTGTGCAAAGTCAGATGCCTCGTGGTCCCTGTGCTCCCCCTGACTCCCAGAGCCAGATGAGGGGACAGCTACGACATGAAAGGGGCAGAAAGGGAATATTCGATCAGCCCTGCTAGAGGTACGGGGAGACTTTTCCAGAAGAGGGAATACTTAAGCAGAGTTTTAGAGGACAAGGAGATGTTACCATGTTCAGATTTCTCATATGAGGATATTTTAATAATTATGTATTTTTATAAATACATATTTATATTTTATAAATATATTTTTAAAGATTTTTTATAAATATATATTTTTAAAGATTTTTAAAATATATTTTTTATAAATATTTTTTATAAATATACTTTTTAAAGATTTTATTCATTTATTTGATAGAGAGAGATCACAAGTAGGCAGAGCTGGAGGCAGAGGGAAAGTGAGAGGCAGGCTCTCTGCTGAGTAGAGAGCCCAATGTGGGGCTCAATTCCAGGACCCCGAGATCATGACCTGAGTCAAAGCCACAGAATTAACTGACTGAGCCACCAGGTGCCCCTAATAATCATGCATTTAAAGCATATTAGGAACGAAACATAATTAGCACCCCACGCCCATAACGTCTTAGACATTGCCTAGGACAAAGCAAAGTAATACACGGAAATACAAATGAAGCACTATAAGGGAAAACGGTATGTAGGTAATGATACAAGTGGTCCACGGATAAGGCCAAAGTCTTCGGGGTGGTACATGCCCAAAGGACACTGCTGAAACCCTGAACTAAGAAAAAAAGGAAAGTGGACAGAAGAGAAATAGACTGTTCTGGATCATGAGAATTAAATCCGTTCTTGACTATACCTAGGAACGTTTTGTGATAACAAAGTCTATGATCAACTCATTCAACAAATGTTCCTGGAGCACCTGCAGTATTAGGTCCTCCTCGGTCTGGGAGAGAGAGTTGAGGACAGAATTAACCAACTCCGGGCCTTCCAGATAAGTGCTGGGGGCCACCTACAGTGATTAGCAGATGAAAGACAAAGGGCAGATGAAAAACAAAGGTTAGGGCCCTGCACTGTTGTAATCATCTTCTTTTATTTATTTATTTATTTATTTATTTTTTAAAGATTTTTTTTTAAGCCTATTTCACCATTTTATTTTTTTTCCAATTTATTTATTTTCAGAAAAACATTATTCATTATTTTTTAATGCCTGTGCCTTGTCTCGTGAACCAGAGTCCTGGTCTGCTTGAGGGCAAAAAACCGAGTCTCCCGCACTCCCCGCCCTGACAGTGAGCTTCGTCCTGTCCCACTGTGCTGACTCTCAGCCCAGGGCTCATCCCTGCCACCTTGGCCCTGTCCTGGCAGAGGAGTCCCCTCCTCGGGGACCAGCCTCCCTGAGCCCGTCTGCCCAGGACCTCACTGCACCTTCAGGCCTGTCTTTCTTCAGCAAGGCAAACCTCAGGCCTTCACCCAACCCCGAGAAACCCAAATCCCCAAAGCATGTTCACCTAGAGGGCTGTCCCTTCGACCGCCAGCTTGGAAGGGTGGCAACAGACCATGCCCATGATGGCTTCCTCTCTGCCTTCCCCACTTAACAGTCAGATAAAGGAATCCAAAAGGGTGATTGAAATACTTTTTTAAATGACTACCATCATATTCACTACCGTTTGTGAGCATCTGACACCCAGCTGGCGCTCTGCTCAATGGCTTTCTCTCTTCTCTCGTTTCATCCTCCCATGGGGCTTTGCGGCTATTGTCCTCAGCGGACAAAGGAGGAAACAGCCTTGGAGGTCTCTTGCCCCAGCTCGCACCTGGCAGAACCATGTTCACATACAGGCTGTGCGTCTACGAACCCAGGCTCCTAACCAGCCCGCAGTGACGAAGAGCGAAGCTTCACGTTATTTTTTTTTTTTAAGATTTTTTATTTATTCATTTGACAGAGATCACAAGCAGGCAGAGAGGCAGGCAGTGAGAGAGAGGAGGAAGCAGACTCTCTGCTGAGCAGAGAGCCCAATGTAGGGCTCGATCCCAGGACCCTGAGATCATGACCTGAGCCGAAGGCAGAGGGTTTAACCCACTGAGCCACCCAGGCGCCCCGCTTCACGTTATTTTTACATACTCCGAGCCTGTGGGCAGAAAATACGCCACCAGGTAGCCAGGACCAGTGGCCGGCCTGTCATGTGAGTTCAGCCCTCATACTCATAAAATAAGTTCTGCTTCACTAGTAAACTCTGAGAAAGTTTATTGTTCTTCTTTGTTAGTTTTTTCTAGAAGGAGTCACTGCTTTGGGCTTCTCAGAAAAGTCCTCACATTCCATGAAGGGCTGTCCAAGCAGCGAGGTACATTCCTGGGCTGCAACGCATCAAAACTTAGTTGTATGGGCGGAGAGAAATATTTGTAGGCGGGATTCAGGCCTTTGAAAAATTCGGCCATTACCTCCACCCATGCTAAGATGAAATGTCAGCCGGAACCCAAAATACATGCAGGAAATGTCTGGGGGCAGCTCTCCACATGACTTCTTAGCCTCATCTAGACTTTCTAGATGGGGCCTTGGAATTTTCCTGGAGTGCACACAAAGCCTACTTCACACACGGGCCCACATTGCCTGAATGTGTGGTCAGCTCAGCCCACATTTGAACTTGGCCTTGTCCTAACTGTATATGATTGATTAAATGGGAAGCAAAGCTCTGCCCACTGGACTGTCTTCTTGGGCAGAAAAATGATCTCCAGGGGTCAGAGTCCAATATTGGTGTGATATCGGGGTAAGAGTGAAAAAATAAAACATTTGAAGGTTAGCCACGATATATCTGGAGGGTCTAGAGGGCTGGGAGTGAGGGGTGGTCACAAGGCATGGCTGAGTCTACGCGGCTTCATTCTACGATTAGAATGATGACGTAGATATCTTATCTCCCCACGAGACAAGCATCTGAAGCCCCAGTCTTTGAATTGCTTCTATGTCCTTTAGACTAGCAGTTCCCGAACTTTGTTGCCCAATAGAATCCCCTGGGGATCTGTAACATTACCCTGTCCCTGGGGCCCATCCTTCTATCAGCTAAATCAGAAACTCTGGCGGTGGCACCCAGGCATCAGTATTTTTTTTTAAATCTCACTAGGAGATTTCTGCGTGCAGCCAAGGTTGGACACAGCACCCCAGATCCTTGTTACTCACAGGGTGGCCCAGGAACTCAGCAGTGTCTGCAGTCCGAGGTGTGAACGAGTCCCTGAGCACCTTCTAGAGCACTGATTCTGACTCAGTGGGTCTGGGGTAGGGCCTGAGGTTCTGCCTATCTGAAAAAGGCTCACGGGGCTATTGAGGCTGCTGGGATCAGGATCCACATCGTGAATGGCAAAGCCCTAGAGCGGCGGTGCTCCAGGGACAGCTCGGCCCTCTAAGGGACCTTCGGCAGAGTTGGGGGACATTTTCGATCATCCCAACTTGGAATATGCCACAGTCATTTAGGACGACTGAACATCCTACCACGTTCAGGACAGTCCACCCCAGTGATGACCCAGGCCCCAGTGTCAACGGTGCTAAGCCTGAGAAACCCTGCCTCAAGCACCCAGCTGAAGATTCGGCTGGAACAAATGAATAAATGGACGAGTGACTGGCTTATCACCACAGTGATTCTGTTGTGTTGTCAAATTAACCTGGCCCACAGAGAGCTTTTAAGGGATGTATCAAATACACGTGCCCTCTAACCGTCAGACATGATACAGTCACTCTACAAACAGCAGTGGAGTCCTCACTGTGCACAGCCCGCTGTGCTAAGAACCAGGCCCACATCCCGTCCTCAGAGGCCTCACTCTCCAAAGGTGACAGACATCCACCGAGGACGCGCCTGTGCCAGCCCCGAGCTGCACTACCATACTGAATCCTCCAGAGGTAGGTACTCATGTTATGCCCATTTTACAGATGAGGAAACTAAGGTCTGAAGTGACTAAGCAATCTGACCGAGGTCCTAGAATGAGTAAGTGACAGATCTGAACCCAGATCTGTCCAGCTCAAGAGCCCAAAGCTCTACTGTAAGGGATGAAATCCTAGACGATAAACTGTAGCACATTTGTCTGTGTCTCAAATCGCGGTCAGGTTACAGAAAAGACTCTTGCTACTGAGGCAGGGGAAGGGAAGAGGTGTCCTGCAGAGCTGGAGCAGGAAGAGGGTTTCACAGACACTCCATTTGCCTCTCTGGTCTCTTGAACAAGAAGGTGGTCCCTAGAGGGCTGACGCGGGGTGGGAGGTGCAGGGCAGGCGGAGGGTCCCCCTGAAACCAGAGCTGATGCGTCTGCTCGGCACCTCCCAGCCATGTTGGAGCTCTTGCCTGCAACGCCTGTGGAATCCGGGCCTGCCTCTGTGTTTACACGTTTCTCCACATTTTATGTCAAAGGAAAAGGGAAGAGAAGAGAAGGCACAAATGCCCTTACTTGGATTTGTAGAGCTGATGGTTTTTCAGGACAGGGGGAAGGTTCAGGAAGATGTGAACACCTCCCACATCGCATCGGGTCAGAGTTCCCGAAAGCAGAATGCAAAGGAAGGTCCTGAAGAACCCAAACGGCCCCCACAGGGGACATCTCTGCAGAAGAATCACCCTCCACTGAAGATAAAACAGGAACGAGATAGGAGGTATAAACCTCAATTCATCACAGAGCCTGGTGGTTTCTAGTGGATAAACTTCCTATCCTTGTGCAAAAGCAAAGCTAAACCCTGCCATGTTGGGGAAGAGGGTTTTCTCTCCAGGCGCCTGGCTGGCTCAGTCAGAGGAACATGGGACTCTTGATTTCTGGATTATGAGTTCGGGCACCACGTTGGGTGAGGTGATCACTTACAGATAAAATCTTTAAAGGGGCACTTGGATGGCTCAGTGGGTTGAGCGTCTGCCTTCGGCTCAGGTCATGATCCTGAGGTCTTGGGATCAAGCCCCACATTGGGCTCCTGCCCAGCAGGCAGTCTGCTTCTCCCTCTAACTCTGCCCCTCCCCACCAACTTGAGTGTGCGCTCTCTCTCTGTCTCTCATTCTCTCACAAATAAATAAATAAAATCTTTAAAAATTAAAAAAAAAACAGAAATCTTTACAAAAACAGTATTTTACCTCCCAAGCTCTTATGACTCAACTGTTTGTAAAGAAATTTAGAGAGAAACCACCCTGAACGCTTCCTAGAAAACCGCTCATACAGAAACACTCAGCTAGGAGACCACGCTCATGTTTTCACAGAACTTGCTCTTGAACTTTCGGTCCGAGACTGCCCTCCCCACCCGCATCTGCACCCTCCCCAGATTGTGGCAAATTAGAGAATCCGTGAGCTCTCGTCCAGCTCACGTTTCACAGAGGCTTGGCCGCACTCATCCTGCAACTGCCACAGCCGCAAGCGAAGGGAAAGCCAGCGCCAGGCGGCCGCTTACTTTGCAAAAAAGCCGGAGCGAGCCTGCCTGTGTTGCTTTCTCCGTGCCGACCTGAGCACAGGATTCCTTTCAGCCGTGACCAGCCGCTGAAGGAAACAGTCTGTGACGTCAGTGCAAACCCGGCTCACCTGGGCAGCTTTCCGGGCTTGGCAAGGGTGATGCTTCCTCACCACCGTCCAGCGGGTTTGTGGAAAACAACCCTGGTCTTGAGGCCAGAAGAACTGCACTCAAGAGGAGTCGGACTAGTGATCTGAGAATATGCTGTGTGTCCTTAAGGAAGTCACACACCTTCTCTGGGTATCGGGTTTCTCATCTGTAAAACGAGGAGGCTGAAGGTCCCAAAGTCCTTCCGGTTGTGCTGTTTCATGACTGCGAATCCCTGCAGCCAGGCATGAGGTCACACCCGTCTCCAAGGGTGAGCACCCCTGCTCTCATGACTCGGGAGGCAGAGTCAGACATCCTTCCCAGGTGGCCCGGAAAGGCATTCTGGCCTGGAGCTGAGACCTCACACCGTGGCCTGTACTCCCTGCTCCCCCAGACTCTCACTTTCTGCCAACGCCGGCCATGCATGTTTGAATTCCAGAGGTTTGGTCACCTGCCAGGAAGGGTCTCCTCCTGTGGCCATCATGCTATGCTATGCTGTCTGGCTGTTAGGCAAGGACAGAGAGCTTGCAGCCCTGCCCCTTCCTCTAGGAGGTTTGGGATGGGCCAGCAGCTCAAAACGTGGTGCCAAAAGTGAGGGCAATCTGTCCCATAAGATGCGTTTGGGGCTTGCGTCCCGGTGGTGTAGCCCCAGCTGGCTTCACCCACACAGACGCTCCCTCCCTCCCACAAATGTTAGGTTTCAGCTTCTTTGCAGCCACTCTTGGCAAGAGGTTAACCCCAAAGCCCGAGTTCCCCAAGGAAAAGAATGCATTCCCCATGTATGCTGGATGGCTTGACCTTGCATCAGATATAATGTTGCAACATAGAAGCCACCCGGTAGGGAGGCTGGTGGCTCCGGGATGGGAGGTATCTTTAGATGGTGGTGACCCGATCCCAAGAATCCAAAGCAGATGCAAATGAACTTCAGCAAATTTCAGCTAGCCCAGGTGTCAAAACACAAGTTTACCAGTAACCTGCCTTGATGATAGTATTAGCTTCATTCAAATTATGACGGTAACAATGATACTAACAATAGAAGCAATTATCCCTGATCTTTAAGTAATTACTGCATGCCAGGCAGGCACTCTGCTAAGCTCTTTTTTTTTTTTAAAGATTTTATTATTTATTTGACAGACAGATCACAAGTAAGCAGAGAGACAGGCTAAGAGAGAGGAGGAAGCAGGCTCCCCACTGAGCAGAGAGCCCTATGTGGGGCTTGATCCCAGGACCCTGGGATCATGACCTGAGCCGAAGGCAGAGGCCTAACCCACTGAGCCACCCAGGCGCCCCTCTGCTAAGCTCTTTACACACATTAGTTTTGTGCAATCTCCATAATATGTTCATGCGGTAGACCCTTGTGTTATACACATTTTACAGGCAAGGACACTGAGGCTCAGAATGGCTAAGGAACTGGCTTAGAAGCTAATGGCAGAGCTGGAAGTGAGACCCAGCGCCTGCCTCTCAGTCCTGTCTGACCCGATTTTCCAGGACAGGAAGCCACCAACTCACCGGATAGTCACTCGGGTTGAATTATTCAGCAAGTGCTTATGGAGTGCCCACTGCCTGCCACGCAGAGTATCAGATGCTGGGGAACCAAAAGCCTTGTTTGCAAGTCTAACATTCCCAAAGAAACAAGATCGTGGCTTTTTCTCTTGGCCACCAGCCAGGACCCCACCCTCCTCTGGAGATGATCAAACTTGTATCCAAGGAAGCACCCCTAAACAGAGGATTCAGAATCGTGACCCCAACTCCTCATCCCATGTGGGAGAATACAGAGTCCCAGGGAGCGGAAGGAAGTATAGTCCCCTGGAGAAGGCACAGGGAGTAGACAGGACCTACTGAACAACCTGATCCCTTCGGAGCATGTGAGCACTGAACTTGGAGTCACCAACTCGCGTGCTGGTATTACCCGCAGCCGGTCAACCCACCCATCCGTTGACCCCGACCATCTTCCCAGCCTGCATGCAGGTTCAGCTCTCCTCTAAGGAAAGAGACCTTGACTTCCCTTCTAAGCACCCAGGCTGGGTGCATTTGCTGGGTAAGTGCTGAGCCAGTGGTGGGGATGGAGCTGCCTGCCGGCTTCCGTGCCCCTCAGGGACCTTGCTCCTGGGCTCTCTGAGAGCTGTCAGGCCCCAGCTCTGCAATAGTCACAGCTACTGGCTACTGAAAGCTGGCTCGGGGTTCCTAGGGGGCTCAGTGGGCTAAGCCATGGACTGTTGGTGTCAGCTCAGGTCATGATCTCGGCGTCAGGAGATCGAGCCCTGCATCAGGTTCCACACTCAGTGTGGAGTCTGTTTGGGTCTCTCTCTCCCTCCCTTTCTGCCCCTCCCTTCTGCATGTTCTCACTTGCTCTCTCTCTCTCTCTCTCTCAAAATAAACAAATAAATCTTAAAAAAAAAAAAAAAAAGAAAGAAAAAGAAAGCTGGCTTTGTGCTGAGTGTTCTGTGTCTTGCCTCCTATAACCTCCATTCAGGGCGCTGGGTGGCTCAGTTGGTTGGGTGTCTGCCTCCGGCTCAGGTCATGATCCTGGGGTCCTGAGATCAACTCCCGGATCGGGCTCCCTGCTCAGGGTGGAGTCTGCTTCTCCCTCCACCCCTCCCCTGCTTGTGCTCTCTCGTTCTCTCTCTCAAATAAATAAATTTTTAAAAACTAATAAAAAGCAAGCACCTCTTTAACTCCCCAGAGACATCAGCAGCCCCCATGTACCCATGAGGAAGCCGAGGCTTAGAGTAGTCACTTGGCCAACCAACAGGGCCTGAGAGTGGAGATGTGTATTTGCACTCAGGTGGCCTAACATGCCCCCATCCCTCCGGTCTGCTTTCCTCCTCAGCCTCACTCTGGTCCCTCCCGCTCTGGCCCTCCTGACTGATGTGGGGCAGCATCGGGGACCCAGTCTCCCTGCTTCCCCGGGGTGGGGACTCCTGGGCTGAGACACAAGTCCACCACGCACTGTGGTTCTCTCGTGGCTCACCCTCCCCTCTCCCAGGGCATAGATGCACCCCCTCCCCTGAGGTTTCTGTTCCAAACACACCCTGCCCATTTTGAAAAAGGAAAGGGCATTAAGAGTATCAGTACTCAGGGACGCCTGGGTGGCTCAGTTGGTTAAGCAGCTGCCTTCGGCTCAGGTCATGATCCCAGCGTCCTGGGATCGAGTCCCGCATTGGCCTCCTTGCTCTGCAGGGAGCCTGCTTCTCCCTCTGCCTCTGCCTGCCATTCTGTCTGCCTGTGCTTGCTCTCTTGCCCTCTCTCTCTGATAAATAAATAAATAAAATCTTAAAAAAAAAAAAAAAGAGTATCAGTACTCAGACCTGTGCCAGTGCCTTCCCTGGAAACAGAAACACTTTCACAGTCAAGGTCTGAATCATCAGGCTGCTAAAATATTTAACGCTGAACGATTTAACAAGCCCTGAGAAGAAAGGGGAGGGAGGTTGCGTGGCAGTTAGCTGGGGCCTTCCGACCCCCCATGCTTCTGGGCAGCCTCTCTGGCCCTGCCAGCTTCTCAGCACAAGAATGGGGCAGACAGGGCAGGCAGAATGCCAGTACCTGCCCTGAACCCATTTCTGCCCCACGCAGGTGGGGCCAGCAGAGAGACGTGGGCAGGGAGGTTAAGTGCCACTGCTTAGAGCTAGTTGACTGGATTCCCTGAGGCCTCCGCACCAGGCCTGGGCATGAGGTCATGCTGGCTAAGCCAGGACCTCTGGCTGGCCGGGGTTAACTGGCTTGGCTCAGGGGCTCGAGACGCCTCTTGCTGATCTGTGCTGCTGTGACTGTACGCCAGGTTCTACTCCGGACACAGAGCTCCCTGGCTTTGCCACTTGCAGAGCCAAGGGCGGGGGGAACGAGCGCTCACTCACCGCCCACGAGCGCCCTAGCCCCGGCTGGGCTGCACATGTAGAACCTTCCAGAATCCACACCGGCTCTGATGGTGATGATTCATCTCACTTGGATACGTGAAGAAACAACGTCTCCGAGTTGGGCTCTCCCCTGCAGAAGCCACTAGCCCTGTGTGGCTTGTCCGACTTCATTTTTAAATAATCAAAGTTCAGTGCAATTCATAGTTCATTTCCTCCGTGGCCCTGAATCCACCTCGCCCTGAAACTGACGCTTGATTTTCAAGGGTCCCCATTTCAGGGGCTCAGGAACCCCATGTAGCGAGGGTCAGCCATACTGGAGAGAAGAGATAGAGAACATTCCTATCACTGTAGAAAGTTCTAGTGGACGGCGCTGTCGCAGAGAGTAACCTCGCCAAGATTCCACCTGGCTGATAAGTTCATGATCAGGGGTCTAAGCTGAGCTCTGAAACACCTTCCAGAAGAGAGGTTCTAGCCCCCCAGCTCCAGCTCTTATGAGCTCTCTGCCCTTGAGGAAGCCATACCGCATGCCCGAGCCTCCCCTTCCTGCTCTGCTACGGGGTCCACGAACAGCTCCTCCTGAGGGGCTGGATTTCTCTGACAGAGAAGGAAGGTGCTGGGTGTGGAGGTACTTTGGGCCAGAAGGAGGCCTGAGTGAAAGGAGACTCACGGCGAGCCCTCGTTCTGTGTCAGGCATCCCGAACAGAGTGGCTCATGGAGTCCTAACGATGCTGGGAGAGTGACGAGCCCCTGTTCTGCAGGGGAGCAAACAGGCCCAGAGGGCGACGCCCCCGGTCACAGAGCTAGAACTTGAGCTGGAGCTTGAGGTCTGTCAAATTCTAGGACCGTGCTTACTCCACCCTAGAACTAAGAATTCTTCTCTCAAAGCCTAGAAGCGGGTGCGGGGCGGCTGGCCTGGCTAGAAAGAGCAGCCCCTCCCTGTGGAAGGGCCCTTGACTCAGTTCAGGCATCAAGGGCGAAATCTGCCAGCAGAGGCCACTGGGGTCCAGAATCTGGTCCTAGCTCCCTACCAGTTGGCTTCCTGTCCCTTCCCTATTCTGAGCCTCAAGGAGAATGCCCCCGAGCTTCCTTCCTGCAATCAACAGCCAGAGTCCAAAATACCCATTTCTCAAACCCCGCTGCACCCAGGGCCAGGCCGTAGGGCTTCCGCCAGTGGCCGTAATGAGAGGTTCCAGAAGAGCAGCCAGCTCAGTGCGGACACATTCATTTGGAAAATCACCACCCAGCTCGGAAACAAGTTTCTCAAGTGGCGGCGAGCGGCTCCTCCCCACCTTGGTCCAGGTGCCACAGGGCAGAGCAGCTCCGAAACCCAGAAGAGCCAGAAGCCACAGCAGGAAATCCAGCCCCGGCCACCCTTTGTGCGGTGCCCTGTAAGCACGGTTTCTGGCTTTCCAAAGTGACCTGGTGAGAGCTTGCAAAGGACAGCTTCACCTCCAGGAAAATGCATTTCAATTATGGAACACAAAAGCTTCCAAACATCAAGGCTATGTTTTAAAAGGCCCTTTGACTTTTATACGTGATGGCTCACAATGACTAGAGCTGTCGATAACACTATAAATCCACGTCATCAGTAGAGGCTTTAGCTCCTATGGACCTCTGAATCCTGTAACAAGCTCCTTTTGAGCCCAGCAAGGTTACACAAGACAGACGTGTAGCTGTAGACAGGCCGAACTGCTGGAAACAGCCCTTCTCCGGTGGCAGCCCCCCTCTTCCCGCAGGATCTCTCACTATTTCATTTCGGGACCATGGCCGTGTCTTCCCTTTGCTTAATTGCCAGGATGCTTATAAATACATACATTTGAAATTAGAAAGGTACCATTTTTATTACACACCGACCATATGCCAGGCACGATAGCGGGTGCTTTGGAAACATTCCAAGCGTACCCTAATTCCAACCCTAACACAGAGTGTTTTTGGTTTTTGGGGGGTTTTCCCATTTTACAGGTATGAGAGGACTGAAGAGTGAAGCCGTTCATCCAAGGCTGTTGAGCCAGTAAGATACTGGTGGGATACGAACGGGTCTGTCTTACTCTACATTCTCCCGGTTGGAGAGAACTTTGCTCCAGGTCATGGGAGTGCCTGAGCTCTGCCGGGCTCTGCCACAGCCCAACACTTCTCAAAAAGAAGTTTAAAATGATCTAAACAAAGTAATACAAATGCAAACCCAGAAGGATCTCGGTGGAGAGAGGGATCCGTTGTCCTGGTTTTATCTACTAAGAGACCTATGCTTGAATCCTTCCCCGCCACCCCTTTCCTTAATTTACACAGCTGTGGCCATCCTCGAAACCTTATTCTTAAACTCCAAAACACGGTGTCACAGCTGGTAATTTTAGAAGGAGGAGGGGAGAGAGGGAAGAAGTGGAGAGCAAGCGTGGGAGGAAGGTTAAGGATGACTCTAGCACGGCTCTGAGGCCCGGCGGGGACTTCCTCGGCACAACACCCATCACCTCCCTCTGTTCTCTCCCTCTCCTGACCTCCTTCAACTTTTCAACCCAAGTCCTTCATGGTTTAGCTTAGGTCTGCACTAGGACCCCAAGTATCTGGAAGTAATTTAATCCTCTCAAAATGCACTACGCATTGGAAAGGATAGCTTTCCAACCATTTCCCCAAATGGAAAAGAAAAAGACCACTGTAAATAAATATTCAGCAAAAGCAAGCTTGTGGATATCCAAGACAAGTCCGGCATACAGCCCTCACCATCCATGGTATGGCATCAGAATATTCAAGTCTAGATTTTCCATTCACAAGGAAGAGAGTCATATATGTACAAAGTTGAAATCTATTCAAGTACTTTTTGTAGAACAGTCTAAAAATAAATTGAGGCTGCCTGCAGGCCCCCGGCTCTTCCAGAGGCAGAGACCACACAGTGGTAGAAATCAACACCTGCTTCCCAGAACTGGGCACGCATATACCCGTCAGGTGTGGGGGACGACAAAGCCACAGGATACCCAAAGTGTATCCACCAGAAGTGCCAAGTGGGCTTCAAAATCGGGGAAATAAAGCAGTAAACGTACTCGTGCTCCTAAACATCTTACATGTATATGAGATTGGGTTCTCATACTATCCTGTCCCCGAGGTAGAGAAGAGACATTTCTAAGATACTGAACCTGATCCATGGTATCAGCTCTATTCAGGTCAAAAGAAATCTTCAAAATTCAATAAATTC
Organism: Neogale vison; assembly: GCF_020171115.1. Classification (NCBI taxonomy): domain Eukaryota; kingdom Metazoa; phylum Chordata; class Mammalia; order Carnivora; family Mustelidae; genus Neogale; species Neogale vison. Next base: position 231,070,069 of record NC_058092.1, on the reverse strand, counting down.
AACAGATGCATGTCACCTGATAACCAAGAAGAGACTAGAAACTTTGGTTTTGGTTTGCTTTGCTCTTCCTGGGGCAACTCCATACACCATCTCACAAACTTCCAGTTGAAGCAAATCACTGTGAGCTACCCAGGAGGGGGTAAGAAAGAATTCACTCCCCTCAGTCATTAAGATATTTTCCCAGATGAAGAATTCGGCACGAGGAAAGAAAGCAGCCGGGTTGGAACCTTGCCCCAAGGAGAACAGTCTCCACAGGAGGGGACATGGCGGCCGTTCAGGTCACAGCACGAGAACAGGCCACACCACAGAAAGGTACCCGGGAACAGCCAGTGAGCACTAGAATGTGCCAGAATTGTGCTGGAACCGATGATCTCAGCCCTCACAGCAATCCCATGAAGCAGGGACAGATGTCCTCCCCATTCTACAGATGGGAAAACTGAGCTTACAGATGTAATTAACGGGCAGAGCTGTGGTGTGAATCTGGGGCCCCTGCTTTGAAATTTATCCCCATCCAGCTCTTGGCAGTGTCTACCCGTTGTGTGGCCTCTTAACTGACCCCAGGCCACTGCTGAATTTCACCTTCACAGACAACACCTGCTCTTCCCCAGGATGTGTGCCCCCTGGCCTGGGCTGAACTCTCTCTGAGGCCCGCCAAGGTCCACTACACAGCTCCCTTGTGGCCGAAGGATTCACCAGAGGTCCTAAGCCTCCTCCCCGCAAGGCAAGAAGTGTTTCCAACGTTTATGTTTAACTTGTAGGAATAAGGGTGCTAGGCAGAGAGATGTGGGCATTTGGGGTCCCCATGGGAAGGCTTGGACCTCATTGTTGACAGGTGTCAGAGCTCTGGGAGGGGGAGTGGTGTCCAGTGGAGCAGCCCCTCACCACTCGTGGCTGTTGACTACTTGGAATGTGACTGATCCAAATCATGCACCGCGGCTATAAAATACACACCAGCTTTCAAAGACTTCGTATGAAAACAAGAAGGTAGAATTTCAAATTAATCATCTTTATATCAATTACTCATTAAAATTTTAATATTTGTGATATACTGGGTGGAATAGAATATGTTACTGAAATTCATATTACTGTTCCTGTTTAGTTTTGAGTGTGGCCTGTAGAAAACTTCAGCTCACATACGCGGCTCGCGTCCTATTTCTGTTGGACGGAGCTGGTCTCTATCTTCCGGGAGACCTCTGATGGTCTACCAAGCCTAAGCTGGAATCTGTGGCCGCTTATTTGCCCGGATGTCACTGCCCCCGTAATTCCCCCAGAGGGAGGGGAGTTGAAGGTCACCCCACTTGGCAGGCTGGGGCAGAGGGTCCATTCGGAATTCTTTCTGGAAATCCTCAGCCAGTGCGATGGGGGCAGGCATTTTTCCCAAGAGCCCAAAGGACAGGAAAGGCCAGCCCGCCTCTGTCAAGGACCAGGGCAGTGCATGTTCTGGAGCCAAATGATCTAACCAGAAGTCGACTGTGAGTCACACATGCAAACCACGAATGCCAGAGTCACATATGTAATTTTAAAAGTTTTGGTAGCCACATTAGAAATAGGGGAAAGAAACATGTGAAATGGAATTTAATAATATATTCTCACCCAAGATACCTGAAATATTATTTTAACATATACCAGCATAAAAACTATGAATATGAATGATGTGTTTTATGTTCTTTTTTTTTTTTTTTTCCCATACAAAGTCTTCACCCGCCGGGATGTATTTTGCACTCACAGCACCCTCGCAGGGGACGAGCGGCTGCCAAATTGAGAGCGTCTGAGAGTCTACCCCTTAGCAGGCCCTCCATCAGGGCGAAGGGAACCCACCGAAATGTCCGCTGCTCAATGAAGTGCTAAGTCAGACACCTTCAGCCACGAAGACAGGTTTGCCTAATTCTGATGGCAAAGGGAAAGAGCACTGTGCAGATATTTAAATAGAGAAAACAGTGGCTGAAAATACACATCATAAATACCAGCCATCATTTAGGTGGTGAGGTTGTGGCCTTTTCTCTCATTCCTTATACTTTTCTATTTCTTACAGAGTTCTAATACTAATTTAGAAATTATGATTTAAAATGTTTAAGCAGGGGCGCCTGGGGGGCTCAGTGGGTTAAGCCTTTGCCTTCGGCTCAGGTCATGATCTCAGGGTCTTGGGATCAAGCCCCGCATCAAGCTCTCTGCTCAGCAGGGAGCCTGCTTCTCTTCCTCTCTCTCTGCCTGCTTGTGATCTCTCTCTGTCAAATAAGTAAATAAAAACTTAAAAAAAAAAAAAAGATTTCATAATAAATAAATAAATAAATAAATAAAACGTTCAAACAATTAGAACAGTCAGCCCTGAACCATTTCTTGAACAACTATACATACGTCTGGCCCCAAGTTCTCCAAGAAGGGGTAACACCTCCAGGGACGTTGGGAGGGGGGTTCATATCTTATCGGGGAGGGAGAGGATTTTCCTATGAGATATTTGTCCTGGGTGAACTGGGAGCATCTCAGAGATGGACTAGCAAGGGCCGTGGGAGGACTCTGGTGCTACATCAGCAGCAGAGACAAGTGTCCCTGTCCCTTACTCCTGTCCCTGCCTGGCCAGCACGCGCCTGCCTCTCGCTGGCCCAGAGTTACAGGAGGCGCCCTGGTCAGGGCAGAGAGGCAGCCGGGGGTGGGGGGAAGCGCTCAGACTCGAAAAACAGGTGATCGCACATTCTTTCCGCGTGCGCACACTATGAATCAAATCGTTTCTAACGTGCCTGCAGCTGTTCGGTAGGATACACTGGGCTGCCCCAGGTACTCATTTAAAGTCCAGCCCTGCTCTACTCACACACACACACGCACACGCACACGCACTCACACACGCACACACACAGAGCATCAGAACAGCCAGAGGTCTAACTAAGGATGTTCACAATATCTCCCTTTCCCGTCTCAGCAGCTGCTTTTCTACAATCCTCAGTGGCATTTCACTTAGGAGAGACGTGGGAGGCACACTTCACACACGTGTGAGGGTCCGGCATTCACGGTTACATCTGTTGTTTGTCCCCTACTCTCGAGATCTGTCTGGAGTGTGGCTGGGGCTGGTGAGCCGACATTCCTGCTCCGGAGACTCAATGAGGGTTGAACCCATTTGCCTCAAATTCGTGCTTGTCTAGCCCTGGGGGTTGGCATGTGATGTCCAAGGGGTACAGGGTTTCTTTGGGGGGAGGGGAATGACAAGGTTCTAAAGTTGATAGTAGGGATGTTTGCACAACTCTGAGAAGCCATGGAATTGTACAGTTTAAATGAATGAACTATATGGTATGTGAATTACATCTCAATAAGGCTGTTTGGTTTTGTTTTAAGGTAATAAGCTCAGACGTGAAATTCACTCCATCCTGAGGATAACAGTGGAGCTTTCCATCACCTTGGGCACCGCTTTCCCTGTATAAAGAATGGGAAAGGTTCTTTGCTCCTTGCTTATGTAAAGACTCGTGTGTAAACAGAACTCTCCTCTGCCTCTCGTGTCTTCCGAAGAAGGCCTCGTGGTTCTGCAAAGGCTGACCCCTTTTCACTGACCTTTCTGCTCCTCCCACGCTTCTGGCCGCGTCTGAGATGACCTCGTCTGGGGCATCTGGAGCTTCCTTCTCGGGAATGGAAGGTAAGGTGGATAGGCCAGGCCTGGGGCTGCTTCTGGGACAATACGTAGAAATAGATGGTAAGAAGGGGATTTCTCTCCACATGTGACTAAAACAGTCCATCTCCCAATACAAGCTTTAAGGCGCCACTACCCCAAAATGCATAGAAAAAAAAAAATCACCTTCCAGCAGTCAATGGCTTTGGGATGCTCTTGGATCATTGGGGCCTCTCCGTGTAAATAAATCCAGATTCAAAAGCAAAGGTATTTGGGATCCAGAAAAACCTGTGATTGACTCTGACCTATACCCCTAGGGCGTGGCCAGCTAGTACACATTTCACTCTTTTCAGACAGTTTGAGTGAGATGAACTCAAGAACGCAGAGCGAACAGGGCTCTGTTTGGGACCAACACGCAGCTTCCCACTTCCGCCCATTTCTCTCACCTTTTTCAGAATCTTAGCACATCCAGAAGTTGCAAGCAGGTAAATTTAAACCGTTAAGCAGAGAAAACCTATCTTTTTAAAACATCACCCATCTATTTGATTGACTCTTAAAAACTGGGATGGGATTCACTTTTGACACTGGCCCCACGTCCCCCTGGGAGTTTGTTATTTTCTGTACCTTTCGGCCTGGAGCACTCCCGGAGCCAGGGTTTGGGGTCTCGGGTCCCGAGCCTTGTCAGGTTCCAGCGGTGAAGAGATGTGCACCTTCCCACCCCCAACAGGAGTGGGGGGCTGGGGCCCGGGCTGCTCCTTAGCTGGCAGGTGCCCCGCCGGGCTGGCCCCCGGCAGAGTAGCAGCATCCTCCGAGCCTGGGGCACCAGCAGAGCAGCCTACATCCCCGTGAGCAGCACCAGAGAACATCCTTGTTGTACCTGTCTCGGGCAGGTCCCCAGCCACACGTGCCGCGGTCTCAGCTGTGCTCGATGTGACGTCACCGTCTGCTTCCCCAGCAGCTCCTGCCCCCAAGCCGGGCTCCGGCTCCGGGGGCGTGGCTGCTACTTCCACAGCCTCTGGCTCAGGAGCACCCGGCTCACCCAGGGCACCACCTCCACGCCTCTGCTCGCCCCCAGGGGCGGCGGGGGTCCCGGGTGCACAGACGGCCTCGGCCACAGTTGAAACCCCACTGTGGGGAGAAGATGCTTCCAGGACAGAGGTGGACACCGGCACGTCACTCGGACCCCCTGTGTGAGCAAAGCCCCAGGCACCATCCTCCCCGGGTTGACGGTCCTGGGAGCATATTCCAGGAGGAATTCTGCCTTCTGGAACGGAGGCCCCTTCTTGGTGGCTCTGGGGCTCCCCCTGGAAGTCCGCAGCTTTTCCCACGGGAGTCTCCAGAACGGCGGTGGGCAGGGAAGGACCTGAGGCTCGTTCTCGCTGGCCCCCAGCCTGCTGGGAGGGGGCCTGGCCTGCGCACCCCGGCCCGGCCTCCCCAGCCCCATCTGGCTTCTCACCGTCCTGCACCATCGGTGGGACACTGGTCATTTCCTTTCCCACACCGGCACCTGGCAGGGTCGGCTCAGAGGCTGGCGCTGCCGAGCCTGGCAGCCTTTCCGGAGCAAGATCCTGGGGGACCAGACAGGGGAGCTTAGCCTCTGTAGGCAACTCTTGCTTCTTTTCCTTTGTGTCCACCCCGAGTCCGGAAGGAACGGCAAGGAGAGGGGCGATGGCCACTCCTTGAGTCCCACCTGGAGTCTTCTCTGGGCGTGGCCCGGTGAGGTCCCGGCCCTTCAGGCTCCCCTCGGCTCCTGCCTTTTCTCCCGCTGTGCTCTGGGGCCGATCGGTGGTCAGGGCTCTGAGCACAGACTTCTCAAAGATCTTGGTGATGTGCTCCCTGAAGTCAGGGAACCCCGTGATCATGCCGATCTGCTTGGAGCTTGCGTCCACACCGCCTGACGCACCTCTCCGTGGATCTTCGGGAGGGTCTACCATCCTCTCCCCACTGCCCTCCGGCTCCCTTGCTGCCTCACCTGCCAAGCTCTCCTTGCTGATGGGGTGCACTGGCATCCCGCCAGGCTGGGTGTCTGCACCCGGCGCTCTTGCCTCCTCCTCCTCCCCTGTCATCTGCTTACTCTCCATCAGAAGGGGCGCCCTGTCCAGGTAGGGGATGGAGCCTGCGGGTCCCTCAATGTTTCCAGTTTTGGGGCTTCCACTGCTCGCTTGCACCACAGAGACCTCCGCGCTGGCTGCTCCTGGTCGTGAGGGAGGGGCGAGCAAGCCGGCAGAAAGCTTCATGGAGGTGGCCTGTCCCGAGGCCGGCAGGGGCTCTTCAATGGGACGAGGGCCTGCGCCTTTCCCGGCAGCACCATCGATGTGCAGGTAAGGAGTGTCTGGAGCGGCCTCTTCTGGTGGCCCAGGTGGCAGGGGTCTCTTTGGGTCGGGGACAGCCTGGGCTGCAGAAATATCCACCTTGCTCCTGGGAATCCCCCCCAGTTCTTTGGCTGGCAGCGAGGCATCCTGGCAGCTGGCCGAGAGCTGCGCTGCTCGGCTTGGCTCACTCGGGGCAAAAGTAGAATCTTCCTTCCCAGGGGAGGCGCCACTCAGAGCAGCTTCCCTGGGCCCCTCCGGAGCCCGCCGCACCCCCAGCTCCCCTCCCTCAGCATTCCCACCAGTCTCGGCAGCCCCACAGTCCGCACCTTGATCCTTGGCCGCTGGGAAACTTCCCAGGAGCATCGGGGCCTCGGCGTCCGAGGCGGTGGGGAGCTCCATTTCCTTCTGCGGGGCCGGCACGGGTTGCTGCCCGCCTCCCTGCGTTTCCCCACACGCCTCTGTGTCTGGGGCATCCTGGCTGGGTGTGACTCTAAGGCTGGCGGGCGCCGGGGCTGGCGGGCTCTGAGCTGCATCCAGGAGGGCGACTGAGTCAGGCCCACAAGGTGGGGTCACCTCTGTGTTCCCACTTGCCTTCTCTGTCTTACCCAACCCCTGGAGCGGGGGCTGAGCGTCAGCGGCTTGAGAAAGCTCTGCATCCCTGAGACATGCTTCTTCATGCCGGCCGCCGGCTTGCGACACACCTGCCCGTTCCTGCTGGGGCTTGTTGGGCCCCTGCTGCGCACAGCGACTCTCCTCTCCGCTCAGGTGACCTTCGAGAGGAGAGTCCTTGGAGGCAGCTGCTGCAGGTGGCGAGACTCCGGAAGGCAGGCCGCCACGGCACGCTCCCTCCCGCTCATCCTGCCCTGGCTCTGACGACGCCGGTCCTACTGTTGCTGACAGCTCTGGTGCTTCTGTCGCTAGACTCCCCGGAACCACGCCCCCGGGAGCCAAACCGGGAGCAGCAGCCAGACCGCCTTTGGGGAGCTCCCCTTGAAGGTCCAGTCTGGAAACTTGTTCCTCTCTGCCACAGATGGACAAGCACACGTCCTCCAGAGGTCCCACAGGGAGGAGGGTTGGAGAAGCATCTGTGTCCAGGTTCTTAAAGCCTCGACTGCCTGCATAAGTCTCTTGCTCATTTTCACACTGCTGGGGCTTCTCCCTGAGCATGTCAGACACGGATGCTTCTGGTTCTGATTGCAATGGCTGGAGACGGTTCTCAGAAGATACGGGGGGCCCCTCAGAAGCAGCTACTTGTGGCCGGCTGTCGCAGGACGGGCTTCCCTGCTGATCTCGCTCCTGGCTGAGCACTGAAAGCTCACCATCCACTGCCAGATTCTCCCCCTCGAGGGGATCTGGCCCATCAGCATGGACTTCCTGACCAGCTGCCTCACGCCCCAGCCCACAAGGTTGGCCCGAGGGTGTCAGCAAGCCCTCCCCGGCACAGCTGCTGGGCCTCCGCGCCGACGGGCAGCTCCTCATCTTTGTGTCAGATGGGCTCTCCGCCTCCTGGGCTTTGGGGATGACCTCTGCCGCAGAAGTTAACAGGAAGTCTGATTTCTCCGATTCTAAAGCAGGAAGAGCGTCCATTCTTTCCAATCCCCCCACATCCCGAAGGGGGTCGGGACACTGGGTCTGCAATCCCAGCACCTCCCAGACAGCTTCTTTCGGAAGAATGTGTTCACCAGTTCCATCCGGCCCGGGGGGCGGGGCGAGCTCCTTCTCCGGGCGCTTGGGCAGTGAGCCAGAGGCCTGGACCACATGGGCTTCTCCCATCATCCCACAGGTCACCGAGCTCCTCACTGCATCTGCGGGTGGAGAGCCAGACCTACTGGTGTGCCCGGGACCCTCTCTCCTGGGTGGCTGTGCTGAATCTGTGCTGGGATGCACGTTGCTGTCCACATCATGGCTTAGCTTCGAAACCTCATCTTTATCCACCTCTGGGCTGGGCTTGCAGCCTAAGGCCCCGGGTTGCTCCTCCCCTGGCTTCTCAGGATCTCTACCATCAAGTGGCTCTGGGACTTCTTCCTGTCCCCTAGAGTTGGCCCTGGGTAGTCTGCTCTCCTCCTCAGCCACAGCTGGGCTTTCAGGGGCCATGGCTTCATCCTTTGGCCCTAGTGTGCTTCTCGCCTTTTCATCTGATACACTGGTTGGGCCGGGGGGCAGTACTCCTTGTTGGACTTTCTGGTCCCTCACTGAGACCTCTCCACTGTCCTCCTGGGGCAAAGGGGCAGTGCCTTCTCCACAGTTCCCTCCTAGACCCTCTCCCTCACTTCTGAGATCAGATTTGAGCTTCTCCTGTCCTGCCAACCCTGCATCTGCTAACTCTTTGGCCAGATTTGTAAGAACTGGCATCTCTGCTCCGGAAACCATCTCCCCGGTCAACCAGCTGGATTCTTCTGCAGCGGCAGAGGCCTGAGCAGCTGGTGATGGAGCGGAGCCCGAAGCTGGACATTTGTCCTCCGTCGGTGCAGGTGGGGCAGGCTCTGTGCTCGTGAGCAAAGCCCCTCGGGGCTGGCTGTCTGCTGCTGCAGGGTTGGCTGCACCGGGCTCACTTCCTGGCCCCCCTGCCTGCAAGTGACCCAGAGCATCGCAGGCCTCCCCGGTCTCCTTCCCAGAGCCCCTGGCTCCAGGCACCAGAGTGCAGCTCTGTGAATCCCAGGGCGGCTCGACGTGTGCCAGAAGTGCTCCCATTTGCTGCTGGCAGTTTCCCCGGGAATTTGTGTCATCTTCCTGGGCAGCCCCTGCAGGGCTCCTCATGGGATGGCAGGCCCCGGGCAATCCTGAGCCATCGGCAGAAGCCCAAGGTGGCACCTCTCCTTGGCATTTGTCCCTGTCCAAGGCTCTGGGGCCTGGCTCTGGTAGAGTCAGGGTCTCAGGCTTTGTGGGAGACTCCTCTGGACCAGGTGAGTCTGCCTTGCCTGGCTGAGCGGCAGCAGGGGCTTCCAGGGCCTGTGGCACAGAGGCTGCCCCCTGCCTGGCCTCTGCTAGGGGCTGGTCACCTGCAGCCTCATTCTCTTGGGACTTGAAATCACCAGGGTGGCCGTCTTCTCCAGGCTGTCCCTTCATCAGCTCTTGACGAGGTGCTGGTGAAACCCCCACGGACCAGTCAGTGCAGCTAGAGGAAGACAATGTGTGCCCAGCACTGGGGACAACAGAACCCACGCTGCACTGAGTAGAACTGCCCCCCTCAGGGACAGATGCTGTTGGGGCTTCCCCACAGGCGTCTGGGGACAGTTCCCGCCTGGGGTGTTGAATGAGGGGCCAGTCTTTAGGTTCTGCTACTGGGCTCGCCAAGCAAGAGTCCGGAGGGCCCTCAGCAAAGGGCATGGAGGCGGAAGGGCACTCCTGCTCCCAGGGCACTCGTGAGCAGGCCGGCGGAGAACCTTCCAGGCCCCTGGCCTCCTGGGGGCTTTTGCTTGACTCAGTCACCTCCCGGGACACGATGCATGGGTCCAGGCTGGCGGTACCCTCAGAAGCGGAGCAGGAGTCTCGGTGCCCGGCGCTGCCAACAATGAAAACATTTGATTTTTTCATTCGTTCTCGTGGATGTGCATCCAGACCCACATCACAGGCAGAATCACCCCCCACCTCTTCCCCACGAAAGACCCCAAAACACAGCATCCCCATGCAGCCTTTCCTTTCGGTGAAGAGAACACGCCCCCCCAACCCACCCCCCCTTGCATAACCATCCACGTGCCCTTACTTTCTCCCAAAGTCAGTGCAGGGAACCTCAAACATTCAGCCTGGAGCTTTCCATGCTGGTCAGGTGTGAACAGGGAAATATGAACACACATTCACGGTGTTCCAAAAATGCAGGAAATTCAGAACGTTTCCAATAGGTATAAGCCATAATAGAGGGTTTGAACCCTTTCTGTGTAACTTACAAGGAGGTCCTAAGTCCTTAATGAGGATCTTTAGATGTCTGGGGAAAAGGCACAGGTGGGCAATGCCATGTTTTGAAATAAAGAGCTACCATTGAGAGCAGTTGACTTGATTCTTTAATTCAACATGTGGTACTGTGAGGGGCGCCATCCAAAAATCAATTCTGTTTAGCTGTATATAAAATTCTTGGGAGCCGAACTCCCTTCACACGCATACATGTCTTCACTTGAACTTATACAGCTAGACAGCATGTAAAGCAAAACTATGGGTATTTAGGGGAACGTGGCTCAGAATTATGGATTTGCTGTAGATAACCAGCTATCTAGGTACTGTAGAATAGTTCTTCATGGGCCGTATTTGACTGGGGTTTTCAATTCTGCGTGGTTTTCATTAAGTGCATTTTTAAAATTTTAAAATAATATGGCCAATACAACATTTTGAAAATGTAGGGAAAAATATCTCCCACATGCTTACCACTTGAAGGGTTCCGGTGATTTTCCTTTTTTTTTTTTTATTTTTTTATACACAATTGTTAAAGGATGCAATTTTATTATTTTTGCATAGCTATGATTCTATGTCCTTGTGATGATCATGTATCTTTTAGCACCAAGAGAAATCATGCAAAACAAAGTTAATAGAAGTATGGTTTTCCTGGGGCTTTTTACCATGTTCTTTGAAATTATTTTAGGGAAAAAAATAAAGTTATTATAGGGAGGAAAATCTATGGACTGTTCTTGCAACTGTTCCATATGTACACATTGACCTATTCACAGACCCACAGTGTTTTGAACGTGACCAGAGAAAAGATTCTACTCTACACATTCACTACCAAAATTCTAGATTTCCAATGCAAGGCAATGCCCATACCTTCATTTATCAGGGATGCACACAGTGGCAAGATGAAATACATTCCTGTTAAAATTTAGAAATTGAATTGTGTCCCCCTGAGATCCATATGCAGCTGTCCTAACCCCCCATGTGACTATATTTGGAGACAGGGCCTTTCAGGAGTTAAATGGGTTAAATAAAGCCACAGGACTTGAGTCCTAATGCCATGTAAGTACTGTCCTAATGGGAAGAGAAAGAGACTCCTCTTCCCTTATGGAACAAGCCATAAGGGGACACAGCAAGAAGCCACCATCTGCAAGCCAAGAAGAAATGTCTCGTCAGAAACCACCTCTGCTGGCCCAGTATAGGTATACGGGTATTTATTGTACTTTGTTGCAACATTTTGAGGTTTCAAATTTTACAAAATGAAAGGCTGGGAAAATAATCTGTACGCCTCCAAGAATGCAAACTAACAAGGATGGAAACTGAACGTTTGGGGCCCCCCAGTTCATAAACACGTGTTGAAACCCAATCCCCAAGGGATGGTATTAGGAGGTGGAGCCCTTGGGAGGTGACTTGGTCCTGAAGATGGAGGCTGCATGCATGGGATTAGTGGCCTTACAAATGAGTCCCCAGAGAGTTCCCTTGTCCCTTCCTCCTTGCGAGGAAACAGCAAAAAATCACCCATCTACAGACCATGAAGCAGGTTCTCTCCAGACGGAATCTGCAGGTGCCTCCTTGAGGTTGGATCCCAGCCTCCAGAACTGTGACAAACCAGTACATGTGGTTTATGCCCAAGGCACTTTCCCTGACTCCATTCCAGCCGCTCTCCAAGCCCCTCACCTATGAAATGTACTGGACATCTTTGAGGGGTGTGTGTACACATCACCACGAGACCAAACATCCTCACGGAATGCCTGTTCCCACCCATATGACACATGAACTATGTGCCTGAAGATATATAGGAGGGATCCAAGAAAGAGTTGGCTATTGTCTCAAGCAGATTCGTGTTTTCAGACCCACAAGCAGAGCTGACAAGGGCAAAGGAGAAAAAACTCAGAGGGTAAGTTATCCAAATCCCTTTAATCCTCAGCTGGCCACAAGGACAGCTGCACCCAGAAAGCTCTGGGCCGGCTGTGTGCGGAACCACCCCCGGAAGCACCAGGCTTGGGAAGGTTCCCAAGCTGCAGGGCTGTTGGATTGTTCTGGAACCAACCACTCTGCACTCGGCATCTGGCCAGTTTCCTTTTTACGACCACTTCACATTTTGCATCCCACCCGTTAACGTGGGGTCACACCACTTAGCAGTTAATGAGATTAATGGCATGTAATTCAGAAACGAATTGCTCCCACATACGTCTGCCTGCTGCAGGCACGCAGAACACAGCCCCCTTCCACACGGGTAAGAAAAATAAAACCACTTCCTTGTCCCTGTTCTGACAGGAGCTGCTAGCTTAGAGGGAGCGTGTGGCTTCCCCTCAGGTAGAATGAAGTCTTTGTCACTGGGGACAAGATGACAGATTCACTCAGTTTGGGCAGCTTGAAAACCTGTGGGTCTTAGACAAGAACCAGGAGCAAATTCCCACCGAGTGTGAGGGATACGACTCACTTCCCGCACCCCCCCCCCATAAAAACCCTGCTTGTTTTACTCAGCATCAGCTGAGCACCAGCAATTTCTTTGATTGCCCATCCAGAGCAGTTTTTAAAACCAGATTAAAGCCACTTGTCAGAAGCAAATTTGCCTAAGGGCAGGAAAAATCCCAAGAACTGATCGGTGAGGGCTCTGCATTAATTGAAGCTTGCATAATGTCCCTTTGTGCTTCAAGATTCTATCAAAATGTGTGGGATGGAGATGTAGCTCAGAACAAAGGCCGGCTCTTGCCGGCCTGGCAGCGCAGAACCCTAGATGGAAGGTTTTCCGCCTGTAGGGGGCGCTGCCTCTGAGTTGAGGTTGTGGGATGAGGCCGAATGCGGTCTCCTTTTTTTTTTTTTTTAAGATTTTATTTATTTAAAAAAAAAAAGATTTTATTTATTTATTCGCAGACAGAGATCACAAGTAGGCAGAGGAGGCAGGTAGAGAGATGGGGGAGCAGGCTCCCTGCTGAGCAGAGAGCCCGATGCTCGATCCCAGAACCCTGGAATCATGACCCAAGCTGAAGGCAGAGGCTTTAACCCAACAGACACCCCCAGGCTCCTTGGCGCACACCAGACACCCCCAGCATGAGAAAGGGGGAAAGCACAGGGTAAAGCAACCTGGGAGGAGAGGTGATTTGCTGCAGCAAAGTTCTGAGCAGACAATAGAGATGCCCTCCCCGCTAGCCTAGCGGGAGGGAGTCACCCCAAATGGGCTCCTAAGTGCGAAGTTCTGAAGACATACACTCGAGCCAACCAGAATGTTCAGGGAAGGAGGCCGGGAGAGGAAAAACAAGCATGGCCCCTGAACTACCAGGCTTCGAGGAAACCAGCAAAACCATAAAGCAGAATCGTCCAAAGGAAAGTTGCCACAGACAGAGCATTTATGAAGGCCAGGTCCATGCTGAGTGCTTTTCAGTTACGACTGCGTTTAATCCACTCTGTAGCTCTGCTGAGTAGATGGCCCTTCTTGCACACACGTAGAAATAGCCCCAGAGACGTGTAAGCCTGGACCCAGGGTCTCAGAGCGCCCAAGGCAAGGCAAGCGCAAGCCCTGTGCTGCCAGGCTCTGGGGCCCCGGCGCCTCCTGCTTCCCTGGACTTGCTGGCCTCACCTCTTCTGCATGGGAGCTACAGCCTCTCCTCCCACTCACTCTGGCTGCCTCCGGTTTCCAGTCTGCAGCCAGAGCAAAATGGCTTAGAAATAAAAGCCAGTAGCTCCGCTTTGCCATCAGCTGTAGCCCCGGGTTGCCTTTCCTGTCTCATCCGACTTGGACCTCACCATCCGTGCACCTGCCTGCAGCCCGGAGCCCTCCTACTCTTCCCCAGCAGGTCTCAGCCCTACTCATCCTTGTCAACAAAGCCTACCTGGTCTTCCAGATCTGCTTCACAGGCCCACTTAGTGATGGCTGTAGTCACAGTTGCCATCAACATGGATTGATGATCGTTCTCTCCACTGGAGTAAATGAAGACAGAGTCTTGTCTCTTTTCAATATTGTTTCCCCAGTGTCTAGCATATGATAAACATTGAATATGTGAATGCATGCGTAGATGGATGGATGGATGGATGGATGGTGGATGGATGGATGACTGGATGGCTGAATGGTTGCATAGATGGAAGAATGGTTGGGTGGGTGGATGGTTGATTAAATGGATGGATGGATGGATGGATGGATGGTGGATGGATGTTGGGTCGATGGGTGATTGGTGGATGGATGGATGAATGAATGGTGGATGGATGGACGGTTGGGTGGGTGACTGGTTGGTGGATGGGTGATGGGATATTTGATTGAATGAGTGGATGGGCAGATACAAGTGAACACAAATCAAAGATTCCAAATATGCAGAAATGTTTCCAAATCATGGTTGTTTGATATGATGGTTAAGAAAGTTCTTTTCTTCCAGACAGTCTCAGCATTCTCGTACCTATTTAGTCCAAATCTTTCATTTTACTGATGAAGATACAAGAAAATGAGGCTCAGAAAAGGCAAAGTACTTTTGTTTAAATGTTTCTTCAAAAGAAATGAGGTCAAGGCAGCACTTTTCAACCACAATTCCCTGTGCACACTGGTGGGTCTGATGAGTTAGGGGGTGTGCTGTAAGAAATTTGTTACTAATTATAAAGTACAGAAGTCTGTGAATGATCGGTTATTTTCATAAATTAGTATAATTGAAAAGATTAGAAGATTTCCCCACATAACATCACTGCTGCTCATTGCATTTCAGTGTTCTTTCTAGAAAAGGAAAGCAAAGGGTAGAGAGAGATCCTGTGAGTTTCATTCCAGCCCCTGAAAACCACCAGTCCTGATTCACTGTTACCAGCTGTGGCAGCTGGGGGAGTGATGAGGAGGCTCTGGGCTGGGGGGTGCTCAGCTGCATGGAATCCTGCCTTGGCCCACGCATTCAGGTATTTAATGACACAGCTGAGCTCTCAGAAGTATGACACTTGGCCTTACTCTCCATTAAGGTTACCTCCCAGGAAGAAGTGAGACTTCTCACTTCTTACAAGCAGCCCCCATAGGTAGAGCTTCCATACAGGTGGGGGTTAAGGTACTCAAGGTCACTGAGATAAGGAGAGCAGTCCAATCTCCTCCCCTAGCTGCCTGCCAGGTGATAAACTCACTGGGGCTGGCCCTCCCCAGCCTTCGAGGCACCCTGCGCATGTCTGCAGCCTAGCACTGGGTGGGGAAGTTCAGTTCAGGGGGCAGTATCAGGAACCCCCATTTTGACTTGTTTTCCAGTCCAAACTTGCCAGTGATAAAGCTGGCTTTCTTCTCCTTGCAGACTCTGGTGCCAAGTTCATGATTGACTCAGAATCTGGTGGGAAAGGATGTGATGAATTAGCTACCCAAACCCCAAGAGCAATTTCAGAGGACTGTGGTGTTTTCTTTTTCCCATACATTTCTAGGACTTGCCAAAATCTGAATTAACCCCGGGGCCATGTTGACCATGTGACTTTTCTTCAGTAGAAGGATGACTGAGACCCCAACCAGAGAAAGAAAACTAAACTCCAAAATGTTTTCGGGTCTTCCCAACGTTGACTCAGAATAAGCCTGGTTAATTTGGGAACCGCATTGATCTTCACAATGACACAGTTAAACTGCTAGTCACCTAATCAATTCAGTGTCCTTTATTCTTGCCCTTTGCTTTGTATTTTTCTTTCTGTGAATCATAAGTCTGGTAACCAAGTGCTCTAGGGTTATCAGTAACTACAATTCCTAGAGTTAGTCTCCTCACTATGAAATGCCCAGTTCCGAATGTTTCATTCTTTCTCTTTTCCATCCCAAACAAGGAAGACTGCCTAAGAAGATAGTCTCCTCAAGAATTTGATATATGAGGGGCACCTGGGTGGCTCACTGAATTAAGCATCTGATTCTTGATTTCTGCTCAGGTCATGATCCCAGGGACAAGAGATCAAGCCCCACATCGGATTCTGTGCTCAGCAGAGTCTGCTTGGGATTCTCTCTCTCCCTCTCCTTCTGGCCCCTCCCCCCCATTCATACATGTGCTCTCTCTCTCTGTCAATAAAAAAATAAAGTATTTAAAAAAAGAGAACTTGATATATGATTGGGCCAACTATAGCAGATCATTCTGGATCACTTATTAATGACTAACAAGAGTTGTGTAGGATATGTCCTCCATTTTTACATTTCTATCAGGAGCTTTTATATACTAAATCCTGTATTTCTCATAATACAATTGTTAGATGTGCAAGAAAGCTTTCCCTGGTCTTTAGATGATACAGGAAGCACTAGATGAAACATGATTAAATAAGTTTCTTTACTGCAGGACTTCTCAGTGCCTTTGAGATACCACCATATATTGTGAATCAACAAGAAGATATATACACAGTGTATCCCAAACTTAGTGTTTCTCAAAAATCTTCCTCTGCCCCTTTTCTGACAGAGCACTTAGTAAGACGGATGTGCCACACACAGAACATAGGATGGGATGCACAGCCATATGTGAAAGGAAGCTTTGGTAAGGACATTTCAGCTGTCCTTTATAGAACTAGAAGGATAATTCTCAAAACACACTACCACACACCCCCTGTACTCACCTCTCACCTGCTCTGGAACGTGCTTATAAATCAGGAACACGTGAATAGCTCTTTTGTGCCTCAGAGCAAGGCCAGCTGCGGGCTTTGCACACATAGGGAGTTCTTTCCCCCTCCACGGTAATATCCCCTAACTCTTCTCTGAAATGAGAACTTCCTACTCCCCTCCATTGTGGGAATCCCCCCTTTCCCTCCTCCATGGTAAGACCCCCTTCCTTCCCTGAAAAGCCCAGACCCCGTCACCTTCCTCTGTGGTAGGATCCCCCAGGCACTTCCCTCCACGGAGGGACACCCCTCCCTGAGCCATAGATGCTCCCTTTTCTATCCTCCTGAAGGCTGCATGCAGACGCTCTCTCGGTGGTGGTATTTGTTCACTCTCTCACTTTCCCACTAGGTACAACCTCCTGGAGGTTAGAGGGAATGCATCTCATTTATTTTGCTATCTCGGTCTAGCACTGGTCCCTACTCTGCCGAATGAATGATTGGATGATGGAATGAATACAGAAGTAAGGAGCAATTTTTTTAACTGACATTAAAGAAAACCCTTACTTCGGTTAACTCCCGTACTGTGAGATATACTGCCTATTCCAGGGACTTTGGAAAAGGATTTATGTTCTAAGTGATTTGAGCCAAGGAAAGAAGTTTCAAGTTAATCAAGAGAGGGAGATTGCCAAGTCTCAACAACTAAACCTGGTATTTCATGGAGAAAGGCACTGCCTCAGAAACTTCTCTGCCATCCCAGCAGATTAAATCTGATCTACAAACGTGATCCTAATTTGTCCAAATGATGCTTCCTGCACAGATTCCAAGGAGCCCATGACCTTGGCAGCCCTGTCAGACTCAGTTTTGTATTTTTAATCCAGTTTTAACTCTTTCCTGTGCTCATTCTGGGCCAGAAAAAAACAAAGACCACAAAGCCTGTGTCACCCATGCAATAGACAAGAGGAAAACAGTGGTAGGTTCTAAAGAGTTATGGGAGGAATGATTAAACACCAAAGTATCCTTATTATTCAAGGCAAGCTCTGCCACAAGGACTTACATGACTTCAAGGTCAAAGTGTCAGTCCACTTGTGAGAATCCATGATCCAGCATAGTGTGTATATGCGGAGGGCGGGGGGGGCAGGCAACTGAATCCCAAGGAAAATTTAAAAAATTGTCTTCTAATCGATTTTGTCAGCATCTGTCTCGTGGGGTATAAAAGATAGTGGAATGACCCAATTTTGCGGTTCCCGGACTAATTGCTGGAAGGGGTTGCCAGATTGTTGCACACAAAGCTCCCTATAGTTGGCACAAATCCACATCTCTTACTGGGTGTCACTCACTTCTGTCATTGTCCTCCCAATGTATCTAGGTACTGTCATGACCAGACACTAATTCATTTAAACGCATTTACTTTTTGTTTTCTTTTTTCTTTTCTCTTTTTTCCTTTCTTTTCCTTTCCTTTCCTTACCTTTCCTTTCTTTTCCCTTTCTTTCTTCTTTTCTCTCTCTCTCTCTCTCTCTCTCTCTCTGTTTCTTTCTTTCTTTCTTTTTTAGTGAGGGAGAGAGAAAGAACCAGAGAGACAGAGGGGGAGAGAGAGAGAGAGAATCCTTAAGCAGACTCCCCACTGAGTACGGAGCCTGACATGGAGCTCCATCCCAGGACCCTGAGAACATGATCTTAGCCAAAACCAAGAGTTGGTCACTCAACTGACTGTGCCACCCAGGTGCCCCTTTCTTAATTCTTCTTTTGGTCACACATCTTTCTTTATTGTAAGTAGCAGGTAGGACACTTCTAGCAATAGTAAAAAAAAAAAAAAATTAATTTACAGAAGCAGGAATTCAGTGACACCAGCAGATTGGAACCCTTGGGAGCTCATATGTAGACACCACTCGGAGCAGGCAGGAAGAGGACTCCAAAGCCCATGAAGAGCAAGGCCACCAAGGAGACGAGGAGCCCTTTTTAGACATCCCGATTGTACTTGGTGGAGGGAACCTCATAAACGAAGAGCCAGGCAGTAAAGAACATGCTGGTGGCCAACAGCACCATGGTGAGACGGGGGAGGAGAGCCAGGTTCATGGGGCTGGTGTACCTGCTCATGGCCTTGACCTCCATTTTGCCAGGCACAGGATTATCCACCACTCTGCCACTGGAACAATACATCAGCGATATTTTCTTCATTTAAAGTTAAATCCTACCGCTTAGCCACATAAAAATGCAAGCAGTGGTTTCTTGTGTGCCTGGGTTATGGTGGTATTTTTTCTTTGTTTTGATATCCAGAAAGAACAAATAGCGGTGAATATATTTTTGTTAATATTCCTTCTTGATAAGACTTCTAATGTGTATTAAAATAATTTTCCTGCCTTCATCAACACAGTAAAAGCAGGAAACATATTGGAATCTTCCCTTGATGACTGAAAAACCTTTCAGAGAATTTGGGGCATTCCCTGAATAAAAAGATGTCACCAATGTTACCTATGAGAGGCTGAGCTCATGTGTACTGAGCTCAAAAATGTGCTAGTCACACATTTGGTTGGGATTTGTCTCTCTATAATCCCACTGGCCTAAATGTGTATGGGGTGGAGGGAGTTGATGAGTCAACATCACCGAGGGGCCAAGTTGGTTCCATGTTAAAGACATAAAACCATCCCAGGTGCAGTGATGAACATGAACACAGCTGCAGTGATGATTTGGGAAGATTTACTCCTGTCCAAGTTGGCATTTGAGGCCACAAAAAGAGACTAGGAGTGTCTGGAATACAAGCTGCTCTTGAAAAGGAAAGAAAAACAACTCTTGCCCATGGCATCCTCTCTTATTAATATTTTTTTCTAGGAGTGTCTCCCCACGTCTCTCAAAATAAATGCCAGGTGTTTTGCTGCACTTCCATTTAAAACCAGAGAAAGAAACTTGATATGGGTCGCTTTTTGGTCTTTTCAGAGAGCTTGGGTTGGGAAATGTCATATAAAGAATTATTAACACAACAGGGTGTTGGACTAATGGAGGATCGGCTGCTATAGAAGCCATGAGAAACAGAAGCCTGTGATCCCTGGAGATGGAAGGCAGCAGAGTAAGTGCTGCTCTTACTCCAGCTAAGGCCTGGAGGAAGCAGCACAGGGAGAGTGGAGAGTCTGCCGGACTTGAGGGGCTGGAGGAGGCATCTGCATCTCTGGGCATCAGAGAAGAGAAAGCTGGACAAAGACAGAACTCTGGGGATATCCAAGTACTGATCAGCATGTATATGCACAAATACCGCCTGCATTTAGGTTCAGACCACCTGTGAGGTTTACAGGGAAGAATCCTTAAAGCTAACACAGGGCTGGGAAAATCTGGTCCCACCAGCCACCATGGAAACTCTCACAATGCATGGAACATCTGCAAGAGTGCTAGGAAGAGCCTTGTCTCTGTAGTGGAAAACATGAACCTGGACTAAGCACTGTTCTAGAAAATATGAACCCTGGGCTAAACACTGCTCTGGTCCCACCTAATGAAGCCCCAAAAGGATTAAGCTGTTCCAAATAACTGAACTGCACCCCCAGAGCAAAGTTCAAGAGTATTTAAAAAAATACAAAAATATCCAGAATCCAAAAGCATAAGACCCACGGTGTCTGGAATGCAAAGAAACAGGAAAATATGACCCACAATGAAAAGAAAACTCAATAAAAACCACCCCAGAAATTATGCAGATGATAGAATTAGTATACAAGGACTCTTTAAAATGTGTTATAACTGTGTTCCCTGTGTTCAGGAGGCTAAAGGAAAGATTGAGCATGTCAAGTACAGACATGGAGGATATAAAAAAAGATCCCAATCCACACGTGCCTGGCTGGCTCAGTGAGGGGAGCATGCAACTCTTGATCTTGGGGTCATGATTTTGAGCCCCACAATTGGGTATATGGATTACTTAAAAATAAAAAACATCCCCAATCAAACAGGTCAAGATGAAAACTCTAATTTCTAAAATGAAAAACACACTGCGTGGTATTAGTAACAGATTAGTCATTACAGAGAAAAAGATTAGTGAACTTGAAGACATAGCAATAGAAACTGTCTAAAATGAAAAGCAGAGAGACAAAGACAAAAAAAAATCTTTTAAACAAGAGTATCAGTGAGTGTGAGATAACTTCAAGCACCCAAATATATGTGCAATTAGAATCCCCAAAGGAAGGAGGGAGATTTTTTAAAACTATTTGAAGAAATAATGGCTGAAATTTTTTCCAAAAATGACATAAACCATAAAACTGCAGATACAAGAATCTCTCAACACAAGAAACGAGAAGAAATGTACACCAAGGCACATCATAACCAAATTGTTTAAAACCAGTAAAAACATGAAAAATATTAAAAGCACTTGGAGAAGAAAGGACAGAACAAAAGAAAGGGTGGCAGAAATTTTTGTTGGAAACCACACAAGTTAGAGTGCAGTAGGGCAATATCTTTCAAGTAGAAAAAGAAAAAGAACTGTCTACCTAGAACTCCTTGCCCTGCAAAATCTCTTTCTAAAATACAGGTGAAATTAGGATTTTTTTTCAGACATTTAAAACTAAGAAAATTAATCACCAGAAGACCTAGCTAGGAATCTAGACCTATCTAGGAATGTTGAAGGAATCCCCTCAAACCAAAAGGAAATAATACCAGATGGCCAGCAGTATCCACCCAAAAGAATAAAGAACAGCAGAAACGGTGACTGTGGAGGTAAACAGAAATTCTTTTTTCCTCATTCTGTAAATCTCCTATAAGAGATAATTGGCTATGTCAAGCCAAAATAACATATACTGTGTGATTTTAAATATATGTAGAAATAAAATGTATGACAACCAAGCACAAAGGCCAAAAGGGGAGAAATGGAAGTCTACTGTTATACAGGGCAAGACTCTCAAATGTACGTGAAATGGTGCAACATCACTTGAAAGCAGATTGTATCACATTAAAGTTGTATAGTATGGGGGCGCCTGGGTGGCTCAGTGGGTTAAAGCCTCTGCCTTCGGCTCAGGTCACGATCTCAGGGTCCTGGGATCGAACCCTGCATTGGGCTCCCTGCTCGGCGGGGGGCCTTCTTCCCCCACCACACACCTGCCTATCTGCCTACTTGTGATCTTTGTCTGTCAAATAAATAAATAAATAAATAATCTTAACAACAACAACAACAAATCACAGACGCATTCTCTTAAAAATTTTTTTTAAATTTAAATTAAAAAAAAAAGATGTATAGTATAGATTGGAAAGCAACCACCTAACATAAATAGTTGTGGCTAATAAGTTAAAAGGGAAATAAAATAGAATCATAAAAATAATTACTTTTTCCAAAAGAAGGCAAAAAAAGAGGGTAAAAGAGATGAAGAAAACAATAAGACTGTAGATTGAAGTCAACCATATTAATACTCACATTAAATGTAAATGTTATAAACATTTCAGTTAAAAGGCAGCAATATTCAGAATGGAAGAAAAAAAGGGAGACCCACTGTAAGCTGTCTACAAGAAAGCGTTTCAAATTTTGCTTAAAAACACAGAGAGATTAAAAGTAAGAGAATGGGGTGCCTGGGTGGCTCAGTGGGTTGGGCCTCTGCCTTCAGATCGGGTCATGATCTCAGGGTCCTGGGATCGAGTTCCGCTTTGGGCTCTCTGCTTGGCAGGGAGCCTGCTTCCTCCTCTCTCTGCCTGCCTCTCTGCCTACTTGAGATCTCTCTCTGTCAAATAAATAAAATCTTAAAAAAAAAGAGAGAGAAAGGGTAGGGGAAGCCATACTGTGAAAATACTAGTGAAAAGAAAGCAGTTATGTCTGTATTATATGAAACAAAACAGATTTTGCAGCAAGGAATATTACCAGCCATAAAGAAGATTATTATAATGATAAAAGGTTCAATTCATCAATAGGACATAAGCATTCTAAAGTTTATTTAATAACAGAGCTTTAAAATATATAAAGCAAAAACTGATGGAAAAAAAAAGAAATGGCCAAGTCCACAATTATAAAATGATAGTTCCACACCCTTTTCTTAATAATTGACTGAGCAAGCGAATGGAAAATCAGTACAGATATGAAAGACCAAAAGAACACCACCAAGCAACTTAACCCAGTTGCTATTTACTAAACACTATCCATTAGTGGCAGAATTACATTCTTTTCAAGTGCAAATGACACATTTATAAGGTAGACCACATTCTACCCATTTTTTAAAAGTCTCAATAAATTCTCAAAGATTCAAATTATTCAAAGTATATCATCTGGCTGCAATGGAATTAAATTAAAAATTAATAACAAAGGATAACTGGGGTGCCTAGGTGTCTCAGTTGGTTCAGTGTCTCTTCCTTTGGGCTCAGGTCATGATCTCATGGGTCACAGGATGGAGCTGAATGTCCCCACATGTCCAGTGGAAAGTCTGCTTGAGATTCTCTCTTTCTGCCCCTCCCCTGACTCACATGTGCTCCCTCGCTCTCCCTCTCTCTCATTAAAATAAATAAGTAGATCTTTAAAAAAAAAAAAAAAGATATCTGGAAAATCCCCCAAGTATTTGAATATTAAACAATACACTTCTAATAGCCCATGAGTCAAAGAAGAAATTAAAAAGGAAATTAGAAAGCATTTGAACTAAATGAAAATGAAAACACAAATATCAAAATGTCACATGCAGTTAAAGCAGGACTTGGACTTTCAATGCACTAAAACACCTATATTAAGAAAAAAAAAGTCTCCAATCAATGACCTCAGCTTCTACCTTAAGAATCTATAGAAACAGGGGTGGGCCTGAGTGACAGCCAGTTACGTGTTCAACTCTTGTTTTCAGCTCAGGTCATAATCTTAGGGTCATTAGATCGAACTCCATGTGGAGCCTGCTGAAGATTCTCTCCCTCCCTCCCTCTCCCTCTGCCCACCTCCATCTCTTTCCCTCTTTAAAAAAAAAAAAAAAAAAAAGGAAAGAAAAGAAAAGAAAAAGAAACCACAGAAATATTTGCACAACACTGACCTGTACTCAGAATTGGTTAAGATGGTAAATTTTATGCTGTCTTTTTTTACCACAGTAAAAAATCATTTGAAAATCCAACAAGTAGTTGTGTATAAAAGAACCCAGACACCAAACTGTATGTTGCTGTTTAATCCCCCTTTAGGTGAAGTTCAAGACCTGGCAAAACTAATTCATGGTGGTAGAAGTCAGAATAGTTGTTATTCTGGGGCTGGGTATTGATTGGGAAGTGACAGGATAGAATGTTCTTGGGCAACAGGAATGATCTAGCCCTAGAGCCGGGCTTGGTCACACAGGTGCATAGGGATGTAAACATTCATCAAGCTTTCAGCTTCAGGGGTGCCTGGATGGCTCAGTCGGTTAAGCATCTGCCTTCAGCTCAGGTCATGAAACCAGGGTCCTAGAATTGAGTCCCGCATCTGACTCCTTGATCAGTGGGGAGCCTGCTTCTCTCTCTACCTGCCTCTCTGCCTACTTGTGCTCTTTCTCTCTCTCTGTGTCAAATAAATAAATAAAAGATTAAAAAAAAAAAAAGCCCTCAGCTTCATACTCTTACAGAATGTATCTTACACCAATACAAAAATGTAATTGGAAAAAAAAAAAAACTCAACTATGAAGACAGTGAAAAGATCAGTAGTCACCAGGGGCCGGTAGGGGAGAGAGAGAGGAGGGATGAACAGGTAGAAACAGGAGATTTCTTGAGTCACTGAAACCCATCTGTAGGAGACTGCAGTGGTGGGCACGTGGTATTATGGATTTGCCAAGCCCAGAGGCTGTATGTCCAACACAAGGGTGACACTCACTGTAAACTGTTGATTTTAATTAATAACAATGTCTCAATATTGGTTCATTAACTGTAACAAATGTACCAACTAATGCAAAATGTTAATAATAAGGCAAACTGGGGGTGCCCTATTAAGCATCCGACTCATGGTGTCAGTTTAGGTCTTGATCTCAGGGTTGTGAGTTCAAGTCCTTCACTGGGCTCTAAGCTCAGCATGGAGTCTACTTAAAAAAAATAAAAATAAGGCAAACTGTTAGGAGGAAGCGGGGGTATGTGAGAATTCTCTGTGCTGCTCAATTTTTCTGTAAACCTGAAACTGCTCTAAGATACAGTCTATTAATTATTTAAATGGACCCTATATAAATATTTATACTAATATATTGTTTACATATTTAAATATGATTATATATAAACATGTATGTTCATATGTTGTTTGAAGGTATTTGGTTATTTAAATAGTTATAAATACATATGTTTATACACACACAGCTATCACAATCGATAAAGAACTCAGAAAATGAGAAAAGCCTGAGGGAAACACTAATATTTTAAGAGTAGTTGTCTGTAGGTGGTTGAGTGCATTGGTGATTCCCCCCCCCTTCACTTTCACTTTTCTGTATTTTCCAAAATGTGACAATTTAAATGGGATATTATCTCAGGATGGAAACACACTCCTGTCCTCTTTTCAAATGCTCTGTGGAAACCAGATGAGCCGAAAGCAGACACACACCTAATTCAGCGCGTGACCTTCTTTTTCAGCCCGTGTCACAAGTCGGGGAGCTCATTACCCCTCCTCTCTGTGTTTACTTCCTGCCAGAGATCAACAGTGAGTCAGAAGCAGGACCCGCGGGGCGGAGGCGGCCCTGGCCCGGCCCGGCACACCCTGCCTTGGCCGGAGCTCCCGAGCGGATCTGGAACTTTGCACAACTTTGTTCGGTGGGAACCGTTTCCTACTGCATCAGAGACACGGGCTCGCTCAGTAAAGAGCTGGCCCCAGCCGCTGCTCATAAAACAGATCTTTCTGATTTTTCTTTTGTCTGGGTCTGAGAATGGACCTTGTTTATAGGGAAATTAAATTTTAAGAACAGACGGGGGTTTGCTTTCTAATTCTGGAGCCCACAGCACAAATGTTTTCAGACACCCGTGAGAGCTCAGAACTGTGGCTCTGAGCCCAGGCTTCCGGGCACCACCAAACCCAGCTGGATTCCAGGCCCCACCAAGCAACACTTTGGGCGGCGGGGGGGGGGGCTTTTCTTCACCTCCTCGAACCCCCCCTCCCTGCCCGTGGCCTTCTGGAGGTCATCCGCAGGCGTCAGTGCTGAGTGCTGGGTGCGGTGTTTCAGCCCCAGGTCCTCCGCCCTGCTGGCAGGTGACTCGTGGCAGGCAAGGCTCAAGGAACACTCTCGGCCAGTGTCTCAAGTTTCATGTTTCAAACCATCTTTCTACCCTTCCCTGAGCTCTTGCTACCCAAACGCCGAGGATTTCTGTGCTAGTAAGAGTCTGTATGTTTGAAAACAAGCGGTTGAGCTCACTACATATGCCCTATCTTCCCTTTCCAGACTTAAAGAAGTTCTGGAATTCTCTACGTAAGAACCGAGTACAACTGGACCCACATGTCCTGTTTGTCTCTTTCACCTCTGGTCTCAGGCTCAGAGCTTGGCCTGTGGTGAGCTGCGGATCCGTGTTTGCTAAATGGAATCTCTCCCCCTGCCTCCCCCAAAGGGACGACCTAGGCTCGGGTGTTGACAGCGCTGCGCGTAGAGCAGGAGGTGAGCTGTCCCTGAAACACAGGAGCACCCGGCTTTCTTCGAAAGATGGAGGACTGTCGTGTGTCGCCGATGCACCCAGGGCTGTGAGCGGTACACTGTCTTGCCAGCTTCACCGGGTAACAAGCACTGGCCCTGTGTCTATGGCCCTCAGTAAATACACCTGGCTCACTTTTTCACTTCCCAGCAAATGATCCTCGCCACCCAATTGCTCAAACCAAAGCTTCCGGAATCTTCCTTGACTATTCTCTCCCTTCTTCCAAATCCGATCCATCAGCAAGTCCTGGCTTCTCTCAGCTCCAAAATATCCAGAATATCAAAGCTGTGTTTGTTCCTCCGTCATTGTCACCACCTCAGAGCCGTGGGCTCAGGGGGCCTGGACCCTCCCCAGAGGAGCGAAAGTGGGCTCTTGGGAGAGGAAGATAACTCAGCTATCACAGTGTAATTACAAAGTATTATCGGTCTGATAGGTTATCCAAAGACCACAGAACATATACAATAGATCTATAGTATGGAAATCTGGGGAAGGGCAGGCAATTAGGAATAAAATGTCCAGGAAGATTCCTGCAGCAGGAGGGAGGGAGATACTGAATCTACGGTTGAGATCCCTGCCCCTACCTGGAGTGGTCTCTCAAGCTGTCCCCTTTAGTTCAAGAGGCCCCACCGCTGCCCTAAGAGAACCCTGACAGCACCCAGCCTTGGCATCACATAGTCCCAGGGGATAACACAGCAGGTCTGGACCAGCGGCATCAGCATCACGTGGGAACCGGTTAGGAGCTCATTCTTGGGCCTTGCCCCACACTTACTGCATCAGAATGTCTGGGAAAGAGACCCAGCGATCTGTGTTTTAAGCAGCCTGGTGGGCGATCCTGAAGTCTGCTCACATTTAAGAACCTATGGATCATGGTTAAGACTATAGGCTGTCGAGTTTCTGGTCCTTCATCAGAGACGGAGGCACCAGAAATTCACGTAGGTTCTCCCTGAGAAAAGTCCAACATTATTGAACTATCACCGCTGCCTTCCTTGGAAGAATGAGCAGGTAGGATGCCAAAGGTCAGGAAATGGCCACAACACAACTTTTCCCTACAAAGCAGTCATTTCCTCTGGTGCAACCCAATAGCTCTATGATCTGGGGAAGGTTGTAGAATGAGATTCATTGTGTTTTGAGGATTTAAAAAAAGGGGGGGGGGTTGTTGCCATCCCTGGCTGTTGGTACCCAAGCAGGGAGGAGAAAGCTCACGAGATGGTGGGCGATGGACCCAGAACAGGACGTGTGTACCCAGGGCAGCCGTGCTCGGGATGGACATTGCTGAGCAGTAAGAGGGCAACCCGGCTTTGTCCTGAGAGTGTGGGATCATCCTCCCTCAGGAGCCCTGGACTTGTGCACGGATGCGCATCAGGGTCGTGCCTCCCAGCCTCGGCCCAGGTTTGACCAACATAGAGCTAAAGTTACAACAGCGACACCATGTGGCGAAGGGAAAACAATGCCTTGTTTTAGATTAGATTGATGGGACTCCAGATGAAAAGCTGAACCCCCTTGGGGATGTAGGAACGCCTTCCTTGTGTAATTCAAAGGGAAGAAGCCTCAAGGCAGAAACAGTGGACTTTCTACCACTAGCACTAAAGCATAAATGACACAGGGCTCCAAGCCTCAGTGTCCCCGTCTGTACCGCAGAGAGAACGCTGTGTGGAGGTTGTTAGACCGGATTAACATAGGCCTTTTCCCCCACGTTCTGCCCTTGTCTCCAGGCCCAGCAGGAGCCACTGCAGGCCATTCTGTGCTTTCTCTCTGGAGTTTTTCCAAGGAGAACACACAGTACGAGGTCAATGGCTTCTTCAATCTTTTGTAAAAACCTATAATATATCCTATGAAGAGAAAATGCTGATCGTCTGATGTGGCAAAGAAAGAGGCCACTGTACTTGAGAATGACAAGAGGGCCAAGTCGTAGAAAGTGGCCAACGTCTGAGAGTCCCTCCCTGCTCCCTGACTGTGTCCCCGGGCTCATGGGGGACGGGCACAGAACCCTGAAGGGAATGGCCCCGGGGCTCCCAGCCCCACCAAAGATTCCCCTGGCCCCAAGAGTGTCCTGAAGGCAGCACGGTCTTAGGGCCCGAGGGACCATGTGGTGTGGACTGGTGCGCACCACGGTGGTGAGGGGACAGACGATGGCGACTTCCAGGGACAGCTGGCAAGGGCATTCCCACCAGCCTGGCAGAGTAAGGACTTGGAATTGGAAATGAATTGACTTAAAGAAAATCAAAGTGTATTCTGTATGCCTAGAGCCGTTGGCATGGTGTCTGGTCCCCGTGTGCAAACTGGTAACTGCCATTATCTTTACGGCAGATGCCGAGGGCGGCGTGTGTCTCCCCCTGCACATGGCCAGACTCCAGGAGCCCGCTCACCTCCTGAGAGTTTGCGAGCAACTTAGTCCAGAGCCCTGCACCACAGACAGTCTTGCATCTATAGAGCAGAATTCATGTTTCTAATTGAGAACAGGAAGTTGCTTCTTTGGGCTTGTGGAAGGCACCTCTTTTATGATCAGTTCATTTGGCAACGAGAAGCAACTCTTCCTCAAGGGAAAAAGAATAATTGACTAAAGCTGAGGAACAAGGAGCAAAAGCCCTTCCAGCTGCTGTTATCCCTCAGCCGAGCTGTGACCCAGGCCCCAAATACTTCCCAAGCCTCTTGAGGGATCCCAGAACCTCCATGGGGGACGAGGGGGTTGGACCTCGGGTCTCAGCCAGCACGGAGGGCCTTCGCAGAGAATTCCAGAAAAGATGAATCTATTAGTTTTGTGATCACCCCGAGCCAGTTCAGATGGGTCATCTGGTCTCATTGGAGCCGGAGTATTAAAACCTCTGTCCAGTTATCCTGATAAAAAGCTCATGAACGAGGAACAGCCGCAGGGGGTCTACGAGGCCAAGGAGGGCAGAAAACAGGGATCAAAGGTGTTGTTCAAGGCATATTCTGCGATGCCTTCAGCAAAAAAGAACACTCTGCCCCACCATTTCCCTGAAGAATTCTAATGTTCAGGCCAAGGGGTTCAAAGTGCCTCTTCTGGAGGGCACGAGTGTGAGCGGCCCAGAGAGTCATACCAGCCAGGCCTGGGAATTCCTGCCACCAGGGGTGCACTCTGACCTACCCGTGGTTCCCCATTGTTTACAGCCCAAACACACAAATGTTGCTTAAACTCTTGGGTAACGTGATACTGCAAAGCATTCATGACCTAAAAATCTCATTATCTATTGTCTATGATGTGTATCTGTGTGTAGAGGGGGGGGCGACGTCTACCTTTCAATTTTTCATTTTTGTTTTTGGAGCTCCTGTTGATTTATTGCTTTAAGGCTGTGATTAGAGCCTCCTGGATGCCCAGGAGGGTTCTTCCAACCAGATCACGCACTGAACCCACAATCACTGACTGCCTCCAGTGTTCTTGCCCCGAGTCTGTCCTGGGGACTGAATGTTCACGTCTGCTGGCCCTCTGCTTGGGAACATCCCTAAAACCATGGGCGCCAAATACCACATGGGAGGCGTCTGTTGGACTTTTTCCCAATAGCCACAGCAGGGAAATCGGGACCTCCCGAGGGTCATAATGAGGAAGGCTCTGACTGATGGTCCACACCCGCACTGGCCTTGTTCCACTGCACCAGAGTGGCCTTCTTAATTTCTGGAATTCACCCACTAGCCTCCCTGGGACTCAGGATACCTGTCACGTTAGTAATAGAGTTTGAATCCTGTCTTGCCGTCTGGTGCCCTCATTGGCTACCAGGCCTGAACACAGACTCCCCCAACTCACCATGCATGAGACACCCCTGATACGTCCTTTGGTAGCCTTGATCTTTTTATTCAAGCCTTTATAGGCTTAAATAAGTTCTGATAATGAAGATAAACAACCTGGAGTATTGTTGGAATGGACGGAAGCCCATAATTGCTAGTTTCATTGGGCAGAAAAACATTAGTTCTCCAATCATGCAGGTCAAGGCAATCCCAAAGCCATCTACGAACCACTGCTTTGACCATGTCACCATAGAGGACCATGTCACGGGTTTTAGAGTAAATTTTCCAAAGCAAATGCTGAGCCAGTAGCGAGCAAGCCCCCCGTTGGGCTGGGCCAGTCCTCTGACCCGGGCTCCTACCTGTGCAAGTCTCCATGCCCGGCACTTCCAGACTTCTCCGGGTCCCCTTTCACGTTCTGACCTCTCCCAGGTGCTTGCACAGACCCCGGACTCTGAGCTGGTGAAGTTTTCTGAGCCGGAAGGAAGAGAAATTGGAACAGAAATCAAATAGGAGTGTCTGAAGACACAGATGCATTTCTCAGTTGGCCACCAGCCGCGTCACGTTGTTCGTTTGCTTTGTCATCCACCGGAGCAGCACTGCGCGCCCGCACGAGCCGCACGGGGGGGCATGCGGGGAGCCCTGCAAGCATGGCACCTGCACTGCTCTGATGGAGGAGACACACAGTTACACACGAGACTCCCGCTGAGCAGGATGCCTGCGACAGTCCAAGGCCAACACTGGGGACACCTACCAGACTTCAGTGGGGGGGCACCCGCTCCCTGGAGAAAGGGAGGACGTCTGCTCGAAGATCTTCAAGGGTCTAACTGGCTTGTGGCGTCACCTAGATGGAAGCCATCTCCTCCTCCCTCCCCCGTGGTCCCACAAACCAGAATTCCACCGGAAACCCAGGCAAGACACTGAACAGAGAAAATGATGAGCCCTTGGAAACCTGGGCCCATCGGTCCAAGGCCCGAGCCATTCTGAGAAGCCGTTGCCTTTCCTTCACTCCCACATTAAGCTCGTCTGCCAGGAAAGCACTTCTTATAAAACCAAGAAAGGACGGTCCAAACTTCAGATCATGGGACAGAAAGAAATCAGAGGTTTTTTAAAAAATCAATTTAAATAATTCTCATTTAATGGGGCTCCTGGGTGGCTCAGTTGGCTAAGCTTCTGCCTTTGGCTCAGGTCATGTTCCCAGGGTCCTGGGATCGAGTCCTGCTTTGGGCGCCTTGCTTACTGGGGAGTCTGCTTCTCCCTCTGCCTGCCACTCCCCCTGTTTGTGCTCACTCTCTGTGTTAAATAAATAAATAAAATCATAGCTTTTTGCGCAGTGGTAGTATCATAGCCAATATCCGAGGTTTATCTGAGGTGCGATTATTGCTAATTAAATAAATAAAATCATAAATAAATAAATAGGGCTCATTATAAATAAGTAAGGCTCATAAATAAATAATAAATAAATAAGGCTCACTAAGTGTAGAATAAATGTCAGAAAGGGGGAAAGGGTTCTTTAAACCCAAAGCAGTAGCTGTCTTTCAGCCCATCTTCCCGGCAGTGCTCCTTCACAGGGCCCCACCGCCCTCCCCACTGGGGTGCACACAAGACTCCCCAAAGACCCAGAGGGGCAGGAATCTGGTGAGGGTTCTGCAGAATAAGAATGCGGCGTTACCAGCAGCCTGTTTGTAGACATTGTGGACAAAGGCTGCCTGCGCCGAGAGAGACTAGTGCCAGCAGGCAGAGAGAAGCCCGGGTGAGGGACAGAGGGTCAGCGGTCCCAGTGATGTGGAGGCTTTGGTACCACTTGGTCTGGGGCCCAGCCTGTTATGCCCCATCCAACCAACGATTACCTGAGATCTCAAGTCCCCGTTTGCCTTCTCTGGTACAAGGTGGATTTCTGTCACTTGCAACCCAAAAAAGTACATTCCCCATTAATGATCAAACCAGCTTTGAAGGAGACGAAGTGCTCTATGTCAGCTAAGTTTAAGAAGCGCTGGTTATCTAGCCCTGTTTTCAAAATTCACGGAGTGCCAGAAAGGGTCTGAGAAGTTCTGTGGTCAAATGACATTGAATTCTAACTCCCTTTCCCAAAGTTTTGTGACCACAGGATCCTTCTGTTCACATGTCACCTGTCACCATCTCCTAGAGCTAGTGTTCCATGGAACACAGTTTTGGGGACAGTTAACACAAGGCCTCATTTCTTCTCACCTTGCTTAAACCTGGCAGATGATCCAAATCCACAGGGCAGGGCAGCCCCTAGCCTGGGGGGCACCTGCGTGAACACTGGAAGGTGGTGCCGCTCTGGGCAGGTGCGTGGCCTGTGAGCAGACAGCACCTTCATGTGAATTAGAAACAGCTTCCCTGTCCTCCAGCTGTTACAGCTCAGACCTAGGCACATGACTTGTCAGGTGTTTGGGAAAAACTGAGCTCCGTGAGCCCCTGGTCCTGTCCTTGAGGGAGGCGGTGGAGGTGAGGCACCAGGAGTCAGGCAAGAAGAGCTCCTCCGGACTTTGCGGGGCTCGCTGTGTCTGCCTGCTCCTTGTTGCTAGAAATCTTCTCTCACCCCTCAGGGGCCACTGCTCCAGAGACAGACCTCGCCGGCCCTGCCCAACAAAACCAGCAGCTGGAAATACAAAAGGCCTCTCCTAAGCCCAACAATTTACCAGTTGTGACTACGGATCCTAATGCAGCCAAATCATTTGATAAATATCTCATTTCACCTAGTTTTCCAGAAAGTATTTATTGATTTGTTGATCTATTCAATTATCTAAAATACACTCATCCGGGTGGCTCAGGTGGTTAAGCGTCTGCCTTCAGCTCAGATCATGATCGTGGAGACCTGGGAGGGAGCCCATGCTCATCAGGGAGCCTGCTTCTCCCTCTCCCTCTGCCCTTCTCCCCTGCCCCCGCTCATGCTCTCTATATTCATCTAAACCATACCATGCACAAGAACCAATGCTAGAAGTGGGGACTACAAAAATGAATGAGGTTTCTTCCCTTCCCTAGAGTTGCTCAGTCTAGGGAGATAGCACCCCCTGCCGTGACCACAAATATATAAACACAGGGCCCCCCCAAGGGGAGACCCAGTCCTCCCAGGAAGGGAAAACGCCACCCACCAGCTCTATCAACCTCTAGGCTGGGGTTGTTGGAAACCAATTCTGGAGCTTCCATGGGACATGTGGGTGCAAATCATCAGCTCAATCTGAACTTGGGGGTCTTCCTAACACCTTGAATCTGCTGTTGAATGGGTGGTGTCCTTGACCTTCACACAGAGCCTAAAGAGCAAGCCAGTTGGTTCTGTTTCCCCCAACTAGGGCACGTATCTGAACGGTTGGCTGCTTTGATCCCCCAGTTGTGTCCAAAGGTAAAATATCAAAGATGCCTCAGCTCTCAGGGGCCACACATCCTAGTGTGCTAACATGGTACTACAATTAGAGAACCTCCATTCACTTTTGTTGAGACAGAATGTGGGAGGAAAGGACAGTAAGACTAGCTCCTGTTTATTGAGCACTTACTAAACACCAGGCACTGGGCTACTGGTCTCCATGAACCATGTGATTAAAACTTCACAACAACCTTAAGAGTAAAGTGCTACTCATGTCCTTGTTTTAGAGCTGAGGCTTGCAGAGGGGAAATCTTTGGCTAAGATCACACAGTAGTGGAGTCTAGAGGGACCCATTTCTCTCAGACCCCAGTGCTGGAAAAAGGCATTTTTGTTCCAACCATTTAGTGGGGAAGTGTTGAAGGTGGCGGAGAGAGTGGGGCTGATCCCTCACCTAACAGAAGGGCTGCTGACCTGCTGTCATGACTTCCAGGCTGGCTGGACCATTCTCTGACATGAGAACTCCACCCTGTCCTATAGACCTCAGTCCCCCGATCTGTGAACCAGAATGACAACCATCCCTGTTGGATAGTATCAAAAAATTCAAACTTTAAATCATTGTCAGTTCAACCTCCAAAGTGTTCTTCTAGAATGTTCTTTATCTACATATCACTACTGCCTTTGGACACATGAGTTAAAAATTTTCACTACAGTAGCTCAAGAAAAACAATACAGAGTGAGTGACATTTTCATACCAGGGTCCTGAATTTTTAAAATTGTAACCCAATTCCTACTTGTCTGAATGTCACGTTGGCCTTGGCTCCAAACACCTTCTGCAGCCAGGCTTCTCATTCAGTCACATCACTGGCAGCAAATGATTCTGCAAATAATTTACAGATAAATCTCCTGCTCTTTATACCATGCAAGGTTACATTAAGTAATTCTGGAAAGACACTGACATGTCTAAGAGCCCAGACAGATGCAAACAACAGATGGTATAAGGAGGCAGATCCCTGCTCTCACTAAAGGGGATAAGGGACCATGTGTTAACATTCCTCAGGCAAGGAAATCTAAGAAGGGCTCAGATTCATCTTTGAAGCAGACAAAAGGATCTGCCTTTTCAGTCCCACCACCTCGTCCTAATAGAAAGCTAATCTGCGAGAAGAATGCCATCTCTCTCCGACAAAACAGAGCCAGATAGTTTCCTGCATGCATTGGTACTGGGGTGCCTGGGGAGCTCAGTCCAACTCTCGATTGCAGCTCAGGTCATGATCTCAGCATTGTAAGATCAAGCCCTACATCGGGCTCCATGCTTCACAAGGAGTCTGCTTCTCTCTTTCTCCCTCTCCCTCTGCCTGCTCACTCTCTCTCTAAAAATAAATAAATAAATATTTTTTAAAATTAAAAAAAAAAAAATGGGGCACCAGGGTGGCTCAGTCTGTTAAGCGTCTGCTTTTGGCTCAGGTCATGATCCCGGGGTCCTGGGATTGAGCCCCGCATCAGGCTCCCTGCTCAGCTTGAAGCCTGCTTCTCTCTCTCCCTCCTCCTGCCGCTTCCCCTGCTTGTGCTCTCTCCCTTTCTCTCTCTGTCAAATAAATAAATAAATCTTTAAAAAACTTTTTTAAAAAACAAAAGCATCAGTACTATCAATAGGAATGGCACATGCGCTTTTCAGTGCTTTGAAATTGATCAGTTTCTTACAAAATCCCTGTGAGCTAAATAGGAAGGCAAAATAATGTTTCCCATTTCTCAGATGAAAACCAGAACATTCCATGACTTGGCCACGTCTTCCCTCTTAAAGCCAATACTTTGTGCACAGCAAGAGTCCACCCAACACCAACCTAGCACTTCCTCTGCTGTAACAGTAATAGCGAACTTATTACTATCAACAATTGCCATGGGCCAAGTGCTGTTCTTCTAAGAGCCTTACCTGTTGAAATTCATTCAGTGCTTACTGCAACTCTATCTCACAGATGAGAACACCAGAAGAGAGAGGTTAAGGCCCCTTGCACTAGGGCACACGGCTTGAAAGCGACAGACCCGGGATTCAGTCCCAGCCTGTGCTCTTGAACTCTACCTTATGTGGCTTCACCATATGTGGAAACAGTTGCCTATGACCCCTGCCATCTTCCTGCCACACTCCAAGTAACTAAAACAAGGGGACATTTATGAATAGTGCTGTCCAGCGGCCTAGGTTCATTGCCCAAAATAGCACCTGGCATGGAGAGGCATTTCATAAAAATGTGTTGGATGTTTTAGAAAATTGAGTATTTCCATTTCAGGGCTCCTGGGTGGCTCAGTTGGTTAAGCGTCTGCCTTCAGCTCAGGTTATGAGCTCAGGGTCCTGGGATCGAGTCCGCACTAAGCTCCCTGCTCCGTGGGGAGTCTGCTTCTCCATCTGCCCCTGCCCCTGACCCTACCCAATCGCCACCCCGCTCATGCTTTCTCTCTCTCACGCTCCCTCTCTAATAAATAAAATCATTTTTTAAAAGATTTTATTTATTTATTTGACAGAGAAAGAGATGACAAGTAGGCAGAGAGGCAGGCAGAGAGAGGGGGAAGGGAAGCAGGCTCCCCACCGAGCAGAGAGCCCGAAGCGGGACTTGATCCCAGGACCCCAGGATCGTGACCTGAGCTGAAGGCAGAGGTTTTAACCCACTGAGCCACCCAGGCGCCCTAAATAAAATCTTTTAAGATAAATACATAAATAAAAAACAGTGTATTTCCCTCTGGTCCCGTAGCCACTTCTGCCAGCCGGAGAAACACACGGAGGCCTCAGACCTCACTCCTCCACCACATTTCCCCGCAGTGTCTCTGAGTCCCCCTTCCAGTCTCTCCATCCTAGCAACAGCCCTACGTCCTGCTGCCCTCAAGACCCTTAGGGCTCTGCTCTGTCCGGAAAACAGCAGGCGTGTCTAAAATTTCCCTCACACTTCCCAGCGTCAGGCAGGACAAAAACATTGGCAATCCTCCCCACGACGAACAGCCTTGTCAAGTTGCTTCTTCAAGTCTTTCCTGTGCTGCCACTGCTTGAGTAAGCAAACAGCCTTTCTTTGGCTCTAGAATCCTCCAGAGTCCAGGGTCTATTTTAAAGCAATCCTCCAACAGGCACTTTCCAGCTCTAAAAAAATATACTTTATCAAGAGCTAAAGTGTCCTACCATTAAAAGAAAAAAAAAAAATTCCCCTGACCTTACCTGTGCAATGGGCTCCCTCCGGCTTACTGGTCATGCCCATAAACATGGTTAGATCATGACCAGAGTGTCTTGCCAACTCGCCCACTCTTTGAGCAAGCTTCTTGGGAGCCATGTGACTGCAGGTGAATGCTGGGAAGTAGACCAAAGGTCATCCCCATGGCACTAGGAATCGGATTTCAGAAACAACCCGGAGGCTGCCAAATATGGGGGAACACATGTTCTGTGCTAGGGCCAGCTTGGGCCGCCCATCTGCCCTGTCCAGGGAAGGCAAAGGCTCAGACCAGTTCTGCTGGGTCATCCCAAACATTTCTTCCCCTCTGGGGAGAAAAAAAGATTGAAGCAGCCTACCCACGCTGGCAGCTGAGGACACCCCAGTCAGGAGTCTTACCTAGCAGTTACTTTGTTGGGCTGACAGGGGGACAGGCCCCAAGGCTGGAATTTTCAGCTACCCCAGATGGAATGTTTTCTGACACAAATATGGCAGAAAAACAAACAAGGTTTGGAGTCAGAGAGAGCTAGGCTGTCCCTCAAAATACAGAGAAAACAAGAATATCATGTTTCAGTGGGATTTTGATGCTTTTGCCTCATGTCCGGAAAGGGTTGAATCCAGGTTCTAAGCAGACACAGAAGATTTTAAAAGACATGGTATAAGAGGTTAATTTTAGAGGAAGCTGCAGGAAGAGAAAGCAGGAGTTCTGTATTATCTTTACATTTTTGTAAACCTGAAAAACCCCAAATAAGAAGTTTAGAGAAAAAAAAAAAAAAAAAAAGACATGGTCCTCATCCTCCAGTGAGTGAGTAAGAAACCCACATTCACTGAACGTTATCTATCTTCCCTCCCCAGACAACATCTGTGTCAAAATGGTAAGAGTTACCCTAAAAGAGCCCGGGAGCCTCCAAGATGCCCGAGTTGACATGTTCTGACATCTTCTGTCAGTGGGGAGAAAGGAAAACCTTTGAGACTTCAAAAACACTGCCCAATATTAATGTCTTGTGTGGGTTTAATATTTTAGAAGCAGTATAATTTCAAGAAGTCTGGGCCATTCAGAAAACCCACATCGGTGCACCTCTTGGAGCCTGTTTCTAGACAGAGGCCTACAAAATGGCAGCGCAGTCCCCGGCCTGCCTGCCCCAGTGGCTGACGGGAGCACCTCCTCAGGACGGCAAAGAGCTACCCCTGTGGTGGAGAGTCTCTTCATTCAAGGAGTTGGGTTTGTCAGGATAGCCTGTCATGTCCTACAACATTTATTCAACTCGACCTGAAATGCAGGCATAAACCTTGTGTTTTGTCCTCTCGAATTCCTCCATCACTGCCGTGCGGGAGCAACATGAGGCTGGACCCAAGAATAAGGTCGCAGGTGCAGTGGTTAAAAACCGAGCTTCAGGGGCACCTGGGTGACTCATGGTTAAAGCCTCTGCCTTCAGCTCAGGTCATGATCTCAGGGTCCTGGGATCGAGCCCCGCATTGGGCTCTCTGCTCAGCGGGGAGCCTGCTTCCTCTCTCTCTCTCTCTCTCTGCCTGCCTCTTTGCCTACTTGTGATCTTTGTCAAATAAATAAATAAAATCTAAGAAAAAAAACAACAACAAAACCTGAGCTTCACAGCTTATTTAGCTGTAAGGCTTCAGGGTCTATGCCTCCGTTACCATATCTGGAAAATGGGATCATAATTACAGGCTTTCCAAGATTAAATAACATAATACATGAAGAGCACTTCACACAAGTCTCCACTATAGAAGACACTCATAGATGCTAGTTATTATCATTACAAAGAAGAAACTGATTCAAAAATCATTAACTAAGAGCCCCAAGGGCTATGTCCGCGCTTAGAGCTAAAGCAGTTAATACGACTCTTCAGAAGATAAAACCTGCCCAAACCTAGCAGTTTGCTAATTTTATTTGTATGTATTTTTAAGATTTTATTTATTTGACAGACAGAGATCACAAGTAGGCAGAGAGGCAGGCGGGGGGTGCTGGGGAAGCAGGCTCCCCGCTGAGCAGAGAGCCTGATGTGGGGCTCAATCCCAGGACCCTGAGATCGTGACCTGAGCTGAAGGCAGAGGCTTAACCCACTGAGCCACCCAGGCGCCCAAGTTCGCTAATTTTAATAACTGTTCCAGTAAGAGTTAGCAACAAGCCTTCAGGCAAGGGTGTCCCTAGGAGAGACTGTGGGAGATTCACAGGGGAGGGGCTCTCCATTGTCATGAACTGTGGTTCACACTGGTTCATTGTCTCTTCCTTCCATTTTTCTCTCATTAAGTGCAGTTAAATCATCCCAGATGGCCACCCACAGCCAGTGGAATATTAGAAGACATCTCTTCCAGGGCTAGTTTAATGCTCTCAGGTTCCTTGGGTCCCACAGGAAAGAGAGAAACTGATCTCCACAATGCTCTGTGGGTTCCTTGGGTCCCACAGGAAAGAGAGAAACTGCCCCACCATTTAAACTTGGGGCCCCAAGCATCTGTAGCTTGAAACCACACATGCCCACATTGAGGGGCTATTTCTATATTAATGAAACCCAGTAACCATCACCCAGTGCCTGAGCCCCAGCTAACCTCAGCCTGCAGAGACATGCGCAGTGACGTTTCTGGATGGTCCAGACCCAGGGTCAGCTCCCCTCGCACGGGATCTCCCATCCTCCTGGTCTTCCGTTTCTGGGATGCCGGGGAATTCCACAACCGGGGCCACAGGGCTGAGGTCGTCTTCAGGAACAAACCTCCGGCCCCGGCTGCCTCTTGGACTTGGAGCCAGGACCAGGGCGACCTGCCTCAGTGTGGCCGGGGCTGCGATCAGGGTGCACAGGGACCTGCTCTCCACACTCTGGGTCCCGTTTCTTTTCTGCTCATCCTTCAGCTCTGAGCCCAGACAGCAGCTCCCCGGGGCTGACACCCAGGGGCAGGTCAGGTGGCTCTGCACCTGTCATCTTGCTTCAGGACATTACTCTCCGTTTCTATAGCTGAGAATCAATTTTTTCTGGGACTTGAAATACAGAAACACCCAGATAATGAAATATCTTTAAAAGAGGGGTGTGTGTGTGTGTGTGTGTGTGTGTGTTCTAAGTGATCATAGATTTTTAAGTCAGGCCATTGCAATAATAGGGTGGGTTGTTTTTTTCTCCTCCTCATACTGTCAGAGCCGTGAACGGGAATCATGACAATCCCAGGGGGAATCCAGGAGGTGGTGATGCCAGTGCATGGAAGGCTGCCCTTCTGCTCTGGAATCCACATGCTCAGAGCTCCGAGGTCTTCTGCGGGGGCGGTCCTCGAAACTGAACACTCAGTAAAGAACAGGAACAACTGTCACCATCATGTTCACTGTCACAGCCCGGGACAAGACAGGCGGGGTTCTTATTTCACCTTAAGTCCTTCCACGCGGGTCATGACGCAGGAAACCCCAAGCAGTGCCACTGGATGAAGCTACTCTTGCCACGGTGCCATCTCCACCCCGAAGAGGGACACACACACACGAGGACCCTGACCCTGCCAACGACAGAGCAAGCTCCCCTGGGCTCAGTGTGAGATGCTCTGCTGACCCCTGGCTGCCCTGTGCCTGCTGCCCCCACACGAGCCACCGTCCCCCGCCCGGGTTGGAACCGTGGCCGTCTCTTCATTCCCCACCTACACGTCTGCAGGAACGAGAGCTCCCAGGAAGGAGCCACCTGGGGTCTGGGTGTGAGTCACGGCCGTGCATGTTAGAAACGGGGCTGCCCTGTGCTCCCCAAGAGCAGCTGTGAGGCCTCCGTGACTCAGTTGCCGAAGGGACGGAGCAGGAGTGACAACAAGGACCCAGGACCCAGTGTGCAACAGCAGGTGTCCCTCAGGGGCCGGTCTGGGGCTGAGAGCCCTTGCTCCTGAGGAGGAAACTTCAGTAAGTGGATAGACTCAGTCCAGCCTACTTGTGTAAATTTTCCCTGCCAATGGCTTCTGTTCTCTTCAGAGCACAGGAAGAAGAAAAAAAAAAAAAAAGAAGAAGAAGAAGAAGAAAAGAAAATTCCAGGTCATATTCCTAAATTTCAGAGTTTAAATAGGGTTCGTGTAGATCAAAGAAGAAATAACTGACCGGTCAGCAGAATCCAGATCGCGGACAATTGTGATGTTATTAAACTTGACTTCTTGAGTTAAGGTTAAAAGGTCAATCACCAATTCAACAACCAGCTCTTGCCAAAAAGTTTCAAAAGCAAAAATCATTAAGATAGTTTGCAGGCCCCCTGCCAAGAGACTAGGAAGAGAGGTCCTCTTATCAGGCTTCCTATCCTTGCTTCTCTCGGTGACTGCATGAAGGTCTGTTCTCCTTAGGCACCTGCCATCCCCCAACTCCCATGCAGCTCAGTATACCCCTGCCTCAGTGGACCCCCACCCTCTGCCACACGTGCACCCCAATCAGCCATCAGAAGAGAGCTGCCTCCCCTCCCCTCCTCCATCCTCCCAGTTCCCAGGTGGATCTCCTTCCACCTTCTCTCCACCATCCACAATGGCAAGGGACCACTCCTGTAAGCCCAGGTCTGCTCCAATCCCTCTCAACAGTCAAGGTCGGCCTTCCTTCCGTCCACCCTTCGATCGCCGGTCCTCCGTCGACCTCTGCCTCTCTCCCTCATTCCCACCAGCAGGCAGACATCTAGGATCTTCGATCTTTAAACCCTCAGGCAACTCCCTCTACTAGCTACTGTCCCAGTATTCACTCCCTTTCCTGTCCTAGAAAAACTTACCGCATCATCTGCACCCCTCTACTTCCTTATCTCCAATTCTCTCTTCAGGCCTCCCCCAGCCAAACTGCATCCCTGTCATTCCACTGGAAATGCTGATCAAGGGTTGGAGGGCAATAGGAGCTTTCCCTCGCACCGATGGCCGTCACGTTGCCAAGTCAATGGGCAGGTGTCCGCTCCTTGATTTCTCCGGAACCTCTGATGCCTCTGCCTTCTCTTGACTCTCTCTTCCACAGATCTCCCAGGTCCCTCATTTTCCTATGTCTTCTGCTACCGCTCCTTCACAAACTGCCCCCCACCCTGAGGCTCACACCTAAATATTAAAGGACATCTCAGGGGATGAGTTCCGAGTCCCTTCTCCCGTCCTCACTCGCTCCCCAGGTGTTCTCGACCAGCTGCAAACACCCATGCTCGCGACTCCACATGCGCCCCACGTTCTACCTCTTGTGCAGCCAAATGCCTATTTCACTGGAGTGTCCTAAAGGCATTCAGCTGTGATAGCCAGACCAGAACACTGGATTCCCCCCCTTCTCCCTACACTGCCCCTCCTCCAATTCTCCTGATCTCGGGAAAGGATGTTTCTATCTGCTCAGCAGCTCAGACCAAACATCTAGGGCTCAACCTTGATTCTGCTCTTTTTCCCACTCCCAAATTCCACCACCATCGAGCCCACCCTCTCTGCCTTCAAAATATATCCCCAATCCCGGAACCCCCTTCCCTGCCACCTCATTCCAAGCCATCACCATCCATGTCTCTGACTTCTAAATGACCTCCTAACTAGGGCCCCTCCTCCATTTCTGCCCTCTGCCCCATAGAGAACATTCTCTACATAGCAACTGCAAAGCTCTTCTTAAAATCTCAAACCAGGGCAACTGGGTGGCTCAGGAGGTTAAGCATCTGACTCTTGGTTTCAGTTTGGGTCATAATCTGGGGTTTGTGAGATCGAGTCCCTTGTCAGGCTCTAGAGTCTGCTTAGGATTCTCTCTCTCCCTCTCTTTCCGGCAACCCCCTGCCCCCCAGTTGCACACATGCTTCTCTCTAAAAAATACAACCAATAAAATAGAAAGTAAAAAAATCAAATCTCAAGTCAGCTCATGTCACTCCTCTGCTCAAAACCCACTGGTGGCTTCGCATCCCAGTTGGAAAGCTGATAATGACCTACAAGATTCACCCCCGCCCACGTCCCTCATCTCACTCTTGACATAATCTCTCACCCACTCTCCTCCAGCCACACTGGCTTTCTTTGCTGATCTCAAAACACAACAAGTTTATCCTTCCCAGACATGTCACACAGGCTATTCCCTTTTCCAGAATGTTCCTTTTCCCAGAACTTTATGTGGCTGTCTCCTTCTGGGCACATCAGGTCTGCAGAGAGGGCTCCTCTGATTAAAAATAGGCTCTAACCCCAAGGAGACACTGCTTCACACCCACTGGGATGGCTATTATAAAACCAACAAAACAAAACAAAAGCAAGAGTTGGCAAGGATGTGGAAAAATCAGAACCCTTGTGCATTGTTGACAGGAATGTAAAATGGTGCTGCCGTTGTGGGAAAGTCTGGTGGTTTTCTGAAAATGAAACACAGAATTCACTTATGACCCAGCAAATTCCACTTTTGGATATCAACTGCAAAGAAGTAGAGTCACACATATTTGCACAGCCACGTTCCTAGCAGCATTATTCACACTAGCTGAATGGTGGCAGCACCCCACATGTCCATCAGCAGAGGAACGGATGAAGGAAACGTGGGCTCTAGATCATGGAGTACTATTCAGCCCTAAAGAGGAAGGAAATCCCCACACAGGGCGCAACGAGGATGAACCTTGAAGGCATTGTGTTAAGGGAAACAGACCAGTCACAAAAGTGACTCCACTTGGGTGAGGTACCAAGTGGCATCAGATTTATAGGGATAGAAAGTAGCCTGGTGGCCGCCGAGGGCTGGGAGTAAAGAGGGGAATGTGGCGATATCGGCTAATACGTACAGAATCTCGACTGAAAACACCAAAATGTTCTGGAGACGGACGGCGGGGATGGCTGTACAACATGAAGGAGCTTCACACTGCTGACCCACCCACTGGACACGGGAAAATGGTTGCCATGGTACATTTCATAGTAGGTATATTTTACCCCAGTAGAACAGTTTCTACAGAATCTTTTGTTTCAGGAACTTAGTATCAGATACTGACATCTGGCAAACTCAGTGTATGCTCCGTAGTGAGACTCCATTGGTGCTGATATGGGAAACAAAGGCAGAATTGACAAGTCCTTGAAACAGGCAAGAGGGACCTTCCTCTAGGGACCCAACTGCCTCCATGTTGACACTTCGCTCAGGGAAAAAGGCATTCCTAGCCCCACCCCCAATCCAGGATCCTGTAAGCCAACTTTAAAACATATAAAAATTCTTTTGGAAACTTCCTTTATCTCTAAACCCCCAAGATACGGGTTGGCAATCATCCCCCACGCAGATGGCCCACCGATATACACCTGAAGGGTCTCATGACGCGCGTTTTATTAAACAGTAATAAGTGACCTTTTCCCAACAATAGCTGGCCCCTCAAGGTCCTGGAAACCTTGCTTCCAAAATTCCTAAGGGACTTAGGCTGTCCTCCCACCTTGAAAGTATATAATAGACCACTCCTCATGACCCCAGCGCTGCTCTTTTGGCTCTTGGTTCCTGTCCCCATGCTTTAATAAAATCATCTTTTTTTTAAAAAAAGATTTTATTTGTTTATTTGACAGACAGAGATTACAAGTAGACAGAGAGGCAGGCAGAGAGAGAGAGAGAGGGAAGCAGGCTCCCGGCTGAGCAGAGAGCCCGATGCGGGACTCGATCCCAGGACCCTGGGATCATGACCTGAGCCGAAGGCAGCGGCTTAATCCACTGAGCCACCCAGGCGTCCAATAAAATCATCTTTTTGCACCAAAGACATCTCAAGAATTCTTTCTTGGCCATCAGCGTCAAACCCTAACATCTCTCCTCCATCCGCCCGCGCCAGCGCCCATCAGGAGACCACCTGGAGGACATGCCCCTGCGGCTGGCAGCCCGTGCCCCCTTCCTACTGGAACGGCCCAGATCCTGTATTTTCCTGTAAAACCCATCAACCTGCTACTCAGGCCCAGGCCTGCAGTGTTGAAAGCATTAGCCCACAGCAGCCGCCTTTGCCTGGCAAAGTAACAAAAATGACTGCTCCTCTTTGTCCCTAATCTCTGTCTTCGGCTGCTGGAGCACAGAGGTCAGTTTGCAACGTCACTGGTGGGATATAGAGAGAAACAGGGGCATCGATCAGACCTACCAGGCAGCCACCCTTGGGGACGGAGCAGCTCTTTTCTTTTATTTTTTTAAAGATTTTATTTATTTATTTATTTATTTGAGCGAGAGAGAGAAAACACTTGCGCAAGCAGTGGGGGGGAGGGGAGAGAGAGAATCTCAAGCAGACTCCGCAGGGCTCGATCTCAGGACCCTGAGATCATGACCTGAGCCAAATCCAAGAGTCGGAAGCTTCACCGACTGAGCCCCCAGGCTCTTTTCTTCGAGCCAGGAACACACCACCCAGGGCCTCACACCCCTCCCCGGTGGGACAGGATTTCAGAGCGAGTGGCATTTTACTCTCGCACCTTGACCACACCCACAAGCGCACACCAACCCGGCCTGACATTCTCTCCAGGAAAAATCTCCTTGAAATGGTTTGCGAAGCTCCTAATTTAACCTTCTCCCCTGGGGATGGCAAACACTTCAGCCAAACCAAAAACTCTGGGACTCAGCCAGGGGCCTGACGACACAGACGGCTGATTGCAAATGCGATCTTTTCTTGTGACGCATCAGTTCTGCCCACCAAGGGGAAGAGGGGGCCACGAGTCACTGTCCCATACAAAGCCTCACGCCGGGGCAAGGGAGAGCAAATCCCAGGAGCATGGAAGGTTAGTGCGGGCTCCCAGCATCTGCATGACATCGAGAAC
The DNA here is from genome assembly GCF_020171115.1 of Neogale vison. Classification (NCBI taxonomy): domain Eukaryota; kingdom Metazoa; phylum Chordata; class Mammalia; order Carnivora; family Mustelidae; genus Neogale; species Neogale vison. Next base: position 231,025,330 of record NC_058092.1, on the reverse strand, counting down.
GTGAGCTTTGTTGAGCTGCAACTGGGCCACTTCTCACGCAGGCCCACCAAAATGTTATCTTACAAAATCTAAACATCGACTACAGATTCTGCTGTGTTTTACAAGTCCGTGGAGGTAGGTGAAAAGAGCCAATGGGAGAAGGCGGAGAAAACCTAAGAATTTAAAGGAACACACCACACACAAGGTGTGCAAACACCGAGGTGCTGGGAAGGGGCGGAGAAGCAGACACGCACAGCACACGCCCTGGTACCTGCGCAGGCTCAGGCTTCGGAGGCCACAGAACAACATCAGGCAAGTTGGAGTTCTCTTGCTGAAAACAAAGGATTCTTGCCGTTAGGAGGGGCCACAGCGAACAGAAAACCCCTGAGGCACCAGAGGGACAGCCTTGGCTGGTTTCTATTCCTGCTGGCTGCACTCCCTGCCCACGGCTACCAGGGGACATTAGTCACCAGAGGGAAAGGCACATGCAGCCTGAGGGTGTAGGAGATGGCAAGGGTGGGCCCTGGGCAGGCCTGTCCTCATCCTTTGCCCTGATGACGTGGGTGGTCCTTGATGCCCAGTCTTGCATCTCTGGACAGACGGGTCCTCCAGACCCCTGTCTTTCCTTGTTGGAGTTCATGTGTGTAAGCAGACTATTGCGACCCCCAAGTGCATCTTTGTACAGGACGAGCTCTGGGCGAGGCCTGGAAGCATGGATGCGGTGGCGGGGAAGGAAGTGGAGGCAGAGAAACTGGTTTGGGGCAGCCTGCCCTGATCCAGGTGTGGGGTAATAGGGTGTGCAGTCGGGGTGGGGAGGGGAAAAAAAAACTTTTAGGAAAAAAACTACATCTGGGGTATGTGCTACATGTCCATCTTTTGAGAAAGTGCTCTGACAGGGATTGGGCCGTCACCCCCCTGGGGCCCACCTTTCCCCTGCATGACTCAGGCTGGCCAATCAGTGTCCATATCTGGTGGCGCAGTGACCGGTCCCAGATGGGGCATGTGACCCCATTAGGGCCAGACCTCGGCGTGTGCTGATTGCCAGGCTGGACCATTAACGGGAGGAAGTCTAGATGCCTGGAACAGCCAGTGGGGTTTTAAAATTTTGTTTTGTTCTGTTTTGTTTCTCCCAGGCTGAGGGCCCCTCCCTGAGCACCCAGGCATCACCCAGGAGGAGAGCAGAGCAAGAGCCAGAGAAGACAGAGCTCCAGTGTCATCTTCTGAACCTCAGCAGTCAGGGACTGCTGAGGAGAAACCCTCTCTTGGGACTTCCTAATTCTATAGGCCAAATAAGCCTTCTCTGCTTATGGTGATTGGAGATAGCTTTCTGGGTCTCACAACTGAAAAAAAAAGTCCTAATTATCCTAATTACATAGAAACTTGGAAGGCTAAATGGCCAGGCCATTCATTTATTAGTTACAAATCATAGAGTGACTTATTAAATGGGGAGATTGGGAGTGAGTGGAGTCAGAGGTGACCCCCAGATTCCTGTATTGGATGGTAGGGTAGATGATCATGGTTTTGGGGATTGGGGGACACAGGAGGAGAAAAGGATGGGGAAGAGGAGCTTAGTTCAGGTTTGAGGAATGTGGGGTGACAGTGGATGTTTGGGAGACAGTGGAAAGTTGAGTCTGGAACGCTGGCCCCATGGGGGAGCCCCAATCCTGTAGCTGCATGTACTTGTGCTTCCTCCCCCTTTGTTTCTCTGTGGAAGGCAAACCTCGACCTGACCCTGGAGTCCTAGAGGTAATGCCGTCCTGCCCCACTGGGCCATGTGTGAATGAGGCTGCAGTTGTGAAAATTCGCAATGGCAGGAAGACAGCTCCTGTCTGCTCTGGGAGGAAACTGGGGAGGGAGGACAGGGTTGGGGTCTAGCAGGAATTGAGAAGTAAAGATCTGAAATACTGAACTATATTCATTGCTTGCAAGGATATAGTAAGATTTGAACCCCCTTGTATCCTGATGAGAAAAGTATAAATTTGCATCACCTTTCTGGAAAGTACCTTGTACGGAGATATAGAGAGATCTGGATCTAGTTCCATAACAAGAGTTTTGAAAACGCCCTTTATTTGACCTCGCAAGTCCATCTCTCTGAGTCTCTCCTGAGTAAACCAGCCTTCAATTCTGGACAGTCCTATTTACTAAACATGAAGAAAACATGTAAGCCACTTTAATTTGCCTGTATTCGGGTAGAAATTCATCTCGGATTCAAGAAGTTCAGCCACCGCCCCAAGGAGGTCTCTTCGAGCAGGTAAGACAAATGTTCCTCTGTTCTACATTTTCTCAGCCTTGGCACCTTTGACATTTTGAGAAGAATAATTCTGTTGTGGGGCTGTCCCTGTGCCTCGAGAACATTTAGCAACTGCCATGACCCCTACTAGTTACCAGCAGTACCTCCATTCTGCAGCTGTGGTACCAAACCTGCCTGCAGACATGGGCAAATGTCCTGTGGTGGGCAAACACCCGCACTGAGAACCAGTGCTCTGTCGTATTTGTAGCCAAGCGTGGAGCTTGCTGATGGTTTGGGGCCCACAGACCTGCAAATGTTTAGAGAAGGTACTGATTCTGAGCCACTTGGTTTGTTAATCAGCAGAACTAAAGGCCAGAGTCTAGTGCCTGTACTGTGTCTGCACATGGAAGGCACTGAACCAATGGCCATGGTCTTCTTCATTCTAAAACACAAGATAGAACATTCCTTTAAGTTAGAGGTTACAAAGAGGTAGGGCCTGAGCCAACCCCAGCCAGTAGGAGGATCTTTTTGGCTCACAGGGTATTTAAAAATAATTTAAATTAGTTGTCAACATTTTGAAAATTGTAAAATTTCTTTATAAAGCCTCTTCTTCTTTTTTTTTTTTTTTTTTAAAGATTTTATTTATTTGTCAGAGAGAGGGAGAGAGAGCGAGCACAGGCGGACAGAACGCCAGGCAGAGGCAGAGGGAGAAGCAGGCTCCCTGCCGAGCAAGGAGCCTGATGTGGGACTCGATCCTAGGACGCCGGGATCATGACCTGAGCCGAAGGCAGCTGCTTAACCAACTGAGCCACCCAGGCGTCCCTATAAAGCCTCTTCTAATAAAATAGGAGAAAGCACTCCCCAACTCGTTTTATGAGATTAGCTTTTTTTTTTTTTTAAGATTTTATTTATTTTTTTGACAGAGACAGAGATCACAAGTAGGCAGAGAGGCAGGCAGAGAGAAAGGGGGAAGCAGTCTCCCTGCTGAGCAGAGAGCCCATTGCGGGGCTCGATCCCAGGACCCTGGGATCATGACCTGAGCCGAAGGCAGAGGCTTTAACCCACTGAGCCACCCAGGTGCCCCATGAGATTAGTTTTAACATGATACCAAACCAGAGAAAGAAAGGAAAACCACCAAGCAATGTTTATCGTGAATTTGGACACAAAAATTCTCAATAAAATGTTAGCAAATCAAGCCTAACAGTCTTTATAATAATTATACACCATGACCAAGTAGGACTAATTCTAGGTATGCAGACTGGTTCAACATTGGAAATCAATCAGTGTACTCTAACCTATCAATAGCCCAAAGAAGAAAGAAAGATCATACGGCTATATCAATTGACACAGGATAATAAAAAAAAATTTTTTTTGAAAAAATCCAATGCCCATTCATGATAAAAACCCTTAGCAAACTAGGAATGGTGGGGGGATCTTCCCTAACTGGACAAAGAAATTTATGGGGGAGTCTCGTTGGCTTAGTCAGTACAGCACGCATCTCTTGACCTCAGTGTCCTGAGTTCAAGCCCCACATTGGGCCTAGAGCTAAAGGAAGGGAGGGAAGGAAAGAAGGAAGGCAGACATGCAGGCAGGCAGGTGGGCAGAAGGAGGAAGAAAGAAGGAAAGAAAGAAAGTTAGTATAAAGAAAGAGGGAGAGAATTTACAAAAACCTGCAGTTAGTATCTTACTTAGCAGTAAAAGACGGAATGCTTTTCCCCCACAACTGAGAACCAGACGTCCACTCTGACTTTTTCTAGTTAACATAATATTGGAATTCCTAAACCACAATAGTAAGGCAGGAAGAAGAATCGAAAAAAAGAAATGCAACTCTCTCTAGTTGCAAATACCATGACTGCCTACATAGAAAATCCCAATTAATCTACAAAAAAGCCTTTTGGAACAAATAAGTGAGTTCAGCAAAGTCAAGGTCACAGGATAGAAGATCAACACAAAAAAATCAATACACTAACAAAGAACATGTGGAAACCAAAATTAAAAACACAGTACTATTTATAATTACTGCAAAGAAAATGAAATACTTAGGCATACACTTAAAACATAGGCAGTATCTATATGCTAAAATTTATAAAACGATGATGAAAGAAATTAAAAAAAAAAGAACTATGTGTTCGCAGACTAGAAGACTCATCATAGTTGAGAAGTCAATTTCCCCAGTGTATCTATAGGTTTAATGTAATCCCTGTCAAAATCCCATCACAGAATTTTTTAGACACAGACAAACTCATTCTAAAATTTATATGGAAGGTTTTAAGTCCTAGAAGAGCTAAGACAGTTTTGAAAAGTAGTTGAGGGCGCCTGGATGGCTCAGTGGATTAAGCCGCTGCCTTCGGCTTAGGTCATGATCTCAGGGTCCTGGGATCGAGCCCCGCAATGGGCTCTCTGCTCAGCAGGGAGACTGCTTCCCCCTTTCTCTCTGCCTGCCTCTCTGCCTACTTGTGATCTCTCTCTGTCAAATAAATAAATAAAATCTTTAAAAAAAAAAAAAGAAAAGTAGTCGAAAGGAAGAGCACTTATTATGTAGCAGCAGTAATCACGACTATGTGGTATTAGCAGAAGAGTAGACATTGATCAATGGAATAGAAAAGAGAACCCAGAAATAGACCCATACAAATACAACCAACTGATTTTTGGCAAAGATGCAAAAGCAGCTTACTAGGGAAAGAATAGTGTTTTCAGCACATGGCAGTGGCGAGATGGCCACTCAGAGGCAAAAGAAAACAGAACAAAAACATAGAAAATGAACTTCAACCTAAATTCACACAAACATGAGTGCAAAATGGATCATGGGCTTAAATATAAAATGTCAAACTATACGGTTTTTGGAAAACATAACATAGGAGAAAATCTTCAGGACGTAGGGGTAGAAAAAGAATTCTTAGATTTGACACCAAAAGCATCAGACTCGGCAAAAAAAGGAAAAGGAAAGACTGATCAATTGCACCTCAAAAAACTTTTGTTTTACAAAAGACCCTGTTCAGGTCATGAGAAGGCAAGCTATGAGTGGGAGAAAATATTTGCAAACCACAATCTGACAAAGGATTAGTATCTAGACTGTATAAAGACTCTTAACAGTTTATTTTTAAAAAACCAATTAGAAAATGCATAAAAGACATGAACACATTTTTCACTGAAGAGAACACATAGTCAGGTGACAATCTCACGAAAGATCAGCCACACCAGTTATCAGGGAAATGCAAATGAAACCCAGAGCGACACATCACAACACACGTATCAGCATGGCCTCCCCAAACAGGGACAACACCAACGATGGCCAGGGTGTGGCAAAACGGGAATCACTCATCCGTGGCTCATTGTTGGTGGGAATGAAAAATGGGACAGAGATTCTACCTGACAGTTCGGCGGTTCCTTAGGCAACACTCAACTAACAATGACCCAGCAATTGCGCTTTTGAGCATTTGCATCAAAGGAATGAAACCTGTTCACACGCACACAAAAACCCGTATACAAATGTTCTCAAGAGCTTTGTTGGTATTTGCCCCAAGCTGGGAACAACCCAGATGTTTCTAGACCATGGAGCATGACTCAGCAAGTAAAAGGAGTGAACTACTGGGGCAATTGGGTGGCTCAGTGGGTTAAGCGGCGGCCTTCGGCTCGGGTCATGATCTCAGGGTTCTGGGATCGAGTCCCGCATGGGGCTCTCTGCTTAGCAGGGAGCCTGCTTCCCCCTCTCTCTCTCTGTGCCTGCCTCTCTGTCTACTGTGATCTCTCTCTGTCAAATAAATAAATAAAATCTTTAATAAAAAAAAAAAAAGGAGTGAACTACTGAAACATGTAACAACCTCGATGAATCTCCAGGAAATTAAGCCGAGTGAAAAAAGCCAATTCCAAAAGGTCCCATACCGTGTGACTCCATTTACAGAACATTCTCAGGAAGCCAAAATTACAGACATAGAGGACAAACGAGGAGGCACCAGGGGTTGGGAGTGGGGAACAGGAGGTGGTAGGCGTGGCCCTAAGGAAACGCAAAGGGTTCCTTCAGGTGATGGAAATAGTTCTCTATCTTGACTGTCTCAACGTGGATATGAGTGTGCGCTGTGGTTCGAAAGATGTTACCCTCGGGGGGGAAACTAGGTAAAGGGATCAGGGACCTCTCTGTATTGGGTCTTGCAAGAGCCTGCTCATCTACCATTGTCTCAACATAAACAAATTTAACTATACGACTGCATAGAAAAATGCGGCCTTTTGACTTCTCTTAAGAGATGGGAAGGTCTTATAACACTGGGCCTGCACTTCCACCTGGCAGCCATTGGTCAGAGCTGACGGTGGGGCCTCCATCAGACAATAGGACAGGATCCCTCCTGTTTGCCTCCTGTTTGCCACAGTCCTTCCTTCTCCCTATTGTCTCACACCTTGCCATTGACCACAGTTACCTTTCTGGCATGGGAATTTGCCACATTTTGTCTCGGTGATTCCTGTGTTCCTCCTTGAGAAAAGAATATCATAGGGAAGAAGCAGCAGAGGGAAAGCAGATTGCTTTATGCTGGCTTTCAGATCCAATTATCTCCTTCAGAAAACTCAATACCATTAATCGGAAATTTCCACGGTGTGTGAGATAAAGAGGAAAGTGCCCCCCTGATTTTGTTCACCAGGGCGTTGAATTAAGTCTCTCAAACTGAAAATGCAGAATCGCTATAAAATTTGAATATATTTTAACAATCCCAGCTCTATGTGCCATCAAGCAGTTAAGGCTCATCCCTCAGTTGTGAAAACCTTCCCTAACATGGAAATGATCGTTCACGTTTAATCTGCTCAACATCGACAGATCTGAAGATCACTCTTTAAGGGCCATAACTTTATTTTGGGGAGAAGTGTGGATAAGTTTTTATTCCAGCCTCCTCCAATGTAGCCACAGAAGTAAATGGATTGGGGGGGGACACAATGTGGGGAAAATATGCCAAATTCTTACTATGTCAATTTTAAAAGCACGGAATAAAGAGTTAAACTGGGGTTTTTTGGGGGGTGGGGTGGCCCTGGGTCGCTCAGTGGGTTAAGCCTCTGCCTTTGGCTCAGGTCATGGTCTCAGGGTCCTTCTCATCAGGCTCTCTGCTCAGCGGGGAGCCTGCTCCCCCCCCCCACCTCTCGGCCTGCCTCTCTGCCTACTTGTGATCTCTGTCAAATAAATAAATAAAATCTTTAGAAAAAATAAACTAGTTTTTTAAAAAATATGGTTTATAAAATCAGGGCTAGCCTTGATACAAGAATTCTGAAAATGCAACTGGTAAATGCTTCTGGAAATACATATGTGCCCATATGTATCTATGCATAATCTGTGTTATAGCTTGCTCCTTCCTGGGTGGAGAGGAGATGCTGAAAAAAAAAAAAATCTAGCCAAGGTCAGCCAAGGGACCCTCATAGGTTGGGGTTGGGGGGAGACCTGACACCCACCTGGCTTCCCGAGGTGCTGGTCTCGTTGCCCATGGCGATTCAGGGTGCCAGCGTCCCTCAGGAATTTACCAGAAGCCACTAGAAGAAATAAAAAGGTATACACATCTGTAAAATTGAAGGAGATCTGAGGCTTTTTCTGCGGCATGTGTCTCCAAACTCAAAAGCCAGATGATGGGAAAAATGGATCTCTGTGGTCACATCATGGAAAAATCGCCCTCGAACTGTTTTCTTCTGCTATATGCCTCCCAGCTTCTTTCCCAGGATGGGCTGCTATGTTTTCTCCCCAGCCCGGGGTTGGCAGCCGCTTCTGAAAAACGAGTTTGTTTTTGAGTCTGTGTGAACGCCAATGCACACAGAGAGGTGTATCCAGTAATGGAGTGACAGAAGGGACACAGCTGCCGAAGAGAGCTCCAGGGGTGGCGCTCTTGGGGTGCTGCCTGTTCCCAGTGGTGCTCATGCTGGAAATGCCAGGTTTGGCACTTCCCCCGACAAGTGACCACAGAGCCTGGTGTCCCACATCAGGAGGCACAAAACCCACTTCCCTTCAGTAACATATGGTTTTTATATTTTTTACTCTAAGCACTTGTTTCATCAAATCAGTTTCGCTTCTGCACATATTTCTACGAAGGCAGAACGTTTTTCTTGGAGAGGAAAATGGATAGCCGGGGCCAGACAAGGAATCAATCATCAGGTACAGCGGCGGCGGGCGGCCGGGACCACTAGACCCCATTCCTTCGGGCTCACTTAGCGACACTGATGACTGATCACCGTGTCGTGAGGAGGCGTCCACACAGCTCACAGAGTTCCACAAGACCCCCTAACACCAGCAGGACAGGGACTCTTACTCGTGCTTTTGCGGCACCGGAGAAACTAAGTTACAGAAAACTTGTAAAATTATCGACTTTTAGAGCTGGAGCCTTAGAGATTACCAGTCTGATCCGGGCGGGGCGGGGCGGGGGACTGAAACCAGAGAAGGAAAGAGGGCTTGCCAAAGACCCAGTGTAGGGAAGGCAAAGCTGCAAAACGGACTCCGTCTCCTGCCTTCTAAGTCAAGGTTTCCTCTACCATAATATTTGCCCAGAAAACTGCAGTGATTGACGCACTTCTAATAAAATGTGTCCGTTGATTGCTTATGCATTCAGCCAGCACGGACTGAGTAGCTACTGCGTGCTCCGCGTACTGAACGGCCACTGGAAAAGAAAATGTGAGCATTTTCAGGAGCACCAAAATGCCCCCAAACTGAGAAAATCCAAGTGACATCACTGTAGCGAACGACTGATTCTCTCGTTCCAAATCTTTGGGTCAAAAAGGTACAACTCCTTACACTTTTCTCGCCATTACTGTTAGATGGACCAAAAAAAGTCATATGCTCGCTAACAGAACATAAAAATCTTCGTGGAGTTCAAATTAATCACTTCAGGGTTTTTTTCTGAGTTTCATTTGGAAAATGATGCCTCATTAGCAAACAATGATGAGTGTTAATCATTACGCCCATATCAAGGATTGTCACTTCCCCTTGCCCACCAGTTTCACCTACACACGGTTGGGATTTCATACAGTTCGATGAAATATTGTATGTATGTATGTATTTATCAGAGAGAGAGAGAGCACAAGCAGGGGGAGCGGCCGGCAGGGGGAGAAGCAGACTCCTAGCTGAGCCAGGACCCGCCCCCCACGTCGCCTTGCAGAGCTCCCCCTGGGATGGTGACCAGAGCTGAAGGCAGCCGCTTAACCCACTGAACCACTCAGTTCAATGTAATATTAATTTTTGCAACTCATTCACCAGATTAAATTAAATAATTATATTAAAAAGCAGAGTCCTTGGGGTGGCTAGGGGGCTTCGTCGTTAAGCGACCGCCTTTGGCTCAGGTCATGATCCCAGGGTCCTGGGATCCAGCCCGGCATCGTGTTCCCTGCTGGGCAGGAGGCCTGCTTCTCCCTCTCCTACTCCCCCTGCTTGTATTCCCTCTCTCGCTCTCTCTCTGTCAATTAAATAAATAAAAATCTTTATAAAAACATCAGAGCAATTGAACTAGCTTTTGATATAGGCAAATAGACTAACCACAATGACAAAACTGTTTCTGGCTCAGGGAGCCTGGGTGACCCAGTCGGTTGAGCCTCGGACTCTTGATTTCGGCTGAGGTCATGACCTCTGGGGTGGGGAGATGGAGCCCCGTGTTGGGCTCTGCGGTCAGCAGGGAGTCTGCTTGAGATTTTCTCTTTCCCTCCCCCTCTGCCTCTCCCGCTTGGGCTTGCGCTCTCTCTCTAAAATAAATAAATCTTTAAAAAATAAATAAATAAACCTACTTCTGGCTCAGTGTAAATTTCAAAACCACGGTGAGAAGACGCGGCCGTTTGGGGGACCCTCCTCCCGAGCGACAGCACCGCCAGCCCCTGGGGCTCCCCCAAGACCAGGAAGGCAGGCGGGTGCAGCTCTGCCGTCTACTTACATTCGGGAACGTCTGGGGCTTTGGAGGCTGCGGGCCCTCGGGAGGTCTGCTTTCCAGCCACTGAACTTTCTCTCCCATTCAGAGGCTGGTGAGGCCTCCGCGGAGGCGTGGACCCACGTCATCCAGTTGGGCAAACAAGCCGTCTCCGCCCTTGACACTGACACGAACCAGCTGCGCCTCCTACCTGGGCTGCGGGCCGTGCGCAGCCGCTGGGATCACCCAGTCGTGGAATCAGCATTTCTGAGCCCGGGGCAGCACGGGCCCTTCCCGCAGAGGATTTTCCCCATTATTACAGGAGCAGGGCTCCTTTCAGAGAGGGCTTATCCCGACAGGCCTCGTGACCTGACTGCACCAAAGCGCTCAGCCGGGTCCTGCCCTGCAAGCCGGGTGTTCCCTCCCCGGGTCGTTCCCTCGCCCCTTTCCGCAGCAGGGCAGGGACAGACCTTCCGTCCGGAAAAGGAGCAAAATGCACCAAGGGCTTCCTGGTGGCCCTTGGGAAAATCCCCCCCAAATAAAGGGGCAAGACAGAGAAAACTTGTGCAATTACAAGGACGCCGGCAATCTGCCCCTCTGGATGGTGTGCTGTGTGGAGAATGTACTCACCAAGGCGTGGCTTCAGTTTCAACAAGTGAAGTCATAAAAAGCCACAGTCTTGGCAGGCCCGCAGAGGCATACCTGCCCAAGGGGGCGGAGGAGGCCTCGGGGCCCTTGGGTGGGACCCACGGGCAGCCGCTGGGAGCCCCTGGAGCCCAGCAGCCTCCCACCTCCCAGGATTCCTCCCATTTCCACAGGTCAGCCACTCTTCTGCACGGATGCGGCCGGTTTCAGTTTTGGTTTTTGGAGGGCAGAGTCCCTCTCTCTGCAGAAGCCCTGATCCTTGCCACAGGGTGTCACCTCTCCAGGGAAACAAGTTGGCTTTGCCCCCGAGGCTCCTGGAGACCAAGCTTGGAGGAGTGCGGGAGCTTCTTGGAGGAGCGAGTTAGATGTGGGGGTGGGGGATCTCGGGGCCCCCACTTGCGGTTCCGACAGAGCAGAAGTGTGTAGGATTCAACAAATGGATGGGTAATCCGATTGCGGCACATCCATCCCTGGGAATATTAATCAGCCATAAAAAGGAGTGAAGTTCTGATTCCTGTAATCAACCCAGATGAGCCTCAAAGACTTCGTGAGTGAAAAAAGTCAGACACAGAAGGTCACATGTTGTGCGATTTCACGGATAGGAAATGTCCAGAAGAGGCAAATCCAGAGGGACAGAAACCTGGCTGATGGTTTGCCAGGGCTGGCGGCGGGGCGAGTACCTTCTTGATAGGTTCAGGGTTTTATTTCGGTGTGAGGAAAATATTTCTGGAACTGGATAGAAGTAGTGGTTGCCCAGCATCGCGAATGTGGTAAATACAACCGCACTGTTCGCTTTAAAATGGTTAATTTTGTGTCACATTAATTTTGCCTCGTGTTTTCAAGGTGTGTGTGTGTTTCACATCTTGGGGTTCTGCATCCACTCTTGTTTGAAAAGGAGTTCCACGGTGGGGGGGGCAGGAGGAACATCTGAAAACGGTTACTTTTATGTTTATTAACACCAGGTTTCTGTACAATTAAGGGCTGGCGGGATGAGAAACGAGAATGCTAGCTTTCCCCTTTCCCCACCCCCCTAAATCACAGGAGAATTCTTCTAAGGACGAATTCTAAGTGAAATATGTTGGATGAGCTACTTGGAAATGAAGAGAGGTCATTCAGGGGGCAACGGGGGCAAACGTAGAGAACTAGAAGGGGAGGATTGGAGGCCGACTCCTGAGCGGAGAGGAGGAGGGAGAGAGGATGGCCAACGAGATGGTGGAGTCCCAGGAGGACGTTGAATGGGGCAATGTTCAGTATCCGGTTTCAGCTGCGTACTTTTGGCAGCGTGCATTCCTTCCACGAACCATGCCCTCTGCCGCCATTGGTCCCCGGACCGCCCCTGTCATGCCTGCTGGGTACTGAGCATCACCCCTACACCCATCCCACCACCGCTGCCTCTGGTGCCCAGAGGGGGCCACAGCCAGTGGGGAAAGGAACAAATAAATAGACCAACTTTTCAGCTTCCATCCCAGAAGCGGGTGCTCCATCTCTTATCATAGATGGCCTGGGCACTGGGGACACGTTCAGATGCCAGGCACTATGGAATCCAGAGTGTCCACATTCCTTAGTCGTGACTGCCTCTCCCCTAGGCAGTGCTCTGATGGCGCCTCAATGTCAGTCTCCATGACTTACCACTGTCTACACATGTCCGTGCTGATCAGCTTCCCTCTTCGTCTATCTTCCGGGCTGGACATTAAGCAAGCAACCAGATTCCCAGTGTGGGTTCCCTGGTCCATCTCTGGGACACCCTCCCTTTGGAGGTCAGGGTTGGGATTATGAAGCAGACTGCTGCTGTGTGAGTACCAGCTTCACCACTCACCTGGCGTGTAAATTCTGGCAAATTATTTAATTTCTTTTTTTTTTTTTTTAAGATTTTATTTATTTATTTGACAGGCAGAGATCACAAGTAGGCAGAGAAGCAGGCAGAGAGAGAGGAGGAAGCAGGTTCCCTGCTGAGCAGAAAGCCCGATGCGGGGCTCGATCCCAGGACCCTGTGATCATGACCTGAGCCGAAGGCAGAGGCTTTAACCCACCAAGCCACCCAGGTGCCCCAATTATTTAATTTCTGTGTCCTCAGTTTTTCCGTCTCTAAAATGGGAATCATAGCAATACCTGCCTCTTGTGGCTGTGGTGATTTAATTTCAGTAAAGCTCTTGGAACAGGGTAAGCCCTCCATAAACTGCTGCCTATTCTCTGACTGCTGGCCACGGGTCTGTTTGGAATCCCGATAGGCAAATCCCTCAGTGAAACAAGGCTTATACTACCATCTTTTTATCCCTTCAGTAAAATCATGAATTTGGGTGCAACTACTTAGAGATTGGTACATCTACAATAAGACCTCAGCTAAACTGTGTACTAGAATAAACACACAGGGACTATGACATTTTAAAACATGGGCTCAGTTAAGAAGAAAGTAAATGGTTTCAAGCCATTTACACTGAAATGTTTACTGGGCTGGTGACACATATTCCAATCCCGTCCCTCTCCCTGGCCATCGCTGGGCACGTTTTATCTTAGCTAGAGGACCTCTGTGTCTTCAGGCAAATGAAACTGCATGTTTTTAAAAAGGATCCACAGTTTAGGCTTCTAATTCATCTCGGTGGATTACTACAAATGAGACCAAGACCACAAAGTGTTCTCCTACCCACTTGTCTCTGTGCGGAGCCTAAACAGCCAGCTGACCTCAACCCTCCCATAGATTCAATATATAAAATACATAAATATATATAATTAATTATATAATTTTAATTATATATACAATTTATATATAATTACATATAATAATATATAATAATATAATTAAATATATAAAATTCATTTTAAAGGATGATTGTTTGGAAGGATTTTTGTTTCTCAGCTGGTTTACTGGTGTCACATCATCAGAACCGCCAAGGACCCCGAATGTAAGACAGGACAGTCTTTGACCCATTAATTCACACCTTCATGCGTTCTATAAATATTGAGCTTTTTTATGTACCAAGCACTGAGGGGCTCATGTGCTCTCTCCTACTTATGGCGAAGTGATGGGTAGGTATTTTCTCTTTTTATGGATGAACAACTGAAGCCCAGAGGAATTGAGTCACATGGTCAAAGGCCAGCAGAAAGCAGGAGGAAGGATGGGGAGTCTGGTTGGCCTCAGGCCCTGCATTCACGAAGGATGTGAGGCTACCAACTTAGAAGATTTTTCTATACAGTTCAAAGGTAATTGAAGACCTTTTTCTCCCATTTCTTTTTCTGCTCATTGACTTCTAGAGCAGAGCATGGTTTTTAGCTGTTGGCAACGGGCAGTTGGTTGGGAGGGTCCTAACTGATGCAACCCCGCTCTTGATCTTCCAACAGTGCTGGGTTGGGGCCGCTCACTTGGCGCAGCGGCTGAGACAGCCTTGCAGGGCTGCGTAGCCGGAGCACTGCTGAGAGGAGCCGAGAGAGCAGAACCGGGGAAATGGGGCCTGGGGCCAAGTGTGGAGGAGGAGGGCGAGTGGAAACGTGAGAACCGGCACGGCAGCTGGGCGCCGCAGAGAGGCCGGTGGGTGGAGGACGCCGCTCAGACCCAGATCGCCATGTCCAGGTCGGGCCAATGCCCCATTTTACGTGCTAGGTGTAGGGTGGGGAGGTGCGGGGAGCTGGGAAATCAGAGACAAGATCACGCCGGCCCCATGGCATTGATGATAACACGGAGGCTCAGAGAGGTTTTGCAACTCACCTCCCCTGTCTTGTGAGAGCCGCGAGCTGGGATTTGTGATACATCAGACAATTGTACCGAGTTTTCTACTTAGGGATTTTTATTCTCTAGGTTAAAAAACCTCTTTTGTGTAGGTGATGGGAATGTATCTGGTTGAAGGGCTTAAGAAGTTTTGATTTTTCTTCCGCATTGAGCACGTTAGGTTGTCAGTGCTCGGAGAAGCTTGGGGATCATCCGCACCGACACCTCCTTCACACACGGGGAAGCCGAGGCCCAGACGGTGGGGATGAACTACGCTGGTCTCCCAGGGAGCAGGGCCCGGAGCCCGATCTGGACCCGGACAGGCATGTGAACATCAGACCCCTGAGCGGGCCTCTGCCAGCTCTGCTGTCATCTCCGGATGAGACCAGCAAGGTCAGCCGAGACCTGCCTTCCTGCTGTGGCATGGCCCTCGGGCCGAGTGGCGTCCAGCCAGTCCGGTCCTGTGAAGGCTGAGCGTGTGGGAGGCGATGGCTGGAGGCGTCCAGTTGTGTCTGCTGCGTGAAGGTGAGCTCAGGTTCACGGGACCAGCGGGGACTTTGGCGGCCCAACACGCCAGCGGCTTGTTCCCACAGACAGCCGCAGCAGGCAGGAGACCTCATCTCCTCCCTCCAGTGGCCGAATTCAGTTGTTCCAGCTCCCGGCCTCGCACAGCTGAGCGTGGAGCTACTTATAGCTCCATTATCATGTTCCCGTTTTAATACAAACAAACAGCCGTAGCCTGGGAAGGGGAATTACTGAGAGACCTCGCCTGCCTTCTGGTCTGCCGGGGACCTGGCAGCAATGTGGGGTTTGAGTAACACGACAAGGCTTCCTCGCCACTTGCCATCACCACCCCCACCCCACCCCACCCCACCCCCGCCTCCCATATTTTCCCCTCCCCCTTCTCTGAGGCCACCAGGAAACTCTGATGGGAGAAGCCCAGCCTCGGGGAACCTGGGGACTTGGGAGGAGCTCAGAAATGATCTGTCCTGCCCCGAGACCAGAGACCACATCACCCAGCCCAGCTGCTGGGGAGAGGCTGGGCCAGATGTTGAGTTTCTGCTTCCCAGCCTCAAACCTACTGCGTTCCAGGGGGGGGACTCCGCCAGCCCACCTCTGCGAGGCCCTGCAGGGGGAGGCAGAGGCTTGGGTGGACCGAGGAAGGAGAGCGCACTCCTTCCTGCCTGTTTTTCCGGTTCCGGGAACAGTGTCCACCTCTCCACTTCCCCTGGGGGGCAGCAGGGGGAGGATAGTCCCCTCCTGCCCAGCGCTGGGGTCCCATGTGCAGTTGTCTCGAGGCCTACGGAGCTTGCCTCCATGGCTAGGGCTCCCCCTGAGGTTCCCCTCTGTGAGACACCCCCCCCCCACCGCCAAGCCTCTAAATTTTAATAATTCCACCTTCTCTCCACTCCCTAAGCCCTGAGTTGATAACCACCTCCTGCAAGGGCCGCCTTCCCTTACAACTCTGAACTGGCTTTTCTGCCTTGCTATTTACCTAGATAACAATTCTTTACAACCAATTCTCTCTGTTAATAACCAGGAAGTTTCCATCTTCTAACTCGACTGGGCTGATAGGCTGGCAGGGTGGGTATTCCAACCCAAGATCTTCTTTCTCCTGGTTCCGTACTCCCTGCTTTGGAATCCAATAATCGTGTGTTCCATTCAACAAATGACAAGGTGAGTTTCCTCCATTCATCAGTTCTGACTTTAGTAAGATTGGTTAGGATTCCCTACCACCCCCGGCAACCCACTGTCACCCAATCACAACATACACTTGCTGTCACGCCAATGCCAGTCTCTACCAGCAGCTGTTAGAATCGGGGTGCACGATAGCTCTAGTTCATTTTGGGGCTTCCCGACCTTTCACGTCTTGGCCTGCATACTCTACTGTGAAGACATGTGCCCCGCCCCTGACTTGGGGACATGGACAAGGTTGTGTGAAGCCTCATGCCCAGCCCGGTGACCCAGGCTCCACCTGACCACACCGAGAGCTGAGGGGTTTGGAATCCTGGCGAACCCATGGCCTGTCGGCACACGAGTGAGCCCCCCTCCACGTGGAGAAACACAGACCTAATCTAATGCCCCCATTTTACAGATGACCAGCCTAGCCCAGAGACCTTTGGTAGCTTACCCAAATTTAAATCTCAGCTCCCCTTCCCCCTCCAGCTGCCTTATCAGGCTGATTCACAGCCCGGCACCAGAATTCCTCTTGGGAAGGAACACTCTTTGGGCAAAGAACCGAATTTCGTCTGCGTAGGTGGCGAGGGTTGGCAGGAGCTGCAGCTCAGATGGTTAAGGGGCGCCCCATGTGAAATGAGAGTAAGGAGGTTTGGTTCCTGAGGTCAAGGGCAGAGAAGAGGACAGAGGGCAGAGGAAGGACCTGGGCATTGGTGTGAGATAGAGAACAATGGAGGAGAGTCAGGGAAACATCCCCTGGAAGCGGGCAGAGGACAGTGGAATAATCACGCCCAACGTCACTTTCCTGCCGTTGTAGCGCACAGCCCTCCTCCAGGGACCCAGACCGTCACACTACAGTCACGAATCCCTGTGAGCCCTTTGTTCTGCTGTGTTTTACTTTTGGCAAGGGTTGGGGGGCTGAACCTTGAAGAAGCTGCATTTTATTCATATTTGGGTCAATACAGTAGTCAAGAAGGCACCTGAGAACAGACGAGACTGGAGTATACAGGCCCTGGAGGGTTCACAGAAATCGTGGGGTGCACCTTGGCAATCCACTAGGCATGGGCTTGAGCTGGACTCTACAGGCGCAGAGAAACACCAGCCGACATTTGGGTGAGCAGACATTTGAAAACTTAAATAAAACCCACAGGATCAAAATTGGGGATCATGCATGTTATTTGTACTCATTTGAGTTTTCTTAAATTTTGTTTTGTTTTTTAAAGATTTTTCTTTCTTTCAGTAATCTCTACACCCAACATGGAGCTCGAACCTACAGCCCCAAGACAAGAGTCCTATGCTCTTCCAGATGAGCCAGCCAGGCATCCCTGTCTGTACTCTTTTTGAAACTGCTTTTTGTTTTCCATTTCAGTGGCATATCAAAAACAATTCCTCATGCCTGTAACATCTGATTTAATAGCTGAAGTGGACACCGGGTTGTCTCTGAGTGTTTGCTTGCAGATCTCGTTTTGTATGCTTGTCTCGGCCTGGGTGGTCGAAGACGTTGCTGGGTGGGGAGCCTGGGGAGCCTAGACCAGCTGCAGGTCAGACCAAGCAGGAAAGTACTGCAGAGAACTGTGAATGGGGGACTGACTTGGGGGCCCAATCAGGGCGGCAGCATCGACCACAGAAGTAGGGACCATCAGGGTGGAGAGCAGGTGGAGGGCTTGATGTGCGAGAACACAGTGCTGCTGGAGGCCGTGGGAGGGCTGCTGCCAACATGGGGATGGAGGACATCTCCAGAAGCACAGAGGCTTCTTCTTGTCTCAGGGGAGCATTGTAGCCATGTGCAGCTTGTTGATGGAGAGACCTGGGTTCTCCACTAGCAATCATATCCTGGGATGTTTGATACAGGTCTTGAAGGGCCTAGCTCATCAGCTGGAATCTGGCTCTTTTGTGGGGGACAGAGGCCAGGTACTTTTGGTGATGATGCTTTCTAAGTTTTGCACGTCTAAGCCAGAACATGGGAATAATCATGGACTCTTTAGATCTGCTTGAATACCTCCAGTAATGGGCAGTTCTCTGTCCTGAGGCTTCCCTCTGGAGAGAGTGATAACTGGATTTCTGGGAAGCTCTTTCTCTTGCTCCATAATTGAGGTCCCACCCATGATTCCATGAGATCATGTCCCGGGGCTCTGGACACCACGAGGCCTGGGCTGCTCCATGGTCAGTGGTGAGGCTTGAGGACAAGAGGGACAATCTGGCTGACCTTATGAACAATCATCTTGGGCTGGCCCTTTTACTCAAGGGTCAACCTAAATTTGCCTTCTTCTGGGACCCCTCTGAATCCGCACTCTCTCAGCCTCACGGCTGATGAGTAGTTGTTAAAAGCTAGCCAGCCCACAGCTGACCACAGACACCTGAAGGATCCCAGCCGAGACCAAGAGAACGACCCAGAAGAGCATCTGAGCCCAGCCCCAATGCCAACGCACAGGATCAGAGACTAAATCAATGGTTTTTGTTTCATGAGGGTCGTTTGTCACATGGCAAAAGCTAACTGATAAGATTTCCTCCAGGGGGCCCATTCACTTTCCTTTATACCAGCCTACACCCAACCCTGGCTGGCCATCCTGAAGATCTGTGTGCAAAGCATCTGGAGCGCAAAGCACGGCACATGACGGACAGTGGGGGAAGGGTCCTATTCCTCTCCCCGGTAAAATAACGGTTTACAAGCATGGCCCCTTGACTACCGGCCATTAGCATCATCTTGGTCCATGCCAGACTGGGTATCACTGCTTTCTATCTCTCTGAGGATTATGTTCTGAACATCCCACATTTGAAACAGTACACAGTCCCTTAGTCCAAAATGGAAACGTGAAGGCACATATTGGTCTGCAGTAAGGGATCTCTTCTCCTCCTGCTAAAACAGATATTTGATGACACATTCAAGTACAAGATTCACTTTGCTCACGATTTTCATATGGTCCTAAGCACACTGGATATTATCAAAACCATATTTCTTATGAAAACAAGCTGTTGAAACCCACAAACTTTCAGACATCATTTGAATCTAAATGCTAAACTGTGCTGTCATTTTTGGAAATCGAAGACAGTATGAACATAACTGGGGACTGCAGGCCAAGGGCAGGGTAGGAGGAGATGGGACGAGGGGGTGGGAAGGAAGACCCGGCAGAAATCTTGAGTGTGGATGGGATATCAGTGCCAATTATATTGGAGCCAAGATATTATACTGACGAGCCGTATGTTAGAGCTGCATTAAGAAATTAAAGGTATTTGCCTTCTATGTGACGTAATATGACAAATGCAATTATTAGCCCTTAGAGAGAGTTTCAGATAACATCAGGCAATGTTATTATGTAAAATAGAAAATAGCTTTTTAAGACTTTTGTTCTTCAGACAATTTTTTAAAATGTAAGGTTAGTAATAATTACCTTATCAATAAGACTTTGTTAAGTCCCATTTGCTCAGACTATAATGCTTTCCAACAAGAACAAAAAGAACATCTTAATCATATTTTCCTGTTTTGTTTTGTTTTTTCCTAATTAACTTTTGGAGTAGTGACCTACATCCCAATTCTTCCTCCCCATAAGATATAAGACAATGAGGGATGCCTCGGTGGCTCAGTGGGTTAAAACCTCTGCCTTTGGCTCAGGTCATGATCCCAGGGTCCTGGGATCGAGCCCCGCATCGGGCTCTCTGCTTGGCAGGGAGCCCTTCTTTCTCTCTGCCTGCCTCTCTGCCTATTTGTGATCTCTGTCTGTCAAATAAATAAATAAAATATTTTAAAAAAATAAATAATAAAACAATGAGAAAGAGAAAGTCAGTGTGTGCAACCACCAGACCCTCAGGACAACTTGAAGATCAGAATAGAGATAGTTAAGCGTTCTTCAAAATAACTGTGAACAACAAGAGGAAAGTCAGACAATCCCAAAGCGCAGCTCCGCATGTGTCCACCTCGGCCCTCCGTGAATCTGTGTAAATCACAGGAAGACCTAGTTCTACAGGAAAACAGCAGAGAAGACAGAAGGAAGCTAAAACTCATGATTAAGTGTCCTGGTTGGACTTCAGATGTGGGAGCCGGTGCCTCCAGGGAAGCTCAGCCCAAGCACTGCTTCCCAAGCCCCAGCCCCTCTCTCACCTCCCACCCACCCTGGTTTGGTTCTTAGGACCATGTGTCTGCCCACTACCTGGCTTCCAGAACGTGGGGTTGAGGACTCATCTTGCCCTGTACAAACACAGCTCTCAAAGGATAACTTCCTGAATTCCCTAGGGGTAGGATCTGCCCAGCTGATAAGAAGGTTTGGTACTAATGACTGGCTGCCCAAGGGAATCGTTCCTCCTCTCCTCAACCTGAATTGAGGATGCCTCAATTGAGGATGCCTCAATTGAGGAGGATGCCTCCTCAACCTGAATGCCCTTGTTTAGGCTCAAGGAGGGAAAGGTATTTGCAAAAGCATGGGCAGTCCCGGGGCAGTCCAGCAGGCTGGAGTTGGGAGAGAGGGAAGCGTATCCAAGACATGCCAAACAGCGAAACTTCCACCAGGCGATGCAAACAATAACATCACCACATGTTCTTCAAAGAACTGGAACACACGAGAGGAAGATCTTGTGACTGACCAGGACTCAAGGTTTGGTTGTCTCATCCGTTCGCTTTGAAACACGAGACACGAGATAACTCTGTCAGATCCTAATTTGAGCCTTGTTATCTGCTTCAGCAGAAACATATTGGCAGGAGTGGGCTTTTGAACGGCCAGAATACAAGGCCTTGCTTTTGAAGCCCCCAGACTGACTAATAAAAGCACGTCCCCACAATATGAAAAGCTTGCCCCCGCTCACAAAGGACCACTCCAGCCGTACCCACACCATACCCTTTATTGTCCCTTCACCCCAAACGAGCACAGCCAGAAAGAATAATCATTCATGATCTAAGCCTTGCAACTCAGGATTCAATAAGCATGAAAGGCAACAACTCTGAGGAAAGGCAGTCCTTTGGTAGAGGCTGGGAATTTCTCTGGAGCCCCGGAATACTGAGACCAATTTTAGTCATTCCCGAACCCATGTGAGCGGCTCGACTACACAAGGTTAGCGCTCTTTGCTAGAACACAGCCTGTCTCACTGGGTTTAATCTCTTTATAATTCTTTGGCACCAATTCTGGCACGGGGCTCTGCTGAGGCCATTCCCTGACTTGAGAGCAGAGCAGAATTTCCCCTTTTTAGGTCACAAACTCAGAGCCGCTCACTCATCCCAGCAGCTCCTTCCACCGTGTCAATTTTAAACACCCTCATTAACAACATTTACGAAAGGTTGGCGAGGTGGCAACTCTCTTGCGTTGTTCCTGCCGTACGCAGCCGTTTCAGGAGACTGAAACACAGGCCCAGACTTGCCGCAGCAGGTAGGACTATAAAAACACAGATATCTACCGCTTCTAAACACAGCGGAATTAAGGACCCCAGGACAAAGGTCGTGGACTGTCCAGTGACTCTCAAAGGGTTCAGACAAGCCCATGAAGTGCGGTCTTCTTGAACAGGGTCAGCTGTTCCCTGGTGTCGCCACCTGGATCTCGGTCCCCTGCCCTGCCTTCTGTGCCGGGAGGACCATCTCACCCGGGCTTCTGGTCTCCTCGGGAATCAGAGATGGAGAGCACGGTCCGCCTCCTAGTGAGTCTGGGTTTCTACAGGTCAGCACCCCACAGTCTGGTGCCATGCATTTGTCCTGCCCCCCCCCCCGCCCCCGGTGTTGCCTCTATGCCCTACACTCCCCTGGCCCATTCGGTGCACATCATCGCGTCTGCGTAGTGGCACCCATCATTGCAACCAGCGTCTCTGCTGCAGTCCCATAAGATCAGATGCTTGCGCAGGCAACTTTTGAGGGCCTGCCATTGGCCTTTGCTCTGAAAATGGCTCGTTTTTCATTCGCCACCTCCCACGGACACAGCATCCTGCCCACCCCACCAAACCACCTCCTTCCTAGACACTGCTGACGGGCTTAAGCTGGGCCAGTCAGATCTACTCTCTTGATATGTAATAGGGGTCCTAGAAGTTAATCAAGATGGGGGGGACATAAATCGCCAGGCAATGAGGAATGGAGGCCAGGATCAGTGCCAGAGAGACCTGGAGACGACGCCTACTGACCTGAGGGAGGAGCAAGGTGAGGAGCCCAGCGGACACCAGCCCACCCTCAGACCGGAAGGAAGCGAACCCCAGCCCACCCTCAGACCGGAAGGAAGCGAACCCCAGCCCACCCTCAGACCGGAAGGAAGCGGACCCCAGCCCACCCTCAGACCGGAAGGAAGCGAACCCCAGCCCACCCTCAGACCGGAAGGAAGCAGACCTCAGCCCACCCTCAGACCGGAAGGAAGCGAACCCTAGCCCACCCTCAGACCGAAAGGAAGCGGACCCCAGCCCACCCTCAGACCGGAAGGAAGCGGACCCCAGCCCACCCTCAGACCGGAAGGAAGCGGACCCCAGCCCACCCTCAGGCCGGAAGGAAGCGGACCCCAGCCCACCCTCAGACCGGAAGGAAGCAGGTGGTAGCCGAGAAGCCCGGATGCAAGGAGCTGCTACAGCCCAGAGCAGTGTCTTCTCAACTCACAGTGAGTTTCTGCTTCTTTCACCCGCTGGTCCCTGACGGACACCATGCTCAGAAGTGGCCAGGATCTGCAGACTGGGGCCTTCGCTCCGTCCTCACCCTCCCTCAACCTCTCCACAGCCTCTGTGACACTGTCGCCCCCACTTCCCCTGAAGTTCTGTCCCCTTATGCAGGCGCTACAAAACCCGCTTTCCCTGGCCTTCTCCAGTGGCTCCTCCCAGCCTCTCAGGGGAACCGTCTCCCAGGCTCTGGTCTTCCAGCCTGGTCTCCTCAGAAGCTTCCCTTTGTTCCCATGACTTCCTCCACAGCGTCCAGGCAGAAGGTTCCAGACCTAGGCCTCCATTCCTCACTTCCTCCTGCACCCACTGTGTTTTCAACTCTGGTGGAGAGTTCTACTCAGATGATTCACAGTCACTTAACCTCGTGAAATATAAATGTGTATCTTTCTCCTTCAACCCAAACCCTCTCTTGACTCCCTGATTTCCACTGACAGGACCGTGGTGTTTCAGTCACATCCGCTGGGGCCCTCATGGTGATTCTGCGTCTCACAGTGATCTCAGCTCGGGATCTGCCTCCCTTCCAGCCCAGGCGCTCCGTGGGCTCCCGAGTCACGTGAGAGTGGCTTACAACGATACCGCCATTCCCAGGACCTGGTACATGGGGTCACTTGAGTGTTTGCTGAGAGGACGGAAGAGATGAATGATTGTGTTTTAATGTCGCCTCTGTCTCATTCCTCGTCTCTCCAGTACACATTCACGGACACCTCTGGATTCTTCCTTCCCGGAGTGTCTTTCACTGTCCCTTTCCTCCCATTCCCTTTACTTCTGGGCCAGACCCTTATCACTACCCGTTAGAGCTGCTGAAGCAAGGCCGTCTCCTGACTGCGATGACAAACCCGACAAGGGGCACTCCGGGAACACTGTGGGTACAGAGTTTTTAGATCTTCCCAAATCTCCCCGTATAAACAGAGCAACAAGATAGGAAAACCAAACCCTGTGGACTTTTAAAGCAAAACTTGACACTTAGCCTTGTCCTGAACATCGACCATCAACAGCCACAAGAACCCCCTCAGATTGGTGTCCGTGCAGGAGGACATGGACAAAAGCCAAAGGGCCCTGCCAACTGGACCTGAGGGCAGGACAAACCCAAAGTAGCCAACAGGTACTCACTAGGAAGGACAGCGTGCCAGTTGGGGAGCAGCAGCTAAAACCGGAGGAGGTTTGCCCCCCTGCACACATGCATATGCAGATCACACATGAGAGAGCATATAGTCTGAGTCTGGTCATTTCTGTTTCATGGCACGTCCTGTGAAATAGACCCACACATGCACACACAACACACATGCACTGCCCTGGGTTTCACTAAGCTGTAAGATTTTCAAATGAGACTCAGCATTCTGCCCTCCTTCGGTGTGGCCTGATGAGTCAGTTCTAACCGACACCAAGTCAGACTCAGAAACACAGTGTTTGCTGAAATCCCATGGCGGCTCAAGTTGGCAGCCGCAGCACCAAAACTGGTCGGAAAAGGTACTTGTGTGAGTCTAGAGAAACACTGCAAACATGTCAAAGTCAACACCATCAAGAGTTTTAAAAATAACTGGTGCCCATAAGGTCTCGGTGTATTGGGGCCTCAGGGGGTCTATGAAACTATCATTCCGCAGAACCATAAATACTTGAAAATCCAGTTTGCAAGGGGCGGAATCATAACAGAGGCCAGAAGAATGAAATCTCCTCCCACCAAAAAACCCTTTTTTAAGAATGAGGGGACCAACGTGTAGATCCACAGGGACTCATCCTACCAAAAGGAGACAGTAACTTATTGGAAAGAAAAAAATACATGTCATGCAGCTTAGGAGACCATGGAGTAGGGGAACGTGGCAATAAGAAGCACAAATGTGCCTTTCATCTCCTTTTATAAGGAAAGAAAAGAAAGAAATGCATTTATTCCCTCTAATCTCAGTAGCCAAACCAGTTTAAAGCCACACATTGTTCAAAGGAAGAAAGCTGGCCGTCTGAGACGTACTCACCCAGGGTGCTCTGAGCATGAGGAGAGCAGAGCTGAGAACAGGCCTTCTCTTCCTGATGTGAGGACTTCTCAGCACTGCCCTCCGCCCGTGGTCTGTCTTCCCCCAGGATCACATGGAAGTGTTCTATAAATGTGCATTGGCTTAAGGTTGGGAAAGCTGGCCCGGAAAGCAGCGGCGTGTAAGCAATCTGACCCAGGCTAGGCAGCGGCTTTCCAGAAGGCTCTGCAACCCTGAGAAGGAATAACAGAGGCCAGCGAGATTGCAGGTGCCCAGAGTTTGCAGCTCCCTGTTTTTCTCACTCTATGTTTTGTTGGGGACCCGGATCCCATCTCAACCGCCTGGGGCTGCAAGTGCATTTGGTTGGGGCAGTTCTGTATTTTGGCTTGGACCAGGCACTTTTCAAAACAAAGCAGCCTTAAAAACCGAACAAAATGAAAAACTGTAAAGTTAGAGGTGCTTCTGGTAAACGGGAATAGGTCTTTGTCAGCTTCTCCTGACCTCATAAAATCAGTCTGTCCTTTTTGAAAACGTCAGTCTGCTCCCTTCAGAAAGGGAGGATGAGCAGTTACTCTTAGAGCATTTCTAAATGGCAAAGCTACCTAAAATTCCATCAGTACTGAATGAATTAAATGTGCAGCCGTATGATGGAAAACAAAGCAACCGTTAGAAAGAATGGAGCCCTTTAGGTGCCAACAGTGAAAACTTTCCAAGATGCATTGCTGAGTGGGAAAAAAATTGAGGTACATAATAGTATGTATAATGCTACCATCTGTGTAAAAAAGGTATAAATCTATGTGCATGCTACATTATATGTAGTATGTTAATTCTATGCTCTGAAAAAAAATCATACTGCACTATATAGATTTTTTTTATTTTTTATTTTTATTTTTTTGGGGGCAGAGACATAGGGAGAAGGAGACAGAGAATCTTAGGCAGGCTCCAGGCCCAGCACATAGTCTGAGACAGGATTCGATCTCATGACCCTGAGTTCATGATTTGAGCCAAAATCAAGAGTCTGACGCTTAACTGACTAAGCCACCTGGGTGCCCTACACTATTTTATAATATGTGTAAAAATGTATAAAATAATGACCTTCTGGAAATTCACACAAGCAACTGGTGGCAGTGAGTGGTTGCCACCAGGAAGGGATGGAAACTGGGGGACAGGGAAAGAGGAAGATTGTCTCCCCACATGTTTTTCTATTCTAGGAATTGTACCTCATGTGAATAGTAATTTTTCAAAGAAAATTTTAAAAGTAATCTAATTTCCAATAGAAATGTTTAATTTTCAAAATTGCTTTTCAGGCACTGAATTCAATTGACCATAAGACTTATTTATTCATTTATTTATTTTACATATTCAACATCTTTTATTGGGTTGTAAGGAGCCTATCGTACAGAGGCCCCGTCTGTGGGTTCTGAAGGAGGAGTCAGGGCTGGATGCCTCGGCCCTCGTTCATCTCCTCTGTAGCCATGACTTGGAGCAGGTGTCCCCGAGCCTCATCCAGTGTGGAACTGCCCCACCGCCCACCTTCTCCATGGGCCCAGCAAGGCCTAAACAAGACGTTGTACATAAAAGCTCTCTGCAAACAGAAAGCCTTTATTCAGGAATAGAATTGTTCGCAGTGATCACATTTGGCAGGACTTTTTTCTGAAGTTCTTGGGTAATTCAACACTGAGAACGCAAATGTTCCCACGAGCACAAGCATAGAGGTAAAGCAAATACTTCCAGAGGGCCTGGGTCTACGGTCGCCGGGGTGGGTTTTCTCCTTAGCACCAGTTTTGATGTCCTCAGCATCACCCCTCCGCTGTGCAGGGCGCCTCTGTGAGTGGCTTCCCGGCATGTCCCCTGGTCAGGTCTTTCTTCTGCCTCACCTTCGGTTCCCACTTAATGCAACCGGGAGCAGTTTTCAGCGCTTGCATTTGCACTAACACATAATGCTTGGTTGAAGATGCCTTGAGATGTAAGAAAGCTTTTTTGTTTTTTGTTTTGTTTTGTTTTGTTGTTCTGTTGTTTAATTACGCTGAGATCACAAGTCAAAAGTCCCAGTGCCCAGGAACAGGGAGGTTCCCACCTTTCCCATAAGAAACTGCAGGAGTGGCTCAGCGGCTGAAATGGCGCCACCGTGTGGCAACACTCTCAGGGTCGCTTTAACCCTTCATGCGATCCCCCAGCCTTGAAGCGCTTCTCCACTCAAACTCTAATTACCCAAAGCAAAAAATTGTTTTAATCTGGTGAGATTTGAAATGTTTTCAAATTTGCTCATAAAGTGCTGTTTCATTAATATTTTTATTGCGTATTACTCACTTGCCCCATGTAAATTCACATAAATGCGGCCTTGCTGAAAATGACTGGCATATGGCATAGAACACGAGAAAAAACATTTCTCAGGCAGTGCTTCGAGCTGGTGATTATTTTAAAATTCTGAGAGGAAAATAATTCAAAGTGATGTTATGACAGCAAACAGGTGGATTTATAAAAATAAAAGGATAATGTTTACAGCCTATTATCTCCCTACGCAGCGAAAAAGAAACTCTCGTTAATGAAGCAGGCAGAGCTCCTTTCCTTTGAGAGTTCACTGAAGTGACAGCAGGGATTTTTTTTTTTTTTTAAGTTTTTTGGGACTCTAAGAAAGCAAACTGGGACGGCACCTCGGTCAAGCGATTGGTCCATGTCTGTGGATGCTGGGAAGGGGATTGAGGTTTGGTCCTGGAGGGCACAGGAGGCTCAGCCTCGAGCTGGGGTCAAAGGAGGTGGTGGGATTTCAGCCCCAACAAGCCCCGGTCTGCACTGCAGACCCAGGACAGAAATCCCAGGAACAATGGAGGGAACAGAACTGGGGTTGAATATTTGAAAATTAAAAACAGGCCTAAGCAGAGTGTGTGCCTTCCCCTTGTCCCGTCCTCCCCTGATGCCCGCTGAGCAGACAGAAGCTGAAATCAAACAAAAACCAAACCTCCCACATAGTCTGAAATAAAAAATTCAATAGAAGGCTGAAGACAAACAAAAAATATGTCAAAAAATAGAATTAATGAAAGACTTAAAATATGAAAGAAATATTACAGGCTTAGAGAATCAATCCATGAGGTCCCATATCACATTCACAGAGAGGCAGACATGGAACCGAAATGTGGGAGGAAGAAATTATCTTATTATATAAGAAATTATATCTTATTATATCAGAATATTTTCCAAAGTTCAAGGAGGTGAAGCTCCAGATCGAAAGGGCCCAGCACAGTAACTTCACAGTCTCTCTCATGGTTCTGTGGGGTGGGCTGGGCTCCGCTGCGTGGTTCTCGTGTGCAGGGAGGGCTCTCATGGAACTGCAGTCAGACGAAAGCTAGAACCAGAGCCATCTGAGGGCTCAGTGGGCTTGGATGTCACAAAGCCTCATGCACATGGCTGGTGGGTGACTCAGGCTAGCAGCTCCCCTGTGACCTGTACATGCCTCTCCCTTTGTCTTCAGCTTCTTTACAGTATGGAGAATAGGTTCTAAGAGTAAATGTCCCACTCAGCAGAACGTAGAAGCGGCCGATCTCTTAATGCCTCGGTCCAGAACTTGGCACAGGGTCACTTCTGTATTCTGTTGGTCAGACAGTCGTGGGGCCCACCTTAAAGGGGAGGAGACAGAAATCCACTATCTCAGTGGGAGGAGTGTCAAAGAATTCACGGCTGTCTTCAATTCACCACCAACCCTACATGTTTCTAGAAACAAAACAATATAGGTCAATTACTGATAATGAGAGTCAAAACCAAATTGACCTTCCAGCACTCTCTCCCCTGGGTACCGCTCTCCACCTATGTGTGTCTTCCTAAAGTTTCAAATGTACCAGACTCATTTTATCCTCAAAGACTTTTCTTTGCCATCCCCTCTGACCAGAATACGATTTCCCTGCATCTTTGCGTGACTCAAGTCGGATCTCAAATAGCCCCTTCTCAGAGAAGATGTCCCTGCCCATCATATCTAAAATAAGTTGCATTCAGCATTTCTACCCTTCGCCTAAATTCTTCTAAATCCTTCACAGGACTTGGGGAGAGTGAGGAGTGACTTCTGATAAGTATGAGTTGTTTTTTTTCCTGAGGGGATGAAAATGCTCTAAAGTTGATTGTGGTGATGGCTGCACCACTCTTGTGAACAATAAACACCACTGAATCGTATACTTAAGAAGTGTGAATTTTACAGCAGGTGAATTATAGATCAATAATAATAATAATAAATCTCACTCTGGCCTTCAGAAGTGAGTAAACTTATTTAAATTTTGCATCTCTGTTCCTCCAGCAGGTGTGAGTATGGTCTCCAATCAGCAGCCTGGGTATCACCTGCGAATTAGAAATGGCCAATTAGAGGCTCCCTCCCAGACCTACTGAATCAGAATCTACAGTTTTAACAGCCATCCCCAGGTGAATCAAATGCACACTAACATTCGGAAAGCACTGGTGTAAAGTGTTACTGAGGGCATGTAGTCGAGTTTTGGGGTGACAAATACATAACGGGTGTGATCCCATCAAGACACTTATTAACATGGGATTAGAAAAAAATTTTAACTCACAGGCCTTTTTTATTTATGCACAAATCCTCTTTAACGTTAACGAAGTGAAAGAAAAGGGGAGGGAGAGACTTGGAAGACCATATGAGGCTCAAGGCTTACGCATGTTCCCAAATGTCCCCAAGCTAACACTGGTTTGTTTGTTTTGCCAACTGGAAATCACTCCAGGTGCAGAAGTTTCAAGGGCCCGTTGCTGTTTACTAATATGCTGTGGCTCCTTTCCATAAAAAGCGGGAGGAGATCGTGGGGTGGGAAGGCTAACAATCCTTTTGGACCCGTAAATATTGAGAGCCTGGAAAATACTCATTTGCACTGTTTGATTAGTAATTTGCACATATTGTTTGACAATACAGATGAAAAATTAATATTTTTTGTTAAACATCTCGTCTGAAACGATAAAAATAACGCATCACTGAAACAGTATAGATTTCATAATCTCTCGCTATCTCTTCTCCCCATTCCTGTCCCGGGTAAGCGGTATTCGCGGCGTAGACGCCTTTCTCTGGGTTTGTGTTATACATCTGACCACAAGCAGCCCCTCTGCTCTCCTGCCAAATCACAGCAGAACAGGTGCTTTCTCTGTTGTCTGCATCCAAGTGGGAAGCGCTGGGAGCCATGTGTCCCCTTCCTTCCCACACTCAGGGGTCTTCGCTCACCTGGCCCCGAGGTCTTGATAATAGGAATGTATGTCCCAGTCCCGGGCTTTGCTCCCTCTCAGAAGCTTTTGGATCAGCCTCTAGACTTAAGGGAGGGGCTTGGGAAAAAGAAAAGTCTCTAGATCTCGAAAGTTCTATCCCATGAAATTTATATGGTTGACTCCTGTTTGTTTTGTTTTGTTTTGTTTTAATTTATTTGACAGAGAGAGAGAGAGAGAGAGAGACGGAATACAAGCAGGGAGAACGAGAAGCAGGCTTCCTGCTGAGCAGGGAGCCCCATGCAGGGCTCGATCCCAGGATCCTGGGATCATGACCTGAGCCAAAGGCAGATTCTTAACAACTGAGACACCCCGGTGCCCCGTGGCTGACTCCTCTTCTTAACTGAAATGTCAGCTTTTCAGAGGGGACTTCCCGGACTACACCTCAGCTCAAGTAACCCACGCACACTCCTCACTGCCTGGTAGGTAATTCCTTGCCACAATATGCTTTTTAATTGCCTCAGATTGCCACCATCTGAAATTATTTATCTATTCCTCGTTTGTTGTCTCTCTCCCTGATAAGATTGCCAGCTGGCGCCTGCCCGCGACAGCAGGGATCTTGTCTGTCTTGCTCGCAGAGCCTGGCATCTCATGGGCACGTGATGCCCTTGAGCTTGAACAGTGTGTGTCATGGGCCTTTTGATGCTCAGGCCCTCCGCCCCTCGCTGCCTCAGAGCGCACCCACGGCCTGGGTGGACAGTGTTCATCTGTCTAGAACTCCCACCTCGAGCTCCCGGACTCTCTTTTGTGTTCCTGTAGAAATTCCCTTTATTCTCAGGGAGCCCGGTAGCGCCATACAAAATATGGCATATACAGGATTGAGTCGTTTCATAGTATGGGACTCTTCGGACAAGTGTGATTATTTTCCACCTTGAAGGAAGCAGTCCCCGGACACCACGTGATGCCCCAGCTGCCAAACCCTTGCTCTCCTTCCCGCCTGCACCCCCAACTTCCCTCCTGGGCTCCTTCCCATCTCATGACCCGGACTTCCCTCAATGGCCCTGATTTTTCTACCCGGGTCAGATTCCTGCCTAGCTCCAAATCCTTCCCTTCCGAGCGTTGAACACAACAGATGTTCTATATTCGTCTTTGTCTCACTTGCTTGACATCTGACTACCTCCAAAAACCGACAGCTCCCTGAATGTAGGACCTTGTTTGCCGTCTTCAAATACTGTATGTCCAGCCTCCAGCCCGTGTCTTAGCACCTAGTGGACCCCTCGATAAACCTGCATTAACAAATGAAGCACCCAGAAAAGAGGCAGATTTTCATCACTGACTCATGTAATCATTAGCACAGCAGGTACTATTGGAGGACTAAGGGGTCAAGTTTTTACTACCTTCTACCTTCTCCTTGAGCCTGGCCGATGAGGAGAGCCAAGATAATCTCCCTGAGAGATATACTAAATATCAAATCACACCAAGTGACATGTTTACGACACTAGCCACTATAAACGCATTGTAGATGACCTAACTGGGTCCTGGCTGGACATATATATGGCCCCTAAATCCGGAATTCCTAGCATCAAATCAGATCAGATCCAAAGGATCCCCCTGTGGCTGGCTGGCTTCCTCAGTGCCAGAACAATCATACACTGTTTCCCATCCGAGAATGTACATGTTTTTTCCCATTTGAGTTGCAAGAACACGAGTGCCCAGCTACATTGTGGTGGAGACTCCGTGTACCAGGCCATTCCGTGCCTCTACCTCAGCCCCAGCTGGAACTCTCCTGCATCCCTCCCCTCTGCCTGGTGGTCCTGAAGGCCTGTTTTCCAGATGTCCCCCTCTGGGTTAGTCCTAACTTGGCAATAGTTCACTGTCCTATCATGTTAGTTAGGAGGGTGACCCAGAAGCTCATCTCCCAGGGAGGGAGGAGGGAGTCTACCCAGTCAGCTTTTCTACCCCCACTGGTCTCTGCTCCTTCATCTTGTAATGCTCTGTTCCTGATTACTGTGGGTGACTACTGTGCTAATCATTCTTTCCTGTTTCAGGCACAGTTCCTAATTTCTGGATCCATCTGGTTGCACGTTCGGCGTCTTTATATCTTGGTAATAGAAAATCTAAACCAAACTGGTTTAAGGAAGAAAGAAATGCATCATTTGGGTTGTTTTGTGAGCCAATCACAGAATGCCTGGTGAAAAGTGATGTAAGCAACAAGGACACTTCTTACCTCTTGTGACAAGATATCCAGGGGGAAGACTGTTGCAGCTTGGGTTCAGCAATTTTGTTAAGTCATCAAGGACCTGGGGTCTTTCTGCCTTGTAATGTTAATTTGTTAATTTTTCCTCATGTGGCCACAAGATGGCTGCCTCATTTTGAAGAACACAGGTGGACAACCTTGGACTACAGGGGAGCATTTCCTTTCAGTGTCTGTTTTTAATGTGGAGAAAACGTTTCTGAGAAGACCTTCAGTAGACTTCTCCTTAGTCCTTTCAGTCGATTGCACCATATTCCATGCCACAGGTACAAGGGAAGCTGGGAGGAAGGTGAATATCTGGTTTTGTTCGTTTGTTTGCTTTTTGGCCTCTGTGGTAGAAAGGGGGCTTTGACAGTAGAGAACAAAGGATAGGGAAACAGAAATAGAAGGTATGTCTCCCATCTTACCCTGTGGTGGGGTTGAGGCCTTGTGACCAGATCTGGCCAATGGACTATGAGCAGCAGTGACATGCGCACATTCTGGGTTGACGCAATTAAGCCAACTCACTAATCCTGGACTGTCTACTTCTGGACTTCCAGTGTCACAAGGAAAATTCTAACTATTTTGGCTAAGGCATTGTAGTAGATTTTCTATTATACCTAGCTAAATAAACCCTGATACAACTTTTACCCATCATTTGGGTTATTTTCCATTTGTTCTCAGCCTTACATCAAATTATTCTCCACCTTTCTTAGCCTTGCTCTGCTTAGAGACTAATTTATGGAGTGTATCACAGGTTCTCTTGCCCTCTAACTTCATGCTGCCCTTAGCCAATGGGAGGTAAAATCGTTTGAAGACATGTTCGGGAAAGAGAGAGACCAAGGTGTTTTACCCCCACTTCGTCTTCACTTCCTCTGATCTCAGCACTTCCTCTTCTTTTGGCATGATTGCATGTCTGTAGGACCACAGCTCCTGTCTGGTGGCCCCTCTTCCATGGCCTCAACCTTCATCGGGTTCTGGTAACACTGCTTCTTCGCTCTGACACTTCAGGCCCAGAAAGAGTAAGGTCTTCGCACGGCTGTTCATCCCAGGTACCACTGTTAGTTTCCTACTGTTGCGAAATACCACAATCCTGGTCTCCGCTTTTTGGCTTTGCTTGCTTGTGCTTTTGGGAAACATCTGCAGTAGAACTCAAAATATAAAGAATGAAATTTAGGCATTTTCTGAATAAAATTCCATCTGTCTTGGGCCCTGTTAAGGATCTTTTAGAATATTTTAGGTGTTTTTTTTTTTTAAGATGTATTTATTTGACAAAGAGCGAGAAATCACAAGTAGACAGAGAGGCAGGCAGAGAGAGAGAGAGGAAGAAGCAGGCTCCCTGCAGAGCAGAGAGGGGCTCAATCCCAGGACTCTGGGATCATGACCTGGGCCAAAGGCAGAGGCTTTAACCCACCGAGCCACCCAGGTGCCCTTAGCAATACTTTAGTTTGAGAACCTGTTGTGAACATCAACTGCCACGATGTAGACATTCAGAAGGGATCGTAAACAGAGTTTATTAGGAAAAAGACCATCTTTGTCGTTAATTTTTGCTTGTGGTTCTTCTGTCTTCCAGAGTGGGATTGCCCGGGGCCCATGAACCTCATCTGATGCGCCCCGCGAGGGCTCCGGGAAACTGAGGTCCCAGAGCCACATCTCTTGTCTCCAAGGCCAGCGCGCGCCCCGCTCCAACGCAGCGGCCTCCGCCGACACTCATGCTGGGAGCGCCCTGAGGTCGCCCGGCCGTGGCTGGGTCCCGGGGAGCCGAAGACACCCGGGAAGACGCAGGTGCGGTGGGCCTCGGAGGCCCAGCCCGGCCAGGCTCTAACTCCCGCACGGCGCGGGCAGCGGGTCCCCGGTGCGGCCACTGTGCTGGGCGCGGAGGGCCCGCGCCCGGCCCCGCGGCGCCTCGGGAGCGCCCCGCGCCGCGCCCGCCGCCGGCCTCCCGCCAGAGGCGTCGCTGTGCGCTGGCGCGGGCCCGGGAGCCGCTTTCCGCGGGGAGCGGCGCTCGCGCCGAGCAGGGGTTTCAGTTTCTGGCGCGAACTTCCGCCGTTCCGAAGTTGCTCGGCGAATTGGCGCGATGTCGGGGGACAGCAGCGGCCGCCGGTCCGAGGGCCGGGGCCGGGGCCGCGACCCGCACCGGGATCGCCCCCGCTCCCGCTCGCGGTCCCCGCTGTCGCCCGTGTCCCGCCGCGGCGCCGCGCCGGAGCGCAGGGAGGCCCCGGAGCGCCCGAGCCTGGAGGAGACGGAGCCGTCGGATTCCGGGGACGAGATGGTGGACCCCGCGAGCCTGGAGGCGGAGACCGACCACGGCCTGTGCCGCCAGATCCGCCATCAGTACCGGGCGCTCATCAACTCGGTCCAACGTAAGGCGGGGCGCGCGCGGGGGCAGGTGGCGGACGCAGGCCCGCGCCGCCCGGCTGGGCAACGGCGCCCGGGCCGACCCCGCGCCGCCCGGCAGCGCCTCCATTGGCTCGCGAGGACGCCCCGCGCCGTCGCGTGGAGCGAATGCGCGACCTTGGCGGGGGCGCGCGGGCCCCGAGGGCGCAGGACGGCGCCGCGGGAGCCGGGACGGCCGGGAAGGGGCGGAGGCGGCGAGACGCGGGGGCCCTGGGCGTCTTTTCGGGCTGTCGGCGGGTCCGGCGCGCGGCCGCCCTTCCCCCGGGGGAGTTGTCAGAAATGCCAGTCCTCGGGCCGCACCCCGGACCTCCCCACTCCGAAGCTCGGGGTGGCCCGCCCAGGGGCCTCGGTGGCTTGTGAAGTTTGGGAACCACCCTGAGGAGCGCTCCTCGGAGGCTGCAGACGCTGTGGAGCCCCTTGGGTGAAGGTTCAAGGCAGCCCGGCCCCTTTTTGAAGTTCATGCTGCTTAAAGGGACGGTCACCTTTCTCTTTCCGAGCCACTTGGGTTAAAAAGATGGAGCTGTGTGAAGGAAGCCCCCCTCTCCCCGGGGAGCGGGGGGCCGGGCTTGGCTGTACTCCAGATCGGTGATCCGTGATCGCTTTGTCAAGGACTTGTTCGTGCCTCAGGAGCACATTTCCCAAACCTTGTATTTTTTTACATAGAAAACCGGGAGGATATACTGAATGCCAGCGACAAATTAACAGAGGTCCTTGAAGAGGCCAACACTCTGTTTAATGGAGGTAATTCGTTATTTTATGTATGGGAGCTTTTTATTACAAGTTTTAGAATAATTTTGATTAGTTTTATAGAAGAGCCAAATTACTGACCTCAGGCAGTCCCCACGTAATATAATAGTGCTTTACTGGTGCTGGAAGCTTTTTCGTTGTAGAGGTAATACTGCTTTTACTGCACTTAGGCACCCCCTCAGGCCCCCTGAAGGCTTTATGAGAAATTGTGGGGGTGCAGCCAGCGGCCTGTTTCAGAAAGCCCCCCCTTCGCCCCAGGTGGTCCTATTCTTTGATCAGGGTTGAGAACTTCGCATGTACTGTTGTTTTCTCTGTCTGTGGTCTTGACTGCTGTATCCCCGGGATGCATTTGGTGATTAGAACACGATTCTTCATGTTCTTTGAGGACCAGAAGCTTTACGTCTGGTCATGTCCTAGTATGACTAATGGCTCACCTGTTGACGGCCCTTAACGTTTTTCTGTCTGTCTGTTCTCAAATGAGTCTTTTTCTAGCTCTGCTCACAGCCTGCTCACCATCCCCCAGGTGGGTCTCCTACATTTGCTGAATCTCATTTGAGTCCTTCCAGAACGGGGCATTTCCCCTCCGCCTGGTTAAGTCCCTCCTCCACTGTCCTTAGCTCTGTCTTCTCTTCACTCCTGGACTCCCAGTCCGTGTCCTCAAGGTTCCTCTGGACTCGTTCATGGCCTTGCTGTTTTACTGTGGGTCTTAATCTTGAGCCACACATCGCCTTGCCCTCGGCTAATTCTGCCCTGTGGACTGGGTCACTCTGTAAGGCAAAGTTATTCACTCAGCTGGGCTTTGGGAGTCACTCAGCAGAGAATTCTAGATCCTTGGCATTCATGGTTTTAACTCAGTGGAGGCCTCAAAGCCATCTGTGACAGAGAAGTCTGTGCTCTTCTCTCCAGCCGTGCTGGGAGGCGGGTGGCCGAGGCCCCCAAGGGCAGCCCAGGAATGAGCCTCCAGCGGTGGCCTCTGCTGCCCTCTCTCAAGCGTGGTCACTTCCGTTGCCTCGCTCCCGAAACAAAATGGAGAAAAATGATGTATACAAACAAAACCCAGAGTCAGCCAGTTCAGCGGCCTGAAGCAGGTTCAGGAAGTGGGGGATCCAAGTGAGGAGGCCTTTAGGAGTGAGCCAGGCACAGGTGTTTCTGGGATTGAGTGTTGCCCCGTTCCCCTCTTCTTGGCTCCCTTTCCAGATTGCCTTTGCGGGTGTTCCCACAGCACTTTCTCCCTCCCGGGGCCCATGAGGCCTGTTCTCAACTCCACAGGCCTCGTCCGCCCCCTCCCCTTCTTCCTCCTCAGTTTCCTTGCCTCCCTCACTCCTTGTCTCCTTCTGTTTAAATCTTTTTCTCTCTATAGCTTATCTTGAGTCCTGGGTCCTCTGTCAAACGTTTTCAGGTCACCCATCCTCACAGTCGCTGTCCTACGGTAGACCATTGACCTGGTGGCCTGTGCTGCCTCGCGGGGCGGGGGTCCTAGGCTTCCCGCCCAAGCCTGCTCTGTTCCTTCAGTGAGGCTCCTTGACAATTTCCTCTTGCCCCTCAGCAAGTCACCCTGCCCCACATGGAGCAGGCCTCCTTTTTGACTTACCTCCGCACAGGTGGGAGTCGTGGCAGAGATGGGCTTGCTGGGGTCAGAGGAAAGAGCCGGTGTGGGAGAGGAGAGGGGCTTTGTGGAACCAGAGCTGTCAAGTTCATAGGAGCAGGACCCCGGAGGGAGAGTGGCTTTTAGGAGGACTGGGCAGCTGTGACTCCGGATTTTGGTGGGTTGGGTCGAGGACGCAGGTTTTCAAGGGAGATGGGTATGTTCGAGAATTTTTTTTTTCTTTTGTCCAGTAGGAAATGTCAAGTTAAGTAGGTGGAAATTTTGGGAAAATCCATGTGAGTAACGTGTATGTAGTAATATGTATTTTCCTTCTTTTCTGAATAGTGTCCCGAGCAAGAGAAGCCGTGCTGGATGCCCAGTTTCTTGTTTTGGCTTCAGATTTGGGCAAAGAGAAAGCAAAGCAACTGCGTTCTGATCTGAACTCATTTGATATGTTAAGATATGTCGAAACTCTAGTAAGTTCAAAGCTACAGAATCTTAATAAAAAATACTTCCCATGTCACATAGTGTATAGTTATCTGCTCTGCTTAGATCTGTATGCAAATGCATTTCACTTCCTTTTTCCTTTTTGGGGCGAACCGGGGGCGGGGGGGGTATGTCTCAGATTCCTCCAAACAGATCTCACCAAGTTAAATGCTGAGGATGACAGTGAGGTTGATGGGAGAGCCCTGTGGAGGAATTTAGGGTGGCAGCTTAGAGGTTTAAAAATCTGTTAGCATTCTAAGACTCTGGGTGCTCCCTTTATTTAGAAATGGCCATTTTTTCATTCTCAGTGACCCTGGACCTTTGTCCTGGGCTGGGCAAAACCTACACTGCAGGTGGGCAGAGCTCAGCTGGAGAGGAGTTAGGCCTGGTTGGGCATGATTTCATCGGTCCTTGACAATATCTTGGAACCCTATGAATATACTTGGGGTTTTGCTTTTTTGTGGATCTTTTGTTGTTTTATTCACCTTTATTTGAATGGTTGTTAGCTAAAATGTTTACACTTTTCCTTGGTGGATTTACCAAAAAAGGACAGTGAGGCTGACCTTGCATTTTACTATGTTGTGGTTGGTTTTGTTTTTGTTTTTGTTTTCTGTTTTTTTGGGTCCACTCTGAGCTAACCTCTGTCCTAGCATTTCTGACTGCATGTTTATTAAATGGTTATTAAAATGATCTGGTACTAGGAGACTGGCCTAGGTAAATTAATTCTTTTGTAAAGGCAGGAGGCAGATAAATTTTCTGTTGTTTTTGAAACCTTAAATGGTTTAACATTACCAAAATTTAAAAACTTAAAAATTTTCTCTTTTAACTTTTTTATTGTGAGATATAATGCATTTGGAAAATGCACACTCGTGTGTAGCTGAATGAATAAAGTGACCATGTGCTGGCTTATCTTTTTTAAACTTGCTGAGATTTATCTAGGTGAGCTGTGTACCGTAACAAATCAAAGTAAATTCTGGAAGTCTTAAGGCATTCAGTGTAAAACCCTAAATGACAGCTCTGTAATCTCTGGGTCAGGAGGGCCCTTCCCAGTACACGTATAGGTAGTATAAAGAAAAGATGGGTAGATTTGACCAGGCAGAAATGAATCGGGATGATGGTGTGGGGGTGGATGGCGGTTGGGGATGGAGGTTTGCTGACCTTACATCTCTGATCAGGCTCTCGAAGCCTCTCTTCAGAGTTTGGTTGCTTTTAATAGGGGCAGGCTTCCTGAGGGCTTTTTGATTATTGTTTATGTTTGATATTACTGTTTTAATTTGATAACTTATAGTTATTTTATGATTTCATAATGGAATACTTTGATTTTCTGTGACATAGTGTGGGATAAGAGAATTATTAGACTTCTAGTAACTCTTCCCAGGAAGGCAGTTGTAAGATGAGCGATTCTCTGACTCTAGGGCACTGCTGTCTGGATATACCGAGACATAAGCTGAGTAGAGGTCTCTAGGAGGTTGGCTAAAAACGAAAAATCCCGAAAGCTGGCTAAACCTGCCTGTTCTGTCTTGGAACCTTTGACTAGGGATGTGATTTCAGATTTGTATGTTGGTACAATTTTCCTAATACTTTGATGGGCTAAGGATTCATTCATTCTAATATTTCTACCTTTGAAAGTTGGAATTTATATAAAATTATTTGTATAAGAAGAAATGTAGCCAACATGTTAGAACGCTGAGTAGGCTCTTTGCATCTGGCCTCTTAAAGTTTAGCGATAGAGATTATTGGATGTGGTGAATGATTGCCTGTGGCTTAACTGGGGTTTTTTGTTTCCCTTCATTTTTGTAGCTGACACATATGGGTGTAAATCCGCTAGAAGCTGAAGAACTCATCCGTGATGAAGATAGTTCTGATTTTGAATTCATAGTCTATGACTCCTGGAAAATATCAGGCAAAACAGCAGAAAACACCTTTAATAAAACCCATACATTCCACTTTCTGTAAGATTATTTTAAAAATCTGACAGACCAGCCATTTGTAAACCTTAAGCTTTTTTATTGTAGGAATGAGAACTATCTGGTAGGGTGAAGGTGACGATCAGGTTGCCATTTTTTAGAGATTTTTCTAAACTTTGACTGAAAAGCCCATAAAATTTTGATGTGGACGGAACCTCATCCTTCAGAATTTGGGCAGGAAAGGCTGTGGGCCAGAACCTCTTACCACAGGGCTCTGCTGGCTCCTTTGTTTTCTGGTGTGTGAGGCTTTGGGTCTGGGGCATAATGTGTGACTCTGTTTTGTCGTCTTTAATATTACCCTGTAGGCGGATGATACCTCATATGGAGGGTCTCAAGATTTTACTGAGGTCTGTAAAGTGCCATTCATTGTAATTGCCTGTTGGATGGTCGCTGACTTCCTTGTACTTGAAGCCTGCTTTAGTCACTCACACCAGCCGCCCCGCTCAGTTTTTTGGATACAACTCTATACTTCTGAAAAGTTTATCTTCATGATCAACTTGGCTTCTGTCTTAATTTCCTAGTTCAGCCCTTCTGGAGAAACAAGGACTAGCCCTTACTGGTTCTCTCTTGTGAAGCCGCCTTCAAAGGCAGTGGTTGTGTCCCCCAGCAGATACTTTGTCTGGGGCAGTCACCCAGTTGTTTGTTCCTTAAGTGCTCTAGCTCCTGGCATCTGTCTATTCCAGTTCACCCTCCCAAAGCTCTGGAGGGCGGGAGTAGCTCAGTGAGACGGCTTCGGAGATGCACAGGTGTGGGACCAAGCATCTGTCGGCTGACCCCGGGGCCCAGAACCACTGCGTACCTGACAGCGTAAAGCTTAGACTTCTACATTACAGGATGAGGTCCAAGTCTGTTCTCTGCTGTTGAGTTCAAGGCTCTGTCCTAAATCCCAGGCCTAAATGCAGCCTTGGGTGCTGTGCCTTAAACGTCCCTCATCTTGCACAGCGTGCGTCCCCAGCCAGTCACTCACAGCGTTGTGCCCTGGCACTCGCTCTGACTTTGGCCTGCAGTGTCCTCCCCTGTCTTTTCCATCTGGAAGGGTTTGCCTATCTCCCAGGCTCTAACTTGGAAGCTTGCAGTAACTTCTCCAGACAGAGGCATCATTGTAACATCAGAGAGCCAGCCTGATCCCTCCCGTGTCTGGAAAGATCTCTGCCCCCATGCTCTCGGAGCACTTGCATATATCTCCCTAGCACAGCACTGTGGGATCTAGTGTATTATGTTGAGATGGACGTGTGTGTCTGTGGATT
Source organism: Neogale vison (assembly GCF_020171115.1). Taxonomy (NCBI): domain Eukaryota; kingdom Metazoa; phylum Chordata; class Mammalia; order Carnivora; family Mustelidae; genus Neogale; species Neogale vison. The sequence continues at coordinate 230,984,833 of NC_058092.1, read as the reverse complement.
TGGATCTGTCCGTCTACACTGCACGCTTTGAGCTGCTCAGGGGCAGGGACCATGTGGGTTTATGCTCACAGGGCCTTGGTCTCTGCGTGGTACATGTACAGACTGAAGTCTGCAGTAGGGTTTTTTTTTTTTTAGAGAGTCCAAAGAAAGAAAGAACCCCATAGCTTGTTCCCCCTTTTGTTCCCCTTCCCCACGCTTTCGGCCTTCCCACGGATCTGAAGTTGGCTTTGCCAAAGAGGCAGTGGGCTAGCTGGAAGACCACAGGCATATTTCTTGGTTTACTGTTGAGAGCAAAATAGGAAGGCGTTCAGGGGGCATCTGTGGTTCAGTAAAGCTTCTAGGAGTCCTTTGAGACACACAAAGGGAACAGAGAGGATGTCACAAAAAGTCACAAGAGTTTTGGTCCATGTCAGTTCGAGTATCACTGGAGCCAGGTCTGAATTCGACCATTCCGTGGGAACAGCTTCCGGTTAGTGCAATCAATTCGCTTAAAAACAAACAAAAAAAGACATGAAAGCGTATTTTTCATTAGGTTGGGTTCAATACAAGGAGAGTTCCCTGTGCCAAAGCCACGAAGTGATCGTCCAAGAAAAGGTCCCAGGACAGAAGAGAAGAAGACAATGCCTGACCAGGTTTGTTTTTTAAAAACACCTCTGGTTACATTTATATAATGTTCAGGCAATCTGGCCATCTTCCCAAGCTGTAGGGTCTAGAGTCCGGTTTGGTTCTTAAATAATTACTTAAATAATTTTAGCATTTAAACATTTTATTGGATTAACCCCTTGTCTTAGTTTTAATCCACGTCTGTAGTCCCAAACCAGGGCTTCTTAACCTCGGCACCATCGACACTGGGGGCTGGGTCATTCTCTGTTGTGAGAGGCTGTCCTGTGTGCTGTAGGACGCCCTGTAACAACCTTGGCTTCTCCCCATTAGGTGCCAGTAGCCTCTGTCCCCCCAACCCCACGGTTATGACAACCAAAAACATCTCCAGATACTGGCACATGTCCCCAGGAGGCAAAATCACTCTCCGTTGAGAACCACTGTTCTTAACTTCACTTTGTATATTTTGCTGTTTGTGTCCAACCTGAAAATGGTTGATTTGGTAATGTTATTGCTCTATTAAAAAGTTAATATGAAAATGTTGCTGAAACTAGAAAATCTTTTTTTTTACTGTAAATTTTTTTTTTTTAAAGATTTTATTTATTTACTTGACAGAGATCACAAGTAGGCAGAGAGGCATGTAGAGGTGGGGGGGATTAAGCTCCCTGCTGAGTAGAGATCCCAATGTGGGGCTCGATCCCAGCACCCCGAGATCATGACCTGAGCCAAAGTCAGAGGCTTAACCCACTGAGGCACCCAGGTGCCCCTTAAGTGTAAATTTTAAGACAAGGATAAAAACTGCTAGCAACCCCCCAATACAAGACAGCTAGAGGAGTTCAGATATGTCAGGAGCAGAAAACGTGAATGGGCAGGCAAGTAGGTCAGTCTGCTTGCTAACAACTTTGTATTTTCAGTTAAATGAAATGGAAGAGTCTCATCAAGAAGCAACAGAAAAAGAAGTGGAAAGAATTTTGGGATTGCTGCAAACATATTTTCGAGAAGATCGTAAGTGTGATACCAAGTTCAAAGTAGAGCAATTTGTATTTATCCGTTAGACATGTATCACTTGCATTGAGAAGTTTGTTTTTGTTTTTGTTTTTTTTTAAGTATTTTCAGTTATAGGTAATGTTTGAGTCATTTTGATTCTCTTTTTGGCATGTATGTTTAATGAAGCTTCTTTCCTTTAGCAATCCCGTGAGAGAGTGTTGGCAAAGTAACTTTCCATTTTTGCTTTTAAAAGATGTATTTTTTTCTGTTACAAAATAAAAGGTGCCGTAGAAGGGGGGAAAGTTGAGTAGCCGTTCCCTCACTCCCCAGAGGCGGCCTCCTGTCCGATGTGCTTGTCTCCTTTCAGACCTTCAGTCACATAACCAGGCACATAAGTAAATTGGGGATTTTTGTTGTTTTTTTAGCTTTTTGCAAAGCTAATCATAACATACACATTCTCCTACAACATGAGTTTTCCACGTGGACGTTCGGCTACATCCGTACGTACAGATCACACTTTTTAGTGATTCCCATCGTATGGCTCTGTCCTCCATCAGTGGGTGGACGACTAGGTTCTTTTCAGCATTTTATTCTTGGGAAACCCACTGCAGTGAGAAATCGTGGTCCACAACTTGGTGCACAAGTGCTGATACTTCTGTAGGACAGGGTTTGGGAGGAGGGTTGTCAGGTCAGTGGACGTACATATTTTTAATAGATTAGTCACATTGCCTCCCCAGAAGGGCTGCGTTGATTTCACTCCCACGACAGGTCGAGCGCCCATTTCCTTCCTCTGCTAACACAAGAGAATATTGGTCTTACTGATGGGCAAAAATTATCTTTCCTATTTTGAAGAATCTTTTTCTCCTCTTTTGTCTGTAGCTGATACGCCTATGTCCTTCTTTGACTTTGTGGTTGATCCACATTCTTTCCCCCGGACAGTGGAAAACATCTTTCATGTTTCCTTCATTATAAGGGTAAGATTTCAGATTGTTTCTCTTTGTTCTTCTATAGCTTTTAAAATGGTAAATGATAGGGGTGCCTCGGTGGCTGTGTCAGTTAAGCATCTCTTGATTTCAGCTCAGGTAATGATCTCAGGGTCGTGAGTTCGAGCCCTGTGTCCAGTTCTGCGCTGGGCATGGAGCCTGTGTAAGATTCTCTCTCTACTCTACCCCTCTCTTGTTCGCTCTGTTTCACTCTCTCAAAAAAGAGGGGTAAATAATAAAAGCTGTGGATGGGAGCTGGCAAAGGTATTCGTACTGACCGGTGTGTATGGTAGACCCGTAGCAGCAGAGCATTGGCACACAGGCAGAAGAAACCAGCTGAAGTGCCTGTGGGCGCCCGGCTGGCTCAGTTGGTGGAATGTGTGACTCAATCTCAGGGTTGTGAGTTTGAGTCCCATGTTGGGTGAAGAGATTACTAAACATAATAAACTTTAAAAAATTGTATGCTTTTATATTTTAGGAATGATTTACAGAATGAATTGACAGAATTTGAATATGGAACTAGAGATTATATAACAGTATGGTATAAGTGTGGAATTTCCCAAATTTGATAGTTGTCCTGTAAGAAAAGATATTGTTCTTGTTGAGAAATATACACAAAGTATTAAGGAAAGAGAGCAGGTTGTCTATCACTTATTCTCTCATGAAAATTCCTGACACATATGTAGAGAAGGGGAAATAGTTATGGCAGAACTTGAACAGGGGGTGAAGCTGGGGAAAATATATGGGAGGTCTTTACAGTAGCCTTGTAGCTCTTTCAGTTTGAAATTATTTCAAAATTAAGGTTCCAAAAAAAAAAAAAAAGAAAACCCCTACTCAGAAATATACTATGGAAATTTGCTTTCGACGCTCTTTAGTCTTACAACAGGTTTACTCCCACTCATGGAACATGAATTTGATTTTAACCTCAGTCAAAAATCATTTATCGACCAAAGTTTTTTTTCCCAGAAATGATAACAAAGGCGTATTTTGTCAGTGGTAGATGAGTTATGCATAATAAGATGCCGAGTGTCCAAAAATAGGCATGAATCCTGTTTAAGAGCCACGTTTTAAGAGCCAAGGCAGTTTCGGTCTTATTTAGGAGATCCTTAGGATGGATGCTATTGAGGAACCTGAGAGGGGACCCCATGTAAAGTCTCATCCACGTAATCTCTTCTGGTACATTCTGATTGTCGGGGATATGGAGTTTCCTTTTTTCTTTTTAGTTTAATTTTTTGTTGAGAGAAAAGTGGGGAGCAGTCGGGGGTGGAGAAAATCTCCAGCAGTCTCCCTGCTGAGCCTGGAGCCCAATGTGGGGCTCAGTCTCATGACCCTGAGATCATGACCTGAGCTGAAAGTAAGTCGGAGGCTTAACCAACTGCCCTACCCCGGTGCCCTCTGGGGTATGGAGTTTTCTAATTGATGTTTTTTAATCTAATGGTTATAGGTTTTTGATCTAATTTTTTAAATTGGCTTTTGACTCTACATCTAAAATTATGTTTGTGTTTTAGGATGGTTTTGCAAGAATAAAGCTTGACCAAGACCGACTGCCAATAATAGGTTCGTGATAGTCCGTTAAATTAGTTTTAGAGAAAATGTGTTATTCAAGTTCATGAAATGCAGTGTTCTGAACAGAACCGAGTTTACATTCTAGGTAACTTTCACAAGGCTGTGTCTTGCTCAGCTAACTAATACTGCAGACATGGTCATCGGTTCAAACCAGGGGGTTCATCTGTATCATTGACTCAATATCCGCGGCCATAAAGATGAACAAGAAAGTCCCTCCAATTCTATTTGAGAATTTCTGTAATCGTAGTTACTGTTGTACTTTCTTTCCTTCTGTTTTCCCCTGATGTTTTTTGCTTTCCCCTTTCTGTTTTTTCCTCCTTCTCCTTGAGAGAGAGTCTTTCATAGTTGAATAATTTCACTGACTCAGTGAGCCTTTTCTAAGGGTCCCCTGTAGAGAGTCGAGTACTTTCGTAGCCCTGCTTGCTAGTTCACGAGTTCTCAGCTTCTCTTGGACTCACTAGGGCTCAGCCCTGAGGTTGGTAGGTAGATAGGCAGAGGTCTTCAAATGATTGCCACGCATAACTCTGCTGTGGGGAGTTATTTTTTTAATGGGAACAAATGGATTACTTGCTGCCATAGTAAGTAACTCTTTAACATCAGTGATGCATGGAAAAGTATGTAATATTGTAATATTTTAAGTGTCTTTTGAATACGGGTTCATTCCTTCTCATCCTTTTCTGTTCAGAGTCCCTCTTGCGATTTGATAACCTTTGAAAACTTTGTCTTTCAAACAGAGCCTGTTAATATTAATGAAGAAAGTGAGGGAATTGACCAAAACACCCAAATTAGGAATCAAGGAATCATAGCTCTGAGTTACCGGGACTGGGAGGTAAAGCTCTGCACGTTGTCCCCCGGGGTAGTTCTGCCTCCCACACCATTTGCTGTAAACCGGTCCCCAAATGTTGTTTGTTCTCTGCCAGGAGATCGTGAAGACCTTTGAGATCTCAGAGCCGGTGATCGCTTCAGGCCAGAGCCAGCCAAGGCTAAGCGTCTGACATCAGCAAAGTAAGGTTTCCTAAGTGGTATTAAATGTTAATTAGCGTTCCAGACCCTCTTCCTTTTTTTTTTTTTTTTTTTTTTTTGCTTTTGGGTGAAACTGGGATTTGCCTCTCTCTAGTGCTCTATTCTTAGAACTGTCTGCCAGTGAGAAAGGCAGCGCTGGGCCCAGTGGCTCCAAGTCCCCTTCTACGGCTTACTTCAGTTAAGTGAAATATTGAACCCTCCCATCAGCTGTGTTCACCGTTCGATTCGATGTGCTTGTTTTATAGCTAGGAAGTAGAAAAGGAGGATTAGGACAGAATTACCTAGAAGAATGTCACTAAATGGGCATTTCTGAAATCTGATTTAGGCTGTGGAACACTTCTTCATTTTTATGAAGGAGAAGGTGCTAGAAGGAAATCTTCATGATGATCGGGCATTTACTTGTGGGTGGAAGTCAGGAGACCTGGAAGCTCTTTGCTCCATCCCCTTGGTTTAAAATTACTGAATGCTCCACTTAATCTCACTCAGCTTCATTTTGTCTATAAATCTCTCTGTAAAATGGGAGGATTTTGCATTAGATCATTAAGGGTTTTTGGTATCACAAATTTTCTATAATTTTGAGAGTTTAATACTTAACGTAAACTCTTAATATTTGCCTCAATTAACTGAGCTGCTTTTGTTCTAAGATAACTGAGGGAAAGTGAACAGACAGAAGGTATATAATGTGGGTAGACTGGGGCCCTCCTCAGAGAGAAAGGACTAGTTGTTCGATCCTATCAACGTATATCAAGTTCACGTATTACGGGAGCTTCTGATTCATTTTATCACTTATAAACTGTTAACCGCCTATTTTTCCCTCTTTTTTAGGACTCAAATGGATAGTGAGATCCAAAAAGGAAAAGCAGCATGTATTGTATATATTGTATGATTAAACATTTTTAAAAGACAGATTGTTTTTAGTAAAACGTAGCTTTTGATAGTTAATGAATTTGTCAAGGTTGTCTTTGATTAAAGGAAATTCACTGCCATATTCACAAATAACTGTAGTTGCTCTTTATTTTCCCATCATGCCAGGGTCTGGCCTTTCTCCAGTCCTGTCCCACCGAAACTCTCTTGCCGTGGCTGTTAACGGCCTGTACAGCATTATGGTTCTTTTCACGCCTCTTTAGCTGTAAAATGAGCTGGTTAAGTCCACAGATCTTAGGTTGAACTATGTGAAATCATTTTTGGAGGGAAAACACAGTCACATATCAGCAGTTTTATAGGCTCAGCCTGTGGTTTAGACATAGGAAATGCTTTCAGTCGTCTCCCAGGCCAGGCTGGACACGTGTCCCCAGTGGCAGTCCTGTCTGCACACACACCACAAAGGAAAACCATCCTGCAGGGTGGACCATGCCCCCCCCCCTCCCATCTTTGCTGGCCCCTCAGGCCTGGCTTTGATGTTTTCTCACCCCTCCCTCCTCCCCTTTCCCACTCTCCAGCTTTCTACATCCTCCTTCTCTGGGTCCCAGGCCTTCCTGGTGCACGGGTGTGTCCGCCACCCTCCATACCTAGTGCTTTCCCTTCAACCATGGTTATCTCTCATCCTAAAACAACTGTTGTGACCTTTAGTTACTGTCCTGTCTCTTCCTGGAACAAGAATCACTTGTGTACTCCCCTTCTGGCCATCCTGGAACCCGGGCGGAGGAGCACCTCCTTCCCCAGCATTCCCCAGAGGCTGTTTTCAGCCACATTGGAGATTCCTTCCCAAATAGTTTGATCCCAGGGTTAAATGCTATGCATTTGACACTTAAAAATCCACTCCTGGAGGGGTGCCTGGGTGGCCCAGTTGGTTAAGTGTCTGACTCTTGATTTCGGTTCAGGTCACGACCTCAGGGTCCTGGGATGGGCCCCACATCAGGCTCTGTGCTCAGTGTCGTCTGCTTGTCCCTCTCTGTCCCCCTGCTTGCTCGCTCATTCTCAAATAACTAAATAAAATCTTAAAAAATTGTACTCCTGGAAAGCTGTATATCCTCACACCTGGTGCTTTCCCTGGCTCCTTTTCCCCATCTTACCCACGCGAGTCCTACTATATCTATGTCCTCAACATTCTCCAAAATTGGTTTGACTCCACTCTGAAAAGCTACAGGCATTTGTGGCCGCTGGCTTAGCGGCAGCACAGGATCTGGGTTATGTATAAACTCCTCCCAAATCTGTCCTCCCTTAATCCCTATGGGGGGTACTTCGACTACTTTATTAACTCCAAAGAAACTAGGATTTCTTTTCCCTTTTCCCTTATAGCCCCTACTTAATTGGTCATGATATTCCATCTGGTGTCTTGATTCTCTCCATCCCACGCAGATTTCTGCCACAGACTCCTGTCTGGTGTCCCCCGCTTCCTATCTGCTCTTCGTGTCCCCTCCACAACTTCAAAGCCACTTGTCAGTTCTCAGTGACTCCCCACTGCCTCCAAGGCTTGAGACACCTCAGCTTGCAGACCCATGGAGGCCTTAGGTGATCGGGCTCCTTGCCTCCACCCAGGCTCAACAACCCCCAAAGACTCGGGCTTTCTCTTCCATCTCGATGAACTTCACATTCCGTGCCACTCACCCACTTAAAGCGAATAATTCATTGTTGCCTCAGTCTGTTCACAGGGCTCTGTAACCATCACAGCCTGATGGAGAACATTCTTTCATACCCCAGAACATTCTGTCACCCTTCCACATCCGCCTCCTCACCCCTTAGCCCCAACCGATAACCTACCTTCTGACAGAAGTTGCCTATTCTGGACATTTCACAGTAATGGAATCACACACTGGCCTAGACATTACAGTTTTTCAAGCACACATGTTTAGTTGCTTCCTCTTGTGCTTTCATTGGCCTGCCTTCTGCTTGCTACAAACTCTGCTCATGTCAGAAATGTAGCAGGCGCCTGAGTGGCTCAGTCAGTTGAGCGTCTGACTCTTGGTTTCAGTGCAGGTCATGAGATCGAGACCCATGTTGGGCTCCACGCTCTGTGTGGCGTCTGCTTGAGATTCTCTTCTCCTTCTCTCTCTGCCCCTCCCACTTGTGCTTTTCTCTCTCAAATAAATCTTAAAAAAAGATTTAGAGTAAAACTTAAAAAAAGAGTGATGACCTTTGACAAACCAAAGTGGCCTAGGTGTCACTTGGCATTTTGTACCTTCCTATAATTATTTGAGTTTTCTAACCATGTCCTTTTTCATTATTTTAAAAATACTGGGGCGCCTGGGTGGCTAGTCAGTTAAGCATCTACCTTTGGCTCAGATCATGATCCCAGGGTCCTGGGCTGGAGCCTGGAGTCACGCTCCCTCCTCAGCAGAGTCTGCTTCTCCCTCTGCCCCTCCCCATGCTCATGCTCTCTCACTCTCTCTTTCAAGTAAATAAATCTCAAAAAAAAAAAAAGTATCAATTGAAGTTCTCTGGGCAGGGAGATTAGGGGCCACTTTCTTCAAACTTCTGAATAAGAGACGCCCCTGGCTGGCTTAGTAGGGAGAGCATGTGACACTTGGATCAAACACTTGATCTCAGGGTCGATGTTGGGGTGGTGAGTTCAAGCCCTATGTTGGGCATAAACCTACTTAAAAAAAAATTATAAACTTCTGAATAAGAAAAAAAAAAAGAATACATGTTATCCTTTAAATATCAAACACATATAACGTCCCCAAAGTCTTTTATTTCCTGCTGAACTCTGTGTTCTAACAGCACCTCATTCTTATCTGTTACCCTTTTTGTGCTTGTCACGTTTGCATCTGTTGCCCAGTGGAGTTCCTCCAGGGCCCAGGTGTGCCTTACTTCTGTGCTGACAATGCCCAGTTTGGGTCCAGGCCTTCCTGTCCTAACTGCTGTGCCCAAGCACTTCTCACCCAGGGTGGGTATTCTCAGGCTGGCATTGCCCATAAGCTGCCCTACTCTGTAGTCCGTATTCTCCATTCAGTGTTTCATAGCGCAGAACTGGGCATGTGCTGCTTTGACTTCTGTTCTCTCCAAGTAGATTGTAAGCTCCTTGAAGGGCTAAATCCCAGAGTCTTGGGTCTCTCTCCAAGCTAGGGTTTAGGCTTCCAACATCCTATAAAATTTTAGGTGCACTGGAGTATACAAGACAATGTGTTGTCAGCATAATTGCAACAGGCTTTTATTTCTTTCTTTTGAAAGATTTTATGTATTTATTTGAGAGAGAGAGAGGGAGCTTGAGAGGGGAGAGGTCAGAGGGAGAAGCAGACTCCCTGCTGAGCAGGGAGCCTGATGCAGGACTCCATCCTGGGACTCCAGCATCATCAGCCAAAGGCAGTGGCTTAACCAACTGAGCCACCCAGTCATGTCTGCAACAGGCTTTTTTTTTTTAGATTTTTTTTTTTAAAAGATTTTATTTATTTATTTGACAGAGAGATCACAAGCAGGCAGAGAGGCAGGCAGAGAGAGAGGAGGAAGCAGGCTCCCCGCCAAGCAGAGAGCCCGATGCGGGCTCGATCCCAGGACCCTGAGATCACGACCCGAGCCGAAGGCAGCGGCTTAACCCACTGAGCCACCCAGGCGCCCCTACAACAGGCTTTTAAACCCTCGATCTGTTATTTACTTTTCCAGGGAGGGAGCCAGGTCCCTTCAGTCAAGATCACTCCAGGAGCTATGGACTTGTTGGTTTCTTTGTATAAAAATACTTGTTTCATGTTTATGAGTAGTATTAACATAAAAGACAGTGGAAAGGATAAACAAGGATGGACGCGTGTGATGGACTTTTCAGAGCCTTGCAGGAGTGGATTAAAAGCTCGCTGCAAGTTTCTTTGAGAGGAAGGGTCTCCCCCCCACCCAGCCCACTGCCCCCCAGTCTGGATTGATCTTGGTGACATGTTTGAGCAGCAGAATATGGCAGAAGTGATGTTCTGGGACTGCGGATGCTCGGTCACAAGAAATCTTGTGGTGTCTGACAGGTCACTGGAGCCTGGTCACAGTGAAATAAGGTCAGAAACCACATGGAGAGAGGAGACAGGACTGGGACCAGCTAAACCCAGCCTTCTAGTCAACCCCAGGGGCACGAGGCCTGTACCCTCTTGTCCAACTGTCACCTGATCATCCCCAAGCAGCTCTGGCAGTGCAGGACAGGGAAGAAAAACTGCCCAGCTGAGCTCTGTCTGAATTCCTGTTATGGAATTGGGAGATACAACAAAATAGTGGTCGTTTTAAGTCACTAAGTTTCGGGATAATCATGCAGAGAGGTGAAACAAACACTTGGTTTAACTCCCCCGACCCCAAGTTTGATGCAAACAGACTTAGAAACGCAATTCGGGGGTTATGGGACTTTACTGCGCTGACAGTTGTCAAAGGATGCCGGCCTGTGAAAGAAATAGAATCGTCCATAAAATAACTTAAACTTCCTTTTTTTTTAGTTGGCGTCTCAAAAACGGTGGCATACTCAAGAGCTCTCGTCAGAGTGGCTTTTTTACGTTTTCCTCCTTTCTGGACTTTTCCGTGAGGATGGTCACTTTTATGAGTGCTTCCTGGTGAGGCTGGGCAATCAGGTAGGCTGTGACCCGTTCGAATTCCTTCTCTTCCTCCTTGTGTGTTGCAGGCCTGTGGAGGGGAGGAGCGGGAGCAGAGACCCTCCCGGCACAGTCTCTTGCTTCTCTGCTCTGTGAGCTCTCGCCCCCGATTCATTCGATCCTGGTGTCCCCTGATCTGTTCCTTTGCCCAGGCCGCCCTGTGCTTTTTGGTCTTCGTTTTGTGGGTTTTCTGGACAGCTGCAGTCTTCTCCTCCTTCCCTGGGCTTAGTATTTTGGGGATGGCCGTGTCACTTGGAACCCTTTGAGGGAGGAGCCGGTACTTGCGGTCTCGGAGGCCTCTGGCTCGTTTGGCTCGGTAGATGTGCTTCTCTATGTGGTCCAGCTCCCTCTCAGACACTAAGTAGTCCCATTTTTTAGCATCTCCTGTTTTGTCACCTTGTGGTCTCTGTCTCTCTATTTTAATTTCCCACCTTGGCGCCGTCGTGGGTCTCCATGCTTTTCCCAGCGTCGTTGCCTGATGCCGTCGGTAGTAGTACTCCCCTGCTTTGGCAAACTGGAAGTCAAAAGACATGGCTTTGAGCTGATGAAGGGTTTCATTCTCCTGCTGAGACTTTCGGAGCAAAAATTTCCTCACTTTTGAAGAATGGACACCACCTAAACTCTTGTCAGAGGGAAGGATTAGAAGGTTTTTAAGTTGGATGTCCTTCGTTGCAGGCCATGACAGAGATCACAGAGTGTCTTGGCCCTCTGACACCATGTCCCTGGTCAGGGGTCTCCTAGCCATGTTCCCTGGCTTTCTCTCCAAACCTCCCACACTCCCTTCCCCCAGGGTCCCCTTCACGAATTCACCTGAGGCTTCCTTGAGAACGCAGAAGCACAGAGTCAGGAACGCCCTCCTCTTCCTGGTGCCAGAACCACCACCGTGCATCGACCCCGGACTCTGCCTTTACAATGGAAGCGGTGCCCCTTTCTCTATCAAAGGCCAGTTCTCCCACCTGTCCTTGTGAAGCTTCAGGAACTTCAATTAGCAATTACCAAATTCTCTTTCCTGCTTCATCAAAATTTCCCCTGTACTGGCTCCCTCCTGTCAGCATAAAAATATGTTCCAGTATCTCTATCATCTTTAAACCGAAAAGGAAAGTGTTTCCTTTGCCACACATCCCATCTTGGCTCCTTTCTACCATGTGCCATGAAGCAGACACCGAGAAACCCTCTCTTCTCCCACCTCCCAGTTCCCCCCTGGTCCTCCTCGGGTGGATTTCCAGGCCCCGACTGCCGCGAGACTGCTCCCATCTAGATTGTGAAGCATCTCCACAGCAAGAAATTCAGTGGTCCTGTCTCTGTCCCTGTCATACTTGACTTCAGCAGCATTTTACAGAGTTGAGTACTTTACTCCTCTGGCTTCCAGACTGTGGCCAAGGGCATGTGACCAAGGCTATCTTGGATCACCCTAGACTGCAACACAGCCAGTAGCTGAATACTCCCAGGTGACTGAATAGCCCTTCAGTCTATGGCCACGCCCTTCCACCTACTTTGCTGGTTCTGTCTTTTGAATATAATGTAAGAAAATACAACAGAAATTGTCACTAAAGATGAGCATAGTCTCATTTAGACTTTCTTGGGCATGGACAGTCTCAATCACTCAACAGGTGACCTACCCTGTATCGGGGACTGCTCTAGAGGGGGCAAGGAGAGATGAGTGAGACCATCGAGACACACAAGACTGCCCAGTACTCACCTCTCAACTTCACCCCTAGACGCGATCTCCACTCGGCTCTTCTTCCGAAGTGTTTCCTTCTCTTTTCCCCTTCTCAGTCCTGTCCCTACTAACTTCAAAATGCCCCCACCGTAGGGTAGCAGCCTAACTAGCTTCCCTGAATCCACGCTTCTCTCTCTCTCTGCCTCCCAGCCCCATCAGACCATGGACACAGCAACTGGGCGGGTCTTTGTATCACAGAAACCTGAGCAGGTCCCTTCCCTACATTGAAACCTTAGAATAGTGTCCTGTTGCTTTTAGGAGAAAATCCCAAATCCCAGTATGGCTTTTATAATTTGGCTTCTGACTACCTCTCAGCTGGACTGCTTGCCCACTCTGCTGTGGCCACCCCAACTCTTCCGTTCCTCGAAAACCATATTCTCATTGCCATCCGAGTATTTTCACAGGTTTTCCTTCATATACTCCCAAACACACATCCCAGCAACTCTACAGTACTTAACGTACATAATCTGTAGGTTTTAGCTTAAATGTTACTTCCTCAGACCTTCCATGTATTCAAGCAAAAAAAAAAAAAAATTCCCATCTTTCATGACCCTTATCACAATTTGTTTAGTGTCCATGTCCCTCACGTGCCCCAGCCCTATGGGGATACAAGTGATGTTTGTCTTATCCAGTGTTGTCCAGTTGGAGCCAAGCCTAACGGACAAGGCACTCTGGCTTGAAACACTCGGGCCCTTTCTACCTCGGGGATAAACTTTTTATGATGGTATTACTGGCTCCAAAGTTCACGGCAAATTATTTCCTCACCTTAATCTTCTTTTCTAGTGGGGACTGGGAACCCACTGCAATCCGAGGGTCCTGAGTGTTTTTGGCCCAGGCCAATCTGGAAGATTAAAAAGAGAAATTGCACTAGGATTTGGAGAAAGGTTTCAGGAAACATGGCCCTCATGTGAAATGAGGAAGGGAGTTGATTTGGGACTTACTGTTCACCCGCTTGTCATATGCTTTTTAATAGCAAGAGGCATTTCTCTGTGCCAATGGGCAGGACTATGGCTAACTTGTAGCTTTCCTTGAAACAAGGAAGGACTGCTCTCTGATAAAAGTATGAACAAAGAATCATATTGAGTTTGAGGTTGAGACTAACAGAAATACTTTTGACACTGGAGAGGGGAGTCTGAGTTACTGATTCAAATTCCACAAACCACAGTTTGTATAATTGTTGGTAGAACAAAGAACCATACCTTTGGGGCACCTGGGTGGCTCAGTGGGTTAAGCCTCTGCCTTCAGCTCAGGTCATGATCTCAGGGTCCTGGGATCCAGTCCCACATCAGGCTCTCTGCTCGGCAGGGAGCCTGCTTCCTCCTCTCTCTCTCTCTTTCCTTGCCTTTCTGCCTACTTGTGATCTCTCTCTGTCAAATAAATAAAATCTTTAAAAAAAAAAAAACCATACCTTTGATGAGAGAGTAAGTTCTCAAAGCTGGTAAGTTCTTTTTAAGTTCAGTTAGGCATAAAATTATAAATAGTATAAGCTATCATTAATTTCTAACAACAGTTAACTGTAACATTTCATAATTCTTGTCAAACGTTTATATTTTAGATAGCCAATAAAATAATTTGATGGCAGGAAAGATTTTTTTGTTTTTGTTTTTTACTTTAATGCAGAAAAATACAGCGGAGAAATTTGCTGTCACATTTAGGTATCCCGGAGAACTCTTATTTCTTAACGGGTTTAGTTAGTAAATAGGTTCTGTGTTTAACCACCTAGGTTGTAAATATTCTGTTTCTCTTGACTTTTTTTTTTTTTTAAAGATTTTATTTATTTGAGAGAGTGAGACAGAGCACAAGAGCAGGGTGAGGCGCCAAGGGAGAAGCAGACTCCCTGCTGAGCAGGGAGCCCGACGCGGATTCGATCCTGGGATCCCAGGATCATAACCTGAGCCGAACGCAGCCACTTAACCGACTGGCCACCCAGTCTCCCCTCTCTGACATCTCTCTGCAGCGAAAGAGGATTTTACATTATCCACTGGTTAAAAAACACGACTATAATGACCGTGTAAGTACAGCTAATTTCTTAAACAGATTCCTCCTGCTGCTTTCATGTTTTCTTTTCCATGAGGTTCTTGCATGATCTCCCTGACAGCGTTAGGGAGCTTACTCCAGGCTGGGAGACGTGCTGCGGCCTTCAGTGGGTCCCGTCAGCCGGTCCCGAGCCGCCAGCGGGGCACCCATCAGGCCGCCCCGCGAGGGCCGCGGAGGCCGGAGAGGCCCGGGGCCGGCCGTTTCGGGGACCGGAGTGCGCCTGCGCGACCCGTCCCGGCGCTCCGCTCCTTCCCGGATAAACGAACGTCCGCCGGTCTTTGACCCAGAACGGACGGAAACAATACGCACTGTTCTTCCGCGCTCAGATCCAGCCTTTCCGAGTCTGTCTCCAGGGGGCCGCGTGAGGGCGGGGTCCGCGCCGCCGGTCGGTCACCGTCCCCGCCCGGCGCCCCCCGGCGCCCTCCCCGCCCGGCGCCCGCGGCCACCCCTCGAGGAGCCTCGCGCTGCGGCTCCTCCGCGTCCTTGTCTTCTGCCGGTGCCCTCCGGTCGCCAGCTCGGAGGATGGCACGCTCTCCTCCTCGCGCTCTGCGTCACGGCGTCGGCTTCCCCCCGCGGGGCTCCGTCTCGTCCCCGCTCCTGCGAGGGCTCCGTTCTCCGACCCGCGCCCCCCGCGCTCCCCCGGGCCCCGGCTCTGCACGGCCGAGCCTTCCGCGTGCCTCGGCCCGATTTCTAGGGCAGCCAGAGACAGTCGCAGGCTTTTGTGTGTGTCATCACCGTCCCAGAACGACACTACTGTGAGGTGGGAGTGAAGACATCGTGGGGCCGCGCGGAAGGCCCCGGTGTGAGCCGCGCCGAGTGGCCGCGGACGGCAGGGCCCCGGGGCAGAGTGTCACAGCACAGCGCCTCGGTGCAGCTGGAGAAAGCGTCTTCCAAGGCAGCGGCAGCGTCGTCATTTTTGGATTTTTTTTTTTCCGGGGGTAGATATAGATTATGTATCTTCCGTAGAAATCTAATCGGTGCAGGGCCTGGGGGGAGGGGCGGGCCCTGCGTGCACAGTCCCAGCGGCAGAGAGCGGGTGAGTGTGCCCGTGGCCTGGTCCCGCGTTCTCACCATCACTCAGCTGAATGCTGCTGCTGTGGGTTCTGAGCTCTTCAGCCTACTTTCAACCACGTGTTTAATTATGTTCCTAACTGGTCATTACTCAAGGACGAAGAAGCACAGGTTACTCCAATGTCAAAACACACATTAATGAAATGATTCTGCATATTCAAGACACTTGTCACCATATATTTGAGCTGTGGATGTCCAAATAAAGTCCTCATTGTTTCTTCTTTTCTTCTTCTTCTTTTTTTTTTTTTTTAAGATTTATTTGACAGAGAGAGAGAGGAAGCAAGAGAGGGAGCACAAGTGAACACAGGCAGGGGGAGGGAGAGGGAGAAGCAGGCTTCCCATTGTGCTGAAACCCCCATGCCGGGCTCCATCCCAGAGCCCTGGGCCCCAACGGAAGGCAGACATCCAAGGACAGAGGCACCCCAGCACCCCAGTCCTGTTTTTATTTCTTGAAATGTCTCTACTTCTTACAATGTGAAAGGAGAAAATATTAATTAGAACCTGGTTTCTTTCTTACTAAGAATAAAATCTGTCCCTCCCCAAATATGCTGTATGCAGTGTTGTGTTTGACACCACAGCCCTGAACTCATTTAGAAAAGAAGAAATGAAACAGTTATGAAGTAAATATGGGTATTTTATCAAAAATCAAAAGAATTTCAGACATTGTCATGACAGTGATTTCTGTTGATTTTCATACCAAAACCTTGAATTACATTACAACCTACATTTTAATATTCACAAGATACCATTTAACATTGATAAAATGTCATGTCACTCAAATATCAAACTTACTTGCAATTAATTCAGCCAAAATTTGTATTTACGTGTGACATGACAGCATCATACTACCCCAAGTTCCTAGTAGTCATTGACTATGAGCCAGGCGCTGTGTAAAGTGCTAAAAGAAAGGGGCACCTGGGTGGCTCAGTCAGTTAACTGTCTGCCTTCAGCTCAGGTCCTGATCCTGGGATCTTGTGATTGAGCCCTGCACTGGGCTCCCTGCTTAGTGTGAAGCCTGCTTCTCCTTCTTCTTCTGCAGTTCCTCCTGCTTGTGTGCTTTCTCTCAAATAAATAAAATCTTCTAAAAAAAATGCCAAAAGGTAATCTCTTATTTTACCCTCCTGAAAACTGAATATAGCCTTTTTTTTTTTTTTTTTTTTGCAAGAGAGTGAGCATGAGCAGGGTGGGGGTGGTGCAGAGGGAGAGAGAGAAATTTAAGCAGGCTCTACACCCAGCGTGGAGCCCAATACAGGGCTCAATCTCAGGACCTTGAGATCATGTCCTGAGCCAAAATCAAGAGTCAGGCAGATGCTTAACCAACTAAGCCACTCAAGGGTCCCTAGCCTCCTTTTTGAAAAAATATGCAATTCCTCTTTTTAAGTAAGGAATCAGCTTAATTAAAATAAAACAAAAAAGACCGTCATGTGGACCTAACAGTACTTTTCATTTAAGTATCATGCTTTGAATTGTTCTTTTTTCCTGATAAGAGAAACAAGGAATGAAGACTTTAAGTCAGGGAGATAAATAACTTTTTCGATAGCAAATCAGGTCTACGGCCATACCACCCTGAACGCGCCCCATCTCGTCTGATCTCGGAAGCTAAGCAGGGTCGGGCCTGGTTAGTACTTGGATGGGAAATCAAGTAAAAGAAATCAAGTACAAATCAAGATAGCAAATCAGGTTGGAACAAACTATTGACAAGACTAGACTTTGCCCTAACATAAAGGAAAGGTGGCCTGAGCTGTGTCTTTCTGTGAGAAATCTAAAAAGAACACTTTGCTAACAAATATTTTATCATATACCTAAATTCTCATCGTTTGTCAAAAGTCATGAAATGTGTTTGAGTAACCATGAGAAATCATCACTGGGGAAGGACAAAATAGAGGTTCCTGAGCTGAAAGTGTCATTAACCACTTCTCATGATATGGAACTTGAAACAAACCAGAGTACTGTCACAGACTTACTGCTGGCTTTGGAAACCACACGCTGTCCGCTGGCCCCATTTTGCAAGAATTTGAAAACAGACTTAAAAACTAAAAGTGCCTCTGATGGTATCTGAACATAAAACACTGACACTCCAACCATCCTATTTGGTAATATTCTTATTCTTCTGCCCATTTTCCATGGGAGGAAACGTGGTTACAAGAGTTATGTGATTTGTTCAAGGCCACGCAGTTGCCAAACTGGGAGACTGAAACTTGAACATGGATGTCTAAAAGCCAAGCTTGTGATCTTACACATGCAATCCTATCCGACCTTGGGAAACGGGAGGGGTGGAAACACAGATCACTTTTGTGGAGCTCACAACGCAGTGAAGGAGGCAGGAAATCAACCCAAGTGCACATATATGATGTAGCCATACAAAGGCATTGCACAAGTATGGAGTGAAAACAAAGGCAGGAGTCATCGGCATGAGGTAGGACTGAACATGGAGGACCTGCTGGGAGCATTTTCTGAATAGAGTGGCAGAAACGTGGGAGGTGCTCCTGAGACCAAAGAAGCAACTGACTCTGTCAGTGGTTGCCAGAGGAAGTTTCTCAGGCAGGGTACCCCACGTGGAGAGCAAAGACTGGAGCCAGAATATGATGTAGAAGAATTATGATGACTTCCCCAAATAAATGGAGAACTATGAAATGTTAATACGAAAATTAGTAAAAAGAACTGGCATGAGAGAAAAGATCCTGAAACCATAGAGCCTAGAAGCAGAGATTAAGTAGAAAACTGGGTTCGTCCATTGGTGCTATGAGAACCTGGTTCTAGACCAGCATTGATCAATGAAAATAGAATGTAAGTCAGATGTAATTTAACTTTTTCTGGGAACTACGTTTAAAAAAAGTAAACAGAAACAGGTGAGATTAATTTTAGTGACATATTTTAACCCATGATATATCCAAAATATTGTCATCTCAACATGGAATCAATTTCAATTTTTTACACTGCTGTTCTGTTTTAATAAATTTAATTTTTTAAAATAAATTTAATTTTTTAAGAGCACCTATAGATTTATAGGAATACTGATTTAAAAATAATCTCTCTCCCTCCAAGTTCCTCCTATTATTTGTATCTTGTATTAGTATGGTATACTTGTTGTCACTGACAAATCAATATTGCCACATTATTATTAACTAAAGTCCATAGCTTACACTGAGTTTTACTCTTTGTCTGGTACATTCCATGGGTTTTAACAAATGTACAGTGACAGGTGTCCATCATTACCGCATCATACAGAATTGTATCACTGCCCTAAAAATCCCATGTTCCAACTCTTTGTCACTCCCCCACCCCACATCCTAAGCCCCAGAAACCACTGATCTTTTTACTGTCTCATAGTTTTGCCATTTCCAGAATGCCATATACTTGGCATCATACAGTGTGATTTTTTCATGCTGAAAAGGCTTTTTCAGATTGGGTTGTTTCACTAAGTAATATGCTTTTCATGTTTCTCCATGTCTTTTCATGGCTTCATACATAGTTCATTTCTTCTTATGGCTGGACAACATTCCATCGTTGTTTTATCCATTCACCTAATGAAGGACATCTTGCTGGCTTCCAGTTTTGAAAATTATGAATAAAGCTACTATTAACATTTGTGTGCAAGTTTTTGTGTGGATTAAGCTTTTGATGGTTATATACCGAGGACTATTGGATCATATGGTTAAGAGTATGTCTACTATTATAAGGAACTGCCAAAGTATCTTGCACAGTAGCTGTGCATGTGCCTCCCCACCAGCAATGAATGAGAGCTCCTGTTGGTCTAGTAATGTTGTCGGTGTTGTGAATTTTAGCCCCTGGAGGAGGTGTGAGTGCTAGTTTGTTATTTTAATTTGCAGTTTGCTAATAACATATGCTGAGCATCTTATTATAACCTTATTTGCCATCTATTTATCTTTGGTTGGTATCTGTTCATATCTTTTGCCCATTTTTAATTTTTCTTGCTGAGAATTTTAAGATATTTTTTGTGTGTGTGTATGTTTTAGATACCAGTCCTTTAGCAGGAATGTGTTTTGCTAAGACTTCCTCCTGGTCTATGGCTTGTTTTTTCATTCTTTTGCAGTGTCTTTTGCCAAGCAGAGGTTTTTAATTTTAATAAAGTACAACTTAATTTTTTCTTTCATGGGCCATGTTTGACCATTCTATCTAAAAAGTCATCGCTAAAACCAAAGTCACCTAGATTTTCTCCTATGTTATCTTCTAGGGGTTTGTTTTGTGCTTTACGTTTAGGCTTATGATCCATTTTGAGTTAATTTTTATTAAAAGTATAAGGTCTGTGTCTAGATTTATTTGTTTCTTGCATGTGGATGCCCAGTTCCAACACCATTGTTGAAAAGACCATCCTTTCTTCATTGATTTGTGTTTGCTCCCTTGTCAAAGATTAGTTAGCTATATGTGTGTGGGTCTATTTCTGGCTTTCTGTCCTGTTCTTGATCCATTTGTCTGTTCTTTCGCCAATCCCACACTGTCTTTGATTACTGTAGCTTTGCAAAAGTCTTCAATTCTGGTAGAGTTTGTACTCTGGTCTTGTTTTCTCCTCTGCCATTGTTTTGGTTATTCTGTCTTTTGCCTCTTCATATGAATTTTGGAGTCAGTTGGTCGATATGCATAAAATAACTTGCTGGGACTTTTATTGGGATTACATTGAATCTAAAGATCCAGTTGGACAAAATGACATCTTAAAAGTGTATATATTCCTGTCAGTGAACATGGGTCATCTCCATATATTTAGATCTTTGATTTGTTCCATCTGAGGTCTTTTGTTTTCCTTTTATAGATCTTGTACATATTTTGTTAGGTTTGTACCTAAGTATTTCATTTTCTTTCTGGTGCTAATATGCCGCTTCCTGACGGTGCATGGGAGAAGAATGAGGCACAAACAAGTCAGCTGCAAGAGAAAGGGAGCAGGGGATGACAGTAGGAAAGACTCTCCCTAAACAACTCCTCAGTCTCGTATTTATTAGAAAGTGCCTAACAACCAGCAAAGAAGCGGTTGTAGATTACACATTGATCATGAGTCTTGTAGATATGGAAGAAAAAAGGCAAAACATGTCTGAGGACGTAGTACATGACCTACAGTGAGCAAGCCCAAATGAAAGGATTGCCTAACTGCTGGTGCTCTCCAGGGAAGGAGAGATAATGGTAAAATGAAGCAGGTGGCCATCCGCCCTGAGTGGGCTGGGCATTCCCAGCTGCTTGACTTCAAGGATGTGGATCGTCCTCTCCCCCAGAGGCCTATTGCCAATACATGTTTTTCTTAAGGCTACATCTAAGCATGCTTGGTAACTAGTATAATTTCTCATAGGTCATATTTTAAGCAGTACATTGTTCTGAGGGGTGGTTACACTAATATAAACGGTATTATGTTTTTAATTTCAAATTCCAATTGTTCATTTCTGACATATAGGAAAGAGATTAGTTCTTGCTCTATAAAGCTTGTATCCTGCAACTTTGCTATTATTGGTTATTAGTTCCAGATTTTTATTGTTGTTGATTCTTCGGAATTTTCCATTTGGACAATCATGTCATCTGTGGATGAAAATAGTTTTATTCTTTTCTTCCCAAACTATAAATCTTTTATTCCTTTTCTTGTTTATTGCATTAGATGGGACTTCCAGCATGATGTTGAAAAGCTGTGCTGAAAGGGGACATCCTTGCCTTGTTCGTGATCTAATTGAGAAAGCAACCAATTTTTCAAAACAGTGAGGTTTTTTTTTTTTAAGATTTTTTATTTATTTATTTGACAGAGAGAGAGAGAGAGATCACAAGTAGGCAGAGCAGAAGGCAGAGAGAGAGGGGGAAGCAGGCCCCCTGCTAAGCAGAGAGCCCGATGTGGGACTCGATCCGAGGACCCTGAGTTCGTGACCTGAGCCAAAGACAGTGGCTTAACCCACTGAGCCACCCAGGAGCCCAAAACAGTGAGGTTTTTTGTAGATGTTCTTTACTCAGTCAAATTGAGGAAGTTCCTCTTTATTCCTAGTTTGCTGAGAGCTTTTATCATGAGTAAGTGTTGGACTTTGTCAAACACTTTTTTCTGTATCTACTGATATGATCATACGATTCTTCTTCTTTAGGGCATTGATGACATGGATTACATTGTTTTGAAAAGTATAATAGTATATAATTCCTTTTATATATAGATGAGTTCCATTTATTAATATACTTTTTTAGGATTTTTCACATTTACGTTTATTAGAGATACTGGTCTGTGGTTTTCTTGTAATGTCTTTGGTTTTGGTATTAGGTAATGTTGGCCTCATAGAATGGGTTAGAAAATTCCCTTTGCTGGAAGAGACTACAGAGAGTTGTATAATTTCTTCCTTAAATGTTTGGTAGAATTCACCAATGAACCCATCTGGCCCCAGGGCTGTTTTAAAAGGTTATTGATTATTAATTCCATTTCTTTACATATGGGTGTAAT
The DNA here is from genome assembly GCF_020171115.1 of Neogale vison. Taxonomy (NCBI): domain Eukaryota; kingdom Metazoa; phylum Chordata; class Mammalia; order Carnivora; family Mustelidae; genus Neogale; species Neogale vison. Next base: position 230,962,942 of record NC_058092.1, on the reverse strand, counting down.
CATGTTATGTACTTCTTGTGTGAGTTTTGGTAGATTGCATCTTACAAAGAATGAATTTGTTTCCTGTAGGTTGTCATATGTATGGACATAGAGTTGCTTGTAATATTCATTTGTTATACTTTTAATGTCCATGGTCTTTCTTTCATTTCTGACTGTGGCAATTTGTCTTCTCATTTTGTTTTAATTTGCCTCACTGGAAATTTATCAATCTTATTGATCTTTTCAAAGAATTAACTTGGTTTTGTTGAATTTCTCTATTGATTTCTTGTATTGTTTCATTTAGTTTTAATTTTTGTTGCTTTCTTTTTAAAAAATATTTTATTTATTTATCAGAGGCAGAGAGAGAGAGAGTGAGGCAGAGGCAGAGGGAGAAGCAGTCGTCCCACAGAGCCAGGAGCCCGATGCAGGACTCGATCCCAGAACTCTGGGATCATGACCTGAGCTGAAGACAGATGCTTAACTGACAGCCATTCAGGTGCCCCTCTGCTTATTTTGGATTTAATTTGCTCTTCTTCTTCTAGTATCCTGAGATAGAAGCTTAGATTATTGATTTTAGATCTTTTTTCTAATGTATGCTTTCAATGCTATAAATATCCTCTAAGCACTGCTTTTGTTGCAACTCACAAATTGGGTAAGTTGTACAGTTGACCGTTGAACGCTTATGCAGAAGTCCACTTATTTGTGGATTTTGAGAAATATGCACTGTAAATATATTTTCCTTGTAACTTTTTTTTTTTAAAGATTTTTATTTATTTGACAGAGAGAGATCACAGTAGACAGAGAGGCAGGCAGAGAGAGAGAGAGGAGGAAGCAGTCTCCCCGCTGAGCAGAGAGCCCGATGCGGGACTCGATCCCAGGACCCTGAGATCATGACCTGAGCCGAAGGCAGAGGCTTAACCCACTGAGCCATCCAGGCGCCCCTCCTTGTAACTTTCTTAATAACATCTTTCTCTAGATTACTGTAAGAATATAGTATAAAATACATATAACACAAAATATATATATTAAGACTGTGTTATTGATAAGGCTTCTTGTCAACAGTAGGGTATTAGTAATTATTTTGGGGGAGTCAATATTTATGTGTGGATTTTTGACTGTGTGTGGGGGGGCTGGCACCCCAACCCCAGTATTGTTCAAGGGTCAGCTGTATTTTCCTTTAGTTCAAAATATTTCTGAACTGCTTTGATCAAAGCATTTAGAAGTGTGTTATTTAATCTCTAATTATTTTGGATTTCTCCTACCACCTTTCTGTTGCTGATATCTAGTTTAATTCCATTTTGGTATGCATACTTTGCATGGTTTCTATTCTTTTAAACTTGTTTTTTTATGGAACAGAAGGTGGTCTATTTTGATAAATGTCCATGTGAGCTTGAGAAGAGTGTGTATTCTGCCACTATTGGATTAAGTGTCCTAAAGATGTCAGTTAGAACCAGCTGATTGATGGTGTTGTTGGGTTCAATCATGTCCTTACAAATTTTCTCCCTGTTGGATCTGTCAACTACCGATATACGGGTATAAGAATCTCTAAATATCATAGTGGATTCATCTATTTCTCCTTGCAATTCTCAGTTTTCACCTCACATATTTTGCCACTGTGTGGCTAGATGTATATACATTTAAAAAAGTGTTTTCTTGGAGAACTGACCACTTATCATCATGTAATGCCCCATTTTATTCACTTACCCATAAACTTATAAAATTACTGTATGCAAGTTGCCATTATTATTTTTTTTGAAGATTTTATTTATTTATTTGTCAGAGAGAGAGCGAGCGAAGAGCGAGCACAGGCAGACAGAGTGGAAGGCAGAGTCAGAGGGAGAAGCAGGCTCCCTGCAGAGCAAGGAGCCCGATGTGGGACTCGATCCCAGGACGCTGGGATCATGACCTGAGCCGAAGGCAGCTGCTTAACCAACTGAGCCACCCAGGCATCCCTGCCATTATTATTTTGAACCACCTGTTATCTGTTAGAGCAATTACATTTTTAAAAATGAAAAATTTGATTTTATCTCCATTTATTCCTTCTCTAATAATGCTTTTCCTTTATGTGGATTAGTTTCTGACCTATATTATTTTCCTTCTTTCTGAAGAATTTAACATTTCTTGCAAATCAGGTCTACTGGTGACAAATTCCCTCCATTTTTGTTTGCTGAGAAAGTCTTTATAGGAATACCTTGTTTCATTGTGCTTCACCTCACTTTGCTTTGCAGATATTGTTTTTTATAAATTAAAAGTTTGTGGCAACCCTGCATTGAGCAAGTTTCTTGGCAATATTTTTCCAACAGTATTTGCTCACTTCATGTCTCTGTGTCACCTTTTGGTAATTCTTGTGATGCTTTAAATTTTTGTTATTATAATATTTGTTATAGTGATCTGTGATCAGTGATGATGATGGGCTGAGAGTTCAGATAGTGGTTAACATTTTTCAGTGACAAAGCATTTTAAATTAATGAATGTACTTTTTAAAAAGACATGATGCCATTTGCACATTTACTTTTATGGACATTGGAAAACCAAAAACTTCCAGTTGATTTGCTTTATTACAATATTTGCTTTACTGCAGTGGTCTGCAACTGAACCATAATATCTCCGAGGTATGGCTATACTTCTTTCACTTTTGCAGGATAATTTCGCTGGATATGGAATTGTAGGTTGGTGGGATTTCCCCCCCCAACACTTAAATTATTTCACTTCCTTGTCTTCTTGCTTACATATTTTCCAAAGAAATGTCCAATGTAATTCTTATTCCTGCTTCTCTATTAGCAAGGGTTTTCTTTCCTCTGCTTTTTCAAGAGTTTTGCTTATCTTTGATTGTAAGCATTTTGAATATGATAATGCTTACATGTAGATTTTTTGCATTTATCTGCCAGGTGTTTTACACTCTATAATTTAAAAATTCAAATAAATTTAAATAAAGTAAAATAAGCATCTCAGTACCCCTGCTACACTAGCCACATTTTAGGTGCTCAATACCCACAAGTGGCTAGTGGCTATTGTTAAAAATAAAACTGGCAGTTATTTTCCTAGCAAAAATGGGTTTATTTGAGGATAGCAGAGAACTACAATCTGTGATAAGCAAGCCACAGCAAAACCACAGCTTGGTCCAGAAAACAAAGGAGAGGAACACTCTTTTAGAGGAAAGGAGGAAGTTAGGAGGGTGGAAATAAAAAGTCCATTGGAATTTTGAAGTAAAGTGGCTTTTCATTGGTTGGGTTGTTGCCAAGGGAAGAGGAGGAACTTTCTTTGTCGTCTTGGATAGTAAAGTAGTATCCACCCTGCAAGATGTTTCTTCCTGTTGGGTCTGCAATTAATGTTAAGTAGTACGGCTTGAGAGCTGCCTCACCCCCATTCTAAATGAGGTTGTTATTAATTTTTGCACTACTAATTTGGAGAGTGCATATTTACATGGTGGAGAGAGAAGTCCTCCAAGAGCCTCTTGGCAGTGAATGGCCCACAAGGAAAGCACCTTCTAGGACTCTACCATCACCAGCACCTGAGACCCCTGGTGTTCCTATCCACCTCCCTGTCTCTGTTCATGCCACACTTCCTTCCTAGATTTCATTTATTTTGATGGCTGCATTATATATATATATATATATATATATATATATATATATATATATACCACATCTTCTTTATCCATTCATCTGTTGATGGATATCTAGGTTCTTTCCATAGTTTGGCTATTGTGGACATTGCTGCTATAAACATTCGGGTGCACATGCCCCTTCAGATCGCTATGTTTGTATCTTTAGGGTAAATACCCAGTAGTGTGATTGCTGGGTCATAGAGTAGCTCTATTTTCAACTTTTTGAGGAACCACCATACAGTTTTCCAGAGTGGCTGCACCCACTTGCACTCCCACCAACAGTGTAGGAAGGTTCCCCTTTCTCCGCATTCTCACCAACATCTGTCATTTCCTGACTTGCTAATTTTAGCCTTTCTGACTAGTGTGAGGTGGTATCTCATTGTGGTTTGATTTGTATTTCCCTGACGCTGAGTGATATAGAGCACTTTTTCATGTGTCTGTTGGCCATCTGGATGTCTTCTTTGCAGAAATGCCTGTTCATGTCTTCTACCCATTTCTTGATTGCATTATTTGTTCTTTGGGTGTTGAATCTGATAAGTTCTTTATAGATTTTGGATACTAGCCCTTTATCTGATATGTCATTTGCGCGTATCTTCTCCCATTCTGTCGGTTATCTTTTGGTTTTGTTACCTGTTTCTTTTGCTGTGCAAAAGCTTTTGATCTTGATGAAGTCCCAATAGTTCATTTTTTGCCCTTACTTCCCTTGCCTTTGGTGATGTTTCTGGAAAGCAGAAACTGGAAGCAGCTGCTATGGCTGAAGTCAAAGAGGTTGCTGTCTGTGTTCTCCTCAAGGATTTCGATGGATTTCTGTCTCACATTGAGGTTGTTCATCCATTTTGAGTCTATTTTTGTGTGTGGTGTAAGGAAATGGTCCAGTTTCATTTTTCTGCATGTGGCTGCCCAATTTTCCCAACACCATTTGTTGAAGAGACTGTCTTTTTTACATTGGACATTCTTTGCTGCTTTGTCAAAGATTAGTTGACTGTGGAGTTGAGGGTCCATTTCTGGGCTCTCTGTTCCGTTCCATTGATCTATGTGTCTGTTTTTGTGCCAGAACCATACTGTCTTGATGATGACAGCTTTGTAATAGAGCTTGAAGTCTGGAATTTTGTATTGCCATCAGCTTCGACTTTCTTTTTCAACATTCCTCCGGTTATTCAACGTCTTTTCTGGTTCCACTTAAATTATAGGATTATTTGTTCCATTTCTTTGAAAAAAATTGATGGTATTTTAATAGGGACTGTGTTAAGTGTGTACATTGCTTTAGCATAGATATTTTCACAATATTTGCTCTTCAAATCCAGGAGCATGGAACGTTTTTCCATTTCTTTGTGTCTTCCTCAAATTCTTTCATGAGTACTTTATAGTTTCTGAGTACAGATACTTTGCCTCTTTGGTTAGGTTTATTCCTAGGTATCTTGTGGTTTTGGGTGCAATTATAGGTGGGATTGACTCCTTAATTTCTGTTTCTTTTGTCTTGCTGTTGGGTATATAGAAATGCAACTGATTTCTGTGCATTGATTTTATATCCTGACACTTTACTGAATTCCTGTATGAGTTCCAGCAGTTTTGGAGTGGCGTTTTTTGGGTTTTCCACATAAAGGTATCATATCATCTGCAAAGAGTGAGAGTTTGACTTTTTCTTTGCCGATTCTGACACCTTTAATTTCTTTTCGTTGTCTGATTGCTGAGGCTAGGACTTCTAGTACTATGTTGAATAGGAGTGGTAATAATGGACATCTCTGCTGTGTTCCTGATCTTAGCAGAGAAGCTCTGTTTTTCCCCATTGAGAATGATATTTGCTGTGGGTTTTTCATAGATGGCTTTGATGATATTGAGGCATGTACTCTCTATCCCTACACTTTGAATAGTTTTGATCAAGAAAGGATGCTTTACTTTGTCAAATCCTTTTTAGCATCTATTGAGAGTATCATATGGTTCTTGTTCTTTCTATAAAAGAACATTCTAATAATGTCCTTTTCCCGTGTCTGTCTGCAAAAGAGGGAACTAAAGCTTTGCTTTATTTTTCTCATTTAGGCCTGGAAGATGAAAACTTGTCTCTAACTTTCAGCAAAATAAAGACATCTAGAAACCACTGCCCTATAGTCTTTGTTGATCTCTTTTTCATAATTTTATTTTTATCACCTTTATTTTTCCACCTCTCTTGTGGAAGGTCGTTGAAAAGACATGACCACCAGTTGACCCATGAATGTGCTGGACCCAGGTCATCAGAGGCTCCTTGCCTCCTTCCCTGTCCTTGGAATGTGGGTCCCACTTGCCTTTTGCTCTCCCAGAGGTTGCTGCAAGGATATCGCTTTGAGATAATGATGTGATGGTGAGAACACCTGCACAGGGCACATGACTGAACCCAGTTAAGGCCTCTCTCTATGCAAACTTTTTAAAAAAGATTTATTTGAGAGAGAGAGAGAGGGAGAGAGACAGAGATAGTGAGAACAGGAGCAGGAAGGAGTGGGAGAAGTAGGCTCCCCACTGAGCAGAGAGCCTGATGCAGGGCTCTATCCCAGGACCCCAGCATCATGACCTGGGCCAAAAGCAGACACCCAAACAACTGAGCCACCCAGGAGCCCCTCTATACAAACTTTTAAGATTTAAGTGCTCAATAGCCATGGTTAGTGTGGTGGTGTAGGGATCCATTCATCTTGCTGCTGCCCAGTGCAAGCTTCATATGCAAGTTCCCTTTGCTTATTGACTTCCACCTGTGGGGGTACCTGGATGGCTCAGTTGGTTAAGCATTGTACTCTTGGCTTTGGCTCAGGTCCTGATTTTATGGCTTATGAGATGGAGCCCCACGTTGGGCTCCCCACTCAGTGGGAATCTGCTTGGATATTCTCTTCCTTTGCCCCTTCCCCTTTCCCACTTGTGTTCACAACACGCACACTCTCTCTAAAATAAATAAGTAAATCTTAAAAACAAACAAAAAACCTGCCACCTTCAACCTGGAGTGACTAGCCTCTATCTTTGGTCTCCTCCTGCCCTCCACACACAACCGTCTTATGTCTCTTACTAGCTCTGTGATCTTGATCAGGTTATTTAGCCTCTCTAGTCTTCATTTCCTATGTTGTGAAGTTACTGTAAGGATTAAATGAGTTAACAGGTATGCCTAGGACATTGGCATTAGAGCTCTAGATTGGCATTCCCTGGCAGAGGTTGGTCTAAGGCTTGGGATAAGGTTGGGACAAAGGGACGTAAGTGAATTGGTAAAGGACTACACTAACTAAAAACAAAAAGCCTCCTGGCTTCCTACTTTCTGAGGATGGCATCTGCTGTCTTTGTTTCATTCCACAAGCCTTTCCTTTCTTCCAGAATGAGAGCCTGCCTGAGAGAGGATCAGGAATACTCAAATCTGCCATAATAGACAAAATGAATGAAGTCTGTCTTTAATGGGTACTGATATGTACCAAAACTTCAAGTTTCAGGAGGTACTGGAGAAACCTGGAGGGGCCCTGAGAGCCTCCTACATGCTACAACTGTCCCTGAGGTTCTTCCCATTGTGTGAGGCACAAGTGACCCTTAGTAATATAACAGGTCATGCGGCTACCAAGAAACCCCTTCAACTTAAGAACGCATATATCCAACATAGTGCACCTTGCGGTCAAGAATGATCAAACTGACCTCAAAGTTTACCTGTTTCTCCAAGGTTCATAATTTCATTTTTCAAAACACTACAAAAAGATAATCAGCTTGTTGACAAAAAATATAAAGACATTCTTAAATTATGTATGCACTAAGATTAAGGAATATTACCTTGTTGGCAGTACTCCTTTTTATACTTTGCTCCAGACTATTACTTCCTAAAAAAAAAAAATCCTCTTTAAGGGGTGCCTGGGTGGCTCAGTGGGCTAAAGCCTCTGCCTTCAGCTCAGGTCATGATCCCAGGGTTCTGGGATGGAGCCCCCCATCCAGCTCTCTTCTCAGCAGGGAGCCTGCTTCCTCCTCTCTCTGCCCACTTGTGATCTCTCTCAGTCAAATAAATACCTTTTTAAAATAGGGAAGTCCACAGGCTGAATTCAACCTACATAAATGTTTTGTTTTGCTTGCAGTTAAATTAAAAAAAAAATAGTATTTACAAATATTAGAACATTAAAAAATCGAGATCTTCTCTTTCAAAGCCGTAAGATGTGGCGGCAATAGGCTTATAGTGTCAGAGGGCGGCTACTGGCTCCAAAAGTTGTTTGCTTTAAAACCATCAAGTGTTCAATTCATCTCCGCCGGCCACTCACAGAACACCTGCACGTGTACCTGCACATGGCACGTAAGAGTGAGTGGACGCGCAAGATAGTAACTTTTATATTGAGCCCTGCGGGAAATGACTGATTCACAACCTCCGTGCCTCAGTTTCCTCATCTGTAAACCGGCGCTGACAATGAGTGATGTTTGGCGACCGCTTGACGAGGAATTATGCAAAGGGCTGGCCCTAACTCGGGGCCCGGGGGCAGGAATACCACCCTCGCTAAGGTCTCCGCAGGCGCCGGCACCCGCAGAGACCGGAGCCCCGAGGAGGCAGTAGAAGCTCGGGTTGGGGAGCTGGGACGCACCCGCCAGGCTTCAGTCCTCCTCCCCTCCCCGCCCCGGGCCCCCGCGCTCCGCCGAGGTCGGCCCCAGGGCGCGGAGAGGCGTGGCCGGCCCTGGCGGACCCTGGAGGCGGCCATGGCCTCGGTGGTGGAATACAAAGGGCTCAAGGCCAGCTACCACTGCGGCTACTGCGGCTCGGAGGAGGGCAAGGTGTCCTGCGGTGAGTGTCCCAACGGGCAGGGCTGGCGCGGCCGCCGACGTCCGACTCTAGCACCGCCCGCCGCGCCCCGCACCAGCCCCTCGCCTGGGAGCGCCCAAGGCCGGCTCCCCAAACTCGCACTCACTCTCCCAGACGTTTCTTCTCAGACTATTTCCCTTCAAGGTCTTTTCTCCTCCTCACCCTCACCGAAGATGGCGGTCCCTGTTAGAGAAGGAACGGAAATAGCGGAGGCTGCCCTCGGTCAAGATGGCGCGGGCGGCGTCAACCTGCGGGACTCCCGGCGAACCCGGCCTGCGGGCGCCCGAGCAGCTTCGCGCGCGCCTCGGGGACTCCCGGGCGGCGCGGAGCATTGTGGGGTGGCGGCGGCGGCGGCGGCAGCGGGGCTGGGCTGGGTCGCGTCGCGTTTGGAGGGCCGGGGCCATGGCTTCCTGGGCCGCTCTTTCGCCCAGCATCGTGGAGTATTTCGAGGGCGAGGACTCCTACCGCTGCGGCTATTGCAAGAATGAGTCGGGCAGTCGCTCCAATGGTGAGGGGGCGGGCGGGCGGGCGGCGGAGGGCGTCGGGGCCTCGGGGGCTCCGCGGCCGGCGGGCGTCCTCGGGGGGTCGCGGCGCCCTGACCCGGGCCGACCGGCTCGAGGGATGCGCGGATCCTCCGGCCGGATCCTGTCCCAGGCGGGTGTACGGAACGCGGCTCGCAGGTTTGGGCCGTGGCTGCCAATTAAAAATGAACTTCAGCTCTGATTCATCAGGGAAGCCTCTAGGTGCTGATCCTTCACGCAGGTGCTCGGACGGGCTAGATAATGATTGTCCCGCCGTGGCCCAAAGTGCGGAAACAGGTGTCCGTCTTCAGTCCTTAGGAGACGGTTAAATGTGTGACAGCATGCCGTGCCAGGGAGCACGACAGTGCGGTCAGTTCCGCTGGGGCGGACCCCAAGTGCTGATGCCGAAGTGGGATCATCCCCGATTTTCATTGCAGAATGCGGCGTGTCGGGTGGGCTGTTGGTGCAGGAAGAGGTGTGTGTGCATACGTGGGCACGGGCATTGGGAGAAAATGTCAGGAAGCGTGTGCAAGACGCTGGTGACCCACCAAGGCGCTGCTGGCGAGGGGAGCCTGTTTGTACTAAGGTGTCTGAAAAATTTACCAGGTGCTCTTATGCCTTGTCTCCTCCACCCACCTCCAGAACTACAACAAAGCCAGCTTACACGTCGTTTTGTTGTTCTCCCCCGCCACCCCCTCGCCCCTGTCACAGTTCAAGTGTCTTTCGGAAGACTTGTTGTTTGTAAACAAAACATTGTATTTATTTCCTGCCCTGTCACGTGTTGGCAGATTAAAAAAAATTGTTGTTTTAAGGAATAGCCCAGCATTGTGGAAAATGGGATAACCACGAAGATACAAATTTAGGTAGTTTCCATTAAAAAATATATATATATATGTGATTTGGACGAGTATAGTATGTCCACTTACTCATTAACTGAAATAGTTTGTTAGATGTTTGTAGGTAAGAGGGAGCAGAACGTAATACAATGCAGTCATTAGGAGTGATGGTTATGAAGATGAGCTAAGCAGAAAAATGTTGAGAGTGTGTGGTTAAAGGGAGAAAAACAGGATGCAAATGACAGTGTGTGACACGATCACAGTTCTGGGAGGATCGAAATCCAGGAGAAACACACCAGCTGGTGGCAGTGGTTGCCTTAGGGTATTAGGGATTGCTCCCGTTTTCAGAATTTTAGTATTATGACTACAGTATGTGTGTGATAAGCACTTTGTATTAAAGGTGTCTAAAATGAATATTTTCTTAGATCCTTATTTTCCCAGTAATTTTGTAAGAGGAAATTGATTAATGTAGATGACCTTTGTTTAAAGTTCTGTGGAAGAAACCTGCTTTCTTTCACCCTTTTCATCTAAAGAGAGAACTGTACATTTCCATTATGTTTGTTTTAATTCTGATTATCTTTACTGTAGGGCACCCCACCTATTAGGTAGGTAGGTTTTATTATTCCTATTTTATAGATGATGAATATAGAGGCTCATAAAGTAACTCAATGAGCACCTGCCAAGCTCCTTTCTGTTTCTGAATGTATTTTGTATTATCAAGCCTACGTCTATCGATATATCTCTGATGCGGTTTGCCGTTTACAAGAGAAAAATTTACTTTTCCTTTAACATCAATTCAAATATATCTTTTAATGTTTTCTCATTGTCTTCATTTTTTTAATGGTTGCATAATTATCCCATCATATGGATAATATCATAGTCCCTGTAATCATTTTTCTGTTCCTGGGCATTTCGATTACTTTCAGTTTTTATACTTAAAAAGAATATTGCTCTATATTTCTGTTCTGTTTTCAATATCCAAAGCTATGCTAAAAACATAAAAATGAGGAAAATTTATATCTTAAGAAAACATTTCCTCTTCACTTCTTCTGAAGAGACCAGCTTATTAAATTATTGGGGATGTTATTATGGTTTAAAAGTGTGATATAATCTGATTGCAGTAAGGACCTTAAATATATGAAGTCATAGAGACTATTGGCTAATCCTGTATTAAATATAATCACTTTGATATGTTTGATTATTCCAATTAAGGTAAATTGGGTGCCTGGGTGGCTCAGTGGGTTAAAGCCTCTGCCTTCGTCTCAGGTCACGATCCCAGGGTTCTGGGATTGAGTCCCACTCAGGGAGGGGCCCGGGGGAAGCCTGCCTCTCCCTCTCCCAACTCCCCCTGCTTGTGTTTCCTCTCTCGCTTTCTCTCTCTGTGTCAAATTAATGAATAAAATCTTTAAAAATAAAAAAATAAATGAATAAAATTAAGATAAATATCTTTTTCATTTGTGTTGTATGTCAAACAAGTATGAAGTATGTGCAGACTTTCATTTCTCCAGTGAGCTAGATTTTTTTTTTTGCTTCAGTATTCACATTTTGAAATAAAGATTTTGAATTTAAAAATGTTTTAAAAAGTTGAACTTGCTGTAATTAACATGGCACATGGCACTTATTTTTTCAGGCATGTGGGCGCATTCTATGACTGTACAGGATTATCAGGATCTTATAGATCGAGGATGGCGAAGGTAAAGCTCTTTAATACAAAGATACTTCTCTTGTTACTCAAGTTCTTGTAATTGCAAAATATTGTTTGCCTTTAAAATGTTTTCCTGTTTTAAGAAAGAGGTTTAAGAAATTTTTTTGTTTTATTCCTTTGTGTAGTGATTCTTTTCTCTCTCCTTTTAAAGATGTTTATTAGGAGAACTTCAAATATACATAAATGTAGAAAGTACGGTATAGTGAACCTCATGTCCTATCCGCAGGCTTCAACAGTTGTTGACATTTTGCCAATCTTGTTTCATCAATTCTCCTTGCTCCCTGTGTGGAGTGAATGTGAGTGTCATTCTCACCACCTTCTCCAAGTACATGGGCTCAGTCCTTAACCCCAATTTGATAGTATTTGGAGGTGGCCCAAGTGATTAGGTCAGAGGGTGGAGTCCTCGCAAATGGGATTAGTGCCCCTGTAAAAGAGACCCAGAGAGCTCCCTTGCCCCTTCTGCCCTGTGAGCTTACAACAAAAATATGAACCAGGAAGCTTTACCAGACATAGAATATGATAGCACCTTGATCTTGAACTTCCCAACCAAACTATAAGGAATACATTTATGTTGTTTATAAGCACTCAGCCTGTGGCATATTGTTACATCAGCTTGAAAAGACTAAGATGTTCCTTCCTCCCCCACAAAATAATTTAAAGCAATTTCGTGTATCCTATTAGTATACCTGTAATAAGTACATGTTCCTAAGAAAGGTTTCTTTTTTCCTTTTTAACGCGTCTATGATACCATTATCATCCTTCACACAGTAATTCTTTGATGTCATCTGTTACTTAGTTTGAGTAGATTTTCCTCTGATTGCCTTTATGGTTGAGGATTGATGGTGGGTTGAGGGAAGGATTGCAGGTGCTGCTGAGAGGGTAATTGAAGTAAAGAAGTTTGGAGTACATATATCAAGGGTTAGGAAAAGGCTGTACTCTGTCTTTGGTATATCTCTGTTGCAAGATTATTTAGGTTATGAAGAGTAAATCTAAATATTTTTATGTTATTAGTTAGATTTTTACTCAGATTAATTTTGTGCTCCTATACTAGTCTTCTTTGGTACAAGTGAGACATGTGTAAGACATTAACAAAACTACTTTTTAATTTTAGAAGTGGGAAATATGTGTACAAGCCTGTCATGAATCAAACATGTTGTCCTCAGTACACGATAAGGTAAGAAAGAGGATCTATATATAATTTTTTAAAAATATTTAATTTATTTATTTGACAGAGAGAGATCACAAGTAGGCAGAGAGGCAGGCGGCGGGAGTTGCGGGGGTAGGAAGCAGTCTCCCTGCTGAGCAGAGAGACCGATGCAGGACTCAATCCCAGGACCCTGGGATCATGATCTGAACTGAAGGCAGAGGCTTTAACGCACTGAGCCACCCAGGCGCCCTGGATCTATATATAATTTGAAGAGTATGTATAATTCTGTAGTGACATCTTGCTTTTTTTACATGTTAATTTTCATTCCAGCTAGACTCTTTATAAAGAAAAGCAAATGAGTTGTGTCTTTTCTACATACTGATGCTACATTTATACTTCATCAGTAGCTTTTAATAATACTGTTTAATAGTTTGGGTGTAAATAGGATATGAAAAAGTATACTATTTAGCAATCTAGTCAATGATTTCAGACATATTGTGAGAATATTAGAAAATACTCAAATTACTTTTAGATATCAAGTGTTTTATAGAATTTAGCTTGGGGCTTTCCACATTCTGGTGTATGACTGGACACAGTCGTCACACTCCAACAGTACTATAGGATCTGTCGGAAGAGGAGGGGGAGGGCCAGCATTGAATCTGCTGCATACATTTAGAGTCCAGGTTTCTTCATTGTAAAACTTAAACTAAATGTCTATTTTCCTCCAAAGTGATGGCTTAACCAGCAAATCCCAGTCTGCCATGGAAGGATTTTCCATTCTTCTCAAGTTACAAAGATCCTCCTCTTCTCCCTTGTGCTCCTTGCCTTCCTCTTCTTCCAGTACAAACTAGGGAAAGTATGTTGCATTGTTAAGCATTGTCTACAGTTTCAGTGTGAATAATCTCCAGATAAAAAAGCAAACACGGTTGTATCCATCATGTTTTGGCTGGTCCTCATACCTCTTTCCCTTCGTTGCTCTTAATTTGCTTTGGGATTAAAGACTTGACAATCTGATGAAAAGTTACAGACCCTCTCTTCAGCAAAACAAAACAAAAGGGAGGGGGTGTATAGATAAAAATATGTAATAACATTTTGCATACTAATTTTAGGATGATCTTGGGCTCCCAGTGGGCTCACAAAGTTCCACTAATTCCTGGTTAAGAATCCTTTCTTTTATCTAACTGGTCATAGGACTGGAGCAATAAAGAGAAAAGGTGGGTGTCTGCTTTACAGACATCATCTCACTTACTATCCCAGGACAGCTGTGGTGTCCTCTTGCAGGTTTTTGTTTTTTAAGATTTCATTTATTTATTTGACAGAGAGAGAGTTCACAGGTAGGCAGAGAGAGAGGGTGGAAGCAGACTCCCCGCCAAGCAGAGAGCCCAGTGTGGGGCTTGATCCCAGGACCCTGAGATCATGACCTGAGCTGAAGGCAGAGGCTTAGCCCACTGAGCCCAGGCACCCCAAATGTCCTTTTGCAATTTTAATGTTTATGAAGCAGTGACATCGTCAAAGACAGAAGTCCTTTTCCTTCAAATAACAATTTGTTATTGGAATTTGGCCAAGGTTCTGTTTAAATAAGTTTAGAGTTGATTTGCTGGAACCCTGAGAATCTCTAATCAGAAAAGGTTAAAAAAAAAAAAAAAAAGTCCGTTTCAGGGTTAAAGAAAAAGACCAAGATTCTATAATTTATTGGGTGTCTCTCAATGCAAAGCACTGCTCCAGGTATATTGTTTTTATGAAAAGGAATTCAATTAACATTGCAAAACAAAAATAATTATAAAACGTGATTTTTTTTTTTTTTTGAGTGAAATCACAAACGTTTCCTGAATTGCTATCCTTTACACAATTTGATTGTATGTATTGATATTATGGAGTCATTTACTGTTCTGTTTTTTTCTTTCTTTCCTTTTTTTTTTTTTTTTAAACTTTGTTTACGACAGTAGTTCTAATGAGGCCTAACACGAAGGCAAGGCAATTCTAACCTACAGTGTAGCTTCTTGTTAGATGTCAGGGCCTGTATGTGAGTGTAAGTGAGGATGAGCTTCCTTGGCTATGAATTTTTTTTTTTTTTTTTTAGTTTTTATTTTTATATAGAAATATTTGTGCTGGTAATTTAAAAATCAAACAATTCCATAAACTTAATTTGTAAAATTGCAGTCCCCTGAACCTCCCTATTTCCTGTTTCCCAGTGTACTCTCAAATTTTTAACTGATTTTTTTTTCTTCTTTCTACCTTTAAGTGATGTGCTTATATAATTACAGAAACCTTATCTCATTACTTTTGGGTTTTTCTCATATCTCTGAGTTTCTCTTTTTAAAAGGTAAAGATTCAACTCTATTTTTTCTCATTATCTCTGAATTTCTGTCTTTGGAAGATAAGGATTTAATTTTATTTCATCCCTGTTGCCCCTGTCATCTTCAAGCTCCTTTCTGTCCTCATTGCTAACTTCCCAGCTCAGAAGATCGTAATATTGAATGGTATAGTTGCTGTGTAATGGCCTATAAATGTGCTGTGTGGTCGAACCATGCAGTGTACTATGATTACATTTTCTTTCCTTCACAAGTTTTTGCTTTCCATAGTCTTTTTTTTGTTTGCATAGTTTTCTGTGTACCTACCCATCACCAGTCGATTTTAAAAATCTTCCCACAGTTGTGGTATGTTTAGATACTTCTGGTCCTCTATCACTGGTGTCCTCTTGATGATATCTCTGTGCTGTCTTCTGACCTGCTGTGATCTGGAGAGGTTGTCTTTCCAACTGGTGCATCACTGTCACCCTGGGATCTCTTTTTACTGCCATCTTGGGGATTCCCTTTGGATCTCATGTTTTCTGTCTCCTCTGACCTCTTGGGTTATTTCCTTATTTTAGTGCAGCTCATCTTCCAATAGCTTTCTCGAGATAAAGTGCATGAGAAGTACCTTTTTTAGATTTTTTTATGTTTGAAAAAAAATTTTTTTTTTTTTAAGATTTTGTCCATTTATTTCACAGAGTAGGCAGAGAGCGAGAGAGAGAGAGAGGGAAGCAGGCTCCCTGCTGAGCAGAGAGCCCGATGCGGGCCTCGATCCCAGGACCCTGGGATCATGACCTGAGCCGAAGGCAGAGGCTTTAACCCACTGAGCCACCCAGGCGCCCTGAAAAAATTTTTAAGAGAGAAAGAGCTAGTGTACTAGTGGGGGTGGAGGCAGAGGGAGAGGGAGAGGGAGAGAGAGAGAGAATGCCAAGTAGGCTCCGTGCTCAGCACAGAGAGCCTGACTTGGGGCCCCATCTCATGACCCTGAGATCATGACCTGAACCCACACCAAGATTCAGGTGCTCAACCAACTGAGCCACCCAGTTGCCCCTGTTTGAAATGTTTTAATTCACCGCTCAGACTTCTAGTTTGGCCAGGCCATAGAAGGATAGATTGGAAATAATTTTGCTTTAGAATTTTGAAGACTTTGCTTCTAATTTTTGTTCCTTTGTCCAAAATGTTCTTTCTTTTTAGAAGGTTTTTTGTCCCCAGTGTTCTGATATTTCACATTTAATGATGTGTCTGTTTGTATCCATTGCGTACAGACTTAAGCGGCCCTTCTTACTTGGGCCTCCTATCATATCCTTCTCTTCACAGAAATTTTCTTTTACTATTTTTTTGAACTTCTTCCCCCGCCCCACCATTTTTTTCTTCTCTTCTTTTATAATGTCTTCATTCAGATATTCAACTTTTATTTATTTACTTGTCAGAGAGAGAGTACAAGTAGGGGGAGAAGCAGGCAGAGGGAGAAGCAGATTCCTTGTTGAGTGAGAAGCCCAATGTGGGACTCGATCCCAGGATTCTGGGATCCTGACCCGAGTGGAAGGCAGATACTTAACCAACTGAGCCACCCAGGTGTCCGAGATATGGAACTTTGAGAGTGAGCCCCTAATTTTTTTTTTTTCTCTTCAGTTTTCCATCCCCTTTGTTGTATCTTTTGGAAAATTTCCTTGCTGTTTAATTGTTTGTTTCTTCTATTATATTTTTACTTCTGAGAGATTTTTGGTTTTGGATTCTCTCTCGCTCTCTCTCTCTCTCTCTCTTTTTTTTTTAAATAACCTCCCATTGTTGTGTGGCTGTCATAGCTAGAGAGAAATAAGAGCTTGTTCTTCTTAGGATGTTTGTATTTTTAGGCTCTCTTCTCTGTGGGTATCCTCCAAGTTACCTTCTCCAGTGTTGTTACTTGTCTTTGGAGAGGTTCTTCTTGAGTGACGATTCTGACTTTCCAGGGGTGGGGATCCTTGGATCTCGAGGGATCTCGAGGTCTGGTCACATTCTGGAGAGAAAGTGCCCATGTTTGTGGCTGGGTTGGGTAATGGGTTGGAGGTCTCAGCATTCAGTAAGTACACTTTCATTTAAGCTTCCTGTTTCTAGTACATTTCCATTGCTTTCCACTGTGCCTGCATCCTCATGTGGGAGGCCCTATTTTTTACTCAATGTGCTGCTTTCTCCTGGGTTGTGTGGGGAGTCATCTGTGTGGAGTGGTAGAGGGCATCAGACATCTAACTGCTTCCAAGAGATCTATTTTCAGACCCCCTTCACACTTATCTCCTGAGGTATCAGGTATCAACCAATCCCTAAAATTTGTAGGGGTAATGTAGAGAAAATTAGTTACCATTCTGGCTTTTCCCACGGTTGGCTTAGGATTCAGCCTTCTTTGGTTGCTAAGTCAGTTACCACTTGTGCATGCTCTGTGCAGCTTCCAGCATTTCTCCTCTTCTCTTTCTTTCAGTAATTTATGTCTTTTTCTTTTTTTCTAATTCCTTAAGGTAGTTTTAGTGAGATTTGGGGTGGAACTAGAGGCTATGTCAAGCCCTGCCTTTACCCAGAAATCCCAGGCATGAGTTTTGCCTTACTGTCCAGAACTCATTTTATTTCTTCTAGTTTGAGTTCACATTTTAAATATTTATTTTGCTTTCCTAGGTGCCGACCTTTACAGTTTCAGCCATCAAAATCTCACAAGAAGGTTTTGAAAAAAATGTTGAAATTTCTGGCTAAAGGGGAAATTTCCAAAGGAAATTGTGAGGGTAAGATGAGTTGGGGCTTTAAATCCTCTTTACCTGCAGTTGATGTAGATTTCCAAGGTGGTCCCTTTCTGTTACTTCTTAAGTAGGGGAATGGGTCCTTACTGCGGTCAGGTAGTGCCGTTCCTCTGAGGCGGGGGGAATTGCTGCTGGTGTTGCTTTGCTGTCACTGTTACCACTGGCCCGAAAGTCAAGGACATGGGGAATGTCTGTCAGGGAAAGTTTAGCCTCGGAAGAAGGTGGAGGACAGTTTTGATGATACTGTGATGTCTTGGAGTTTATTGGAACTTTAGTTTTCACAGAACTGCGACGACTCTTACCTTACTTGATCCTGATAGCACCTTGTGAAGTAAGTGGAAGGTGGTGTTGCATCTGAGAAACGTGCTTGGGTGCACCTGACACAAGATTGCACAGTCGCTTTGAATGATGCGTAAAGCTCAGGTTTTCTGTGTCGGAGGAAGCCCTTACCTCAGTAAACCATAGTATCTGAAATTTTCTTGTTTGTGTGATGAATTTTGAATTGTGAGTTAATTTCCTTCAAGATAATTAGAAACATTTAGTGAACTTTCATTACAGATACTTTGCTTTTTCAGTTTTTTCAGTGTGTTGTCTTTTCCTTTTTAAAGTTTTCATGCAGGCAAGTGCCTAATACATGAGCGTAATAATTGGGAATGCCGCCAATCCTTAGAGCTCTTTCTCACTTCTGCCATAGAAAATACCTAATCCTGGGAGCCTCCCATCCCAGTTTTAACTTGTTAATATGGCCCAAGCGTGTTTTCAGCGCCCATAGTGTGCCAGTCTCTGTTTTAAGCACTGGTGATACAGTGGCCAGCAGGAGAGGTAAGTTCTTTGTCCTCCTATACTGTCCTTAGCAGACCAAGATTCAGGACAGTCTGGAGCAGACTTGGCAGAACTATGAGCAGTAAAGAGGCGGGAAGGCTCGGGTCTAGAGGTTCAGGGGCAAACGGGCATTGGAAACATCAGAATTTTGGTGCAACTCTGGTTAGTACTGTCTGTACGTAATCATGAAGACTAAATAAGTTTTGTTAGTCAAACTTTTTTTCAGTGGCTGGGAATCATGTTCTGAGTTTCAAAATTAATATTCAGATAAGCTTCGAGGTGCCTTCCATTTATAAATTGATGGTTGCTTGTCTTTACACATAGCTTTTACATTTGGTTCTTTATTTGGCTTGTTACAGGCTTCTAAATTATTTATTTATGTCTGCAGCTTAATTCATAAGAGTGATGTAGAATGGAAGGGTAAACAGCCGTAACAGAAAGACACCACAATGCAATGACTAAAAAATAATCGAAGTCTGTGTCTTTCCTCATATAAGCATCCAGCACAGGTGTTCCATGTTAGCCTGCAGCTCTGTCCCCTCCCTCCCCCCATCCGTTGTGGGACTCCCTTCAGTGTGTGATTTCCAAGGTCACTCTGGTTTTCACTAATCCAGCCAGTGGGTAGGGTAAAGAGTGAAAGTTCAGGATTATAAAATTCCTTTAAAAACAAGTGGGGCCAAATTGGGCATATCAATTTGGTTATGTTCCATTGGTGGGAGCTTGGTCACACTTGCAGAGGGACTGGGGTGCATACCCTTGCTTGGGTGCCACAGTCTTAACTACAGTTCTGTTACTTTGGAAGCCAAGAGAATGGGTTTTATGCACACACAGTAGTTTCTTTCAATGGGAAAGAAGGGGTATTGTTTTTTTCCTGTGTGTATCTTAACTGTGTCAGATTGCCTAGCTGATGGATCTTGACTTCTGATTTGTAGATGAGCCCATGGAGCCCACCATGGACGAGAGCGTTGCAGGTGACTTTGCATTAATAAATAAATTGGATATACAGTGTGACCTTAAAACACTCAGTGATGACCTCAAAGAGACCTTTGAGAGTGGGGAGAAGAAGAAAGGAAAAAGCCCAAAGAAAGAAGAACCTAAGGAATTAATTCAATCCCAACATATGGAGGAGAAGTTGGGCTCTGGGGAGCCATCCCATCCAGTTAAAGTGCACATGGCTCCTAAGCCAGGTAAGTCAAGTTTGCTCTGTGGCCATTTTAAAATCCTAGTAAGTGATTTTCTTTGTGCTTGAGACTTTGTAGCCTTTGGGCTCTCCCATCAGCTAAACACACGAATTATGTGAAATCTGCAAAATAGATCCGTATATTGTACAATTTAGTTTTACCTGGATTTAGATGGACAGATCATATCTTTAAAAAATGCTTTCTTTAGGGCGCCTGGGTGGCTCAGTGGGTTAAGCCGCTGCCTTCAGCTCAGGTCATGATCTCAGGGTCCTGGGATCAAGTCCCGCATCGGGCTCTCTGCTATGCGGAGAGCCTGCTTCCTCCTCTCCCTCTCTCTGCCTGCCTGTCTGCCTGCTTGTGATCTCTGTCTGTCAAATAAATAAATAAAATCTTAAAAAAAAAAAACATGCTTTCTTTAAAAAGCCTGCAGTAATAGTTTTATTATCCCCAAATACAGATATTTTAAAAGAGTTCCATTTCTTCTTACTACTTTAGGATCCTGGAGGTTTGAGAATCAAATTTTATCTGTGAAAAGATATGCTGCTAAACATTTTTATTTTTGGTGTGAAGTGAGACAACGTAAATTTTAGGTATTATTAAATTTCTTAGTTTATCATTAGATTTTTTTATGAATCATGATGAATTTTAGTTTAAAAATTTCTAAATTTTGATATTTAACTTCACCTTTAATAAGGTCAAAAATTTTTTCTATATTTTCACTTGTAAAAGAATTAGGTTTTGAAAATGTATCCAACATTGGGGCACCTGGGTGGCTCAGTTGTTTACGTGTCTGACTCTTGGTTTCATTTCAGGTCATGATCTCTTAGTCCTGAGATCAAGCCCCATGTCTGGCTCTGGGTTCAGTGCAGAGTCTGTTGGAGAGTCTTTTTATCCCTCCGTCCCTTTCTCTCTCTCTCTCAAATAAATCTTTATAAAAATAATGTATCCAGCATTAAGTGGGTTTGTTATATATATGTGTGCATGCATGTGTTTGTATGATTTTATTTATTTATTTTAAAATGATTTTATTTATTTTTTTGGCAGAGAGATCACAAGTAGGCAGAGAGGCAGGCAGAGAGAGAAGGGGAAGCAGGCTCCCCGCTGAGCAGAGAGCCCAATGTGGGTCTCGATCTCAGGACCCTGAGATCATGACCTGAGCTGAAGGCAGAGGCTTAACCCACTGAACGACCTGGGTGCCCCTGATTTTTTAAAAAAAATTATTTCACAAAATGTCAGTTATGCTTCAGTTCCTGAATTTTTTCTTATATTTATTTATATAAAATGACCCAGAGGAGACTTTTTTTTTTTTTAAGATTTTATTTATTTATTTGACAGAGAGAGAGATCACAAGTAGGCAGAGAGGCAGGCAGAGAGAAAGGGGGAAGCAGGCTCCCTGCTGAGCAGAGAGCCCGATGTGGGGCTTGATCCCATGACCCTGAGACCATGACCTGAGCTGAAGGTAGAGGCTTAACCCACTGATCCACCCAGGTGCCCCCCAAAGGAGACATTTTTATTAATATTTTAGTTTTCCTTATCTAAATCATGTTAGTATACAGTAAAGTGTGTGTTTGCATTTTTCATATATAGTTTTTCTTAACGTAGGCTTTCATGACGTTTAAAGGGATGCCAGCTGAGAATTCATCTTAATTAGTAAGAATAGTCCAATAAAATGTCCTGAATGATTTAGTTTCTTTCAACTCTTACTCTCTTGGGTGATAGGGTCAGTTCTTTTATTATTTTAATTATTTATTATAAAGACTACATACAGTTTCTTAAATTTTAAAAGCCTTCATTTTGGAAACGTAGACTGAATATTGTAATGAACGTTCACGTACCCTGTTCTCGTGCGACGCTGTTCCTGACTCAGGATGGGCACTTGTGTCATCTCTACCCCTAGCCAGTTGCCCTCTCCAGTGCTGTACTGAAGCAAATTCCAGACATTATGTCATCCCATATGTCAGAATGCACCCCTAAAAGATAAGAACTTTTGGGGCACCCATGTAGCTCAGTCAGTTAAGCATCCCCCTCATGATTTCAGGTCAGGTCATCATCTCATGGGTTGTGGGATCAAGCCCTGACTCCAGCTCCACGTGCCGTGGGGAGTCTGCTTGAGATTCTCTTCCTCTGCCCTTCTCCCCACTCACATCTGCAAGTGCTCTCTCTCTCTCTCAAATAAATACATCTTTAGGGGCACCTGGGTGGCTCAGTGGATTAAAGCCTCTGTCTTCGGCCCAGGTCATGATCCCAGGGTCCTGGGATCGAGCCCCGCATTGGGCTCTCTGCTCAGCAGGAAGCCTGCTTCTCCCTCTCTCTCTCTCTGCCTGCCTCTCAGCCTACCTGTGATCTCGTCAAATAAATAAATAAAAATCTTAAAAAAAAAAAAGAAATCTTAAATACATCTTTAAAAAAAATAATTTTCAAATACACAAGTACCACCATTACACCTGAGTAAGATTCCTCACTGTTATTGAATAGTCCATGTTCGAGTTCTTAATTTTTATGTATTTGTTTGTTTCAGGATCCAAACACAGCCACATATTGCAGTTGACTGACACAGTTAGAAAACCCCGGTAGATCTGCAGGTTCCTTCCATCGCTCCACTTTTTTATCTGCACTTTGTTTTTTGAAGAAACTAGGTTGGCTGTTCCGGGTTGTCTGATTACATCCGCAGTGCAGTTTAAC
This sequence comes from Neogale vison, assembly GCF_020171115.1. Classification (NCBI taxonomy): domain Eukaryota; kingdom Metazoa; phylum Chordata; class Mammalia; order Carnivora; family Mustelidae; genus Neogale; species Neogale vison. Next base: position 230,940,638 of record NC_058092.1, on the reverse strand, counting down.
ATACTCCTTTACCTGCCTGTAAATTGATGGTTGGATCTAGAGAGTCAAGATTAAATCAGTTCAGAGTTAAGATTAAATTGTTGTGTTTTTTTTTTTTTTTTTCTTTTTTTGTGTTTCAGTTGTGTTTTGCTTTTCAGGGAGTGAGAGAAGTCTTAATCAGATTCGAGTTCAAATTATTCATTTGAGGGGGGTAAGGTTACTTCATGGGTGGTGGGAGGTTCTTTCAGGAGACACGTAATGTCTGGGTACCTCTCTTTGTTAATGTGAAGAGCCATGGGTCAGTGCTCAATGCCTAAATCCATTGATCCATTAGATGTTCTGTCTGTCATTCATTTTTCATTTACTAGCTAGATACTTCCATAAACAGAACCCCTTTTCATTTCTTTCTCACGGAACTCAGAAAGGCAAGAGGAATGCTTGATTCTTGCATTTTATTGTTCATCCTACAAAATAACTCTTCTAACAGTGACTAGTTAATCAAACTTTCTTTCTTTTCTTTTCTTTCTTTCTTTGTTTATTTCTCGTATCATTGTGAACTCATGGATCTGAACACGTTGGTTGTGTCTTAATTCTTTGCTCCTGTGGGAATTTCTCTAAGTTGTCTTCTAGTTTTTCCGGGGATGAAATGGTAGTGGTCATGGCAGCTTCCTCTGACCTGAGGCTCCTGGATCATCTTGTATAGCCATTTTTCCAAGAAGTGTGTATCGTATTGATACTTGGAGTTCAAATTCAGGACTATCATATTTTTACATGTTTGTTTGATATTTAGATCTTCTTTTCTTCCACACTGAGAAACCTGGTTCTCAAGGACACAGAGAATGGTAGAATTAGAACTAGAATATTGCAGTTACCCACGTGCTTTACTCTATTGAACACAAACTTTTAGAATAACAATTCCAGCCTAATCTTCAGCATGTGATTACTAAAAGAGTAAAAAAAAAGTTTGCTGTTATTTTCCCTTTATGATATTTCTCATTAAAAAAGTGAGATGATTTTAAAATGTAGGATTCTCTGGATTTTCTCCTGAAGCATGCATTTCCTTTTTATTTAAAAAATGTTAAAAGTTTATTTCCTGAAATGTAATTAGAAATTATGCAGGTCTATTGAACTCTATTCAAAACTCTTGGGACTAATCTAGGATCCTTGAGTGGTGTGAGCCTCTGTGGTGTGGGATTGGTGTGGTGTGTTGACTTTATATTGATCTGTTCCCATTCTGTTGAAGGATTTTACTGATCTGGGGAAATCTTTATCCCCTAAATAAGCTGAAATCCTAATTTGCTCTCTATTGCAGTTGGTAATGCGATAGTACATATGTGTAGAGTAAAGCAACCACAGTAAGTATTGTTTGCTTAGTCCAATGAATTAATTAGTGTGGAGCTGACATAAGTGGTATTTCTGAGAAAAAAAAAAAAAGCTGAAAACTTGTTTCTCACTTCACTCCAGTTTTATAATTTGTTCATAGTTTTGAAACTTTGGTAGGGAAAGTAGTTTTAAATAACTTTTAGAAAATGCAGGGATTTTGTGTGTTTGTTGGTTTTTGCCTTATTACAATTTATGGGACACCTGTATAGGTAAAACATTGTAGGAATTGGTGGTGCCTATGATAGCTAATAATAGATAACCCTAATTAAATAGTGGGATTTTTAAAAAAGATTTTATTTATTTATTTGTGTGTGTGAGAGAGAGAGGGAGAAAGAGCATATGCAAGTGGGGAGGAAGGGCAGAGGGAGAAGCAGAGTCCCCGCTGAGTGGGGAGCCTGACGTGGGGCTCAGTCCCAGGATTCTGGGATCATGCCTGAGTCGAAGGCAGCCCTAACTGAGCCACCCAGATACCCAGTAGTAGGTATTGTTTTATGAGCTACATATGTGTTAGCTCATTTAATCCTCACAGAATTCCATAGGTAGGACTGGTTATTATCTTGTATAGACGAGGAAACTTGCCCAAGGTCATCTAGCCGGTGATGGAGATGACCTCAGGCAGCCCATGTCAGGGAGTGTGCTCTTAACTAAATGCTCTTGTGCCTCTCAGAACAAATTTGAGGAAGACAGATTCCCAGGCCAAAGAAAATTCATTCTCTAAGGCAAGAGAGTAATGGTTAATTATAGAATCAGTCCTTTGTTGCCTGGTTATTAGACTTATTCAAAGTCTGTTTTTTATGTAAAGTTTGTTTTTAATTGGAAAACATGATAGTGAAGTAAAATGATTTTTCTATTAGTGAAGTCACTATTTTCTCATCAAATTTGTTTTTTAAATAAGATTATTATGTATTTGAGAGAGTGAACGTGCGTGAGCGGGGGAAGGGGCAGAGGGAGAGGGAGAATCCCAAGCCGACTCCATGCTGAGCGTGAAGCCAGATCCGGGACTCCATTTCATGACCCTGAGATCATGATCTGAGCCGAAATTAAGTGCCAGACGCTCAACCAACTGAGCCACCCAGGCAGCCGGTATCAAATTCGTTTCTTTTGACCAGCTCTTGGTCTCTGGAAGTCCCTTAACACCTTGGGTCTTGAATTTCTTTTCTATAAAATTGAACTTGCTAATCTTGTAGAACTTCATATTGCGAACTTTCATATGATTTGTAAATACCATTTTAGGATCTTAAAATAGCATTTTTATTTTGTTAATGACCTTAAACGAATTAAAAAAGTTTGTTCATTGTTAGAGAATTTGGAGAAAAGAGGACACTACAAGAAGAAAAAAAAAACAAGAATAGTTCTTTCCCTGATTCTAAACCCTTGTAAAATGACTGTTATGTTTCTTTCTAGGCTTTTTAAAAAGTATTTTTCATTTATCTATTTATATATAAGTGGAACTGTTTTTAACCTTGTGTAATGACAAATCCCTGAAAATTTCTAAGCATTTCTAGTGACTGGTTTCTGTGGTTTAGCTGTTTTAAAAATTGTAGAATTATTCTGGTGTTGGGCATTTAAATTATTTTGAAGTTTTCATTTGTGTTAGTTATTTGCCTCTACCTCTTAATGATCTTCTCAACATCAAGTCCTTGAAGACTCTGCTAGATGAAAGGGCACTTACTAAAATTTGTGGTTTATTTTATCTAAAATTTTTATATCTTAAAGGACTTTTAATTTGGTAATAGCTCTTTTAATTCAAACAACACTCATTAACTGGAGCTGAACAAATGAGACCCCATCCATTTGTTAGATGGAGAGACACAAGTACTTGCAAGTAATTTCAAGGATATTTTTTCATCAAAAAACCTGCCGGAGTGTTTTCTTACACCCAGGTTCTAAGCATGTATTTATGTCACCAGTGCTTTGAGAGGAATGTCCCTCAGGAATGGGCTGGAAATAGCCATGTCCTAGAGTAGAAGATATTTGATTATGTTTTTTTCAACTTATAAAGGCAAGAAAGTGGATGAATATTAAAATTTTTAAAATTTTATTTTCATAGAGGTGTGTGAAAAGTTTCTGTGACTATTTACTTTCTTTGACAGTTCCTACATCTAAGGTAGAATTTTAAGATCCACTTAAAGCTCTACATCAGAATCTTCTGAGATACCTACCTACAAAGCTAACCTAACTGTTGAATCTCTTTAGATTTAATACTGTAGTATCTTTGAGACTTTGGGTAAAAAAAAAAATTCCAGAGTCAGATGTGATTGGTCTAATATTTTGCAATTGTTTTTAGGCAAAGGGGCAGATTTGAGTAAGCCTCCATGTCGGAAAGCAAAGGAAATCCGAAAAGAAAGGAAAAGGTTAAAACTCATGCAGCAGAACCCAGCTGGAGAACTTGAGGGTTTCCAGGCTCAAGGTGAACCACCATCTTTATTCCCACCAAAGGCTAATAAATCCAACCAGCCCAAATCACTTGAAGATTTAATTTTTGAATCTTTACCAGAGAATGCATCACACAAGTTAGAGGTACTTTGAAGGGTGTTTTATTTTATATTTTTGTTGTTGATACCTTGTTTATTTTCATTTGAGGTTATACTACTCAGTTGATATTTTACTATTTAAATAATGGGAAATTACAGTGAATTGGGATGAAGTAGCATTTGTATTTACTAAGTTAACTGCTATTTGATAAAACACTTTTTTTTTAAGATTTAAAATAAATACTTTAGGCAGTTTGGCTACTAAAGTTGTGAAAATAATTCTAGTTTTAGCATGTTACTATGTAAGGGACTCTGGCTTATTGTATCCCTTAATTGATATTTAGTAGTTAAAGGGACAAAATATGCCATTTAAAATTTCATTTTTAGCTGTTTGGTTCGATTGTGAAGGAGAATAGATCACATCAGCTGATCACTGTTTTACCCATTCTAGTGGGTAAACAGATGTAGTACATGTGCCAGCCAGCAGTTAGGAATTGACTAAATAGTACTCGGTGGCACTACTTTAATCTTCTCTCAGTAATTCTCTCAAACCTCTGTAGGCATAGTATGATTACTTCTAGAGTATTCCTATTACTTTTATTTACATTGCAGATTAAATCTACATTCTTCAGTATTTGGTATTTGTACATCCCCCGTAAATATTAATTATAATGATTTTATTATATTTTCATCTCTCATTAATAACGGGGTCAGCCTTTGAATTTGTTGCTTAATACTATCTGAGAGCTTCGCTAAGGACCTGATATTGAAAATTAACTTTAACAGAATCTAAACCTTAGGATCATATATATTATCAGACAGAAATTTTAACAACTTTGAAATTATAATCCCTTAGCTGCTCTGATTTTGGTATTGACTTTCTCCTCAAATTGTAAAGAGAATTGGACACGCTACTTAAAGTATAGAACAGTAGTTCTACAATAGGCAGCTTTTACTTTTTTAATGTAATGATACCTTGGATGGGCAGAGGTGTTTTGTCCACCGTATGTTTATATTACTCTTTGTTTGCAGAAGAATTACTTCTTATGGCACACGTGAAAGTTTTCCAGTTAGCTTTTTTGTTATATTGCATTCGATTTCCTGTTTGACTATTTTGTTTTGCTAACACATTTTAACTGGTTAGTAAATAATCACTATTAATAAGTGTTCACCATTACTGTGCTGCTACTGTTGTAAACTCTCCTCATTTTGTGTGTGAGGAAACCAAGGCACAGAGAGATAAATTTGTCTGCTTGACCAAGATGGTGACATGAAAATTTGAGTAAGAGAAATCTAACTTTAGGGTCTTCGTTCTTAACTACACCATGAAATAGGAATACTGATTGAGGATTGTCTTTCACACTTACAAAAAAAATTGTAAGTTTAGAGTTAGCAGTGATGCATAAAGAATGTCTAAAAAATATATTCACATTTTTAGTTTTTCTGAATGATTTACTGAGTGGAGTTCCATAGTGTAATGGTCAGCACTCTGGACTCTGAATGATTTACTGAAGGTGTGTTCCATACACCTAGAATTCAAGAGTATTTATTTGTGTTTGTGTCTTGGGTGCCAGAAGTGTTCTGCCATTTTCCGAGTCAATCTTCCATAATTCGGTCGTAGATCTTAGTCTTCAGAACTGTAACCCTGAGACAAATAATACATTATATGTTAAAAAAGGGAAAAAAAAACTCTTAAGAGTTTAGATAGGATCTTTTGCCTTTTTAATAAGTCTGGAAGTTGGAGAAATATTTTTAAAGAAAATTTTAAAGAATATTTTTAAAGAAAAATTTACTATTTTGTTCATTTGTAATGTTAAAATATTATATGTGCATGCTTTAATATTTGTATGGAAACTTTGGGTTCTTTTTGGGTGGGAGTAACAACGCGTATTGTGTGGAATAAATAATGAACATTGTTTTTTAACTCCTTCTGAAGGTGAGGGTGGTGAGATCATCTCCACCAAGTTCTCAGTTCAAAGCCACATTTCAGGAGTCTTACCAGGTCTATAAACGTTACCAGATGGTTATTCACAAGGACCCACCTGATAAACCAACTGTGAGCCAGGTCAGCAGGCCAAGTGTAATTTTTCTGTGCAAATGGAACTTTCCCCTCCATTTGATACCATTGTATTATAACTTGATTTATTTGTGGTACATTTTATTTATATTCAATTTGCAGCATATCTGCAAAAGGATGGAGTGTGGAGTAACGGACATTCTGAAAGTGCAGATTTTACCTAGGACATGTTAAGTGCCAGTCACGAGTAATTGCAAAGTGGAAAGTAGCACATAAAATGAATTATCTTTAACATTGCTATGTCTGGATGTATTTATCTAAAAATTAGTAATAAGTAGAGCTCTAAGATAAAATATTTATGAGAAAAAAACAAAAAAGTCTTTATATTTTTATGATAGGCATATTTGCACAACATGGTTAATAGGCCTTATCTCCTTTTAAAAGTCATGTGTAGACAGAGTTCATGACAGCTAAATTATACTTTGTTGATGTCATCCCCATACACAACTGAGTGGGACTAGAAAAGTAAGATAGTAGAATTTTTTTTAAGATAATAGAATATTTTGATAGAAGTTCTCATATGCTTGTAATTTTATACATCAGAATACCCAAGAAAAATGTGGAAGGGGAAAAATGTTAATACACTTAATACTAGCAGAGGGGACAAAAGTAGTGGCCACTACCATGAGCAACACTGGTGACTCTGCAGAGAATCACAATATGTGGAAAGAGTAAAAAACAAAAGAAAAATGAATTGTCCTGGCCCTTAGAAGTTAAAAATTTTCCCAAGTGTTAATATAAAGTTGGCGCTTTAGGCTCTGGGCCAGTCAGCACATTCCGGGGTTAACTCATTTCATGAAAAACTCCAGCGCTGAGCTTTGGAAGTGGATTTGCGGAGATCTTACTCTAGCCTCACCTTCAGAAGCATGTCAGTGGGTAGAGATGTTTCAATAGCATTTGCTTGTATTTTCCTTGCTCTGAAGGTGAGGTTAGTACCTGTCTCCTTTGAGGACCCAGAGTTCAAGTCGTCCTTCAGCCAGTCATTTTCTTTATATGTCAAGTATCAAATGGCCATACACCAGGATCCGCCTGATGAATGTGGGAAGACGGAGGTACCTTTTGTGAAACGTTTTTTCCTATCTTGATGAGGTTGTCTATGAAGAAGCATAATAGAGAACTTTCTTTTGCTATTTTCTTATTTGTTAAGTAGAGCTGATGATCCTTTTCGGTGTATGTTAACTAAACTTTTGTGAAAACAAGTCCTACATGTGAGCGTTTAAGTCCCTCAGGAAAAAGGAGAGGTTCATATTCAGGGCTCTTTCCAAGAACCTGGCGTAGCGTGTTTATGTGTTCATCCTCAGGCTGGTCCGCACACCCCGCTGATGCTGCTTACGTGCCAGACCTGACCCTGCGCACGAAGGGGAGAGTCTCTGCCTTCGAGGGGTTGATAAACACATGGGAAAGATGGACCAGTGAACAAACATATCTTAACAAGAAGCCAATGGGAAAGAATTAAATACGTTGAGATTATATAGACTATGACATAACAAGCATTTACTGAGAGCCTGTGAATGTAGATGGAGGAGAGATGGCAGAGATGTCGCGGGGGGATATATTAGAAGAAAGATGCCAACAGGTGCAGAAGAATTAAAGTTTGGATTTGTTTCTTTGTTTTAATGACACAGACTGTGTTAGATTTAAAGAGGTGATTAGTAAGACAGGAGTTAATGCTGGATGTTCCCAGAGAGAGGGCTGACTTTCAGGTCTCCCAGAACCTTACTGGAGGTAGTGTGGTCTGCAGACCAACAGCATCCACCTGGGGTGCAGAATCTGGGGCCTCACTTCAGCCCTGCTGAATCCAAGTCTGCATTTTGAATTAGGTTTCTGGGCAATTTGAATGCCCATTCCGGTTTGGGAAGTGCTTCCATAAGTTCCCCATTGAGACGTGCAGCTGTGGGAGATAGTGTTTACAAATGGTGAGGAGTCTGCCAGGTGCAAAAACTCCCTTTGATATTCTTAGGGGTCTTACCCCTTCTGGACATTAGTACTTCCTGTATTACCTGGAGATTCTGGCCCTGTGCTGCCTGTTTACCAGGTGTGAATGGTTGCGCCATGACACCAGGCAATGAGCTGATGTGTGTACTGGGTATAGATTACTTTCTGGAACTTCGCCGTGGAGTCCGGTCCTGCACACTAGTCCATTGCTAACAGCGTTCATGGCCTGACTGGGGCAACGGGGTAGGCAGTTCCAGTGCCATTAGGTTTAGCTATTAAATTAGGAAGTAGGGAGCGCCAGCTTAGTATGGGCCTGGAGGTTACGGAGGTTTTCTGAAGGAGGTGTTCTTTAAAGTCTTTATAAAGAGTAAGTAAATGTTTGTCGGGCCAAAAAGGAGAATGGGATCCTTGGCAACAGGGTTATATGTAAGAAGTATAAAATGCCACCTATGGAATATTCTTGCTGAAGAAATCGAACCTGAATTATAAGCTTCTAGATGGAATAATCAGTTGACAAAAAATACAAGAGATAAAGGATTATTTAAAATGATACCTGGGCACTTCTGTGAGACAAATACATAATAAACAGTGTTTTTTGTTGTTGTTTTTAAGATTTTATTTATTTGACAGAGATCACAATAGGCAGAGAGGCGGGCAGAGAGAGAGAGGGGACGCAGAGTCCCTGCTGAGCAGAGGGCCTGATGTGGGGCTTGATCCCAGGACCCTGAGATCATGACCTAAGCTGCAGGCAGAGGCTTAACCCACTGAGCCACCCAGGCGCCCCCCCCCCTTTTTTTTTAAGGGAAATCTCTAGATTAAAAGTTAGAAACTTTAAAAATATATAACTGCAGTACCATAATCATGCCCAGCAAGCTTAACAATAAATTATGCCATCTAATGCCCAGTACACACTCAATTTTCTTTAGTTGTCTCAGTTTTTTTTTTTTTTTTTTTTTTTTTAAGTGTCTTTTTATAGTTGGTTTTTTGGATGGGGATTCATGTAAGATCTATACATCCCATTTGGTTGAACATCTTTAATTTAAAGTAAATTTCCCTCTTGTTTTTAATAGCATTTTTTAAACAAACTAGGTCATTTATCTTAGAATTAATTTTGCTTCTGTTGATACTTTTTGAAAATGTAAGCATATATACTGGCGGTATCTGTGTGTGCTTGTGTGTGATCTTTCTGAGTATATAGGGTGCATGTGTATGTGTATCTCTGTGTACGTATGTTTTTACAACATACCAGTACATACACATAGACTGAGAAACACACATGATTCCCCTGTTTATTATATGAATGTAGTATACTTGGAGGTCACAGAAGAACAATGTGTAGGAAAAAAAAGAAAGAACTATATAGAGATCTTCATTTTCTAGCTGCTGAGTACTAGAATGGTTTCTTCTTTCTGACTTTACTGGTGGCCATTTGGCAATTTCTAGTCTTTTACCCTTGCATAGTGTTGCAGTGAGTACCCTTATACATGGAGTTGTTTGCCTTTTGTCACTGTCTTTGTTATAAGCTTCCGGATTGCTGGGTCATTTAGTCTCCAGAGGGATTCCTCTTCCCAGGGTTTGTACCCTTTTGTAGCCAGCAATCTATGTGAATGCCTGCCTGTTCCTCCATGGCCTTGATCATTGAGATTTTGTAAGAATTTGAGTTTTTGCCATATATATGCAAATGAAATTTGTGTGATTTTAATTTTCATCCCTTTTATCATAAATGAAATTGAGCATGTTTTCTTGTGTTTAAAATCCATTTGAGTTTTATAGTTCACAGAATATAAAACTCACATGGTCATAGTTTTGCTTGTTTTTCTAGGAATACTTTTTTTCTTTCCATTTTTTAGAAACTGTTTATATATATTAAAAGCCTAAGCCTTTGGGGCAAAAGTTGCAGATACTCCTCTGTAGTTTGTCTTTTTTTTTTTTTTTTTTTTACTTTGTTTATGGTGTCTTGCAGTGCCAGAGTTGATTATTATGCCATCAAATAATCAAGGGTCCAGAATTTGTAGACCTTAAGGTTTTGGACTTTAACCTTAGTAGTACTAAAGAATGATCGAAAGATTTTAGATATTGGAGCTAGAGAATTCCACTTCATTTTTAAGAAATGCATTAGGACTTGATAGGCAACAGAAACCAAAGTGGAATTTGTTTTAAGAAAGGATTTCTTTGCATACATAACAAAGAAGTTTTGGCCTCATTAGATCTCAGGAAAATACCAGTAGCTAGCGTCTCTTGCTCAGGTCTCCCAGCTTGCTTTCTTTGTGAGGCTGGAATCTGAAGCAGGCACGTGGTGGCAGAGGTGAATACTGCCAGTTTAAGGTACGTTGTTCTCACAGCAAGTGATGTCAGCGAAAAATAATGTGCGCTTTTTTTTGGGTAAGAAGTCCCGAGGAAGGTACTGATTGGCCCAAGCTGAGATAAGTTCTTATCCCTGAACCAGTCACTGTGATCTGGATCCAGTGGATCCAGATGTGGATCCAGACTCTGGTCATGTGTGGATCACATGTCCCACCCAAGAGCTTAGGTGGAGGAAGGTGCTTATTTGAACCACATGTTTTCAGAAGAGTAGAGGCGTGGGTCGCACAGTAGCGTTAGCCGGATGGAGGCGTCCGTGGGGGTCTTGTTTCAGAGTCGGGAGGCTTGAGGCAGAGCTGATGAGGCATGATGGACTTGAAGACATACTGGCGGGAAGAGGACGGAGAAGGGCACAACAGACACTTCTTACGAAGAGTGGATGAGGATTTGCTGTTCGACTTGAAGGATGTTTGGGAGCTGGAAATGGAGGAGAGGGACAAGTCCAGATTGATTTTTCTTTCCTGGCTTGCATGACCAGGTAGATCATAATGACCTTATATGAGATAAGAAATACAAGAGGGAGAAGAATTTGTGTGTTTTGGGACAGAAAAATGAGTTCTTTGTTGGCCAGTTGGACTTTGAGAAGCCTATGGAACAAATGACCGTGGGAAGATACTGATCAGAAACGAGCATCTGGAATTTAGCATCTGGAGAGGCTCCAGGGTGGTGGTCGGTATTTAGACTTAAGGTATGATAGAGACTCTCCTCCACCTGCTGCCGTGGGGCTTGAACTCACAACCCTGAGGTCAGGATCTCAACTGAGATCAAGAGTTGGATGCTCAACCAATTGAACCACCCAGGTACCCTGATTGACGCTATTTAAAAAAGGCTTTGTATTCTTCTGTCTGTGAGCTAGCTAAAATAATATATTTTATTATATATTATGGGACAACTCTAATAGGTGGTGTAAATGATGCATTTGTAGGGTAATAATCCATATTATAGAAGTGGTATATATTTTTTTAAGAAAGGTAAACATGGCTTTTTTTTTTTTTTAAGATTTTAGTTATTTATTTGACAGACAGAGATCACAAGTAGGCAGAGGCAGGCAGAGAGAGAGAGGAGGAAGCAGGTTCCCCGCTGAGCAGAGAGCCAGATGCAGGGCTCGATCCTAGGACCTGAGATCATGACTTGAGCTAAAGGCAGAGGCTTTAACCCACTGAGCCACCTAGGTGCCCCTGAACATGGCATTTAGTTAAAATTCTTCTAAAGTAAATTTTAATGTGAGCCATTCAGATTTGTATTTCCTTTTGTATGCAGTTAACTGTACCTTTTTAATTTACATTCACTGCCATCCGTAGTACTGAACTTTGGGTATGTGATTTGACCTTGTGTTTAAATAGAAATATGTAATGGATTTCTTTATTAGAGCCAAACGGCTTTGCCTTGATGATCTGTTTTATAGAGTCACATGCTTACAGCAAATTTTTACTGGTGAAAATGATTTTGACAGAATAGTACTTTGATATCATACAAGTGAGTATGGCTTGGTAAATACTGTATTGGGTTTGATAAGTCCCTTGACTTTGAGATCAGCCATAGCATTTTATTTGCCTGATATCTGAATTCATACAGTTTTCAGAGACAGAGGAAATTGTATTGTTTTTATTATAAGCTGATTTGTCTGTCATCTCTCTGAATATAGTTTCTAAGAAATAAATGTAAAATAATATCTTGCAGGTCAAGACTCTGCACTGTGCTTTTTTTTTTTAATAGCTTTATTGAGATATAATTCACCCATTTAAAGTCTATGATTCAGGGTGCCTGGGTGGCTCAGTGGGTTAAGCCGCTGCCTTCGGCTCAGGTCATGATCTCAGAGTCCTGGGATCGAGTCCCGCATCGGGCTCTCTGCTCAGCAGGGAGCCTGCTTCCTCCTCTCTCTCTCTCTCTGCCTGCCTCTCTGCCTACTTGTGATCTCTCTCTGTCAAATAAATAAAATCTTTAAAAAAATAAAAAATAAAAAAAATAAAAAATAAAAAAAAATAAAGTCTATGATTCAGTGGTTTTTAGTACGTTTACAGTTATGCCAACCATCATCACTAATGCCAGATTTCATCATCCCAAAAAGAAACCCCATACCTATCAGTAGTCCCTCATTTTTTCCTGAATGCCCCAGCTCTAGGCAATGACTATTTCACTTTCTGTCTCTGGATTTACCTAATCTGGATATTTCATGCAAGTGGAATCACACAGTATGTGGTCTCTTGTTCACTGGTTTCTTTCACACAGCATAGGGGTTTCAAGGTTCGTTAACATTTTGGCATATCCCAGTATTTTTTTTTTTATGAATGAATAATAGTTCCTCATACCACATTTTGTTTCTCCATCCATCAGTGGGGGTTTGGGTGGCTTTCATTTTTTTCCTTTGAAAAATACTGTGTACATTTGTGTACAGGTGTTATGTGGACATTCTCATTTCTCTTTGGAATATATCTAGGACTGGATTGGAGTTACCATCTAGTGTAATTTCCTTATTGTGTTACAGCTTTGTTCTCATCCACCTTCTTTAGGATGATGTTATCAGATGTATTTCTTTTTCTTTTTTTTTTTTTAAACATTTTATTTATTTATTTGACAGAGAGAGATCACAAGTAGACAGAGAGAGAGAGGAGGAAGCAGGCTGTCCACGGAGCAGAGAGCCCAATGCGGGGCTCGATCCCAGGACCCTGGGATCATGACCCGAGCCAAAGGCAGAGGCTTTAACCCACTGAGCCACCCAGGCGCCCCTCAGATGTATTTCTTGTGTGTATGTCATTATTCCAACAGCACAATTACAATTGTAATTACAATTACAATCTTTTATACAATTGGTTTTAAAATTAGTAAGGAAGAGGGGAGAGTATCCATTTATGTAAAGTATGGGAGGTCTCTGCTGTTACTCGCTAGGTCTCAGCCTTGAGCACTGCAGCTACCTTGGGATGCTAGTGGTCTCCCCAGTGTTCTGCTTTCTCTTCCCCTGATCTGTTGTTAGGATGTTTGTCCCTTATGCTATCAGACCCAGCTCTTAGGCTGTAGCAATTGCTGGCTGGTTGCTCTGTGGTTTTCAGCAGTGTCCCGGGGCATAAATTGCTTTGTAGTCTGGTTTAAGTAAATTTGTGCCCCTTTGCAGGGACAGTTTTTGAGGCCATTCTTTGTAGTTTGTTCTGACCCCAAGAGGGCTCTTCCTAGCTGCCTCTTCTGCTTCTGTCTGCTATCTTAGCTGGGCCTGTGGTTTAGCATGTCATCCCATGAAACTGCTGGTCTCCTCTTCTTTGCTTATCACCAAAATCTAAATTTTTGAGAACGCCCTTAGACTTGAACTTGCCCTCGTACTGTTCCAAATACACTTACTTCCTTTGGGAATTGGGGAGTCATTCTCTATTTCTGTGGCTGCCCTCTTGTGCCTCATTGTGCCACCGCTCGAGTTAGGAGAGAACACGGTCACTTTATAAGCAGGGCGGTGGGCAGGAGCCCTACCTCAGGTTTTCTCTCGGTAACATAATTAAATTTGGGGCTAATTAATAGGGAATTCGAGGCTGTGAGCTGCCTTGGAGATGGTTCCATGTAAGGAGAGGGTCACCGCTGTAAACGAGGTCCTTCACCTAGTGTGTTTCATCCTAGAAATTCTTACTTCATTTGGCAAAACCCTTGCTTGCAGGTAGAGAGGAGGCACACTCTATCTGCAAGGTTGGCTGCCTTGAGAAACTGATCTGAGCATAGTATTTTGCTTTCCAGTCTTGAAGTGCAGTGTTTGGTTTTGAAGGAACCATTTCATTCATTACCCAGTGCAGAAGTAGTTTCCCCTTGTGTATCAGTACAGTTTTCTGCATGATTAAATGGCCAGTGTTCCTGTGCTCGGATTTAGGAAAAGAAGCCAAAAAAGTCCTCCTCTGAAAAGTTCAAGTGTTCTTCTGACTTGCTTTAAGGGCCCTGTGCAGCAGCTCACTCTGGTGTGGTTTTGTTAATGTAATGGGTGAAACTAATTCACTTGTGTTGAAGAAAATGCATTTTTTGTTCTCACAGTTGTAAAGCATTTAAAGTAAATGCAAGTCAGTGTAGTAACTTTGGAGACTTCAAGCAATCATATCAGTGCATAAAATCCATTTTAACTCTATTGGTAACCATAAAATAATTATTTCAGCATCCTAAAAAGTAGATAATTTTTTTAAAGATTTGATGAGAAGATAAATAAATACAGATTGCTTTGATATATAAAATAGCAAGTCAATTCTTTTTAGTAACATCCTTAGAGAAGTAGCACATTATCGTAAATAGTAAGATTGTAAAGGCCTTGATGAATTACCTCTACATGTTTGCTTCCATTCCTGTTTTCAATCATTCAGATAGATACCAGATTTTCAGAAAATAATATAATATAAATAAAATCAGATGGGTGTAATTTGTGACCTATCTTTTCTATAATACAATATAAAACCAGCATATGTGAATCTTCGTTTTTTAAAATACCATGAATTTTGTATATAAACGTGGGATCTTAGCGGGAATTTTATTGATACTGTATATAGAAAACGCCATTATCTAATGTTTATTAAGTGCCATTGGTCCCTTAGAATAATTAAAATTTTTCTTTTCTAAACTCAACTGAAAAACAGACTGTACTCACAACTATAATGGTCTCTTCACGTTTTTGAGGTACTGACAGAATTGTTTTTTATGGACTTTCAAACAAAAAGGAAATAGAAAGAATAGTATATTGACCACCTATATACTCATCACCTAGATTCAATAATAGTTACTTTTCCATGCTTGCCTCATCTTTTTTGTGTGTGAGTCATTTTAATTTATGTTGTACACATGACATTTTACTCCTAAGTTCTTTAGCATGCATCTCTGAAAAATAAGATGTATTTACTCAAAATGCAATGTCATTATCACATATAAGAAAATTAACAGTGATTTATAAATGTCATCTAATACCTAATTCTATATTTATTTACGTTTTCCCATTTTTAAAAAAGAGTATACAATCTAGGTTTCTTGTTTTTGTTTTTTTTTTTTTAAGAAAGAGAGCATGTGCTTATTTGAGTAGGGAGGAGGGGCTGAGGGAGGGGGAGGGAGGATCCCAAGCAGGCTTCATGCTCTGCACACAGCCCTGAGATCATGACCTGAGCTAAAATCAAGAGTTGGGTGCTTGACTGACTGAGCTACCCAGGTGCCCCCAACCTAGGTTTTTGTATTCTATTTCGTTATTATATTTTTTATTCTAGAAAGGCTATCTTTTAAATGCTTTTTTTGTGATATTACCATTTTTTGCCCAACTTTTTACTGTAAAACTTTGAGATGTACAAACAGAAAAGTTGAAAGAGAACAGTGAACACCCACATACTGTTCACCAGGGCTCACTAGTTGTTAACAACTTTGTCAGATTTGCTTTATCTTTCTTCCTCTCTTTTTTTCTATCTGAACCGTTTGAGAATAAGTTGTGGTTATCACAGCATCTCACCTGAAAATACTGAGCATGCGCCTCCTGAGAATAAGTATATTCTCCTACATAATCACAGTATTTATCATTCCTAAAAAATTAACAGAAATCTGTAACATCACAATCCATGTTCAGAGACTCCCAGTTATACCAAAAATACTTTTGTATTTTCACTTGTTTTTTAAATACGGGATCCATGCATTTCCTGAACTGTTGTATTTATCCTATGTTTATAGTATGGCTGTTGTTTCTTTAGTCTTTCTTATGACTGACATTTTTAAAGAGCTTAGGCTGATGGTCTGTAGGATGTCCTGTATTCAGGATTTGAGTGTTTTCTAGTGATTAGGTTCAGTTTAAATGTTTTTAGGTGTGGGTGATGCGTACTTAAAAAAAGCTTTCTATTGGAGTATAATGTTGATACAGAAAAATACATGGAAGTGTTCAGATAAGTGAATTTTTGTGAATTGAACTCATTTGTTTATCAGTTCTCAGATTAAGCAGTTGACTACTGCCAGCCCCTCAGAAGTCCCCTTTTGTCCTTTTCCAGTCACTGGCATTACCCTCTTGACTTGTAAGCCTGCACATTAATTTTGCCCCTTTCGTGCTTTATGTAAATAGAGTCCTGCATGTGTCCTCCTTTGCTTTCGGTCTTTTGTTCAACAGCATGTTCGTGTGATTCATCTGTGTTTGTGGCATAGTGCGTCCGCTCTCACTGCTGTGGGTGTACTCCTGGTCAATGTACCGTAGTCCCCCACGTCTGCAGTTGATGGGAATTGGAGTAGTTCCGGCTTCGGGGCTACCGTGCCCAGTGCGCGCCGGTCCGCCCTTGTCCGCGTCTTCTAGGGAACGTGGCGTGTTGCCGCGGAGCCGCTGTGGCACGGGACACGCTGGCCTCCAGCTTCCAGAGAGCACCGCTTTGCTCTCGCCGTTGCGCCAGCGTGTTGGCCCCGCAGCGAGTCTTGGGCAGCGCACGGTGTCAGGTTTTCCCTTGTTTGGATGCTTTGTCTGCTCGGTTGATGGGATGGAAGCCACAGGATCCCTTCATGTATTTTTTTCAAGATTTATTTATTTGGGAGAGAGTGAGTGAGTGAGTGAGTGAGTGAGGTTGGGGAGGAGCAGGGGACGCAGAAGAGAATCGGAGGCAGGCTCCCCGCTGAGTGCAGAGCCTGCCTGGGGCCCAGTCTCCGGACCCTGAGAGCATGACCTGAGCCAAACCCAAGAGCTAGATGCTCAATTGACTGAGCCACCCAGGTGCCCCCAGATCTCTTCAGTGTTGAGTGACATTTTCACCTTTCTAAGTAGATCCTTCTGTTGTAAAACGCAAGGTACCATCAAGTAATGTGTGAGATGATGTTTCTGAGACATTTTGAATAACTCTTTCCCAACCGTGTATCAGCCAATTTTTTTAATGTTCTTTGGTGATCCAGACCCGAATCAGTTATGGGAAGGTGGGAGAGGCTGCAGATAGGTAATTTATCAAATTGAATTACATTCTCTTGTGACCTCGTTTATTTTAATATTATTTTATTTATTTATTTGACAGAGCAAGATAGAGCGTGAGCTGGTGGAGGGTGGGGGAAGCAGCAGGAAAGGGGAGAAGCAGGCTCCCCGCTGAGCCAGGATCTTGACTTAGGGCTCAGTCTCAGGACCCGGGGAGCATGACCTGAGCCGCAGACAGACGCTTAACTGAGCCACCCAGGCATCCCTGAGCCACCCAGGCATCCCTGTGTCTTCATTTATGATCTGAAATTGCATATTTGCTGTAAAAAAGATCATTAGCTCTCCATTCACTCCCCCACCACCTTTTTTCCTTTTGGTGTGTCTGTGGGCTTATGGAATTTAAAAAAAACCTTTAAATTATTATAATCCATTGCCATAATTTTTTAAATGCTTAAATTATCCCATATTTGGCCACTAGGATTCCCCTTAATGACCTTATGCTCTGACCCCATTAGTCAAGAATTTCCTTTTTATCTGGTGCAAGATAAGGTCGTTCTAGACTCATGTTGTAGCTTTTCCTTCCAGATTTGGAATCTGCCTTTTCTTTGAGGAGTTCCAATTCCTTTTAGTGTAGAGTCATATTTTTATGCCTTAATTAGGGTGCTGGTTTTATTTCTTACAATGGCAGTACATGGCATTGGGTCTTGAAAGTCCAGGCCAATTGTCTTACAGGATGTCCCAAATTCTGTGTTTTTGGGAATCTTTCCTCCTGGTCTAATTTAACTTATTCCTTTGTGGCTCCAATCTCCTACAGACTAAAAATTAAGTCTAAATCTTGATTAGATTCAGGTAAAATAATTTTGGCATGTTTAATTCATTAGGTAATTTTTTGTACATCATATTATGTCAGAAGATAAGGAATGATGGCATGTCTCGGTATTGATGGTGCTAATTTTGAACAGCCCGTTAAGGTGGTGACCTCTAGATCTCTTCATTTTAAGGATAAGATGTCCCCTTTGTGATTAGCAAGTAACCTGTAGAGGGTATTACAGCACAGGTGAATGCCCTTTCTTCAACAGCCTTTTAGGCAATGGTGTTAGTGTCTGTTGGCGATCTTTGGGTCCATCATTCCACTGTTGCTTTTTGAATAGATAGTTGCTTAGCATTCCCTTTTCTTTTGTAATACATGCAGTAATAGCCATTCTTGGTTAAAAAGGCTGGAGAAGATTTTCCTAATCAATCGAAGATAACCTGTAGTTTCTCCTAAGAAGGCAAGGTAAATGCTGAATTCTTTCACCTTAATTACAAATTTTGGAGAAAGGAGCTAGTGACAAATTAGTTTCCCTCCCTCTCTTTTTTTTACCCCACTACAAAACTTCTGGATATATATTCTTTTCAGTACTTTGTAGTCACAGTCATTATTCTTTTTGATGCTCAAACAGTCCCAAGTTTGCTCCGTTCACATTCCATCAAGACAACCCCTCTGTCCTCTGATCGGCTCCTTTAGTATTGAGAGCCTTCATGCTTTCTAGAACAGAACGATACCCCAGCCTCATCTTATGCATTTCCCAATGAAGTCTTGGAATCTGCCAGCCGGTTTTCCAAGAAGCCAATGTTCCTTGTAATGAAGATTGAATTTAGAGACCAAGAAGAATTAGATAGTATGAATTTATGTTGATATTTCCAATTCAAATTTAACACGTGGTATTATCTTTTCTGATTTTATGTTTGTTTCTTTTTTGTGTGTTTCTTGATTACATTAGCATATTTATGAACTTGGTTTGTATTATGATATACATAAAGTAGATTCAATATTGCAGTATCAATAACAGTACTAATGATAGCTGATAAATGCGGTTTATGATTCTTTTGTGATTCTTTTTTGTCCTTAGGACATAATCCCATTCAGATGTTCCATCAGAATACTATGTTCAGAAGTTGCATGGAATAATTTTATTCTCTTATGTGGTTGTGATACTAGACTGACTTATGGTCATTTATTCAGTTGTTTTGAATATGAGGTTTAATTCTTAATTTTAGTGTTAATAGGTGATGCATTTATGTGGTTCCAGAGTCACCCAAAAAGTTCCAGTCAGAGAAGTCTTCTCTCCACGTCTCCTCCAGCCTGTTCCCTGTCCTCCAGTAATAACTATTTTTTTTTTAAAGATTTCATTTATTTGACAGAGCGAGATCACAAGTAGGCAGAGAGGCAGGCAGAGAGAGAGAGAGAGGAGGAAGCAGGCTCCCTGCTGAGCAGAGAGCCGGATGTGGGGCTCGATCCCAGGAACCTGAGCTCATGACCTGAGCTGAAGGCAGTGGCTTAACCCACTGAGCTGCCTAGGTGCCCCCAGTAATAAACATTTTGATGAGTTTCTGGTTTATCCTTCTGGTGTTTTGTTTGGTTTTGCAAAAATAAAAAAATATATATGAATAATCTTATTTTTCTCATTTTCACGAAGAAAAACATCCTGTGTACACTTTTTGGCACCTTCCTTTTTTCCCTAAAAACATACCCAAGGTCATAGTCCTAGCATCTCATAGAGAACCCTAATTCTTCGTTATTTCAGCTACATGCTGTTTTGTGAAAGGATGTGCTGTAGTTTATTGAAATGGTCTCTTGCTAATGGACTTTTAAGATATTTCTTTTCTTTTCTCTTCTTTTTTTTTTTTTTAAAGATTTAGAGAGGGAGAGCGTTTGAGTGGGGAGAGGGGCAGAGCGAGAATCCCAAGCAGACTCCCCTACTGAGTGCGGAGCCCAACACGGGGCTCAGTCCCAGGACCCACGAGATCATGACTCGAGCCAAAATCACGAGTCAGACGCTCAACTGACCGAGCCACCAGGTGCCCCTAGATTATTTCTAATTTTGTGATGCTATAGGTCGTATAGTTTTGTCATTATGTGTGTGTAGAGGTGTGCTTTTATGGTTGATTTCATAGAGTGCATCAATGGGCCGAAGTTCATACAGTGTTTCTAGATTTTGCCAAATTCCCTTCCCAGATGTTGTCCTCTTCTGCATGACAGCTTACAGGAGGGTCTTACTCCACAGCATACCCTACATAGTATGGTACCAGACTTTTGGTTTTTTGATGACAGGTGAGAAATATACCCCTGCTTAATTTTTAAATTATTGGGAAGATGTTAGAGGAATTGTCTTATTTTACAATCATAGGCTGAAATGTTTAGAGAGAATTGTGTTTTGCATTTCTACTTTCTACAGTTTTGGGGAACAGGTGGCAGATGGGTGCTCATGGCAACAGGAAAATGAACGGGAGTGAGCAGTCAAGTGGACGTGACAGAAATGACATCACGTGATTGTCATGATAACTAGGAAGGTTCTTAGAAGTGTAAATTCTGAGGTTTCAAGGTTATCTTTCTAACCAACAGCCTCTTGAATGACCCATAACTTTATCTCAGTAGGAATATGAATCTGCTCTGATAGATTTAGTGACTGAACCCAGGTTCTTACCTTAATAAAATATTTAAGCAGCAGGAAATAAGATCTGGTCTAACTGGTCTTTATAAACTGTTCCATTTGCACTAAAGAAGTAGACTTATAGGGGCGCCTGGGTGGCTCAGTGGGTTAAAGCCTCTGCCTTCGGCTCACGTCATGATCTCAGGGTCCTGGGATCGAGCCCCGCATCGGGCTGTCTGCTCCGCGGAGAGCCTGCTTCCTCTTCTCTCTCTCTCTGCCTGCCTCTCTGCCTACTTGTGATCTCTGTCTGTCAAATAAATAAATAAAATCTTAAAAAAAAAAAAAGAAGAAGTAGACTTATACTTGCCCTCTCCCCTTCATTGTGGAAGAATAAACGTGTGACTTTGTGTGTATATATATTTGTATGTATGTGTACATAATCTCACAGTCACATTGTTATAGAATTAAAAGAATTTTTACTTAAATTTTAAGAGAAATACATATTCCTACTTTTCCATTTACTTATTGATTGATTGATTATGAGGTTGAGTCTTTTACCTGAGGCAGAGTTAGGGAAGACAGAAAGTAAGCCTGGCTTGTGTGATTTGCTTGTAAGTCACTGTGTGGTCACATACCGAAGCACACCCAGTGTCAAGCAGAAGGGGCCTTCTGGTAGCATCATTACTGTGTAGCCCTCTTCGTTGCCTGCTGTCCCTGGGTCTAGAGTAAGGGATTGGGGAGCTGCTGCCCATGGATCATGATCTCTCTGACTTTATTTTCCTTCCGTGGTATTGACTAGAACCCTTCTTAAACTGCTTGTGCCTGGCTTAGTTGTTGGCAGTTGAACACCGGCCTGCTTTTAATAAGTTCCTATCAAAGATCACGAAAGTGTTTCCTTTTGTGAGCATACCATTTTCTATCTGATTTAACACAGTTCTCAGGCTTCATGATCACCCCTGTTCTGTGTTTTCATTCTTCCTTTTTTTTTTTTTTTTAAACGGTGTATTTTTAGAGAGAGAATGAGAGAGCGACAGTGTGTGTACAGAGAGGAGCAAAGGGAGAGGGAGAGAGAGTCTTCAGCAGCCTGCACGCTGAGCATAAAGCCCAATGCAGGGCTTGAGCTCACAAGATCAGGACCTGAGCCGAATCAGGAGTCGGTGGCTTAGTCACCTGCACCACCAAGGCACCCCTTCATTCTTCCCTCTATGTCATACATTCACAAGTTAGTAACAAGAAAGTATAGTGGAAGAAGAAAATAGTTTCTCACCTGCTCGGTGTCTTCGTCAGCACTAGAGCCACCCTTTGGCTTAATTACACAGCGCATCGTCTTTGCTTTTGTTCAGATTGTTTATGACACAGCACACTGTGTGGATGAAACAAGTGGAAATGTTATGCTAGGCCGTAAGTACCCAAGTGAATGACATCAGGGGAGTTTTTCTCTGTTTGATTGTAGGTAATCAGAACATTCACAGTGTTACCATTTATTATTTTTTAAGAAAATCTTTAAAAAACTTTTTAAAAAGATGACTAATTTTTTTTTTTGGAGTTTTAGGTTAAGAGGCTTTTTTTTTGAAAGAAGCTCACATATTACTTGAAATACATAGCCCTAAGATTAATAAGTAAATCTGAATGACTTATTTTTAAAACAGTTTAAAGTTGAAAATTTCAAGCATTCATAGGATAAAGGCAGTATGGTGAACCCCTGTGTGCCCACCGCTGGGCAACAACATTGTCCCCACAGCCTTGATCCCCCCCTTACCACTTGTTATTTGTTGGGTTTTCCAAAAACAGGCTCCAGAAATTATGCTCTTTTACCTACAAATACCTTTTTTTGTTTGCTGATTCCATCAGGGGGTCTTGTATTAATTTAAAACTTAGGACTGAGGTTGGTTCAAACTACTGTGCTTTCTTGGAAAGCCGTTTTCTAAATTAGTTCAGAGAACTTCCTATGAGAGTCTCAAATATAAGACCTCTTCTGAAGAATACTTATTTTGGGGAACGTTATCTTTATTCAGGCATATATGTTTCGACAGTGTGATAAAGAAAGGGGAGTTGGTTGTGATGGGTCCATGCTGACCCCACGGAGCAGTGAAAGGTTTCAACACTGGATTGTTTTCTCGCTGACGCCACGAGGTGGCGGTCTAGGTCCACATCCTCGCTCCGCTCTGTCCCTGAGCCAGCGGTGCAAGTTGTGTGCTCGCTGCCTGTGAGCTTCGGTTAGGTGCTTAACTTTTGCCATTTGTTGGAAGTAATTTGCATTGAAGCATTGAATATGGTCATTATAAATGAGTCTTTGCTTCTTAGAGAGTTAAATATTTCCTGGAACTTAACGCAAAGGAGCCATTAACCATGTTTTTAAAAAAGTCTTATTTATTTGAGAGAGAGAGCATGAGCAGGGGGAGTGGCAGAGGGAGAAGGAGACACAGATTCCCCACTGAGCAGGGAGCTTCATGTGGGACTTGATCCGAGGACCCCGGGATCATAATCTGAGCCGAAGGCAGACCCTTAGCTGACTGAACCACCCAGGTGTCCTTGACCGTTTTTCTGTTAATAGTTTTTCTCTATGTCTATGAAAATAATAACTTATGTTTAGAAAAGTAATCACTGTATCAGACTGACATTTTTCTTCAATTATGTAGAGAAATCAGACACTCATGTATAGGCATGTACTATTATATAAAGAACTGTTACATAATTTGAATACAGAATTTGAATGATGGCAAGTTCTCAGCATTTTGAAATATTTGTTATTTATTTTTAAGGCCGGGACAACTTGATTGAATAAAGGAGAAGGCTTAGATGGTTATTTGTCCAATCAATTAAAAAAGTCACTTTTTACGAACAGCCCCTAAATAAAGGGAGTTTAGTATTGTAGTGTGTCTTAAGTTTGTTTCAAGACATTTTTCACTAGTAGTAGTTAAATTACTAAAGCTTTTGAATCACTTACCTAAATATATTAGTACAGAGGCATGATTATATCCCCAGGATATTATTAATTTGAGGGGAGATGCAAAGGGGTGGAGTTACAACTATCACTAAGAATGTTTTCCCTTAAGGAGTGCCTGGGTGGCTCAGTTGATTAAGTGTCCGACTCTTGGTTTTGGCTCAGGTCCTGGTCTCAGGGTCCTAAATTGAGCTCCGTATTGGGCTCTGTGCTCAGTAGGGGATATGCTTGATATTCTCTCTCTCTCTCTCTCTCTCCCCCTCTCCCTTTCTCTCTCCTTTTGCCCCTCTCCCCTGCACTCTGTCTCTTTTGCTTTCTCTCCCTAAAATAAATGAATCTTAAATAAAAACATTTTTTCCTTAAATTTTATTTTGTCAATAATATCTACAACTTATCTCAGATTATAAAATCATAGTATTATACGACATTAGAAATGAAAGACCTTACTGATTGTGTAAATTCTCTTATGTAGAGAATTAAAGTAGGTTGTCCAAGATAACAGTGGTTAGTGGCAGAGCAGTGTCTGCAAGTTTCTGTGTTTTTTATGCTAGACCATGGTGCTCATTTATGAGAAAGTGAAAATGGGTCCAAGTATTCAATTTATAGAGAATAACTGACATCAGTGAATGAAACGTTCAGCATAAGCAGATTTTCCAATAATTAGAACATTTTTGTTGCTAAGGTTTTATGTACTCTAATCAGTTAAAATGATCTCCTTTCCCAAATGTATGGTGTTTTTACCTGCCTTCTCACACAGGATACTGATCAGGACTTGCCTGTTGTTAGTGGTTCTTATAGTCCCTCCGAAACGTTCTATGCTTGCCGTATTTGCTGTAGCACATGCCCTCGATGACTCCTTTTTACTCTCAAGTGTTTCTCTGTTTTAATCTTTCTTCCTTTTTTTTTTTTTTTCTCTGTCGGTAGTTAACTGTATTAGTTTGTCTAGTTTGATCATTCTTTTTCTTTCGAATTTGTGGTTTCTTGATTTTTAAAAAAATTTTTAAAATTAAAAAAAATTTTTTTTCTTGATGTTTTGTTAAAATGTTTATTGAGCACTTCTGTGTGCCACATGCTCTTCCAGAAGCACTTGGTACAGTTAGCAAATGAGTGAGTCAGTCACAGGAAGATCCCTTGCTCTTGTGGGGCCCACATTCAGAGGTGGGAGTAGGTGGTCAGAGACAGTCCTTTAAACTATAAGCGTAATAAATTGGTAAATTATATAGTAGGTTAGCAGGGGATAAGTATTAAGGAAAAGTAGAGCAGGTATAAGGGAGGAGTGGAAATATTAATTATTGGTTTGGAAACTAGATCGCTAAGTTTATTGTTAGTGAAGTAGTAGCCAGGAGGAAAATGGGAAATGGAGCTTAGAATACTCTGAGAGTTGGGGACGTAAACATTCTGTTTTGCATCCTCATTTTGACCTTATTGTTCTCTTCTGGGGTTTTGTCTTTAGTTGAAGTATCTGCTATTCTGGAGCAGCTTGATAACGGACTGCTAGTTATGTAGTGTAGCAGGAACTCTCACAGTTACATATACGCGCTGACACTGTTTTCTGAAACCTGAGGGATAGGGCAGTGACGTGGAATGCTAGGCTCTCAAGGGGAGTGTTTGGCATGAATGGATGTTGGTTTTTTTTTTTTTTTTTTAACAGTTGCTTATTTGAGAGAGAGGATGTGTGCGCGTGGGCAGAGGGGCAGAGGGAGAGATTCTTTGAGCAGACTCCTTGCTGAGCTGGGAGCCCCCAGCAGGGCTCGATCCCATGACTCCTGAGGTCACCATCTGAGCTGAGACCAAGAGTCGGAGGCCTAACAAGCTGAGCCACCCCGGCGCCCTGGATGTGGATTCTTGGTTAACCTGACTCTGCATTCCTGCTTTATTCGCCCTTGACCTCAGTATTCTCTGAGGATTCCTGACGATTTATGGTCACCTGCATTCTAGCAACCAAAGTTTAGTCAATGATTATTTAACCAAACACCTTTACCTTTATTAAATCCTCGTGACAAGCTCCGCTGTACTATTTTTGTCTACTGTTTGTTTTCTGTACTGCTACACTTACATAACTAGCAGTCAGTTATCAAGCTACTCCAGAATTTCAGACATTGAAACTGAAGACAAAACCCCAGGAGAGAGCAATAAAGGAAAAAAAAAAAAGTTTGCCCACTTACTACCTGTATCTGTGTGGCTTTGAGCAAGTTTCTGATTCCTCTGCTTTATTTTGAGGTTCCTCACTTGTAAACACGGGGGGAGAGTACAGGGGTTTGCCATGAAGATAATCATTGACTAAACTTTGATCGTTGGGATGCAGTGATTGTAAACCATTAGGAACCGTCAGTGAATACTGAGGTCAAGGGCAAGTAAGGCATTCTTCTGGCCCATCCTGCCAGCCTTTGCAAATGAAATTTTCTTTTTCTCTTTTGTTTTGTTTTTCCATTGTAATTCCAATATTTGTTTGAATTAAAAGATCACACATTTGAAATTTTAATAATAAATTTGAGTTAGTTCTTTCAAAGGAAAAAAGTTCAAAACCAGTTTGGTTCATCGATATGTAATTTGAGTCTTTAAAATCTCATATACCACATAAAACTTATAAAAGGGATTAATTGGTGAAGATTTGTACATGTATTTCTTACTGGCTTTGCTTACAGTGGGAAAGGAACTGAACGCTTCTGCCATTTTTTTCTTCTTTTACTCTTGTGATACAGATTCTTATTCTTTAGGGTATATCTCTACTTTTGAAAAATTAGATCATTAGTCTACCATAATCTATGGTATACTTCATGCTGTTTTACCTACCTATAAAAATATGGTTCCAGAATCAGAAGAAATACACGATGCCCAGCAGAGTGTCTGGAACGGAGTAGTTGCCCCGTGAACGCGCACCGCGTGAACGCGCACCGCGTGAACGCGCACCGCGTGAACGCGCACCGCGTGAACGCGCACCGCGTGAACGCGCACCGCGCGAACGCGCAGCCGGGTTGCCTGTTCTTGAGAAACAGCTGGAAAGAGAGCTCACTTGTTGCCAGTGGAAAACTACTCAGAAAGTAATGTTTGTGAAACTCGGCTCCTGAAGCGAAAGGAGAATTCAGATGATGTCAGAAGCTCCTGACAGTTGTCCTTCTCTAATAAGTAAAAGCTGTTTTGAATTTCCTGAAGGAGAGTGTTGAGAAATTTACCTACAGTGAGTGAAGCACATTTTAGTGAGTGCAAAGCTCAGGTGACAGGAAGAATCTTGTCGTGGCCACCATTCGCCTTCAGCCCTTGTGTGCTAGGTCTGCTTTTGCCATTAAATCCGCGGAGCCTCAAGTTTTATGACCTCCTGGTAGTGACTTGACAAGTGAACAGTACTGCCTATTGATAACTAGTCCAAACCAGGAAAGTTTGTTTTTGCTCTGGTAATTCATTCGCTATGCCAAATAATTTTAGGTAACTAGTTGCATGATTAAAAAGTAGTTGATTTTATTCTAGTTAGTAGTTGTAAAGGTTAAAAAAATATACATGCCTGATTATTTATCCAGAGCATAATTCTGCCTTTAAGGGAAATGGGGGATATATTTGTGTGGGTCTGTAAATACTGATGTGTGTGTTACATGTTTTTCTGTGACAGTCATTCTAGAAATAGTGCAAAATTTTTTATTTAGAATGGCTCCATGTTCCTTTCTTCTGAGCCGTGGAAGACGGTGATTTTTCTATTCAACTAATCATATAAACATTGAATTCTTAGCATGTTTCAGTCACTGTGGTAGGTCCTAAGGATACTTACATGAGCACAACATGGTCCTTTGCTCATTTTATTTAACAAATAAAATGGATTTTAGAATACTTTAATAGGAGTGCCTGGGTGGCTCAGATGATGAAGTGTCTGCCTTGGGCTTAGATCATGATCCCAGCATCCTGGGATCGAGCCCCACATCGGACTCGCTGCTCAGCAGGGAGTCTGCTTCTCTCTCTCTCTGTCTGCCTCTCCCCTTGCTCGTGCTTTCCTTCTCTCTGTATCTCTCCGTCTCAAATTAATAAATAAAATTCTTAAAAAAAATTGCTTAAAAATACTTTACTAAACATCCTGACATAGGTTTGCATTAATGTTAAAAATGTTAAAATACCAATATTAAAAATTATTGGAAATAATTTTTATATTAATAGTACCTGAAACTGGGTGGCTAAGTCAGTTGAGCATCCCGGTCTTGATTTCACCCCCAGGTCATGGGATCGAACCCCATGTTGGGCTCCTCGCTCAGCAGGGTGTCTGCTTCTCTCCCTTTCCCTCTGTCCCTCTCCCAACTCTCTTGCCCCCTGCCCCCTCTCAAATAAATAAAAATTTAAAAAAATTATTGGGTATATATGTACCTGGTATGATGTGGAGATATGTGATCTTGCTTGGAATGAGTTGATTTGATAAGTGTGTAAGAAGTACCTATAGCCATTATTAATATTTGTTAATAAAATCAACTATTAGTTTTTAATAATGATTAAATTACTGATAATATATTTGTTCCTTAGCATTTTGACCAGAGGGCTTTTACAATTTTGTCTCAGTTGTGGTTTCCTGCTAATTTTTATTTCTAGGCTTTGTATTCTCTACTTATCCTTAATTCAGGTCATTCAGATTTTGAAAGACACCCAGGTTTTCAAGGTCAGTTTGAATCCCTTTGCCCAACTTCGTGTCATTTAATGATACCTGGTTATGTCCTAGGTCTCTTGAGTAGCTGTTCCTCAGAAGTACTTACTGGAAGTTTCTCTGCAGGAGATTAAAGGTGTTTCTGGACTCCTGGGAAGATCCAATGAGCAGGGCACAGGTGGTTTCTTCAGTGATAGCAGTTCTTGGTTACTGGTGACTGCTTCTCTCGGTTATGGCATTTCACCTTGACCCCGTGTGACCCAGTTCTACAAAGTAGCCAGGGGCCATGAAGAGACATCGGGAAAAAGGGGAGACTATGAATATTCATGTGTTCGTCCATGATTAATTCAAGTCACGCATGAATGCATGTAGGCACTTAAGCAGCAAATACTGAGTTCCTACTGTGCGCCAGGCATTATTTTAGACTCCAGGGGTGCAACACATGGACAAGACGGAAATTTCTTACCCTCAGATTACATACCGGTGAGGAAGATAAAAAGTATGTGCGGTATGTTATCGGAGTGATAGGGGGTAACAGTTGATGAAGAAAAGGGGAGGGTTAGAGATTGGTGGTGGTGATGGTTAAGGAAGGGCGTCGGCAAGAGGCTCTGAGGGGAGGGGCCCCTTGGCGGACCCCTGCATGAAGAGCACAGGCCTGTGTGTGTTGTCGGAAGGTGCGTTTCAGGGCCACGGGAGAGGCGTGAGCGGCTCATGTAAGGACTGGCACTGGCAAGGCCGGGAAACGGGACACGGGATGTCTTCCTCATTTATGTTGCTTGTGAACACATTTTTAAAACCCTGCCTTTTTGCCATTTGTTGGCTGAATTTGCCATTATCATAAACATGCATTCTGCTATAGACTTCTTAGCTGCTTTGTTTCCTTGTTTCACGAACGTCTGTTTGTCACCATATCTTAGTTCTGTTTTATAATATGGAGATTTGGTATCTCTGCATGTTACTACTTTTGTGTGAGTTTGATTAATGGTGGTGATGAATCCTTGGTTTAATGGAAGGAGAGCAAGAACCTAGAAAGGCTTCTAGTTTTGCCGCTAACGGACTACCGGGTGTAACATGTGTGGGCCTCAGTTTATCCGGACGCAAGCTAGAGGAGCTGGACTAGATTATTACCAAATTCCTTTTAACCATAAAATTCTATGGCTTAAATAATTTTTAGGAAAAATGCACAGGAGGAGCTTACTCGTAGTTTTTTCTTTTTATTTTCTTTTTTGAATTTAATTTTTATATTTATATACAGCAAAGCTCACACATTTTAAGTGTGTAACTTATTGAAATGTTACATTTGTGTATGCACTGTAACTACCACTCGGATTAAAAAAGAACATTTTCAGCATTCCAGAAGGCTCCTTTTCCAGTCGGTACACTCTCACCCAGAGGCAGCTCCTCTTCGGACCCTAAGATGTTCTTGAGCTTCACATACATGTAATCGTGCAATATATATCTTCTGTGTCGCCTTCTTGCCCAGCATCTGTTGTGAGAGTCACGTGTGCTGCCTGCGGGAGCAGTTTTCTCTGAGGCTGTGTAGCTCCCGTGGTGTGGGTGGCGGACGGTAAGTCCTTTCTCCTGCTGATGGGCCTGCGGATGGCTTCCAGTTTGGGGCTATAATGAAAAAAGTTGCTATGAACATTCTTCTGCCTGTCTTTTGATGGACATGACACTCATTTCTCTTGGGTATATACTTAGGAATTAAATCCCTCAATCGTAGCGTAAAGACATCTTAGCTTTTGTGAATACGGCCCGTTTTTTGTAGTG
The DNA here is from genome assembly GCF_020171115.1 of Neogale vison. NCBI lineage: Eukaryota > Metazoa > Chordata > Mammalia > Carnivora > Mustelidae > Neogale > Neogale vison. The sequence continues at coordinate 230,910,825 of NC_058092.1, read as the reverse complement.
GTTGGACCTTACGAGAATTCTTATTGCCTCACATTCTCACCAATGCTTGGTAGTGTACGGCATTTTAACCAGCCTCTCTGGTGGGTGTCTTTAGTGGTACTATATTGAAGTTTAACTTTGCCTTTTGCCAAGCACCTTTTCATGAATGTATGAGCCGTTTGAATATCCTCATTTTTGGAAAGTGCCTGTTTAAGAGTCTGTCTCACCTTTACAAACATCAGGCTCTCTCTTTTCTCCTTCTTGATTGCTGAGAGTTTTCTGTATTCTCTGGCTAGGGGTCCTTTCACATATACATATCTTTTAGATGTTTTTTCCCAATCTGGAAATAACCTGTATGCAGTACTTAAGAAAATGTCACAGTGAGAAGAATGCAGTTTTTAAGACTTCAGTTTGGACGCCTCCCCACTCAGTTTACAGATTAAGAGAACAAAAGGTTTAAAGATTTTTCTTATTATATAGTTTCCCAATGTTCATTTAAAAAAAAACAAACCCAAGATATTTTTCCTCGTAAACACACTTAAATTATTTCCACATTTCTTATTATCTATTTTAATATTTTGTGCTAGTCCTTAATGTAAGTGTTGTAAACAAGTTTGCCTTCAGCTTATTAGGTCTTGTGGTGGAATGATTGTGTTTTTTTACATATATATATTTATTTATTTAACTGATAGAGAGCACACGGGCACATGCACAAGCCCAGTGCAGGCTCGATCCCAGGGCCCCAAGATCAGGATCTGAGCTGAAGGCAGACCCTTAACCGTTTGAACCACCCAGGTGCCCCCAAAAGATTCCTCCATTAGAGAAGCCCATGATTCTGGACTCAGCACATGATGTCACCAACACAGGAGTCTTTTTTTAGTAGATGTTCATTTTGGTGACTTGGCCAAGAACTTTTCTTTGCCCTTTGATATGACCTCTGTTTATGGTGATTTTGTTTGTGGTGCTGATAGTTTTGTAAAACAGTGAAAGTCTTTTAAATTCCATTCTCTTGGAGCTCTTCAAGCTGCAGAATTTTTTATATATATAATATATATATAATTTTAATATTTATTTTTAAATATTTAAATTAATTTTTAAAATATTTAAAATATTAAATAAAATATAAATATATTTAAAATATAAAATATTTTAAAATATTTAAAAATTAAAATTAAAATTAATTAAAAATTAAAAATTAAAATTAATAAAATTAAAATTAAATATTTAAAATATTAAAAATATTTTAATAATATGTTGAATATTTAATAATAAACATATATAATTTTAAAATAGAGTATATTTATATAAAATAATATATAATTTATATTTATATATATAAAAATATAAATATAAATATAAAAATTTTATATATTTTTATATATATATATGTTTGTTTGTTTTAGTTCATGTCTTTTATTATTAACCCGTATACAGTTGTTTCTCTTCTGGTTTGTCGAAGCAATAGTTCAGACAACATTTGCCACAGTAACATCTGTCCAAGCGGCCAGCCATAAAATCTCCAGCACCACACTCAGTCTGAAGGGCACTCTGACGAAGGCGACGGATTTTTCCATTCTCATCCACCTTCTAGTATTTCAGGATGGCCAGTTTAACCTTCTTTCTCTTATTCTTGGGAGTGGTGTAAGACTTCCTCTTCCTTTTCTTAGCGCCAGCACAAAATGAAGAGCGGACTCCTTTTGAACGTGGTAACAGGCAGAGTATGTCCGTCTCCCAGTAGCTTTCCGGCAAAGGTCAGTCTCCGCTGATCAGGAGGAATTCCTTCCTTATCCTGAATCTTGGCCTTCACGTCTTCTGTGGTATCTAAGGGTTCAACCTTGAGAGTGATGGTCTTCCCTCGAAGGGTTTTCATGAAAGTCTGCCTCTTGGTAGTGGTTCCACCGCAGCTCGTAGGTTGGAAAGAAAAGCCTGTAGAATTATATTCTCACCGGATTACAGATTCATCTTTCGGTCTTCACCATGTAATTTTAGAAACGGAAGCACCATAACATGAGGTAGTAAATAGTAAGTAAATTTTTAATACGTTCAAATATATGTTATTTGTTTTAATAGATACTAAGTCACTGTAAGACGTACAACTGTCATTATAGTGAATACGTGCAGTGAGGTAGGTGGTACTGAACGACTTAGTTATTGCCCAGATCTCTACTGCTCTTATTGGCAAGTAGTAAAAGAGTATGCATCAAAATAGCTCTCTACTTAGGGCATGCATTAGCCAACCGGACTCAACACAGCGAAAGCTGTGAAGCTCTTTGTAGAGTGTTATGGACTTTTGTGATTCTGGGAAGATATTACAGTCTTTCAAGAGGCATTTTATTCTAGTTCCTTCCGTGGTGTTGGCTTGAGCATTAAGCCGCTCACCAATCTAAAGTGCAAAATGTTATAGTAGGAGGGGTAATTTTGGATAGGAACCGTACCTCTTAAAAGGAGGGAAAAGGGGGCCAGTAATTCACTGATAGTTTGTATTAGACTTTTCATACTATAGACAGGCGTATGGAATATTTTTAGTGAGCATTTTTATTAAATACGGATTGGGGAAACTGAATCAGAGCTGGTAGTGTTTCCCAGGATGAGTTTTGTAGAATATTCTATAGAATGTTACTAAATGTTACGTGAAATTAAAAACAAACCAAAAAACAAAACTTTCTGGTCATGTAGCTTTGGAAAGCACTAGATTAAATAAAGTTGAAGAGTTTTTGTTTTTCTAACTTTGTTGAGATATAATTGACAATAGAGTATTGTGTGAGGTCTATAGCATGCTGATTTGAAACCCATAATCTGCAGCGTGATTACCACCAGAGTGCCAGCTAATACCTTGATTATATCACATAGGTACCATTTCTCTTTTGTCATGAAAACACTTAAGATCGATCTACTTGGGTTTTTTCTTTTAAAGCAACTTGCACTATATTGTACAGTGTTGTTACATACGATCACAATGCTGTGCTTTCAATCCACAGAACTTACTCATCTTGTAGGGTGTTTTGTTTTTAATGGCAGGAATTCTTGAAACCCTCAGTTTGTCAGTGTACCTTATATTCTCTAGGATGAGGAAGGGGGAGGTGAGGCGGCAGTAATACGCAGCATTTCTTGAACCTCTGTGGCTGTGGAGTCATGTTTTAGAGAGTGCCTCAGGAACTTGGTGTGCCATGGTACCTTTTGGTGAAACTGGTTTGGCTGAAATCATTTTACAGAGAGAAAACTAAGGCCCCAATAATTGAAGGTACTCACTCAAGTAGATGAATCTAGTGAGATTCCAGATCGACTCTTAGATCATTGTTCTTCCTTTCTGTTGACAAAAGAAGGGCATTTAGTGGCTTAGGGGACATAGATTTAAATACATTAGGATGTAAGTATGATTTTCTTTGTCATCTTTTAAGATTTATTGAAGCTTAATGGCTAGTCCAAGGGCTCCAGGTCTAACCAAATAAGCCAGTGCAAGTGTTAGTCCCTTCAGCCACCTTGCCGGCCGGTGGATTAGAGAGCAACTCTAGAAAGGAAGTTAAGGATTGCTTGAATCTGTTCTGTTTTCTCCCCTACTAAAGTCAGGGTAAACAGGATCTTTGTCCTCAGACCTTAGCTGTCACTGCCTGCTAAGTACAGATTTAATTCCATTCTCTGGATAACTTGTTAAATGGGTGTTAGCTCTGTAGGCTGCTTTTGAAGGTTTTGTTTTTCTGCAGTGAAATGAAATAAGAAAACTATTTTCTTCTGTAGAATCAGATTAATGTCTAAGAGTTGGAGATTCATGAGAAACACATTCTTAACAAAACTTAGTTCCTACACTGCCTTAAAACAGTCAGTTTCCAAGTATAGTACCAAATATGTACCAGCAGTTGTGGGAGAATGGAAAGGGAGCCTCAATTAAATTAATTTAGACTCTTAAGTGAATCAAAACTGCCAAATTCCTGGTAGGAAAACTTAGCATCTTACATGGAGGTATGATAAAGGTTTTAAATAAAGATTTTGTTAGGTTATAGCCTAAAGTCGTTAGACTTGTCCTCTGACAGTTTGTGAATACCATGTGCGGGGGTGAAAGATCAAGGAAGCAGGCGCAGTGGCGGTGTTTGGTTAATGCGGGGACACTTTGGGTGATCGGTGTGAACAGTTACGTGAAAGACTTGAACTCCACTTTGACAAGTAGGCATAACTCACTTACGTTCTTTGATTTAGAAAAAAAAAAAAGTTATGCCTTATAAAAAATTGCTGTTTAATGTTTCCTTTTTTGTTAAAATATAGGATTTACCATGGTTCCTTATTAAAAAGAAAAGGCATTTCAGGAATATAGTAGCTTATATTACTTACATGTTGAATGTTTTCTATTGCAAAGATAAAGGGTTGATCATAATTTTGCCAGGCTATTTTGACAAAACCAGTGGTGTGCATTCTTCTCTCCTTGCCTCCTTCCCCCTCCCCTACTCTCCCCCATCCAGCCCCCCCACCCCCCTACCGCCCCCCACATAACTGGCATGGTTAATAACAAGTCTTGGAAAAAGAAAGAATTTCCTGATCATAACTGACAAGAAGTTTAGCTACAATTCTGTGCTTGGAAAACTGTTGAGAAAATTTTGGTAAGCAGTAAGTGCTTTTCTGGAAGGATTGAGAGGGTGTTATGACATAGGCTACGATGGAGCTAGAGGTGGTAAGAATACTTAAGAGAAGCAAGGTCAGTAAGTAGTGTGGAACATGAGAACTGATCTGGGTCTATCCTTTTTCCTTTTTTACAGGCCTGAAAGGTTTTTTAAAATAGTACTGATACCCTTTATGCCTGAATGCTAAATACGGAACGTACTTCTTATTATTTAAAAAAAAATTCAGGGGCATCTGCGTGGCTCAGTCTGTGAAGTGTCTGCCTTTCTCAGGTCATGATCCCAGGGTCCTGGGATCCAGCTCAGGAGGGAGCCTACTTCTTCCTCTCTCTGCTGCTCCCCCTGCTTATGCTCTCTTGCTTTCTATCAAATAAATAAAATCTTTTTTAAAAATTCAAGAGTAGATGAGATAATTGATGACGTTTTTATGAATTTTAGCAAGTGAGTCTGGGTAATAATGTTACTGATGTTGTAATGAGAAACCTGTTTGCGTCTGAAAAGCCAGATGTCAAGGAGGTTGTTCCTATTTTCAGCTGTATTAAATCAACATGTCTTAGAAGTAGTCTTTAAAATAGATAAAATAAGATAGATAAAATAGATAAAAACTGCGGCTATATTTATTTTCAGTTGTTTCTAGAATGATGAAGTATATTCCTGTCTGTAAAATCAGTAAGATGTTTTGTAAACATATTAAGTTCTTTAGTTTCTCACCATTTTGTCTAAATATCTAAAATAGGATCTTTCCCTTAAACTTACTAACTTAACTATGCCCATAACATATTTTTTAAGTAGCCATATTAGTATAACTATGTTAGAAAAGTGCTGATAATGTGGACTCTAGACTGTGGCCATACTCTTTTGTTGTAGCAGCATCATTGAGCCATTTTTATACTGATCAGACATTCTGATGGTATCTGTTAAAAGGCATCTATTTCTACTGTCAGAGTGTATGTACAAATATATTTTGTAATTAATTTGCTTTTTTATAGTTCTTTTTCAAAGTATTACCATTTGTGTTGAATATAATATGTGCCATTTCACAATGAAAATGTACTAACTAATTAACTGAAGGGAACTAGCCGTGCGTTTTCTGGTGTACTAATCGAGAAATAGCATTTTTTGACATTTTCATGTCCTTTGAGTAGGAGAGTGAATGTGCACCTTGTGATTTGTTGTTCTGTTTTTACTAGTTTGGGAATTGAGAACTTCTACTTATGTACTTCATGTTTTGGCTGCTTCAAGCAGCATAGAAATTTTTAGGTCTATTTTGAAAAAGCTGTGATAGGAATGTTGTATGCACATGTGACAAAGGTGTGTGTCAGTTACTGGATCCTCAGGGAGACCCTCATTTTCTTGGAGAGTAATTATGTGTTTCTTTTGATTGTTATTTAAAGTCAAGTGCCTTCCATTCTAATTGACACATCAGTTACTACTGAACCAGAACTACTTCTAAGTCCTGAAGTATAATGCGTACCACGTCAGTAATATGCGCATAATGGCCAGAAACCAGGCAAGAGCCTATTTCTCATTTTGAGATAAAAATTCTCCGTACCTCATTTTTCTCCACTGTTAAAACTGGCTAGTCTTTCAGTTCTTCCTTTTTAGTCCTGGGAGGAAGGGTAGGGATAGTCTTGTGTTGGGCTACTGTGAAAATAATCCAAGATCACAAGGTTGCCCTTTAAATTTCAACAGAATTAATTTGTTACATATCAGCATTATGAAAACTTAAAATTTTGGTATATCTTGCACTTTCAGAAAGTTCTCTTAACAGTTAATATAATCAAATTGTATATTGATATTTAAATTAAGAAAAAGGTTCCTTAAGTACCGGGACCTGAGTGATAGTAGCTAATTACGCGGCTTTGGTGTGCACTAGTAACATTTTACAAATATATTTGCTTTAGCTTTGTGGGGAGGAAGTGTCTGATATACTTTTTAAACTTTATTATAGAAAACTAGAAATATTCACAAAGTATAAAGAGTTCTATAATGAATCTGCATATATTCATCTCTTGTCCTCACCAGTTTAATATAATGGCAAGTCTTGTTTGATCTACACACTATCCTACAATAGTTCCCTCCTGACAGCCCCCAGTGATTTTGAAGGAAATCCCAGACATCATGTAATTTCATTGAGAAATATTTCAATGTGTATCTCTAAAAGAGAATGAAATTATTGGTATTCCCGGTGAGTACTAGCTAGCTTTGTTGTGGAGAGGAAGTTCAAGAGGGCTTGCAAACAAGCCTGTTACTGCATTTTATTGTAGTTATTTTGCATTTAGAAAGATCAAGAGTTTATACTACTTGGGTATTTTACTACTCCAGTAACTCTCAAAGGATTTGAAATGTTGATTTTATAAATAACAGCTAAAAAACATTGTGAATTATCATCACGAATGTCTGTGGAGTTATGTGACAGTCCTCACTCCAGAGCTGAGCTGCAGTTTGCTTTGTCATTGGTTCCTGGCTCCTCCCTGCCCTGCCAAAATGTATGCTTCTTTATTTAAATGCTGAGCAATGGCATGTATAACACTTAGTTTCAGGTGAAATTCTGTAAGCCTTGACAGGTGTCAGAGAAAGAGATAGTAGAGAGAGCAAGGAGGCATGTGTGCTGAGAGAGAATAGGGGGACCGCTGTGGCCAGGCCCCAGAGTGGGCGGGACTCTCCTCCTCTCACTCTTGCTCCCCAGCCTCCTTGCCTGCTCTAGACTTTTTATTTCTTTTCTTGGTTCCCCTTTGGTTTCTATCTTTGCCTTCTCTTGACCTTTACTTAATTTTGCCTGTGGCATTCATTGTCAGGAAGATTGCTGTGGAGGATGTGATATTATGTAGGGGTTGTAAGATGAAACCTTAAAAAAGGAAAGCTTTTAAGAATAATTTGTTGGGCTTTAATTCACTTTTTATACAGATTTTATTTAATTCAAATAGCTGGATACCAACTTTGGGGTAGATTGAACTTTTCTATACTCTGTGGATGAACTACACAATATATCAAAAATGTTAATTTTGCAGACTTTAAAGTTTACTTTAGATGCTGTTATTGAAAAGATATGTAATAATAATTTTTCCTTTTTTGTTGTCTTTTGCTGCGCATTTCTTGGATGAAACTGATCCTGATATTCAAACGTGACTCTGCAGTTTACAAGGTTCCTTTGCAGCTCCCCTCTGGAGGTAAGAGTTTACTCCCTAACCTTAATGCTAGGGTCACTAATGGAACATCACTACTGGCATGTTTTGTTAGGCACTTATTTGGTAATTTAGAGGTGACCATTTTGTTTTAACACAGACTCTTCAATAATGGTAATGAGATGAATACGGACTTTTTTTAGAATAAGAATTCCTGTAAGTTACAGAACTTCTCACCTTCATAACAGGTCATTGTTTCTTTTAAGAACATTTTCTTTCTTTAAGTAAACTGAAATCAGTCTTGCATTGTAAAGAGCCTTATTGTATCTGTTTCATTCGTAACTGTTGACACTAGCCAAATTGTCTTAACTGCCCTGGCATTAACTGAGAGCTGGAGGAGTTGTGGGGGGCGTCGGGGAGGGGTGCTATTGTCCGGCAAGTTTCTGTTGGTTTGAGAGCTCTTTTTCAAACCCCGGAATTGATAAGGGAAGAACAAAGGACTTACCTGTTACTGAGCCTTTCTTAAACACAGGCATGCTCCCTTCCTGTGTCTCCCTCCCCAACTTCTCTCCTGTCCTTTCCCTTCCCCCGCTCCCAGTGCACTGCCACCTGGAGTCCTCATCCTCGTTCTGCAGTGTAGAGCTGGGTTTCCAGTGATAACACTGTGGTAGAAAGATATTTAGGAAAAACACCTGACCTGTGAGTTGACACAAGATGGGTAAGGCTTGGAGAAGGAGGGGGACGGAGGAGGCAGCAGAGTGTGTGGCGAGATGCTTGCTTTCAGAAGCAAAGCTGGGTTTCAGAGCGTTCCTTCCCTTACTGGCCACACCTGGCAAATAGCAACTTCCCTGTGCCTGGATTTTCTTATCTTTAAAAACGCAGATGATAATTCCTACCTGTCCAATGAAGCAGTCGACATAGCAGCATTTTTTTAAAAGATTTTATTTATTTGGCAGAGAGAGAGATTACGCAGAGAGGCAGGCAGAGAGAGAGAGGGGGAAGCAGGCTCCCCACGGAGCAGAGAGCCCGATGTGGGCTTGATACCAGGACCCTGGGATCATGACCTGAGCCGAAGGCAGAGGCTTTAACCCACTGAGCCACCCAGGCGCCCCCATAGCAGCATTTTTAAAGTGCTACTCAGGGACACCTGGGTAGCTGAGGCTCAGGTCTTGATCCCAGGGTCATAAGTTCAAATGAGTTTAGTAAATAAAGTGCTACTCAAACCTTAGCAATATTTCGTATTTTCCTCTTGGGCTGTACTGCAGCCCTACACAGTAAGACGCTGTTCTCTGCCTTCCCTTTGTTCTTCCTTCTGCTTCTCTTTATATTGCCTTTATGTTCCCTTCCCCCGTTCCCAGCTTGTCCAAATCCTGTCCGTCTTCAGGTTGAGCCTACACGCTTTGTCCACTGTCCGGCCCTTCTCCGCCTCTGCACACAGAGGCAATTGTTCCCTTTTCTGCTTCTGTGACACTGTGTTCACAAAATTACTGAAGCATTGTGGGTATACAGTGTAGCCCAGTCTAGCACATTCAATACTCTTAGAGACCAGATTGATGATCGCTAGAGGAAACTGAGGAGGCCAGAGAGTGCCATCCAGGTTTGGTTACATTTTCTAAATAATCCAGCATCAAGGGGGAAACAAAGCTCTGTTTGGACAGACTATGGGCTTTGAAATGTCGGCTCATGAGCAAGTCATTTCATCTTTCAGTTAATCTGAAAATGGAAATGGTGATATTTTATGGTTATTAAAACAAAATGAAATAGTGTGTGACAAACACTGAGCATAATGCCTGTCACATAGAATTTTAAATAAAGTTTATTGCAAGAACAATAAAAAAAGCAAACCATAAGAAATTTGAAGACAGTATAAATTATATAATTTACTCTTTAGTTGATGAAGCATTTTTATAAGTATAGTAGGATGGGAAGTATCACAAAGGAAAGGATTGAAAAATAAGATTTGCTTCTGTTAAAAATCCTTAATTTGGGGGGTGCCTGGGTGGCTCAGTTGTTAAGTGCCTGCCTTCAGCTTGGGTCATGATCCCGGAGTCCTGGGATCGAGCCCCACATCTGGCTCCCTTCTCAGTTGGAAGCCTGCTTCTCTCTCTCCCACTCCCCCTGCGTGTTATCCCTCTCTCCCTGTGTCTCTCACTGTCAAAAAATAAATAAATTAAATCTTTAAAAAAAAATCCTTAATTTTGTTCATTAAAACGTATATAGATAGAAGGCAGTTTGGGGAAGGTGCGATAAGGTTATACTTAATGATCTCCTGGAATCAATTTTAAAATGTGCTACTTTCTTTCCCATAACTTTTGGTTGTATTTTATGAGATAGTGTTGTGAAATACCAATGGTAATAAATGTTTTAAGAGTTTAACCTTGTAAGTAATCAAAGAAGTATAGTTTAAAAGAACAGTGATAAATGCTTGCTTACCTATTTAGGTATCTTTTTTTTTTTTTTAATGAATGCTTAGGAAGAGCTGATAGGATGGAATGTTTTTAAACTTTGTCTTTTAGAGAAATCAGTTTGGTCATCTATATAAATTCATATCTGTGGGTTGTGCGCCTGCATAATTCTAGGCTAAGAATCACTGCCAGAGAAATACTCAGAAGTGAGGACAAAACTTGCATAAGTGTTTATTATAGCATGACTTGTAATGGCAAAAAAAATTATAAACAGTCTAAATGTCCAGCAGTAGGAGAAGGTCAAGTAAATAATGGTATAGACAGCCATGTTACGGATAGAACGCTCGACAGCCATTAAAATGGGGATTATGCATATACATATTCATGAGTGTGTGTTGATGAACGAAACAGTGATAGAAATAGGATGTAAAGTTATACATGTAAATCTCATTTTAAAAATAATTTAAGCATACAGAAATTAGTTACAAAGAAGACATACAAGAGTTAAATTGTTTGATCCTTTGCTTTTCCATGAAGGGGCCACAATGGGGAGACGAGAAACCTTGGTAGGTTTTTAGCGGTGGCTTTTGTCATCTGTGTTTGGGAAGTACATCAGGCAGGTTTGACTGATGTGCAAACAGGGTCTAGTTTTGTAGGAAAAAGGTGGGTGGGGAGAAATTGCAGGAGCTTAGGTGAAGAGAATGCCGCTTAAGGTCTCAGGTTGGACTCTGATTTCGGCAAGAGCTCTGAGGGGAAACCAGGAAGAATGGGTTTGAGCAGAAGACATTTAGGCTGGATTGGCTTACCTGGACATGGCGTGAGTAAGGAGGCTGGAGCTTGCTGTCCGCGGCACTATTGGGGCAAAGATCCTTCTAAACAGACCTCACCGATAGACTTTTCTCAAATGTAAGCCCAGTGAGAGAGGACCCTGTTTTTCTTCTTTCGTCTGTGTGTCTGGTTTTAGTATAGTAAATAGTTCGGTGGAGGCTGTGGGTAAATATTTGTTGAATGAATGGACGGATGAATGAATGACTGAGCTGGGTCGGGCTGAGGCTGCAGGGAACAGGGTTTTACCCATAATTTGGCAGCGGTCAGCTAAAAACACACAAGGCCTGATATTTGTGTTTCAATATGGTTAACAGTCTTTCTAGCAAGATTGTAGCTACTTAAGATCAGGATCTTTGTCTTTTTTCATCTTTGGACGCTCTCAGGTATAGATAGGACTTGGAGTTTACCAACTGTACCCCTAGAGTTATACCAAACAAATTTTTTTTTTATTATATCTGGCTAAATATTGAGATTCTATGGGCAAAAGATTTACTCTTTGGTGAAAAGTAGAGGGAAAGTATGATCAGATTTTAGTGATAGTTTCTGTCATTTTCTGTCTGATCTGCTTTCTCCACTTAATGACCTGGAGTTGTGTTTTACCTTGTTTAAATATCTCTTTTCTTACTGAGCTTATGGACTTGGGAAAGGAAAAAAAAGTCAAAATTACAGATGACCAATGTGCTTTTCTTTACTTGAAGTATTTGGGATATACTTTGAGGGCTTTCTGTTGGAATTTTGCAGGGGCTTCCTGATGACCTAGTTAGTGGCTGCTACCCCAAATTTTCAACAGCACTGAGCTCGGGATTCTGTTCCTTTGCCACCTCACAGAGCCTGCAAGCCAAAGTAAAGGCAGAGCAGGAGAGTGTTAGGAGTCCCAAATGCTTAATTTGCCATTGAGCTCATGTTTTAGCTGGAGAAGGAAAGTTACACATATGGTAAATACCCAAACACCTTCCCTAATTTTGATTAAAAGAAAAATCTGGTAGAGACCATAAAATACATGAATCTTGCAGTAGAAAATGAAGGATACTTTAAACTTCACTTTGTCCACAAAACTAGTATGAATGAGCCATGTCCCTTTGTTGTAAGTCCTAAACAGTTAACTGCCACATGAATCTAACGAAATTGTCAGGTTATAGTAATTACATCAGTAACTTGATCTGCTGTCATTTGAATGGAGCCATGTGTGGAGAGTCAGTTACTTCCCTCTGTGGGGCTGACCCTTTTACATTCCTGTAAGCTGAAGACTAATAGAGCTCATTAAGCTTTATGGGAAAAGAGCTTTTATCACCTCGTCAAGTCAGGCAACATATTTCCATTATATTCCTAATTTCATGTGGCTCTGTGGTTGCTGATGTGCACTCCCCCACTAGGTTCACATCGGCCCTCTTCCTTACAGACATTTTTATTGACATTTCTAAGTCTGAATTACATTTTGTGTGGCACCACCTACAGATGTCTTCAATTAAATGTAGGTAAATAAAGGGGATTATATATCAGAGGCTAAAAGATTCTTGAAATTCTCTTCCGAATCAGACTTTGCCAGCCAGTCCAGTAGGGTGCAGTCTTGTCGGCATTTCGGAGGCGGAGAGCGACAGGAGAGGTGTTTGTAAGACATTTCACCATGTGTGAATGTAGGTGGCTTAGGTTCTGTTAAGGTATATCCTTCCGATTTCATTTTAAATCAATTACAGTCTTCATTTAGTAGGTATCATAGTCACTTACTGAGATGTTAGCACCTGTGTGGATGGGTGCAATGCTAAGCTCTTTGCTTATGTTGTTTTAATTCTCATAGAGCGTCTGTGAGGTAGATATTCCCAGGTTTGTTCTAAGGAAAATTGAGCCCGGAGAGGTACATTGGTTGAGCACAACATCACAGCTGTTAATATGTGGCAATAATAACAAGGTAGAAAGGAGAAAATGAAATAATCTATAAGATTTTTTTTTTAAGTTTTAATTTTCATTCTAATCAGTTAACACATAGTGTCATATTAGTTTCAGGTGTACAATATAGTGGTTCAGCACTTCCACAGATCACCTGGTGCTCGTGATGACAGGTGCCCTCCTTAGTCCCCACCACCTGTTTCACCCTCTCTCCTCCCCACCTCTGGTAATGCTGTAAGATTCTTGCACTATGTGAAGTGGTTAAGTTCGAGATGTATTTTGTAAACCCAAGGGCAAGATTTCTCAAGCTTGGCACTACTGACGTTTTGGATCCATTAAATCTTTCTTGTGGGCGCTATCCTGTGCATTGTGTCATGCTTTGCAACATTTCTAGCTTCTACCTAATAGATGCCAGGAGCACCCTCCCCCTGAGTTGAAACAAAATGTCTCTAGACTGCCTGATGTCCCAGAGGAGTGAATTGACTCCCTCTTGAAAACCACTGCCCTAGAGCAGTCTTAGAAACAAAGAGATACAGTTGATAAGCCAATCGTGAAGATAATGGCCAGGATAGCATGTTTTCAGTCTCACGAGAGGCAGAAAAAGAAGGAGAGGTGAACAAAGAAGTGAGACGGACAGCAAATAGCAAGAAGTCCAGCCCTGCTGATTGCATTCAGTATAAATGATTGGAACCAGGACTCTGCTATCGACACGTTCTGTATCTACACTGTCCCAAGCACATATGTAGCTAGTGGTCGTACGTAGATACTGAGCTTTTTAGGATCTGAATTTAAAATTTTAAGATTTTAGTGAACTTAAGAAGCCACATATGGCCAGTGGCTCTCCTATTGGACAGTACCTGGCTCAGTGGGTTGGGCCTTCGGCTCAGCTCATGATCTCAGGGTCCTGGGATCGAGTCCCGCATCGGGCTCTCTGCTCAGTGGGGAGCCTGCTTCCATCTCTCTCTCTCTCTCTGCCTGCCTCTCCATCTACTTGTGATTTCTCTCTATCAAATAAATAAAATCTTTAAAAAAAAATAAAAAAAAAAAGGTTAGAGATTGTCAGATTAGATTAAAAAAAAAAAAAAAAGGCAAGATCTACCTTAACTGTGCTGACATGGATCATTTAAAAGTAAAAGGCCAGAGTAAGGCAAACCACGCAAATGCTAACTGTGAAAAAGTTGGAGTGGCTATATATTCTTATCTGACAAAGCAAACTTCAGGGCATGGGCTGGCAACTAAAAGGAAGAGGGACATTTCATAGAGCTAAAAGGTCAGTTCATCATACAAAGACACAGTAATCCAAAGCGTGAGACAGTAATAGAGCCCAGGAACACCTGGAGCAAAAGCCAGCGGAACTGAAAAGAGAAGGAGTCCAATCCACAGTGGTAGTTGGAGACTTTAGGACAACTTTCTCTATAGTTGGCAGAATTAGAAATTAGGAGGACTACAGAAGATGTGAACAATACTATCACACAATTTTACTTCATTGACCTCTGCTGAACGCTGTACCCAACAGTGACAAATGACATATTTTTTCAAATACACAGGGAACATTTACTAAGATCAGATGCTGTACCATTATACAGAGCTCAGTAACGGAAAGGATCAAAATCATCCCTGATCAAAACGGAATTGTTAGACTCGAAAATAGAAAGAACTCATAACTCAGTAGTAATAAGACAATGTAGTTAAAAAATGGGCAAAAGACTTGATTATGTATTTCACCAGAGAAAACATACAGTTGGTTAATAAGCTCATGAAAAGATGCTCACCATCCTTTAGGGAAATGCAGATTAAACCCACAATGAGATACCACCACAAACCCTGTAGAATGGCTGTAATCAAAAGACGGTAACAGGTGTTGGCAAGATGTGGAGAAATTGGCAACCTTATTCACTGCGGGGACGGTTAAGATGGGATAGCCATGGTTTTGCATTTCTTCAAAATATTAAAGACAGGGTTACTGTTTGACCCCAAAATACAGGAATATCCAAGCAAAATGAAGAATAGACGTCCAAAGACTTGGATGTGAATGTTCATAGTAGCATTATTCATAATGGCCAGAAGCTGGGAACAATTGAAATGTCTGTCAGCTGGTGAGTGGATAAACGTCTATGTGTACAGTGGAGTACTATTCAGCTATAATGGGCACCAGTTGTGATACAGGTTGCAACGTGGGTGAACCTTGAAAACATTACGCAAAAGAAGCCAGACACAGGGGGCTACATACTGTGTTTCAGTTTTAATGAATTACTCAAAAAAGGGAAATTTAGAGAGGCGGAAAGCAGATGAGTGTAATTAGAGGTAGGAGTGAAGGATTAAGTACATACATAGGGGGCTCATAGGAGTTTTGGAGATGATAGAGATAATCCCCAATTTGATTGTGGTGATGATTCCACAATCCTATAAATTTGCTAAAAATCACAAAATTAACGCTTAAAATGGGTGAGTTTTTATCATGTGTAACTAAAGCTGGGGGAAAAAAGGCATATATCATTTCTTCATCTTTAATTTTCTAAAATGTAGAAAAGATCTGATTCAACTTGGTATCTTACTTCCTTACTATACCCCTAGTTGTGGAGTAGTGTTTGCAGATTTAGTATTCCCCAAGATAGTGTTATATATTGAAATAGATGTGTTTGAAGGAATATTAGCTATTTAGTTAATACTCTTAATTAAGTGTTGGCCATTAATGTATTTTGATAGTTTGTAAAACCATCTTTCCAACCTTTTTTTTGAAGTTGAGAGCGACTTCTCACTTGGAGCTCTGCAACAGACTGGAATAATGTGGACATTTGGGTGCCTCTGTGTACACTAACTGCAATCTGCATGTAGTAGCAGGAAAAAAAGGACCATTAAAAACCTAACCATCTCTTTAATCTGCAAGCAAATGAAGTATCATTGCTTGGGGTGGCTCTGGTAGATATCAGGAAATCTTCAGTGGCCAGAATTTGGAAGAGGGAATGGCTGTTACCAAGGTGGGTTCTGTAGAGTTGAGGGGAGCTTGCAGAGGTAGTAGTCAAGGGGTGACGTGGAGGAGATTGAGCTGTTAAACTTGGAAAGGGAGTTAAAACCGTTTTACCAAACAAGGAGGATGCTATGGATCTGATAGCCCGGGAGCTATGAGAGAAGCTGGGAAGAGGGTTCAGCTGGGTGACTTAGACGAGCTTTCATCTGCTGTCTGGTCTGGGGCCTGGGAGCACCAGCTGTGCGTAGAGAGCCAGGACCAGGGCAGACAGAGGTATCTGATCGAGGGCTAGATCTCAGAGAATGGTTATCAGGCTGCTGTTGGTACTGAATAATTTAAAAAGGAAAGCTAGGCTGTGCCTACTGGATAAAAGGGAGTTAAAGTGAGAGGTGCTGTTTTTTCTAGCTAACGTGGGTTGGGGAAGAGTCCTGTAGTTTTCAGGCTGGGTCCCGTGTGCTGTAGAATCAGGCTGAGTAATGTTGGGTGGAGGCACCAGTTTAGAATTCTAGAGATAAGATAATCATTGGGATTATCACTTCATTGCTTTCTCATTCCCTTAGGTCTCAAGGGTTTTGGGAGCTTGTGGCTGGGGCTGGACGGCTGCTGAGGCCACTGACAAAGAATCAGTTGAACTAAAGACATTTCCTGTTTGCCCTCTATTTACTTCGGTAAGCAGGGCATAGGCATCTTTTATATGGTAGTCAGAAGAGTATTCCCTGGGCTCACACCCAGCAAGTGTTGGTGGAATTCCAGTGTGCTTCTGGGTATCGCATGACAGTTGAGCCAATGTTACTTGAAACTTTATGTTTTAGAATGAAATCGTATAAACTGGAAGTCTTTTTCTAGAAACCAGTCTCCTGTGATAAAAATATCAAAATTCTGAGAATGAGAGAAAAAGTACTAGAATAAAAAATCCAGACCTTAAAGAGGAAAAATGCCATAAATTTCCTTGTTGAAGATGTTTCTGGCGTGGAGCTTAGATTAGTTTAGGCTTCTTAAAAATCCAAGTCCTTTCCACATACCTTTTTGCCAGATCAGTCTTCCTTTAGCAAGTAGTTACGGTTTTCATCATTACTCCAGGATCTTTCAACTGTGTTCAAAATTAAGGTCATCTGCCTTGACAGTTTTCATTACCCATTACATGTGCATGAATGCTTCCGAAAATGTTTGAATGGTAAATCCTGGGGTGGATTAGTTTCCTTGGGGATGTCAGTCTTGTTTGATGTTTGCAGTCATTCAGTTTTAAATAAAAATATCAGGCTGGGTTGTCACTGGGGGGATGCTTTTCCCTTCTGTAAGAAAGACCAGAAAAACAGGTCACAAATTGAACTGATGTTAAATTTAAGTTTCGTTAAGGTAGTTACTCTTGATTCTAAGGTGTTTGTCGTAGTCTTCAATAAACTTTTTAAAAGATTTTATCTATTTATTATTTGAGAGAGAGAGAGAGAGTATGAATGAGAGAGAGCATGAGAGGAGAGAGGTCAGCGGGAGAAGCAGACTCCCTATCAAGGAGGGAGCCTGATGTGGGACTCGATCCTGGGACTTCAGGATCATGACCTGAACCGAAGGCAGTCACTTAACCAACTGAGCCATCCAGGCTCCCTTCTTCAATAAATATTGACTAATCTGTAGAATTTGAGGTTTGAGGTTCTGTTACTTTTCCTTGTAAGGTTTTGTGGTGCCTCAGTAGAAGTCTTTTTATTGGATAATTAGGTTTTAAAAATATAAGGAAATGTCAAAGTAAATAGTTAACAGATTAACATCTTAATTTTTTTGTATTCTGCAATAGAAATGAAAAAATAAGTTCCTTTCTTATTTCTGTCACACTTACTAAACACATTTACTGTAAATCATTCTTCAGTGATTTAAGCTCTGTAAAGTTCAAATTTTTGTCATCACAGTGCTTCTAGTTTAAGTTATGAGTATTAGGGTGGACTGTTTTGCTTGCCTTGAAGCATTTCATTTCCTAAGAATTATGTCATTGAGAAATACATTTCTTGATTCATCCTCTGGCTTAGTAAGCTGCTGAAGCCTCTTAATCCATTACATTAAATAGAACATGTTCCTGTATTATGATTGTGTTCTGATGTGAGCCACCACAGAAGCAGTGTCCGGTGAGAAAAACGCCAATAGTTGAGAATTCCAAGTTTGGGTCCTTCTTGTTCATCTAAATGGGTCTTGTGACCTTGGACAGGCCCCTTTATCACCCCAACCCTTACTTTTTCTTTTTTTTTTTCTTTTTCTTTTTTTTTTTTTTTAAAGATTTTATTTATTTATTTGAGAGAGACAGTGAGAGAGAGCATGAGCGAGGAGAAGGTCAGAGAGCGAAGCAGACTCCCCATGGAGCTGGGAGCCTGATGTGGGACTCGATCCCGGGACTCCAGGATCACGCCCTGAGCCGAAGGCAGTCGTCCAACCAACTGCGCCACCCAGGCGTCCCTTACTTTTTCATTTTTAAAGTAATTAAGGGTATCTCAAATGAAGAGCTCCCTCAAACTGAGTGATCTTAGCTAACATTTTAACATATTTTGTACAGTTGACTCTTGGACAACGTGGGTTGAACTGTGGATCCACTAATACGTGGATTTTTGTAATAGAACAGTATTGTAAATATATTTGCTCTTATGATTCTATTAATATTTTCTCCAGCTTTATTGTAAGAATACAGTATATAATACATATAACAAAACAATTGACTATTTCTTTTATCAGTTATGTTTCCTGTCAATACTAGGCTATTAGTAGTTAAGTTTCAGGGAGTCAAAGATTATTTGTGTGTAAGATACCATCTTCACACCCATCAGGTTGGCTGTTATAAAAAATATAGCAAACAATAAATGTTGGCACGGATGTGGAGAAATTGGAACCCTTGTGCATTGCTTGTAGGCATGTAAAATGGTGCAGCCTCTATGGAAATGAGTGGCAGTTCCTTAAAAAATTAAAAATTGATTTACCATATGATCCAGCAATTTCTCCTTTAGGTATATACTCATAGAAATTGAAAATTGGGGCTCAAACAGATACTGTGAACCAGTATTCATAGAGGCATTGTTCCCAAGAGCCAAAAGGTAGAAGCAACCCAAGTGTTTATGAACAGATGAAGAGATAAACAAAATATGGTCTGGGCATCCCGTGGAATATTCCTCAGCCCTAAGAGGAAGGGAGACTCTGACACAGGCTATGACATGGATGGACCTTGAGGACATCATGCTAAGTGAAATAAGCCAGTCACAAAAAGACACACACTATGTGATTCCACTTACCTGAAGTAGTTAGAGTAGGCAAATTCATAGAGACAGAAAGTAGAACAGAGGTTACAGGGGCTGGGGAAGGTGGAGGGAGGGAATTACTGTTCAGTGGATACAGAAATACTTGGCAAACTCAAAGAAACTCGTAATTTAAAAAAATCTATTCATATATTATGCATAATACTAATAAATCTGAGAAAGACATGCTTTTTAATTTATTTTTTCTCTTTTAAGACTTAATAGAGAGGACATGACTGGGGGGAAGAGGGAAGGAGAAGAAGGAGCATACTCCCCATTGAGCAGGGAGCCCCACTTGGGGCTCCATCCCAGGACCCTGGGAACATGACCTGAGCCAAAGGGAGAAACTTAACCAACTAAGCCATCCAGCCCCCCCTTTTTTCTTTTTAAACCAAAATTATTAAGCCAGTTTGATTTATTTTTAAAATGTTTCTGAGGTAGTACTTTCTGTAAGGAGTTTATTTTCTGTGTATTTGGAGAATATTTGATTTATATAGTGTCTATAAGTCAATTTTACAGAGCTCTAATAAGGAAATGTGATGTTATGATCCATTAATACCCTCTGAAGGTAGGAAAATATTTCACATATATTAAGAAATAAAGACTTTTCTGAATCACAATTCACAGACATTGAGCTCTGAGCTCCAGTTCTGCAACTTGAGCTACAACAGGTCACACGTAAACACAGAAACTCATGGGTTCGGATCTCGAAGAACTGTTCTCCTTAACTGACTGAGCTCACAGATACACAGACAAAAAATACCCCCGGTGAACCGGAGTCTCTGCCTCCTCTCATTCAACAGAGAATGGATCTACGTCATTCATCCAACAGACCGTAAACCGAATCTAATCCTGCTGCCACTAAGGGGCTAACTTACTGGTTATCAAACAGAAACAAAAACAAAGGCACAAACTTAGTGGAGAGGGAGAAAAAGACAGAGCAACAGCACAGCTGGAGCAGTGGGAATGTCTTCGAGAGTCAAGAGAAGACAGGCTGGGCATCACAGACCATGAGGGCCCTTGTGCGTTTCTTAGCTCCAGTAAGTGTCGCTTGAGCGCCTCAGTGGGTCACCTCCAAAACTGCTCAGCTACATTGTCAGGTAGAGAAAAGCCTGATAACCATACAAACAGAGCAGGAACACATTAATTAGTGCCGGTATCAGTAACAGTAACGCTGGTGCAAGGAACATTTGTGAACATACAGATACTGAGTTGCACACACACACACACACACACACACAATTTAATAAGGGGTTGAGATGAGTTTGCTAAGTTGTTTAGAATAATCAAGCCCAGAACTGCACTTAAACCATAAGGGACTCTTAACTCTAGGAAACACACTGAGGGTTGCTGGAGGGCCGGTGGGTGGGCGGGGAGGATGAGGGGACTGCGGGATGGGCACTAAGGAGGGCACGTGGTGGAATGAGCAATGGGTATTATCTGCGCATGATGAATCACTAAATTCTATTCCTGAAACTAATGATACACTCTTGGACTATATGTTAACTAAATTGTATCTAGAAATAAATGAGGGGTGCCTGGGTGGCTCAGTGGGTTAAAGCCTCTGCCTTCAGCTTAGGTCAGGATTGAGCCCCACCTCAGGCTCTCTGCTCAGCAGGGAGCCTGCTTCCCCTCTCTCTGCCTGCCTCTCTGCTACTTTTGATCTCTGTCTGTCAAATAAATTAAATAAATAAATAAATGAGTGAAAAAAGAATACCCATTTTTTTGGGTCTTTATCAAATTTCGGGTATCAGTGGTTCTTTTTTTTTTTTTTTCCCCCAGTGGTTCTTTTTAACACATACTAATAATTCTTCAACCTCAGTCTCTAAAACTCTTATGTATTAGTGCATTTTTATTAAAAATAAAAGAAAAGAGTATATATCATCCACGAACCCTGTACTGATAGTACCTAGTGTTTTTTTCCCATCTTCATCAGTCTATGTTTGTGTGCTGTACACATGTAGAGAGGGAAAATTTTCATCTGGTTGGGATCATACATGGCATTTTATATTGTCTTCACTTGACTTGGAGAAATGTTTATGTTACTAAAAATTCTTGGTAAAAATAGCTTTTATTTATTTCATAAGGTTCCTCATATAAATGTACTGTAATTAGCTTATTTTATCTTACAATTTTGTTTAATTTGTTTCTTTCTCCCAATTTGGAAGTACATAGACGTTGTCATGGTATCGGTGTCATGGACATAGTAGAGCTGATTAAAATTGTTAAGTTAGATGCTAATGAGTTGTTTATTGAGATTATCAACAGAAATGGAAGCAGTTGGCATAGTTTGTTCCTCTCCGATGACCAGCTAATCTTCATCAACTCAGGGATTCTGATAAAATCGAGGCATTTAGAAGTTTACCTAGTATGAAGTACTGTGTGGCAGTTAGAGAGAATTGTGTGAATAGGAACATCATAGAAATTCTTCTTAATTCTAAGGCTATAAAAAATAAGTCATGTATGTTACTTAGCAAAATCAACTTTTATATGCTTTATGAGCAGAGGAAGTGTTGCTTAACCCACTGAGCCACCCAGGCGCCCTTGTGTTGCTTAAAATACAGCGAAAGAAAATATTGTAACTTTTACACGCACTTTCTTTTATTAACATCATTTAAATGTAGTTGTCTTTGAATTGGAATGTAAGTGGTGATTGGAAATAATCATATCAGAATACGCCTGAATAGACTAATAATTGTGGTACAGGCTTGTTACAGAATTAGCATTATTTAATTTGTTATACCTAAGATAATTAAATATTTTGAAGGCTAAGATCAATAAATTTGTCCCCTATAATGTAAGCTGGGTTGTAAAATATTGACATCCAGCAGGATATCAAATCAGGGTACTCACAGTTTCTGTTACTGTCAGAATGAGCCCCCAAAAAAGTAATCTAGAAAGACAAAAATATTTCTTGGTGGTGGTGATTGCAATGCCTATTGGTAGCTAAACCCATCAGGTAATGTTCCCAACTAGTTCAAGGCTACAGTTGTCTTCTTGAGGCAGGGGGTTGTCAGCGAGCAGGGACGCAAGCTACCCGAGTATTGTGTCAGTGAATGGAAGTACACGGTTATGGAGTTTTCCTTTTCCTGGACATTTAAAGGATTCTGATTAGAGGAAAGTGTAATGTTCTTTGGTGGATACTCCAATCACCATATATTTTCTCAGAATTGATCCTTAAAGTATTTTAATTTCACAGACTTTCGGACCTAGGACTGGAGTCTTCCAGGTAGATTGTCATTATATCTACCTTATAATATAGCTCTGAGCCAGGAAGTGTGTTAAATTGGTGGCCATCTATAGTGTACCGATTGCCAACTAATTAGATGCTAATTAGATGCTAAAAAATCAAATGCAACCAATTCCCAACAAATTAGGAATTGGTTGCACTTGATTTTTTATTAAAGATTTTATATATCTATTTGACAGATCACAAGCAGGTAGAGGGGCAGGCAGAGAGAGAGGGGGGAAGCAGGCTCCCCACTGAGCAAAGAGCCCAATGTGGGGCTTGATTCCACGACCCTGAGATCATGATCTGAGTTGTAGGCAGAGGCTTAACCCACTGAGCCACCCAGGCACCCCACATTTGATTTTTAAATCACTTATACAAGACTACATGATAGGTAGTAACCATGAGTATTGCTATTTGTATTTCCAACTTAAATTTGTTTTCTTTACTTCTTAATTATAGACCATATTTTTTCAAATTAGCTTTGAGTTTTCTTTTTTAAGAAATTAAGTAGATTTTGATATCAGAGTAGTTTAGGACATCTTTGTGTTTTTATTTTTTTTTTTTAAAGATTTTATTTATTTATTTGTCAGAGAGAGAGGGAGAGAGAGCGAGCACAAGCAGGCAGAGAGGCAGGCAGAGGCAGAGGGAGAAGCAGGCTCCCTGCCGAGCAAGGAGCCCGATGTGGGACTCGATCCCAGGACGCTGGGATCATGACCTGAGCCGAAGGCAGCTGCTTAACCAACTGAGCCACCCAGGCGTCCCTGTGTTTTTATTTTTGAAATAATCCCGATGCAGTGCCTGGATGGCTCAGTCAGTTAAGTGTCCAATTAAGCATCTAACTCTTAGTTTCAGCTCAGGTATTGATCTTGGGGTCCTGAGAGCCAGCCCTGCCTCAGCTCTACGCCCAGCGGGGAGTTTGCTGGAGTTTCTGTCTTGCCCTCTTTCCCCCCACCCCCCAGGTTATGCCTTCTCTCCCTTTCTCTCATATTATGTAAGTGAATCTTTTTAAACAAAATAAAATCAGTCTGAACTTCAGTTCAGTGTTTCGTGAAACTTAACAAAAGAAAACAATTACAGAAATAAGTTCTTTCAGTACAATGCAGACTTTGAATCAGGTGCTGAAATTGATTTCCTTTGGGGGCCTCCATGAACTGCTGTTTAAAAAAAATGCAGGACACTAATTGTCTAATTGTAGATTTTGAGTGAACAGGCGAGGTCTGGGAGAGGTACTTTTGGATGTCTTGGGAGGACAGTGGCAGGTTCTGCTTTCTTAAAGGTCCTGAAGACCTTCCCTGTTCAAAGATAATACTATCTTGGGACCCATGGTTAAGTCTGCCCAACAAATAAATTCTGCCTCTGGTCCCTGGCACATGACTCCCCCTTTGTCTTTGAGTCTTAACAGTGTTTTTTAAGCCTGAATGAGGTACGTGAAGGCAGATGGGTCAGGAGACAGGTGTACTATCAGAGTACATATACACCCATTTGGGGAGCAGTTTACGTAGAAGCCGAAATTGGCCTATTAATATTGATGCCATTTCTACAGAGCACCTTTGGTGTCCTACTGCAGAGCTCACTCATCCATAAACCTCGCCATACTTCCCCAGCCTTTAAGATGTTTTTTCTTTTGTCTAGCTAGTGGTGAGCTCTATTAGATTTTTTCCTGTTATCAGCTAAATCCTTGCAGTGGAGGAACTTCTGAGAAATAACTTTGCTTATTAATTCTTTCACAGAGCCAGAATGTGCAAAATGCAAGCATGAGAAAAGTAAACTATTAGATATTATTGATCACATCACTGCTTTACGGTGAAATTCAGATAGCGGCTATTAATTAGAATAGCTGCTGTTCCAGGAGCTACCGGTGTAATCTTGCAGGTGTAATCTTTTAGGGTGTGCCATTCAGACCCCTTAAAATGAAAAGCTAAAACTGACCCAGATTTGCTCACAGTCTGCGAGATGCTTTTCTTTGTACATTATCATTTGTTCTTCACAAGGACCTTTGAGGGTGAAGAGTAGGATTCCTGTTTTAAAAATGCTGAGATGGGGGGACACCTGGCCAGCCCAGTCGGTAGAGCACGAGAATCTTGGTCTCAGAGTCGTTGAGTTCAAGCCCCATGTTGGGCATGGAGCGTGCTTTTAAAAAATGCAGAAATGGATAGTTTAAAAGTAGTTATTGCCTTGGTAAGGTAAAATAGCCAGGAAGTGTACAGTGAAGTTAGGGCTCATCTCCAGCTACTTTAATTCCAATTCCCGGACTCAAGTCACTGTATGGACCTCCCTTTCTTTTTATAGCTTACAGTTCATAGCCTCCTTCACTACCGGTATTTTTAAAAATTCATTTATGGGAGTGCTCTCAAAAGTGTCCTGCAATTCCTGATGGTCCCTGAAGCCTCAGCAAGGGATCCTTGAGGTCAAAATGATATTTTATTAGCCTTTTTCTCTCTCATTCTCTTATGGGTATATGGGGTGTTTTTCGGAGGCTGCATGTTGACAGCAAATACAGAAGCATGTATGAGATCCAGCTATCTATTCTCTGCCAAACCAGACATTAAAGAGATTCCAGAAATGGAAATCAGTGCTATTTTTCTCACTAAATTTTTGTTTTGTTTTGGAAAATATAGTAGTTATTTTTTAACAAATGTTATTCATTGTTATTTTTAGGCAAATAACAAATACATACTTAAAAAATTTTTTTTTATTTTTTGATAAACGTATAATCTATTATTAGCCCCAGGGGTACAGGTCTGAGAATCACCAGGTTTACACACTTCATAGCACTCACCATAGCCCATATCCTCCCTAATGTCCATAATCCCACCACCCTCTCCCAGCCCCCTTCCCCCCAAAAACCCTCTGTTTTGTGAGATTAAGAGTCTCTTATGGTTTGTCTCCCTCCCAGTCTCATCTTGTTTCCTTTATTCTTTTCCTACCCCCCTAACCTCCCACGTTGCATCTCCACTTCCTCATATCAGGGAGATCATATGATAGTTGTCTTTCTCCGCTTGACTTATTTCGCTAAGCATGATACCCTCTAGTTCCATCCACGTCGTTGCAAATGGCAAGATTTCATTTCTTTTGGTGGCTGCATAGTATTCCATTGTATATATATACCACATCTTCTTTATCCATTCATTTGTTGATGCACATCTAGGTTCTTTTCATAGTTTGGCTATTGTGGACATTGCTGCTATAAACATTCGGGTGCACGTGCCCCTTCGGATCACTACATTTGTATCTTTAGGGTAAATACCCAGTAGTGCAATTGATGGGTCATAGGGTAGCTCTATTTTCAACTTTTTGAGGAACCTCCATGCTGTTTTCCAGAGTGGTTGCACCAGCTTGCATTCCCAGCAACATTGTAGGAGGGTTCCCCTTTCTCCACATCCTCGCCAGCATCTGTCATTTCCTGACTTGTTAATTTTAGCCATTCTGACTGGTGTGAGGTGGTATCTCATTGTGGTTTTGATTTGTATTTCCCTGATGCCAGTGTGATGTGGAGCACTTTTTCATGTGTCTGTTGGCCATCTGGATGTCTTCTTTGCAGAAATGTCTGTTCATGTCCTCTGCCCATTTCTTGATTGGATTATTTGTTCTTTGGGGGTTGAGTTTGCTAAGCTCTATATAGGTTTTGGATACTAGCCCTTTATCTGATACGTCGTTTGCAAGTATCTTCTCCCATTCTGTCAGTTGTTTTTTGGTTTTGTTAAAATTTAAAAATACTAGTTTTAGTATCTAGTACAATAAGTATCTCCTGAACTTATCTCCAATGAGCAAAATCTTCTTGCCATGCTCAGTAAGTTCTGCAAGTGTAGAGAGATTTGGAGACCAAGAAGTGTGAGAGCTGCCAATTCACATCCTTCCCGCACCTCTGTTACTTTCTCTTTCCCAAAGTGCCTCCTTTCCTGTAGAATCTGTAATTGTATCACCCTCTGTGTTTTTAAGTAACAGTTGAAGGATGTTAACAATTAATAGACTTTATTTCATTTCATTTCCTTTTGTTAACAATTAATAGGCTTAAAGAAGTAAGAGGTTGAAGAAATGCGACACTCCCAAGTATTGAAATAGGATTCTCCAGGCAGTCAGTAAAGAGAGACTAATCATTGGATGCGGAGGGACTGAGCCCCTTGGAGAATTAAGAGAAGGAACTGTTTTAAGATGTGGATCTTTCTGACCTAGTGGGGGTGAGGGTGATGAATCTATGTTAACTGAAGATACACACTTTTGTAAAAAATGTGATCTCTAGTTGCTGCTCATAAAAACCAGCAGGTATCCAAATACTCGCATATTGAAGCATGTGGCATGAGAAAGTTCAGTGAGTCTGGATGTCAAGGATATTGTTCAGTGACTAGAAAGACATAACTAGGAGTTCTGCTGATTTCTGATTTCACAGACTGACTTACTTTTCTTTCTCTTTTTACCATCTTCGCTCTGTCCCTCAAATTTCTGTATTCTTCCCATGTTTTAGTGTTAAATAATTTGACCTAAGGGATCTTATTTGAGGGAAAGCCTGTTATGGCAGTTTTATGTCAGGTGGAAGGATAATACTGATTGAACAGATGTGTGTGTGTTCACAAATATGAAGCATGTTGGTGAAATCAGTTCAGTTTATGATATTGGAAACATGGTAGGCACTGAATTTTTTCCACATTTCCCAGCCAGAAGGGAGTGATCTGGGGGCTCTGGCTGCTCCATCTCTTCACGGAGGGCCAAGGCGATCAGTAATTCAGCTTCACCTTCAACCCGTTTCCCACAGCTGCCACGTACCTGTTGAAAAACTTGGAAGTATTAATTGATTTACCAAACTGAGAACCACAAATCATTACTAATCAGTAGTGCTGAAGCAACCAGGTGTACCTTTTGGAAAATAGCTTCTTCTCTGCCTTCACTTAGATTGATTTCTACTTTTTAAATCTGATTTTTAAAATTGGGTCAGTGATGCTCCCACAAGAGATTAAAGGAAATCATTCATTTTTTAATTGTCAGAAAACACGTTGGAAAGGAAAGGAATACAGCAAAACAAGTTTTAAGAAAGTTGTTGGAAACCATGCTTTGAAAAAGTTTGTTTTTCATGTTGCCTTACCTGCTGCCTTGGATATCCTAGGGATATTTGAAAAGTGAAGATGTTTAAATGTGTTTGATTGGCGGATCTTCTTAGGATCGCATAAACCTAGCATTGACCTAGGGGCTGGGAGGCTAGTTTGTATGTCAGTTTACAACTTCATGATTTAATAATCATTGATTGTATTGCTGAACTGACTCCTGGGTTTCTTGTTTCCTCATCTGTGATGTTGTGGGGGTCAGAATACATAGTTGAAGGACTCATTCTTTCCTCAGTAATTATAAGGCTAAATAGAGTTCTGCAGATGGAGAAGACCCTTGACTTCCACATGCATCGAGATACAGGCGTAGTGGCGGGAGGTCGCATTGGTTGTGACTCTGGACTCACAGGAGGACAAACAAGTAAAGTAAGTGAAAGCAGGTTTTTAAATGGAAGGTCCAGGGAATGAATGAAATTATTAAAATTGGACACCAAGAAGGTAGTTGGAATTTGGAAAAAAGTTTTCAAGCTTGTTCAACAAGCAGGGCTGAGTCATATTTAGGGTTAACATAAACTTTTGGTCATTTACTTATTGAGATAATGCTTATGAAGTCATACTGTGTGTTTCATAAGTACATTTCTAGTGAATGAATGCACGCATTAGACTTAATGAGTCCTAGAATGATGCTAAATTGAGATTATGCAAGAATTTCGATTATTTCAAAGTCATCCAGTTAGCTTTTACCTTGGAGGCTTCCTGACATTGGCCGGCTCCCCGCCTTCCATAGCATAAACTACAGCTTGTCTCTGGTTCCTCCTCACTGCCGGGTTGCTCTCCAGCCTCATCTTTTTAAAGACAGGAGCGTCATTCCTATGAGCCTCAGAGTTCGCTAATATCTAAGAGATGATTTTCATAAAATTGAGTGATACATAGGAATTTGTGTACATATTTGGAGTAGTCTGACTTCTGAGACAGGTGATTCAACTTCAAGGCCATTAAGAATTTAGAGTATTGGTGTCAGTTCAGGTACTGTAGTTTTAACAGATGAATATCCTTTCCTTTTTTGCTTCTGTTTGTTGCCAGTTCTACTCCTCAAACTATATCCATTTCTAGGGAGGTAATCATGGCTTTTGAAAGAGCAAAGGGATATGTGACAGTGAATGCTAGAACTGGGGTTTGACAAATAATAATAATAACATTATTATTATTGGTGGATGTTCTTAAAAGTTTAAAGATATATTTATTGCCCAGATAATATTTTAACTATAACTGTGGAAATTTTAGAAATCACTGATACTGCTGGAACCCATTTGCTGTTGTTGACCGTGATCACCTGTGCAGTTGCTCTCCTAAACCTCTTCCCATACTTGCACTCCTTGGAAGGGAATTCCTGTGTGCAGCCCATACTTCAGGAGGGAGTTACGCTCCCTTACCTTTAGGGCGGAGTATTTATATAAACTCTTTGGAATTCTTCTGCATGGGAAATTTGTCTTTCTCCCTCATTCACTAATTTTTTCAGTCATATACATTAGTATGGACTCATGGATATTTATTCTATACTTTGGATTGTAATCTAATCCTACTTTATTTTGTTGCTCAAATCGTTCCAGCTTTGGCCATTGGGAGCTCTTTTAGTTGTTCCCTTTGTCCCTTTCATAGAATTCCATCAGTGTGTTCTTTTTGTTCTTCAAGTGCTTTCTTACTTTATGACACTACAAGATGACCTAGGCTTAGGGTGCCTGGGTGGCTCAGTTGGTTGACTGTCCAGCTCTTGGTTTCGGCTTGTGTCGTGATCTCAGGGTCCTGGAATTGGGCCCTATGTCAGCCTCTCTGCTCAGTGTGGAGTCTGTTTGGGATTCTCTCTCTCTCTCTCTCTCCCCCTGCCCTTCCTCCCATTTGCTTGCTTGCTCTGTCTCTGAAATAAAGAAATCATTAAAAAGATGAGCCAGGCTTATATTATTTCCTGTCCCAGACCTGGAATCAGCCATTTCCCAAAGAGACTTGTTCTTTTACTACAGAATGGGGAAACCAAGTTCTGGGTACTAGGTGTGCGTGCTTGTTGCTACTAAGGTGTCATTTCCTTAGGCCTTCTCATCTGACCGAGTAAAGAAATAATATATGCGTACTATTATTGTATGAACATATCTTTGATATATACACGCCTACACATATTTCTGTATGAAACCATCTTCTCTATATTAGGCTAATAAACAGTTTCTTTTAAGATTTTGTTTATTTATTTGACAGAGAGAGAGAGAGAGCAAAAGTAGGTAGAGCAGCAGGCAGAGTCAGAGGGAGAAGCAGGTTCCCGGCTGAGCAGAGAGCCCGATGTGGGACTCGATCCCATGACCCTGGGATCCCAGGACCCTGGGATCATGACTGAAAGCATTTAACCAGCTGAGGCACCCAGGCATCCCTAAACAGTTTAGCTTAATATAGTGGGGAGTCCTGTCCCCAATTCTAATCTATTACCCTGTGGACTTTATTTACTTATCTGTAAATTCCCACTCCCAATAGTGAGAAACCTCCATCCGTTTATAGTACATGTGTATCAGTGTTATCAATGTATCAATTGTTAACCCCTAGTCTCATGTAAAACAGCTTTATCAGGCAGAACACAGTGCTTATGGCAGATTTACTTTTGCCCTCATTCTTCTGGACCCAAAGGTTACTGAGGCCAGCACCTTTCCCCTCCCAGCCACTTCCAGACATTTGTAATGAATATGAATATGAATATGAATATGAATGTAATGAATGTAAAGAGCCACTTCTTACATTTGTGATACAGTTAGATTCTCTTGTCATATTTCTGTTCCTTCCTGGGATCCCTTCACCTCCTAAATGATTTTCTTTTGGTTTGCATCCATCAAGGCTTACTCTTTGTGTCATATAGTTCTGAGTTTTGCTACGAGCATGATGTCACATGTCCAGCAGGACAGAATCAGAGAGAACAGTGTCACCCTGTGAGTCCCTGTGCTTCAGCTGCTCACCCCGCGCACTCATGGCCACCACTGATCGTTTTGCTGTCTCTGTAGTTTTGCCTTTTACAGGATATATTTGGAATGTGTGTGGGTAGCATTTGCAGACTGTCATCTTTCACTTAGCATGTACTTAAGGTTTCTTCATTTTGTGTGTTTGTGACTTGATAGTTCATTTCTTTTGATCAATGAATAGTATTCCCTGTACCATGATTTGTCTGTCACCTACTGAGGGATCTCTTACTTGCTTTCAGCTTGGGTAATTATGAATAAAATTCTTACGAACATTTGCATGCAGGCTTTTGGGTTTTTGTGTGATCTGAGTTTTCAGACAAACTGGATAAATACCACAAATGTGGTTATTGTTTTATATGGTAACACCGTATCTAGTTTAGTCAGAAACTCCCAAACCATCCTCCGTCAAGTGTCTGTACCATTTTACATTCCATTATTAGGGAGGGAGGGTTCCTTTTGTCCCGCATCCTGGCCAGTATTTAATACTCAGGTTTTTGGATTTCAGCCAGTCCAATAGTTGTTTTTCTTTTCCTCATTGTTTTTCTTTTCCATTCCCTAACAAATGATGTTGAGCATCTTTTCAAATGCTTATTTGCCACCTGTACCTCTCCTTTGGAGAGGTGTTTGCTCAGGTACTTTGTTCAGTTTTTAAAGGGGTTGTTGGTTGTTTTTTTTTTTTTTTTAAGATTTTATTTATTTATTTGACAGATAGAGATCACAAGCTGGCAGAAAGGTAGGCAGAGAGAGAGAGAGAGAGAGGAAGAAGCAGGCTCCCTGCTAAGCAGAGAGCCCGATGTGGGGCTCAATCCCAGGACCTTGGGATCATGACCTGAGCCAA
The DNA here is from genome assembly GCF_020171115.1 of Neogale vison. Classification (NCBI taxonomy): domain Eukaryota; kingdom Metazoa; phylum Chordata; class Mammalia; order Carnivora; family Mustelidae; genus Neogale; species Neogale vison. Next base: position 230,879,664 of record NC_058092.1, on the reverse strand, counting down.
AGGCAGAGATTTTAACCCACTGAGCCACCCAGGCACCCCTGGGCTGTTGGTTTTTTTACTGTTGAATTTTCAGAGTCTTTCTTTTCTTGAATACCAGTCCTTTATCCAATACATGTGTCGCAGCTTTCTCCAGTCAGTAGCTTCACTTTTTATTCTTCTAATAGTGTGTTTTCCAAAGCAGTTTTTAATGTTAATGAAGGCCATCTTGCCAGTTATATCTTTCATGGATTGTACTTCCGGCATCATCTCTGAAAACTCATTGCAAAACCCAAGGTCACCTAGATTTTTTCCCATATTATCATCTAGAAGTTTTATAGTTTTGCATTTTATATTCAGGCTTATGGTGCATTTTGAGCTAATATTTTTGAAAGATGTAAGGTCTTTGTCTAGATTTAGATTTTTTTGCATTTGGGTATCAGTTATTACAGCATCATTTGTTGTAAAGACTGTCCTTTCTCTGTTGAACTGTCTTTTTGCTTCTTTGTCAGAGGTCAGTCACCCATACTTATGTGGGTCTATTTCTGTGCTCTCTGTTCTGTTACACTGTTCTACTTACCTGTTTTTTCACCAGGATCACCCTGTCTTGACTATTGTAGCTTCATTTTTAATTTATTTATTTTAGAGAGAGAAAGAGTATACAAGCAGGAGGGGCAGGGAGAAGAAAAAGGAGAGAGAATCTCAAACAGACTCTGCACTGAGTGCAGAGCCCAGCCTGGACAGGGCTCTGTCTCATGACCCTGAGATCATGACCTGAGCAGACACCAAAAGTTGGACTGTTAACAGACTGTGCCACTCTGGCACCCCAACTTTATTGTAAGTCTTGATATCAGGTAGTATCAGACCTTCAACTTGGTTCTTCTGTACTTATGTTGGCTATTCTAGGTCTTCTGCATTTTTATATAAATGTTAGATAAATTTGTTGATATCCACAAAATAGTGTACAAGATTTGGATTGGGATCATATTAAATCTGTGAACCAGCTTGAGAAGTATGAGTCTTCCAATCTATGAGCATATAATATTTTTCAATTTAGCTAATGTCTTCTTTGATTCCTTCTGTCAGAATTTTCTGCATATATAGTCTATACATATTTTGTTGGATTTGTACTTAGACATGTAATTTTTTTGGTTTTATAAATGGTATCGGGTTAAGTTCAAATTCTAGTTATAGCTAGTAAATAGTAAGTATAAGTATAGTATAGCTAGTAAATAGTAAAGCAAATTTCTTTAGATTGTTGACTCGGTATCCTGTGACCTTGCTATAATTGCTTATTATTTCCATTTTTTATTATTGATTCTTTGGATTTTCTACATGGTAAATCATGTCATTTGTGAATAAGGAGAATTTTATTTTTTTCTTTCCCAATCTTTATACCTTTTATTTCCTTTTTATTACAGTATCTAGGGTTTCCATTATGATGTTGAATAGGAGTGATAAGAGGGGTATCATAGCCTTGTTCCTGATTTTCTTGGGAAAGCATCCATTTTCTCACCATTAAGTATAATGTCAGCTGTAGATTTGGTATATATGTTCTTTACCAAGTTGATGAAATTCCTTTCTCTTCCTAGTTTGTTTCTAGTCATGAATGGATGTTAGATTTTGTCAGAGGTGTTTTCTGGGTCAATTGATACAGGATTTTTCCTTTAGCGTCTTTTCATGATAGAATACATTAATTGCCCTTTTAAAAAAAATTATTTTTCTAATGTTGAACCAGGCTTCTGTACCTGGAATAAATCCCACTTTGTCACTTACATATATAATTCTTTTTATACATTTTTGGATTTGATTTACTGATACTTAGGTGAGAGTTTTTAATACCTGTGTTTTGAGAGATATTGATCAGTAGATTTCCTATCTTGTAGTGTGGTTTTTTTTTTCTGGCTTTAATATTAGTAGACCAACTTATTTCATTTTTCTTCATTCTCATCTACTTTTGTCCATACATACTATCTGTGATTTTAGCTGTATGAAAATGATACACATATTCTGTTGTATTTGTTCACTTAAATTGTTAATCTCTAACATGCCTATTTAGTCTCTAGCAAAGCACATTTTATGCTGTGTCATAATTTTTGTTTTATGATTTTCATTTAGGAACAGTTATATTTAAAATCAGATTGAATTTAAGGGACACCTGAGTGGCTCAGTCAGGTTGAGCATCGTACTCTTGGTTTTGGCTCGGGTCACGGTGTCTCTGGGTTGTGAGATTGAGCTCCCCCATCAGGCTCCATGGTCAGCAGGGAGTCTGCTTGAGATTCTCTCCTTCTCCCTCTGCTCCCCTCCTACTCCCCCGCATGCTCTTTCTCTCTCTCTCTCTAAAAGTAAATAAATAGATCTTTTAAAAAATCATATTGAATTTTAAAATGAAAAATGTCCCTGGGATTATAGTTACATTAAGATAATGGTAAGGAAATAACTTTACTTTCTTTAGGCCAGAAAGGGAAAGTCTTATAGCCCTTTTGTATTTATGCAGGAACTCTTACCTAGAAAAAATAATGGGATCATATGCCTTATCAGTGTGGGCTCATCACAGATCAGGCCTGGCTGGCAGCATGGGGGCAGCTCTGTTCTCACCCATCCCTCTCCTTTTATATTCTCCATCTTCACCCATACACCATTTCTTTCCCAGCTTTTATGTGGAACAGAAAAATAGAGTTTAATATTTATCCTGTGAAATTTATATTTCCTACTGTTATATTTTTTAAACAAGTTAAAAAAATCTTAAGCTTATTTCTTTTTCTCATGCTTTTGTTCGGTCAGTGTTTATACAAGTAAAAAGTTTTATAGGGTGTGACTGCAGAGGATGATGGCAACATGGGAAATTTTAGTAGTCACGAAGGAAAATAAAAGTATATTAGGTAATTATTAAGATTTTTAATATAAAGATAAAAACAAAGTGTTCATGTTTATATCTGCTTTCTCAACAGGCTGAGAACCCCCCTCATGGACCGGATTGTGGTTATGGCTCTTTTCACCAGCAGTACTGGCTTGATGGAAGAATCATTGCTGTGGGAGTGATCGACATCCTTCCATACTGTGTATCGTCTGTCTATTTGTACTATGATCCTGATTATTCATTCCTGTCTTTGGGTGTCTACTCCGCACTACGGTAAGATTACTTTTGACAGTGGTAATGGGTCAGGTGGAACATCAGATAATTCCTCATTTGATTAGAGTTCATCATGTAATGGCAGAAATCCTATATGACAGTGCATATTTGTTGCCATAGTAGTCTGTTATATAGTGGTGTTTAGAATACCGCTTTTAGAACTGAGGCCAATGTCTGATGGTAATTCCCTAGCTTTTTAAGCTATCAATTCGTCTAGGATAGGACAAGTCACTGTATTTGTGGGATGCTTTTTTGTTTGTGCCTTTATTTTAAGCTCTTTGATCAAGAACAATTTAATGTTCCTTAAATATTATAGTATTTACATATTTTTGTCATTGTTGTATATATTTTTTTCATGATTAAAGGTTAAATGAATCTTGTGTAAGTAATGTGAGTCTTTTGGAAAGATATATAATGATACAAAGTATATAGAACAGGACTAGAAGGCCCTAAATGTCCACTTAATTCCGTGGCTCTCATCAAAAGATTATTTCTCTTTTATGTTCATGACTGCAAATATACACAGCATAGCAGAGATATTTTGCATTATCCTCATGGTAAAAAGATTAGGGCCTTATTCTTTGAAAAATACTTGTTCTATTTTTATTCCTTATTGTCTGCATGTATATGTGGTAGAGAAGGAAAGGAGGATTGAAAAGTATTTTTCTGTTGCTTGTCTGGGACCTTCAGACTCTTTCTTTCTCATGTTGTCATTGTTTTCTCGTTTTTTCAGTCTCCGTGCAGTGGTCACATTCTCACATCTTGGGAAGATGTATTTTGAGATTATTTCTTTGTTGTGTATGTGCTTTTTTCTGAATTATAAAAGTGGAAGAATTGGTATTTTTCTTTAATTTCCATTTGATTTTTGTAAAAAATCTGGTGGCCCATGATTGTTTTTGTGTGTTTCAGTGGTGTGTAATATAAAGGAAAATTCCCCATCTAGGTATTCTCAATCTGACATGTCTCCTAATGCCACGTTAGAGCAGATTCACAATTATACAGTGTTTATAACTGAACTCTGTAATAATTTTTCTTATGTATTTAATTGCATTTGTGTATACACTAATTAAGAATATTCATGACACTTAAGACATCAATGATATTGGAACTGACGCTTTGAAGCATTTACATTTTGTAACTTTATAAATGTATATTTATTTCAGAAAAGCTACTTTTTCTTTGAACAAAAATCAGCGAACACTTTGAAAGTATTGCCATTTTCCTTGTTTTGTTTTTATATCTGTCACTTTACAGTGTGTATCCTTGGATTTGTTTAGACTTCTCAGGTAAATATCGAGAATATTTATATAACTACATAGTGAATCCCAACCTGGATATGACATCTCACTTCATATCTCAATAAACCAAGGGATATTGAAATCCTCCTGCATTCGAGATAGTAAATATACAATTCCCAGCAAAATTACCGAGAGTTTTTTTTATTGCTTTGGTGTGTCTCTTGAAATTCTAGAACTGGAGAGCTTTGAGGAAGCAGCAGAGGAGCCTGGGAACCTGAAAGCTATTGCCTCTGCATTATAGTCTTGTCATTTCCTTTTAGTGTCCTTGAGAATATGAGTTGCTGAGTTTTCTAGAAGAGGAAAGGCAGCCAGGAGATTGATATTTCCAAGCAAGATTGGGGAGAATAGGCTATAAATTGCCAGTTCTGTTATTGATTAGAGTGTATTTCAGTGAAATTTGTTTAGCTAGTTTCCCTCCATTTCTTTAATTTTTTTAAAAATTTATTTATTTGACAGAGAGAGAGATCACAAGTAGGCAGAGAGGCAGGCAGAGAGAGAGGAGGAAGCAGGCTTCCCGCTGAGCAGAGAGCCCGATGCAGGGCTCGTTCCCAGGAACCTGGGATCATGACCTGAGCCAAAGGCAGAGGCTTAACCCACTGAGCCACCCAGGCGCCCCCATTTCTTTAATTTCTTAAGCAGTTGTATAGTGAATATGGTTTTTATATTTTAATCTATAATCAATACAGATTTTTATATAACCTAGTCTGTAGGTTTAAAAAAATGTTTGAATTAGGGATCATGAGCATGGCATGTTTTGTTAGCAAGAAAAATTTTAGAAATAATTTGTTTAACAGATGTTTATTTAATAAGAACCTATGTATCCTGGACACATTTCATAGAAATGAGTAAGGGTTTCCAGTTTTGTCAAAGCAGACAGTAAATTAGAAGCCAACATAATTTTAAATACTCCATTATACTGTGACAAAAATAAAACCACAGTGGTAGGCATGAGGTCCTTTTTGTATAGGGTGGTCAGGAAAGACCTCTCTGGACAGGTGACATTTGAGGAGGCAAGGAAAAAATAGAGCACCCAAGTGTGTAAATAAAAATCCAAGGTAGAAGTATGGGTAGTCCAGCATCTGAGGTGGTCGGGCTGGGATGGGGGTAGCATATAGACAGGAGCTGGGCAGGGAGGGCAGAGATGTAGGAGGTGCTGGTGAGGAGGGGCTGGGGGAGCTGCGCCGGATAGGTCATGGTAGGGAGGTTCGATTTTTATCTACGTGTGATACCAACCCACTTCGAAGGCCAAGGGTTTGGGGAGGTTACCTGATCTGATTCATACTGTAAAAAACAACTTAGACCACTCCGTGGGATTTATAGAGGGGCAAGAGTGGAAACTGGAAAGCCAGTCGGGAAGCTGTTACAGTCATCCAGGGGAACCATTATGCCCGCTGAGACCAGACTAGCTGAGATGGAGGTAGTGAGAAGTGGTCAGATTCAGGGTGTATATTGGGGATGGGGCCAGCTGGACCTGTTGACGGATTGGACATGAGAGTGAGAGGAGAAGAACAGCTAAGGATGGTTCTAGGTTTGGGCCTGGATAACTGAGCAGCAGAGGGGCAAGGCAAGACCAAGGGAAGGAGTGTGGTGGTCAGCCGTGGGTGGTCCCGCATTGGTCCTATCGGTGCTTTCTTCCTCCCTTTGAACCTTGAAAGTGGATTCGTTCTAGGAATAGTGGGAGTTAGTCTGTTACAGGCTAATAATATTCAGTCTGCTTGGATTTAGAAATACTGTTTTTCTCCAGATGAATTTGTAGGATCATAGCCCTTCAGTGATTTACATTTGAACTTGCAAAATGCACGGACTATTCACTTAAAAAATTTCTCCTTGAATTTCAAGCATTCATTGGAAAGAAAGAAGGAAAGAAAGAAAAAGAAAGCCTTCGAGAAACATAAAAACGAAACAAGCAACTTTTCTCCTACTTTAGAAATGTACTAACGTTCCCTTAAAACTCTCAAATACAAGTAGTCATTCATGTGGGCAAGTGAGATGAAGTTCTGTGCCCAGATTTATCCGGATGCAAATTAAAAACACTTCAAGCATGGGCATTGCTGACAGTGTCTTTGTTCAGTTAATCCTTGCCTATGCCAACAAAAAGAGTAAAAGTGGTGAGATAGCATAGTTTTTTCTACTCTTTAGTTTTAGGGAGAATAAATATTAGAGTAGCATCTAGATGTAGCAAGGAGTTATACATCATATTCAGTTGCAGGTGTTTGCATGTTAATGGTCATAATAGTCATTCTTCCTGAAACATGTTGGTTTTTCAGTTTTATAAAACTTGTTGCACTGTTTTTCACTTGATAAACACAGCCTTTTGAGAACTCACGGGGATAATGCATAACGTATTAAATAGATCTATTTTTATGCTGTTTGAATTTCAGATCAACTAATATGCTCAATAAAGTATAAAATGTGAACTTAGATGCATTTGCTCAAATAATTTAGAGTTTATGTCTTTAGTAAAAGCTATCTTAAAAGTATTTTCTAAAGTTTTTCTGTTTCAACACTTGAAGTTCCTTAATAGCTTAGCAATTAGTTTTTAGGATTTTATCAAATATTTGACATCAAATTACATATACTTTGAGTATTGGACTTAGATTTAACTGTACCTTCATCTTTATTCTTCTTTTGGCAGAGAAATTGGTTTTACTAGGCAACTTCATCAGAAAACATCTCAACTCAGCTATTATTATATGGGTTTCTACATTCATTCATGTCCCAAGATGAAATATAAGGTAAGGCTGATTTTCATGTGTGTCTGCTCTAGATGCAGTTTGTTGACATTAGTGCTTTCATGGTTTCTCATCGTATTAATTTAACTCACTTATATATTTATAATGTAGATAATGAATTATTTTTAAATGTGTTTTAAACTTTTCATGAAATCTGGGTTGTTCATTGCCTAAAACAGTGCTGGACACATAGACACTTAATATTTGCTTACTGCAGGTTGATCTGTAGAAACAAACCAAATATACAGAGATCCAGGCTCTTCTAGAATATTCAGTAGGGCCCTGCTTACATAGGGTAGCATAGTATGTCCACTAGGAGTCTTCCTGTCTGGGCACATCCTAAGTCTTCCCCCACCCTCCGTTTTTTCCTCCCTTCCTTCCATTTTAGCTTTGTTTCCTTTGGACCCAGTCACAGTCCAGAAAAACTGGAGCTCAGTGTAAGCAGTGAGGTATTTTCAGTAATAAAAATAGTAATAATAATGCAAATGTTTATAAGATTTTTATCAAAGAAAAATGAATCCTTAATATGATTTTTGTCTCGGGGCATATGGGACTTGGGCTTTGAGGGCATGACAAATGGGTTAATTAAGGAAATCACTTTGCTGCCTCAGAAATGAAGCTTTCTATAGTGAGAACCACAGCCTTTACTGCTCTTTGTAATTTATTGTATTATTGTGAGATTTAACTGTATGTCAGAATTTCCCTTTTAAAAAAGTTTTACCTTTTATGACTGTCTTTAATTAAATTCTTTGACATTCTCTAAGGATTAGCAGCCTACTGTATGTAAAAACTACAGAGCAGTGTAAAGGAGCAGGTTCCCCACATCCTGCCCACCTTAAAAACAGGAACAGAACACCTTTTGCTCAACTTAGAATGCTGCTTTCAGCTCTGAAGAGGCAAAAAGGTGTAAACATGAATCTTCTTCTTAAAACTTGTTATCTTGTGAGGACTGGGAGTATTCTATATGAGAACAGATCAGGATAATGGTTTGGGTAAGTGGCCTGATGTCCAGTAGGCAGATGGGGAAGCACAGGTCAAAGAGAAGGAGCAGACAAGTAAGGATTTGCCGGTGACCTTGCCTGGGACATAGTCATATAAAAAAGGGGGAAACTGAAGGACTCTGAAGGACTTGAAAGCTATTCTGAGGTATTTATGCCATTGGGAGTCATTGAAGGTTTCAGAGCCAAGAGCATGGCATGTGGAACTCGAAGAACATATTTGTATGTATGAATTACCATTTTTTAAAAAAGTTATGGGTATTTTAAAAGCATAAACCAGATTGAAAAGTGTAATCAAACCCCTTTGTACCCATTACCCAGCTGCAGCGGTTTGCGTCGTCCTCATGTTTCGTCCGTGCTTTCAGCCCCGTTCCTACCTCCGTCATCTTTTGAATTATTTTGGAACAAACCCAGAATACCATTTCGTCTGTACATCTTTTAACGGGTATTTCTAAACGATAAGAGCATTTGGAAAACAGAATATAGTCTTAGCATCACACCTCAAAAGCATTCAGAGTATTTCTAACTGTCCTCCTCTATCTCCAGTCAGTGCGTATATTTTCTGATTGTCTCATAATATTTTTTTTACAGTTTGTTTGACTTACAACCCACACAGGGTCTGTACATTTGATTGGTATGTCTTGTAAATCTTTTTAATCCATAAATTTCCCCTCTCTTTTTTTCCCCCCCTGTGCAAATGAGTAATCCACAAAATTTGTTGATTAACTAAATGTGGGAATGAACAAAAGTGGTTCTAGAGCATTGAGGTCAGGTGCTGAATGTCGGGGAAGGGACGTTTCCACTGTTGGAACCATGGATCCTAGAAGCAAAGCTGGCTTTGAAAGAAGAGTGATATACACTGTCTTGCTGGTTTTATGCTTACACGGCCCAAGTCTTCTGGTCAAGGTGTCCTGATGGCATTTAATCCCATATTTAAGTGTACATTGTATGTAACTTGTGAATTTAATCCTTCAAATAGTTCCTTTATGCCTGAATTATTAATTTAGTTGATAGGTCTAAACATTTATACTCTGTGGAAAGAAAAGCATGACTATATTTCTCTTTTCTCAAGAATACTTACTTGGTACTGTTTTTACTAATGTTCTCTCCTCCTAGCTCATTTTTGTGGTACCAGATCTAAATAAATTCAGGATAGGAAACTCAAATGCTCTAAGTATCGTAGTACAATAGTAACACTCAGAAGAAAAGTCTAGCCACCCTATATATTCATTTACCCTGTATATTTGTGTGCTTGTGCACGACTCCTTCTAAACAGAAGTATTTTTATCCCAATCTTAGGGACTTGGAGAAATTTCACTTTTTCTTCCCATCTGTAATGGTCACGTTGGTGTTACAGGCTTTTCCTGTTAGTTTTTCCTTATGCCTGAGCTAAAATCTTAATTGTTCTGTACTTTAACCTGTTTCTTTTTTGTTGTTGTTGTTATTCATAGAAATGTTGACCATATTTTCATTACTCCTTTCTCCATATGAAGACTTTTTATTCCACCTCGTTGACTCCAGTCCAGACCAAATGCCGGCTATTCTTGAGTTTCCCTCCTAGGCTGAGCTCTGCTTGGAAATAGAAGCATGGCTCATAGCTAGTTGTTAGTTAAGAATTAAAAAATGCTCTCCATACTGTTCAGTCTGTTTGGCTTAATCATACCAACTGAAATTTGTCAGAATTATAGCTTTAGGGTATTATTTTTTTAAAATTCCATTTGCGGGACACTTGGGTGGCTCAGTTGGTTGAGCGGCTGCCTTCAGCTCAGGTCATGATCCCAGTGTCCTGGGATGGAGTCCCGCATCAGGCTTCTTGCTCAGCGGGGAGCCTGCTTCTCTCTCTGTCTCTTCCTGACACTCTGTCTGCATATGCTCGCTCTCTCTCTGACAAATAAATAAATAAAATCTTAAAATAGAATAAAATAAAATTCCATTTGCATAAGAGATACCCCTATGCCCACCTGTCGTTTTTTTCCTTCATTCACGTAATACTGACTGCACTCCTCCTGGAAGTGCAGTGAGCAACACAGGCCAGATCCCTAGACTCCAGGACCTACGACAAGCTAATAAAGAAAGCAGATAATCAGACAGGAATAAGCCCTGTGTGATGTGGTAAATACTTAGGAGGTGTGGCTCCTTCAGAGTCGGTCAGGGAGCGCCTTTCAGAGGCATCATGTTTAGACTAAGGTTTGATTGACAGGAAGTCAGCCAGTGGGAAGCTGAGGGGTCATTTCAGGATGAGAGCGGAGGACAACTGGTGTTCTTTTCCTTCTGAGTTAATGCTGTTAGCCATTTTGGCTGTACTTTAGGATGACCTGAGGAGCTTCTAAAAAATACCAGTATGTGGGCCCTACCTTCTGAGATTTTGACTCATTGGCTGGGGATCAAACCATGGGTGTTTTTTGTTTGTTTGTTTTTTAATGCTTAGAAGATTCTAACGTGAAGTCAAGCTTGAGAACGACTGCACTAGATTAATTTTTTCACATCCGAGAGCACAATAATGAACTGGAAGGAAGATTATTTCTCATTTTAAAGTTGGCTGTTTTCTGTTCATTAAATTCAGAATCACTCATACTGAAGAAGCTCCCATCTATGCTTGTTATCTGGGTTCTGGAACATTAAAGGCTGACCAACCAGAGTCTTTCGGCTGGGTTTCCCACCAGAGGTCTTTACCCTTAACGGAGGTCTTGTTCTCCTCTCTCCTGCTGCACGTCCTCCTCCGTCATTTCTCAGCTGAGCGGTCACTTGGTCCAGTGACCTATAATGGGCACGAAGACTAGATTTGACCACCCACCCACCATCCCCAGCTCCCTTCGCATTCTGTGTTTCTTCTCAAAGTTCAAGTCTGTCTCCTCTGTATACATTTGTGAGACTCTTGATGTTTATCTTCAACATGGATGCAAGTACCTAAAAGTGGGCCTGCCACACAATAGATGTTTCATCTTTAATACACATTTGTGGAATTAATGAGAAGAAATACTAGTGCTGAGGGTCAAGGAATTCCCTCTTGTTTAACAAGTATTTATTGAGCGTGACTAGGATAGCTTCTGCTTTGCAAATAGGTTAGAGCTTAGTAAGTCACACAGGTGGTTCTAAGGGAATACACTGGATACCGTGGAATACAGATAAGTACTCTGATATCAAAGGGGGGTTGTGGTACAGGAGTGTGTAATGATGGTTTGGACAAGTTGCTTAACTACAGCTGGTCATGGTTTTGAACCGTAAAATGGGAATGATGTAGAAAATGAGATATATTGTGGTTTTGTTTGTTTGTTCGTTTGTTTTTTAAAGTAAGCTCTGTGCCAGTGTGGGGCTTGAACTCACAACCCTGAGAACAAGAGTTGTATGTTCTACCAACAGCCAGCCAAATATATTGTGTTTTTTTTTTTTCAAATCTCAATTTGAGAATAGAATCTTCTTGCACTGACTAGTAGGGTAGATCCTACCCAGCTGGGTAGCATGCACAAAATCATTACTTTAGATTTTGCTGAGACCTGTCGAAGTTCCGTGTTTATCTACTGATAAATGGCAGCCAGATTGCTAAGCGGCCTGCTTGTGCTACTAACCCCACTTCTTAGTTTAGTTCAGATGCCGGGAAAAAGCAGAGGCTGATGCTAATCTGTGCCAATACTGCCTCCCTTTATGAAAATTTCAGGATTGTGAACACTTCCATCTTTTGTTCGGAGGAAAGTGGCACTGAACTCTGCTGGGGTTGGTGCCGCAGAAAGGTGAAGCTCTCCAGAATAATTCCTGTGCTGCGCCGCAGGGTGTCTGTTGCTTTTGGCCTTGACTGTTGAGGGCAGAAAAAGTCTGAGCTCAGATGTTTGTGGGCAGAATAAAATGACTATTTTGTTCCATTTATAGATGTTTTCATTTCTTCTAAGGATATTTTATTATATTTTCAGCAAATGAGAGCCCTCAGTTATGAAGGAACAGCACAACTGCTTTTAAAATGGGAATTCTTAATCAGAAATGTGCTGTTCAAAATTTGTAGGTAGGTGTTGGTTCAAGCATGAATATTTCTCATTGCAATTTGAAGGTCCAGAGCTAGACACCAACAAAAGGTAACTCACAGAAAATGAATTGCACACCATCGTAAAATCTCTCATTTTCAAGATTCAGTGAGGGTAAATTTAGTATATAACTGCAGGAATCATTAAAAGAGTGTCTTTCTTGCAGCATAACTAAGTGTTTAAAGCATTAGTAAAGGTGTATTTTTGCCACACTGTAAAATACACGTGGAAGAATCTGTATTTCTAGCTGTATATCTTGAAATAGGAATATTTTTAATAATTGGGAAGCAGCAGTGTCTTAGGTACCTGGTACCCTCTAGACCCTGGGAGTACAGCTGTGAACAGTGCCGATGTGGGCTCTGCTGGTGGGCGCTGGTGGAGGTTACAGCTGAGGGGGCATGTCGGTAATAATCGCCGAGTGGCACCCCGCGATACAAACTATACCTGAAACTAGAGTAATGTTTTGTTTGGATTTTCTTGTGTAGATTAAGACATGTTAAGTTACAGCCTTCGCCATATCACACCCTTATGTAAAGCAGAGCAAATGGCAGGATTGAACGGCAGGTCTGAGACACAGAGAAGAGCTGGTTATGCCTGTTCTCTTTTTACAGAGTCATGAGTTCTGCTGAGGGTGTGCTGGAATGACGGGTCTATCTTTATGGGTAGGGAGGACCATGGCGTGGTAGATGATTTCCAAGGTGTGGGTCCCTCTTCGGTGCCTCTCCCCTTGTATGTGCTCACTGCTCTGTCCGTCAGAAGGAGATTCTGGTTTCCCTGCCCTGACTGGGCTGGTCTTCTGGCTTGCACTCACCAGCAGGATACCACGGAGAGAACTCTGGGAGTCCTAAGGCCCAGGCCTTCAGAGGACAGGCAGCTTCCCCTTCCTCTGCGGAGCCAGCCGTCATCCTGTAAAAGGACTGGCTGCGGCTGGTGACAGACACCACCTGGGAGGCCCGACACCATCTTGGACGTTTCACTCCAGCTGAGCTTGCTGGCGGGGTCCGGCCGCCTGATTGAACCCAGGAGCTACTGTCAGAGGAGCCACCTACCTGAGCCGTAGCCAATAGCCAACTCACAAGATCATGAAAAATAATAAATGATTGTGGTTTTCATCTGCTGCAATTTGGAGTGGTTTGTTCCTCAGCAACAGAAGACGAAAACACATGGCATGGGATGGAGATCACAGATAGAGATGTAGATGTCCCCATAGAGAGAAGTCGTTCTCTGGGGAGCCGTGCAGACTCAGAATTGACCCTGAAGTGAGCCGAACTGATCTGAGAAGTTTCTGATGGCTCAGAAGAGAGAGTTTTGACACAGTCACCTAATGTCCATATGCAGTCACACCTAGAGACGTGCCCAGCTGGCTTATGGGACGTCATCTTTGTAAGGCATTTCATTTAGTAGACTTGAGCCTACAAAGCATTTCTTAACATGATGAATTTCGATTTTGCTTGTCTCGCTAATGATAATGATGAGCGCTGCGAGATGAAAATCAGCATGTGGTCATTTTTCGTGGTTTTGTAGATGACACCGGCTGCCATAAATTCTCCGTGGTTTGCTAGTTTCCCGCAGTTATATTTTTGTGCATGATATTCCTTAAAATGCCTTTTTTATTGAATTCTTTTGATTTAGGCGGTGTTTGTATGTGTAAAGGTTGATTGACATAAACATGCCTTACTAAGATGTGTTTGGTTTGTGCCTGTCCTCTTAGACACAAGGCACAGGATAGGTACAGAAGAATCAGTGAGAGCTGGAAAATAGTCATTAATGAAAGGAAATGGGCTTCATTATGTCACATTATCATTGTTCACATTAACTGTTTTGATAATCATGGCCATGTTAATGGGATTTGGTAACAGTTTTAGCATAACTCAGTACTAGCTTGGGGGCTTAGGAGCTGGCTGACATGAAGAGAAATTGTATTTTCAGCCTAGACGTGTTTCTTCCTGGAGGTGTTGCCCTGCTAAAGCAGGAGGGGACAGTTCAGCTTTCTGCCATGCTCAGTGACGCCCATTTCTAGGTCTGCTTCTCTCACAGTTCCAAGGTGGTTGCCACCCATCTGGGCATCATAGGCCATTAGCAGTAGCTAAATAAGAAAAGGGTAATGTCTTCTCCTGTGTCTTTCACACACACACACACACACACACACACACACACACACACACACTCTCTCTCTCTCTCTCTCTCTGTCCCCCTCCCCCCCCCTTTTTTTTTTCTTTTAAGTAGGCTCCGTGCCCAGTGTGAAGTCCACCATGGGGCTGGGACTCAGGACCCTGAGTTTAAGACCTGAGCCGGTATCAAGAGTCAGATGCTTAACTGACTGAGCCACTCAGGTGCTGCTCTCTTTCTTTTTTTAACAAATATTTTTAATTGTGGTAAAATACACATAACAAAATTTATCATCTTAACCATGTGACGTGTACAGGTTAGAGGTATGCAGGATGTCCATGGGGCGGTGCAGCCGCCAGCACCATCTGTCTCCCGAACTCTTTCCATCTTGCAGAACTGGCACTCTGTGTCCATTAAACAGTAGCCCCCCGAGCTCCATTCTGCCAGCCCCTGGCGGAATCCGTTCTACTGGTGACTCTGAATTTGACTCTGATAGGCCCATCATATAACTGGAATCATGTAGTATCTGTCTTCTTGGGACTGGCTTATTTAGCTTAGCATAATGTCCTCAAGGTTCATCCATGTTGTAGCAAGTGTACGAATTTCATTGCTTTTTATGGCAAATAATACTCCAAATTATGTATATTTCCCATTTGGTTTATGCATTTGTCCACTGACGGACACTTGGGTTGCTTCCACCTTTCGGCTATCGTGAATAATGCTGCTATGAACATGGGTGTACAAGTATTTGCTCAAGTTTCCTTTTTCACTTCTTGTATGTATAGTCCCAGAAGTGGAATTGCTGGATAGTATGGTAATTTTATGTTTAATTTTTTTGAAGACCCACCCCACTGTTTTCCATAGTGGCTCTGCACGCAGATTCTCATTTCTCCAGTTCTTGCCAACACTTGTTATTTTATGGGTTTGTCTGACAGTAGTTATCCCGATGTGTGTGAGGTTGTCCGTTTCTCTTTTTAAGATTAAGGGCAACCTTAACAAGAAGCCTCCCAGCCCAGTTCACTCATTTTACCTGTCAGAGTTGTGCTTCTGGTGTGTACTTGAGTCAGTCCCTGGCAAGGTGGATGGGACTGACCTTGTGCAGCAGGAGGAGTCGCTTCCTGGAGCACGTAGCGCTACAGATGGTGAACACCTGGACAGGTTTTCTCTTCATTTGGCCTAACTGCCAGTATGTCTTGGAAACTGAGCTGTGGCTTCGTATTTATTTATTTTATATATGGATTATATCATTTATATGTTATATAGTTTGTATGTATGTATGCACACAGGATTATTATATATGCTTTTAAAAATCAGGTTGTTGGTTTAAATCTATTTGGCTTATTTTCTGAATATTTTTAAAATGGATTTTCCTGTGTTTCCAGAATGTTTAATATTTACATGTAAAGCTTAGTTCATATTCTCTATTTTGACCCCTTTCCATACAATTCAAAACTGCTTGCCTTTGAAAGTAAAAAATTGGAGTATATAGAAATGATGAGAGGTATAATTTTTAAAATTTCTTCTCCGTGCTGTCTTGCAGAGTGCTGCTGTGAGGCTCTTCTGTGATCTGAAAGAGGTGTTTTGACTAAATCCTTATCCAGACTTGTATGCAGGCCAAGGTAAACAGTGATTTCAGGCAGTCTGCTTTGGTAGCATGACATGGCCAGACATCAGATAGTTGAAACACCAGAAAGGGTTTGGAAATGTCAGGAAAGAAACAAAAAGCTAATTCATCTGTGATTAATCATTCCTCAAGTCAATGCCTCAGCTTAATTGTGGTCATACAGCACCTCTGAAATTCTGCAGGAGTTTGCCTAAAAGAAGGCAGTTGGCATCACTGTTACAAAAGTACCTACAGGAAAAAATTGGGGTTTATTTACAAAGCTCCATCTGCCAAATCATGAGCCCTTGAAACCCCCAAGCTCCCACGCTGACCAGACAAATTAGCAAATGTTATTTTACCTTGGCACTGCAGCCCCGGCTGATGCATTTGAGTCCATGTAGTAGTGACTTCGCTGCCGTTGGTCGGAAAGAAATACAAGTGATCTCATCGCTTACCCACAGCAGAGGACACAACTCTGGAGTTTGTGATTCAGCGCCTATTGTTTGGGATGTTAAATGTGTAGTGAATTAGACATAGTCAGTAGAAAAATGACCGCAGAATAATTTTAGCAAGGGATTTTTGATGCCTCCTGCAGGCAGTGGGAGGAATAAGAATTCACATGCTCATCACAAATTCTTGTTTCTAAAATTGTCCCGTGTGGAAACTTGCTGCATCAGAGTCAAAAGGCAATTCCTTAAGAGCCAAGTGCTTTAAGCAACTTACTACAGATGAGAAAATTGAAGCTCAAAGTGCTTAACTTGCCCAGAGTTTGAATTAACTCACATTTTTAAAAGTATTTTATTTATCTATTTACATCAACTCTGCACCCAATGTGGGGCTCAGATTTATGACCCCGAGACCAAGAGTCACATGCTCGACTGACCGAGCCTGCCAGGCACTCCTCACATTTTCATTTTAGTAACAGAAGGGAGAGTTTGGAATTGAAATTCATTTAAAAGGCTTTATTTTTTAGATTTATGATGAGTTGCATGTAACTTTTAATTTTGGATAATTCCATAATACTTTGCATATTAGTTAAAGGTAAATGTTAATGGGGGATAAAAGCATATTTAATCATGTGCCTTTTCCCATCCTTTTCCTCATTTGTGCATCCACAGTGAAATAGAAAGCCTGGTATAGATTCCTTTTTTTTTTTTAAGATTTTATTTATTTATTTGACAGAACACAAGCAGGCAGAGCAGCAGAGAGAGGGAGAGGGAGAAGCAGGCTCCCTGCTGAGCGGAGAGCCCGATGCAGGGCTTGATCCCAGGACCTTGAGATCGTGACCTGAGCCAAAGGCAGACAGATGCCAACCCACTGAGCCACCCAGGCGCCCCCCTAGGGCACGATTCCTAACCTTTGAAAAACAGCAGCCATCTTTAGAGCTTTTAGAAAGATACTACTCCCCGACCTGTGCCCTGACCTACTGAAAAAGCAAGTCTGCTCTCCTCCTTCACATAGCCCCCATTCCCCCACTGTCAGGCGCTACTCTCCTCTGTGCTCTGGAGCTTCCCTTCCTCCTACCTCTGAAAGGTCTTGCACTTAGCCCTGTGCATGCTGGCTGGGGCTTCCTTTCCAGACCACGCTCTGGCTCTTCCGTGAAGCCATTCGCTGTATTTGCCCACTGTCGCTGCCACCAACCCCACACACCCCATGTGCCAAGTGAAGCTGGAGGCTGTCTTTCTGATCCTGTGAACTCTTGGCATTTCTAAGTGTGTTATCTGTAGCTGGGCTTGTGCCCCAGTTGTTTGTAGGTATACATGACTAGTCCGTGTTTCCGGAGGGCCTCCTCCGTATAAAACATCCTGGTAGATGCCAAGGCAAGAGGAATATGATCAGACATGGTTCCTGCTTGTCAGATCCCTGAGCAAACCATGGCTGATCTGTCGCTGTCCTTGGTGCCCAGCACATTAATTGGCACATAGAAGGTTCTCAGTGAGTTTATTGACATGCATTGCCTGTGGAAGGTGGGCAGCTGTCTGAATGAGGAAAGCTGGGAAGTGAAGGGAAGCGGTACGTACATGAGAAGCATGCAGGCATCTGGCTCCTTCACAGGTCTCTAATTGGAACACCGGGCTTAGAAGAAATGTAGTCAGGCCTGCCTCAGTGGTCCAGTTTGTTATCTTCCAAGAATTGTCTCTGCTACCTAGCTGCAGTGTTTAAAAAAAAAAAAATTTATTGAAACATGGTGAACATACAGAAAAGTGCACGTTCTTAATTGTACAGCTTGATAAATTTTCACTGACTCCACCTGTGCAACCAGCACCAAGATCCAGAGCCAGAATATTCCAGCCCCGCTTAAACCTCTTTCATGCCCCCATTGATTATGAGCAAACCCCGAAGATAACCATAGTAGTCTCTTCTTGCCTGTTTTTATACGTTACGAAACCAGAATCACTCAGTGTATTTTATTTTGTGACTGACAAATGTGTGTTCCATTCAACAATCTGTTCGTGAGACTTACTTATGTGGTGTGTGGATCAATAGGCGTTTATTCTCATTGCTTGTATTCCCGTTCTCCTGGGGATGAACTCTTTCTAGGTTTTGGCTAATGTAAGTGCATCTGTGAGCATTGTTTACATGTCTTTGGGTGAGCATATGTATTTCTGATGGGCACAGATCTAGGTATGGAATTGCCAGATCGTGGCTTTAGTTCATACTGCCCAGAACTTAAGTGAATGTACCGATTTACACTGTTGCCTACAGCATGGTGGGAGTCCCAGGTGCCTCCCGTCCTGATAGTGTCATGTGGGAGGAGCATTGTGATTTGAATCTGCGTTTTGATGTTGAATGCCTTGTCATAGGTCTGCTGGCCATTTGTAAAGTGTCTGTCCAAAGTCTTTTGCCCCTGTATCTGCTGGGTTGTCTGGCTTTTATTTGTAGAAGTCCTCCCAGCAGTCTGGGCAGGAATCCTTTGTTGCATACGTGTTTTACAGGTTACTTCCTCCACTTGGCTGCTGGCCTTTTTATTCTCTTAATGGTATCCTGTGATGAGAAATTCTTAATTTTAATGTAGTCCAATTTATCTTTAGGGCCTTTGTGTCTTGTTCAAGAAAATTTTGCCTATCCTCTGTCCATGGGAATATTTTATTTTCTTCTGAGATTTTTGTAGTTTTATCTTTCACACTTAAGTAATTGATGGGAAATGTTTGGTATATAGTTGTGCTAAGGGTCAAGACTGAATTTTTTCCCAGATGGATCATTACTTTTAGTTTCTTAAGGACACTGCCTGCATGCACATAACCAGTTTAATTAGTATCTCAATCAGCTGAACTCTGCATTGTTACATTTGTACTGTAACAAACTGTCTCCGCTTTCCCTTTTTGAGACTTAGCCTTGATTCCATTAAATTAGAATACCTCATTTAACTTTAGGTTTCTCCCTGAAGAATGATACTGGCCAGCCTGTTCTTAATTTCAGTATTGAAGGATATGCAAACAAGTCCCCTGCTCTTGGACATTTCTTCCAAATAACTTAAAAAATAAAAGATGCAGAGATGCAGAGCATCTCTTCACTGAAACAGAATGATATGTTTTGTGAAAATTCAGTTACAAGAATGATTAAAACACAATGTATTTAGTATTAGTATTACTAATACTTGTAATATCAAACGTTTGCCATTTGCTGGTCACATCCCATTTTCTCATTTACCTTATATCATTGTTTATTGTGTGTACTTTTATTTAATTATACAGAAGTTAAAATTTTGTGTGTCATGCGGTTTATTAATCCTTTTCCTCTTGGGGTGCCACAGTGGTTCAGTCACTTGAGCATCCGACTCTTGATTGGGCTCAGGCACTCTCTGTCTCTGTGTCTTTCTCTGTCTCTCAAATAAATAAGTAAAACTTAAAAAAATAAATTAAAGACCTTCTCTATGCCAACACATTAAAACAGTGATATCTTCCCTTTACTCCTCTTCACCTTGCAAAATTCAGCTCCTGTTTGCTCCCACTCTGAAACCTTGCCTAACGGCATTGTATGGTAAATACATGTTTTCCCATCTGTCTGTTTCTTTAGGCTCTAAGCTTCTCAAGAAATAGAGTTTGAGTTCATTTTTCATTTAATTTTAACAGCAATCCCTGATTTATATTAGTTATTCTGTAAATCTTTGGATGAACAGATGGATGGTAATATGAGAATAATGACTGATTTGATTATTGGTTAGAGGGAAAGTGCATATCCTTAAGTGGTATCATTTGGTATTTCTACAGGATAGATCTTTTTATGATTTCAGCAATATTAAAGGTAACTTTATTAAAAGATTGTTTAAGGTACTGAGAAAGTTATGTTTGAATTGTCACATAAATAGTGAAGATACTTTTATGTTGCATATTTCTACAAATTAAAAAAGCATTGATTGCCAATAATTTATAACATTTGTAATTCTGAAATGATAGCCCTGTATAAAGATATACATGGTTTATATTTGAATTAAAAGGTTTATTTGTTAAAAAGATTGATTTAGAAATGTATCCAATTGAAAAAAAGTTCATTATGTGTAAAGCCCTTGAAATAACAGTATAGTCTTTTCTAGTCTTGATAGTTGTGTAAATTTACAGTCTAAACACTATTTTTAACTATTTTTAACATGGATTTATTGGTTTCATAACCTACCCTTAGCTATAATGGGGCAATGAAGGGCTTCCCACTCTGAGTTCCTGTTCCCACTTGCTCTTAAACAGTGGTTCTCTATTGAGCAATTTTGCCCCAACCCCTGCCCCATATCTAGAGACCCTTTTGATTGTCCTAGTGGGACAGTGGGAGAGGGGTGTCATGCTACTGGCATCTAGTGGGCAGAGGCCATGATGCCGCTAAACATTCTACACTACACACAAGAACTCCTAGCATCAAAGAAGTCTCTGGCCCAAAATGTCACTAGTGCCAAGGTTTGGAAACCCTGTTTTAACGTTACTTACTTACCATTGAAGTCTGTAGGGCTTTACAGTTGCTGAGTTACCATGGGTAATTTGACTACTGCTGTCAAAAAGGAATTGCCAGAAAGATTAATTTGGGGTTCACCATAACGGTCTCAAAACAAACTATCCCGTATGACACACCAGAGAGAAGTTTCTTGTGTCTAATTCTAACCCTGAGCCAGCCATATACTCATTGATGACCCCAGGATTGTCTTAAGTTTTCTTTAGGGGGTTTATGGGTGGCCTTCATGTCATCTTTAAAGATAATTTAATGTTTCTGTACAAGGAGATACATGTAGCAAATCCGACATCTCTTGGAAGGAGCAGAGTTAAATAATTCCAAACTGTGGTGCTTTCTTTTTCTAGTTCCAACGTGCATGGTAGGGTATGTCTTTAGTGTTTATAAATCATTCTGTTTTCCTTGCTTTTATTTTTATTTTTTAAAAGATTTTATTTATTTATTTGATGGAGAGACAGAGAGAGAGCATGAGAGGGGAGAAGGTCAGATGGAGAAGCAGACTCCCTGCTGAGCAGGGAGCCTGATGCGGACTCCATCCCGGAACTCTGGGATCATGACCAGAGCCAAAGACAGTCGCTTAACCCACTGAGCCACCCAGGCGCCCTTGCTTTTAGAAGTAAAAAGAATGTTGACAGCTTAATAATAGCCAAGTGAACTTACCCTAGCAGCTAAATTCGTTCATTTTTCTGGTACAGACAACACAGCGTTGGCATATACGTTGTAAGATGGGACGTTATACTCACTGTCAGCTTTACTGGGAGAGAGGCTTGGCACATTGTGTGTTCATGTGCTTCAACCTAGCACGTTCACAACTAAGCTGTTTCAGAGAAGCACTGATGTAGTTAGTATGTGTTTAGCGACTGTTTATGGTTGAATATTCTGCCGAGGTGTCGGTGCTAGAATGAAACCAATTCCCACCCCTCCCCCCGTGTCTCCAGCACGGCACAGATCTCCTTTCCTTCTTACTATAGCTGTAGATGTTCTCTTGGTTCTTAGGTCTTCCTGTGTAAAAAGCAGGCAACTGTGAGATTCTCATATGGAACACTTTCAGAAGCCTTATTGTCTGAGTTTGTGTATTAGCTAAATTGAAGCAACCTCGAGTAGTATATTTGTCTCGTCTGTAGAGCACGAAGTTGAAAATGACCACGCTAAGAAGCAGAGGAGGCCCTGTTTCCATTGCTGGTGGTGGGCTGCTTCACTCCTTCCGTCCTGTGTCTAGCTGCAACCACGGAACTGTTTAAGGAGGATTTATACTGTCATGTTATACAAAACAGGTTTGCTAGAAAATCTGTGGTTACCTTCTCACCGCTCTCTTAAATCCAGATTCCTTTGCTTGGTCTTCAAGGGTTCCCTTTTCTTCCAGTTGTTCACCATTGGCCTTCAGACACACCTTTGTCCACCAGGATATGCTTCATCCATTCTTTCTGCCAACTCATTTTTCTTCTTTCTTGTAAAATGCAATATAAATGTAAAACTCCAATAATCTATCCTATGCTACCTTTACTGTTCTTTTTTTGGCATCCCTTCAAAAAAATATATATGTATCTATATGTATGTATATATACATAACTTAATCTGTGGCCCATGTGAGGGTTTGTACTTATCCTCCATTTTTTTCTATTATGTTTGTTTTGCTTAGAGAAGTCCGTTGCCCTCAGATGTCTACCATGCCCATACCCCTTTTCTGAGGGCACTGGTTGTAGACTCTACCAAAAGAAATGCATCCTTTGAGTTTAGGTCACTATTCTTAGTGACTATTAAAACTGTGATCATAATCACTATTAATTGGACTAGGCATGGGTGCCTGACTGAAAGGGAGTCATTCTTGAGTGGATTAGGGTCATGTGGGGCTCAGCATTAAAGCTTTGCCCACTTGAATAGTGGGGCACCAAATCAATGAGATCCTCTTTTAGAAGGAAGTTTGGATTGAGACTGTAGGGAGGATCAGTGCTTAGTAGGGATATTCCTACAGAGTGCTACCCAGAGACACAGTGACCGAAGCTCAGAGTGAGTTTAAGGCTCCCTAAGCACAGGTCCATCAAGTTTGAATTGTAGGCAGACTTTTGTCTATGTGCACATTTTCTTGAGAGAGTCCTTGGGTTTCTTTCATCTGGTTTTCAAAGGGGTCTGTAAATCAGCAGCTATCAAGATGAGAAGGCAGTGAGATTAGGGGGAGCAGAAGCAGAGTCGCCGAATAGCAGATAAAAACCCAGATTGGGGCCTCCTGCTGCTGAGGGGACATGATAACCTCTTTTTAGACCTGCTTGCCAGTTCTTGAGTTATGACCTGTTATCCGTGAGGCCTTCATCTGGCCTGGATCTCCTCCTCTTCCTGGACAGCCTGGCGTTCTCTGGAGCCTGACCCCACGTGGGTAATATTTCTGCCCTCTGTTTCTGATGTGTCTCCCTAAAGTGTTGTGTTCCCCTACACCTCTTACTGGATCACCTGAGTCAATTTCTTTGTTTCTTCAGGGCCAAGAGCCAAACTAATAAACGTATGTGCCAGCAGCATGGGTGCTCTAGGGAGGCCAACAGCTGTGCCGTTTCCTTGGGCGCTCAGGATTGTGGTCAGTACCTGCTAGGCGTGTCCACATGGATAAAGCTCTTGCCCACCCAAGTCTGAGATGGAGAAGAAGAAGGGAAGGAGCTGGTCAATTATTCTGTATAAATAGAATTAGACAAAACCCATTTCAGGAGTAGTTTTTAATCTTTCCCATCAGTGAAACATTTTATCCTTTTTCCAAGATGTTGTCCTTAGGATTGTGATGGGGAGTTCAGATGAATAGTTATTAAGCATTTTTGTGCCTGGACTCAGTGTAGTATTTAGTGACATAAATTCTACTTTTTAAAAAATTAACTTAAGAATTAACGTGAGCCATCTCACATCTGCCATCTGCTCAGGTCATGATCCCAGGGTTCTGGGATCGAGTCCCGCATCAGGCTCCCTGCTCAGTGGGGAATCTGCTGCTCTCTCTGCCTGCCACTCCCCCTACTTGAGTACGCTCCCTCTCTCTCCCTCTGACAAATAAAATCTTTATAAAAAATTAATATGAGCAGATGGTAGAGAATATTCTGTTATCTGAAGTTTTAAAATACTGAAACAGATTACTAAGGTTGAGAATTTTTTCCCGAGGATCTTGAAAAAGAAAATGATGACAAACAGATCTTCATTGTCACCAAATATATAGGACCTTGATCCCTTAGAGACAGGGCCATCTGGACTCTTCCTCCTGACTCTTGGAAACTGAGACCAAGGTGGCGCTAATGAGTTCATAGTCTTTCCTGGGATATGTAGTGGTTGCTTTTCTCACCTGGAGCTACCAAGTTTGACTTAAACAGTAATTTTTCTGGGGTGTGTTGCTGCTTACTGCATGTGTGGCTAAGCACATAGTTTCAAACTTGCTTTTCAAACTCTATTATGGTGAAGGCTTGAGCCTGGGGAGGGAGGATGTGAGGAAGCGCATTAGTGTAGGAAATCAAACAGTAGCCAATGTGCATTTTTAAAATTTTTCACAATAATATTCTTAGGGAACAAAATCATAAGTTGAAATAATGAAAATTAGAAATGCACAACTTATTTATAAACTAATCAGCTGCATTTCCTTGAATTTTGAAGTGCTACAAGACTGCCTTGGTGAGCCAGGAAATCAGAAGTACTAGGGGGAGTCAGGAAAGTAAGGGCCTTCTTTTGGGGGATCCATTTTTCCCTTTGTTACCATTTGTTGATTTTCTCTTACCTTTCCATTTTCTTCCCATTAGTTTTGGGCGAACTGAGGAAAACATACGGGGGGGTGCTTGTGTGCTTTTGATATGCTCGTGGAGTCACATTGACTGTAGGCACATATTTTAGTTAAGAATTTGGAATTAGGCTCATAGAAGGGGAATTTCTGCCTTCTCTGTATTTTAGGTTCCATATTCTAGAATAAGCCCAGGTAGTTGCATGGCTCTTGGCTCACAAGGGAAAAACTTGAAGATGATAAAAGTTTTTCATAGAAAAACTTTCTCCCTAGAAAGAAAGATCTAGGGAGATGCTAAGTATTTTTATTGCTTTAATTCAGATTAAATCTAATAAACTCACTCCTAAAGGATTTATTAAATTCTTGGGGTCATCTTTGTAGAATTGATGAGTCTTAGATGAGAGTCTGGCAAGCAGTTTTACTTGAGTTTTTTTTTAGCATGCTGTGAATGCCGTTTTCTTAGTTCAGCTCTGCTTTGGACACCTTGCCCCTTCCAGCTGTGGCCCAGGGCCCTTGGGCAGTATTTTAACGGAGACAGTAAGACCAGAGGGCTCAGTTGCATATTATTACAACTAATAGTCAAAGAGTAGAATTTGTTTTTATTTAGCTATTTATTTGGAAATGTTTTCTAACTTTCAGAAAAAGTACAAGAATAAAAAATGATACAGAGAGAGGCGCCTGGGTGGCTTAGTCGGCTGAGCGTCCAGCTCATGATTTCCGCTCAGGTCATGATCTCAGAGTCATGAGATCGAGCCCTACGTCAGGCTCCACACTCAGCAGGGAGTTTGCGGAAGATTCTTTCTCTCTCTGCCCCTCCTCTCACTTTGGTGCATACCACAGGCTCAGACACTAGTGCTCTCTTGTGCTCTCTCTCATAAATAAACAAAATCTTAAAAAAAAAATGCATTGAATACCCATATGCCCTTCTCTCGGGTTCACTTATTGGTAATATTTTACCCATCTGGTCTCCTGTCGACAACTCCTGCCCCTTACACATAGATGTATGAGTGTGTGTGGTTGTATGCTTACACATACATAATAATGCATCTTATTTTTTTTTTTTAAAGATTTTATTTATTTATTTGACAGAGAGAGATTACAAGTAGGCAGAGAGGCAGGCAGAGAGAGAGAGGAGGAAGCAGGCTCCCTGCCGAGCAGAGAGCCCGATGCGGGACTCGATCCCAGGACCCTGAGATCATGACCTGAGCCGAAGGCAGCGGCTTAACCCACTGAGCCACCCAGGCGCCCTGCATCTTATTTTTTAATAATTTTTATTTATTTATTTATTTGTTAGAGAGAGAGAGCACACAGGCAGGCAGAGTGGTAGGCAGAGACAGAGGGAGAAGCAGGCTCCCTGCTGAGCAAGGAGCCTGATTCGGGACTCGATCCCAGGACGCCAGGACCAGGACCTGAGCCAAAGGCAGCTGCCCAACCAACTGAGCCACCCAGGCGTCCTGCATGTTATCTTTTTAACTTTTTTTTTTTTTTTTTTAAACTGAAAGCAAGTTGACTGTATTGTCTGGTTCTTTAAAATAACTTTGCTGACTATGTCCAAGTGCATTTGACAAGTAAGTTGTATAATTACACAGATCATTCTCACAGCCGTCCCAGACACAGGTGTTACCATTTTCACCGTTTTATAGATGAGAAGCTTGGGACACATAGAGCACCAGGGCAGACAGCTGGTTAATGCCGGAGAATTTGCACGCAGGTAGACACAGGCTAAAGCCATCCCTGGCTCTGCAGTGCTGCACTGCTTCCCTCATAGCAGACTTCCAATGTGAAGACTTGTGTAGGTTTCAGAAGCCCTCTGAGTCATCACTGGCCATAGAAGTCTGTATCTCAGCTCCTCTAGGACATGCACTTTTTTCTCATTTTTATTTTAAAATCTCAGGTGTGTGTCTTACAGAGTGGTCATAATGACATAGTTGTCATTATGTACTTGTGCGTGCAAACTTGGTGGCTATTTTTGGTGGTGTGTTTGGACACTGTTTCATTGGTGGCCCCTGGCGCGCGCGCGTGTGTGTGTGTGTGTGTGTGTGTGTGTGTCTTCCGCTTCCCACCTCAAAGGGAAAATGATACTGGGATTAGCGGCTCCAAGGGGTGGACGGGCTCTTGCATTTTATTTAATATTGTAGACTTGTGTGAAGTCCAGACATGCTAATCTTCCACGAGTAAAATATATAAATATTTCTGAAAAGACAGCTCAGATCCCCTTCCTGTTGGAATTTGTTCTGACTTCTGGGGTTGTGAGAATTAGAAAGGTGACCGAGTGGAGTAGCTTGTGCAGTTCGGGAGTTACCTTCCTTGAAGTGATTATTTCTGGATTCCTTCTATTTGCTGTTCCCCCATTCTATTCTTATTCTTCTCTTTCTTTCTTTCTTTTTTTAATTTTAGAAATAATTCCTCTTGTGGAAAAAGGAATAAAGGGAGTATTAAAAATAAAAATTGCCTGCAGTTCTCTCACCCGGAGCTAATCACTGTTGACATTTTACGGTATTTCCTTAGGCTTTAGTAAATATGCATGTGGTTCTTTTTCCCTCACAGTTAGTAGATGATATATACAATTTTCTTTTCCACCTTTTTCCCACCAGTACTTTCCTATTCTTCTTAAATCTTTTGTTTACCCCTGATTTTAAGTGACTGTAAGTGTTATGATAATGTGCCATAACTTACAGAGCTACTCACTGTACATTTAAGTTCATTCCACTTTTTTGTTCCGGATAATACATGGCAAACATCTTTTTGCATATTTCCTTTTGAGATATTATCACAGAATTAGTTCTTCCGTACAGTCATGCTAAATGGAAGGAACCCGTCCATATTGTGTATGTATTCATTTGGGAAATGTTCTTCCATGGAGAGTAGAAGAATATCATATACCAGAAGCTGCTTAAAGTTAGACTCCTATACATGCACAGGAATATAATAAAAATTACTTTCTGTTTCAGGAAAAATAAGCCAGCTAATTTTCTATAAGCCAGCTGATTTTCTATTCCAATTTTTCTGTTTCTCTCGAACTTTTACATTAAAAATTCACTTGACTTGATTGCCTTTAGTTCTTTTTATAAGTTGATAAAATGTTAAGTTATTCCCCCCCATTCCCACCGTTCCGTGTATCTCTTTAGGTGCTGGTGTGATTTGTACTACCTTTTAGGATCTCCTGTGGCTAATTTGATTTCAAGTTGAAGTGCTACAGGTGACTTTATCGTTCCTTCAGTACTTCCCAGCCTTAGTTTGCAAGTCCTCAGGAGGATAATAAGAAAAATGGAATAGCTCAGGGATGTCAGCCCTCTTTGTAATAAGGTAAATAAAAGCTATTTTTTAAAATTTATTTCTCTGAAGCAGACAGTCTGCCAGAACAAATGAGGAATACATCAAACTCTGTGAAACTAAGGTCATTGTCTTTTGTCATTTTTGTTCTGTTTTCTCCCTTCTTTAGCTTTAGTCCCTCTCAGGCCATCGATCGGGCAACAGTGGCTCTGACTACTCCAGTTTTCCCTTACAACCCCTGAGTAGGGTCACTAATCTTCTGCAGATGCCCCTTTTCAGCTGTGTCACTCTCAGCCCATGGAACCTACAAACACTGTAACTGTGTGCGTAGGTCAGCGTTGTGCCCTGGTGTCAGAGCCCCGGCTCTGGCTGGCTTCTCCCTGCCCAGTGCCTTGAATCTGTTATTTATGTGTTCATTTTATCTGTTGATGCCGTCCATTCCCTCCATAAAACTTACCAGTGGGAAGCCCATGGCAGTCTCATGTTCATGGCGAAGACTACACTTTAGTACACATGCGTGTCTATTTTTATCCATAATGCCAATTTTACTTGTTATTGAAATGATAAAATTTAATTACATATTAGTAAACTGACGAATGATGTTTTAAAGTAGTATTTGCAGCAAACTTAATTTAAATGCTTCAGGTAGACTCAAAGATGAATCATAAATCACTGCCAAATTAGTTGTAAATGAGATAACTAAAAGAGTTTGAGATAAAAAAAAAAATCCATAAAAATCTGGAAAGATTCTGCACTTCCATAAGTATCTTAAGTTCTCGCTGTGTTTTCTTTGAAGATTTTATTTATTTAAGAGAGCGTGCACGAGCAGAGAGGGACAAGCAGACACCAGGCTGAGCCTGACACAGGGCTTGATCTCATGACCCTGAGATCATGACCTGAGCCAAAATTAAGAGTCGGGTGCTCAACCAGCTGATCCAGTCACCCCAGTTCTGACTGTATTTTAAAGAACCAGTAACTGAAAGTCAAAATGATACATCCCCAAAGAAAGGGATTGGTCCTAAATCAAAGAATGAGTGATATAAACAGTAAAACGTTAAGGGTACACATGTTTGTATGCATTTTCTCATATACACACTGTAAGGGCATTTTCAGTTAATTCACCACTAGTTCTGGTTTATTGGGATAAGGTGGCTTTTGCCATAAATTATTCTATGATATTTATAGTTGAAGATACTCAAGCCAAGTGTAATTAAATAGGTCTAACCAGTAAGCATTGCTATAGAGTTCACAAGCCTTCAGTCTTGGCGTCTGAGTAAGATTGGAGAGTAGTTGGATATGGCTTCGCGCTCAGATACTTCCATAGTCGCCATTTAAATGTTAGATCAAAACCATGTGAATTCTCCTCACTCTTCCAGTCCTCCTAGTCCCGGAGTCTTACTGTTCAACCCCAAACTACGCCGGTGTGTCTGTCACGTGAGTCAGGTCCTGCTGTTACTGTCTGTTTGCCTGGGCTGCTTTTAGTTTCTGCAAAGTCTTTAACCGACTTGGCCTGGTTAATCTCTGTAGTTGCTGTTATCTGGCCATCCATAATCTGTACTCTTTGTCACAGGTCAAACCTTGGTTCTGAAAGCACTTTTTGAAAGTCGCTATTTTATATCTTTAATTTTGGAAACGTGGGAATGGTATCTCTTTCATACACTCATACCATTCATTATATTAGGGTGTTTTTTTTTTTTCAAGATAACCTTTTTATTGAGGCATACTATACACGTAGAAAAGTCCACAGTGGAGCCCCTGGGTGGCTCAGTGGGTTAAAGCCTCTGCCTTCGGCTCAGGTCATGATCTCAGGGTCCTGGGATCGAGCCCCACATTGGGCTCTCTGCTCATCAGGGAGCCCGTTCCCCACCCAACCCGCCCCCGCCTGTCTCTCTGCCTACTTGTGATCTCTGTCAAATAAATAAAATCTTTAAAAAAAAAAAAAAAAAGTTCACAAAAGTGTAGCACACCATTATCATCACAAGATAAATATACCCATGGATCCTCGTTGTCTACTGGATATTGAAATTTCTTTCTCTCGTATTTATTCTATAAAGGGCCAGATAGTAAATATTTTAGGTTTACAGAACATATGGTCTGCCTTTGTAGCAAAAGCAGCCATAGAAAACACATAAACAAACAGGCATGGCTGGCTATGCTCTAGTAAAACAGTATTTAAGGACATTAAAAGTCAGATGTCCTATAATTTTCATCTGTCATAAAGTATTATTTTTCTTTTGATTTATTTTCAACCATTAAAAATGTAAAAAACCATTCTTAGATTGTGGGCCTAAGAAGGTACATGAGCAGCAAGCCCGTTTGGGCCCATGGCCATGGTTTGCTGACCCTGCTTTACAGTATGCAGTCACCTGCTTCTGTTTCATGGTCCTGCTGATCCAGTGCATACGCATCTGAATTAACATCACTGTCATCTTCATCGTCTAGCACATAATAGCCATTCTCCTGCAATGACAAAACCCAGTTATTAGGACCATTTGGAATGTGAAATTCAATGATAAAATGACCCTGCTGTCTCTAGAATACATATTACCAACTTGGGATATAAATTTTAAAATGGATTCTTCCCTCCATAAATGTAAACTTACACTCTGTGAGGTAATACCATGAGTTATTCCATAGTGGTTCTTAGACTAAACTTCTGTAATGGTGATTCTTTGATTCTTTGGTTATGCTTTTTTTTTAAATTTAACTTTTCAGATATTTAATAGTTTTTAAATGATTTTAAGTTTAAGGGATTATATAGTATAGTTTATCAGCCATGAAATACTTCTGTTGTGAGTCCTTTTCAGTATTGTTTAAAACCTCTTATTGTCCCCCACATGGTAGTATATCAGAAGAAACAAAGATTTAATTCCGCCCGCATTCCCTAGACCCACTTTGAATGAGGCGCATGGAGGGGCTTCAGTGAGTGAGTCACTCTACTGGTCCTGTGAGGTAGCTCCTGTCTGCAAGGGGGTTTCGACAAAACAAACACTTTAAAATTATCCTGCCAGATCAAATGTGGCATGTTCTAGAAGAAAGAGACAGAACACTGTGAGAGTGTGCATAGATGCTTGGTGGAGAGAAGTATGTATTTATTGAATCTGATTCCCCCCTGCCAAATTTTGAAAATTTCCGACCTACCAAAAAGTTGAAAGAATACGCTTTTACTTAGAACAACCGGTTATCAGCATCTTGCCATGTTAATCTCATTATAGGTATACATACATAACTTCGTATTTTTTCTGCTCAATGATTTTAAAGTTAGTTTCAAAAATCACGATATTTTATCCTCAGCATTTCAGCATGGGTCTGCCTAAGAACAAGAATACTCTTGTACTTAACTATATACTGTGATCATGCTCAAGAAATTTAATAATCTTGCAATAATACATTTAAATATGAATACATTCATATTCAAATGTGGAATTAATATTCAGATTTCCCAGTTGTTCCAATTATGCCCTTTATTTTTTTGCCTCAATCTTATCAAAGGTTTTAGATTTCATTTAGTTTTATGGATTTTTTAAAGAGTCATTTAATCTAGGACTATAACTGCTTTTTTTTATCCCCCTTTCACGCCATTGGCATTTTGGAAGAGTTCAGTGTCTCATAATTTGAATTTGTGATTATTTCTTTATAATTTTCTTCAGGTAAAACTTTATAGTCAGGCTACTACCAAGGTGATGCTCTGTCAGTCATCACAAGTCCTGGAGCCGCATTTTCCCCTTTGTAGTTTGTGAGTGATCTGTGGGGTCATAGAGACTGTGAATATCCTTTTCTCCCAACCTTTTACCCAGGGATAGAATCTTTTTCTTTTTCACAATTTCTTATGAACAGTAGGATTTTAAAAAACATATTCCAAAATTCCAGTTTTTTACAAACATTCAAAATTTATTTATGCATTTTCTTAATGAAATACTGTTGAAAGTTGAACTAGGAATATATTTCCTTATAGAATTTAAACATTAATTACCATTTCATCAGGAGAAAGCAGAGTTAAAATCAAGTCTCCACAGACATCTCGGTTTCATGCCTTGTTATAAGTACAGACTAAGCCTCAGTATCTCTCTCTGTAAAATGGGAATACTAATTGCTATTCCTTATGGGTTGGTTTTGAGGATTAATGAGGTAGTACGTGTAGGGCAGTTGATGTAGTGCCCAGCACATAGTATTAGGTTATTATTACGATTTTCAGTAATAGGAACATTAATTATATATGTAGATACAATCTTTACAAAAAATTAGTGACTTCTCATTATAGAAAGAAAAAATTAAACATTTGTTTGTTTAGTTATTTTAATCAAATTTGGTCTGAAAATATAATTAGTTTCCCTTTTGTTTCCAGTGCATTTATTTTAGTTTTTAGAAAACTTTACTATGAATTTCAGTTAATGATATTTTATTAAAATTGCTTTGGAAAACTTACATTTAATTCCATCTTGTGTGGTTCTTTGCAGTCATCTTGTAAATGCTTCATACTGTTACTACGGGAAGGAGGCTCAGAGGCTTAGAGACTGTACTGTACCCCAAGACTGAAGTTAAATAATTGGATGAAAGCTTAATTTATTCAGGGATAGCTTTTCAAATCTGTAGCTCAAAAACACAAAATGAAGTGTGAAGATCATAAAAACTCCTTTAATGAACGGTCTGTGTGAGGATGAAATGAAGTTAGCAAGTGTCATTGTTAACCACGAAGATTACATCAGAAGCTCTCAGGGGCCAACTGAAATCGACTCCCTCTAGCCAAAATATGGACAATTTGAGCAACAGAAAGGATAACTGCAGTTTATTGAAACACATTAAATATCTTTAGACCTGGAGCTCGTAAAGATACAGAAGAATCATTGCTAGAGTCTGTGCTGTGTCCCACGTTGTATTATCCAGATACCGCATCACCAGAAGCTGACAGCCCGTCTGTAGATTCATAGCGTCCAAACGTCCTCAGTGCTCCACACTTGTAGGCTCAAAACCATACAGATAGCATAATTTCAGGCTCTGACTAATAGTAACTTGTCAAAACTATACTTTCCCACATCTGGAAGTTGTGGATTTCAGGTTTAATTTTATTTATACTATTTCCAGAGAGTTCTGACATGGTAAACTGACAAGATAATTATGCTGTTTTGATTTCACCAAACTGTTATTGATAGAAAGGTGATGATTAGCTCCTTAAAATTTTAAAATAATATATTTTTTGTATAAAGTGAGAGATGTCATTGAAGAAGAATTTTAATGGTTTAACTATTGAACACTTTTCACTTTATATGCATATGTTTTAAAATTGAGTTCTAAATAACACTTCAGAAGATACGTTAAAAATGTGAAAAATTCTTATCACATCATCAAGATTTTTTGTGTTTGGTGCATATATGGTTTTGTAATGGGCTAAAAAATGGATAAAAGTATAACATTCACAGGAACATCGATGATTACTATGCTCCCAGAGAGCTCTATCATTCTAAATTTTATTCTAACAATATGGTTAGTTTGTACCAAAATGATATTTTAGGCTGAAAGTCTTAGAAGAATTGAAGAACTTAGGGTTCTCAGGTCATGGCCAGAGATTATTTGGTGTTCGTAACAGAAGAAATTATTCACAGTAATTTATCTAAAATTCTGTGACTAGACTTCATTTGCTCACCCTGTGAAAAACTGGTTAAAAGTGGCTGTGTTCATCATAATTACAGAGCTGACCATTTAGAAAAGGAAGACATACCGACCAGCTATGTTTTGAGCTAGCTGAAGTGTGGGCACTTCACATAGCCGTGATGTGAACCTTCCACCAAATCCTGCCTTGGAGAGCCACAGAATACTGATGACTTCCAAGGGGATAGGATGTAAATTCTACCAGGACTCCTACTGCTACAGTTGAGAGGGGAAAGGTTATCCTTAAACTAGGAGCATTTAAGTCATTTGTGATGTATTTTCCATCAGGCAGAAAAAAAGGAATGATTACCAAAGATCACACCCTTGGGATAAATATGAGGTTATAGCTAACTTCTTATTTCCCTCAGGGGTGTAATTAAGCAGACTTTTACGATTAAGGTTTTCAGGCATTGAAAAATGTTTACTGGAAAAAAATAAAAGCTTCAGTCAGAGACATGATCGATCAGATAGAGTTTACTGACTTTATTAAAGCTGTGTGTTTGTTATGAATGGCTTCTAGCGTCTGTTTGACTCAGCATATCAACTTAATGTTGAAAAGTAAAGCCAGTTATATATTTTTAATGGGTTCAGATGCTATAATTCTGATTAGGCACATTTTCATAAATGGTAACATAGGATGTTGCTGACACACTTTAGGTGTTCAAACTTAGGTCTGCTTTTAGCTTGGAAATTTTAACAGAAAATACTGAGATTGAGCTTCTGATCTTGGCTTTACCAGTAATTGGCCTAAAGTCACTTAGTTTTTCTGTCCCCCTTCCCTTTTTAAATATTAAAATGAATCTAGATACTAACTAGGGAGGTCTACAGCCCTTCTAGTTGTAAAATTATCTGATTGGGTCGCCTGGGTGGCTCCGTCGCTTGTGTCTGACTTCAGCTCAGGTCATGATCCCTGGGTCCTGGGATCAAGCCCTGAGTCAGTCTCCCTGCTCATCAGAGAGTCTGCTTCTCCGTTTCTTTCTTCCTCTGCCCCTCCACCTGCTTGTGTTCTCCCTCTCTCTCTTTCTCAAATAAATAATATCTTAAAAATATAATAAAATCATCTATTTTTAAGAAATAGAATTTGACACATTCAATTTAATTGGATAAAAATTCATTATTTATTGAAAACTCAGTTCATATTAGGAATTCTGTCTAGGCACAAGGAATACAAAGAAGTGTACTCCCAGCTGTCTGGAAATTCCCAAGTTGAGATTGGGGAAGGAGGTATGGGGGATTGCAGTAGTAAGAGAGAAACAGCATGTCAACAGACAACTCTAATAGATAATGTATTAACTTCTAGAAAAGAC
This sequence comes from Neogale vison, assembly GCF_020171115.1. Classification (NCBI taxonomy): domain Eukaryota; kingdom Metazoa; phylum Chordata; class Mammalia; order Carnivora; family Mustelidae; genus Neogale; species Neogale vison. The sequence goes on along the minus strand of NC_058092.1, from coordinate 230,844,905 downwards.
TTCTGTAGAAATCCGGATATCCACTAAAGATACCAACCCGGAATCTCCCAATCTAAATTGGGCCTCCCATGGCCCCTGGGTGGCTCAGTGGGTTAAGCCTCTGCCTTTGGCTTAGGTCATGATCTCAGGGTCCTGGGATTGAGCCCCGCATTGGGCTCTCTGCTCCGCAGGGAGCCTGCTTCCCTCTCTCTTTCTGCCTTCTGCTCTGCCTACTTGTGATCTCTCTCTCTGTCAAATAAAGTCTTTTAAAAAAATGTTAAAAAAAATTAATTAAGCCTGCCTTTGTACTGTCTGATTTTTTTCTTCATTGTATTTGCCACATTTTGTAATGATATATAAATTCTGTATGATTATTTTCTTAAAGCCACCTCCCTTTCTAGACTGGAAGGTCCCTGAGAACTGAGAACTGAAACTGACAAGTTATTGTCACCATGGTGTTCCCAGGACCTTAGCATAGAGCCTTGCAGACAGTAGGCATTTAATAATTACCCACTGACTTACGGGAAAGAAAGTGCGGGGGATGATTCTGCCTGAGGATGAGAGCAGCTGGTGATGAGGGAAACAAAATCTGAGGAGACCTTGGGAGACAAAGAGGCAGCATTTAGGGCCACAAGAGGCATTTAGACCCAGGGAGTCCTCAGCCTGGTGCCTAGATGTGAGTGTGCCTGGGGGAGAGAGGAGGCTGACAGTAGGCCTTGGGCCCTGCGCTCAGGGTGCGTGATCTGTCCACACCAGGGAGCAAATTGAATGTGTCAGTACCATAGTGCACGCAGACTAATAAACACACGAGTACAGTATGATGAGCGTGCAAACACATAGCTTCTGTTGTCTTTAGTAAAATCCAAAGTCATTTAAAAGCATTTATGAATTTGTACTGCTTTTGATCTTATGTAATTTCTCATCAGCTCTAACTAAACTCAAAGGAGTATCTTATAAAGGTCTGTTTTGTTTTGTTTTGTTTTACTTTAAGAAGAGATTATCCTGCTTTACTATAGATATTAGAGAGCCAGTAAGGGGTTTTAAGTGGAGCATTGACACAGTCGGTTCTTACTCTGTTGGCACTAGGAGGATGGTTGGAGTCAGTGCAGACGTTGGAGTCCCCCATTGCCCCCAGGTGAGGATGGCTCCGTCTTGGGCAGGAGCAGAGCCAGTGATGGTCCCTACCGCTTCTCCCACAAGAGCCTTAAGCCTGACAAAGCAAACACTTAACCTGATACTTCTTCCTAGTATGGGGAAGGCCAGATTTAATATACACACACACACATAAATACTGATATGAATATCTAATCTTTAACAGAAATTAAAGCAGCTTTGGGTTTTACTTTTTCATTTTTGTCTTATTTTCTTTGTCTTCGTCTTTCATTCTCTTTTTTTCTTCATCCTTTTCAACTTATGACCCTTCAGTTTGAAATTAAATTTGGACTGTAAGTTGACTCCCTGAATCTTTTCTTCACAAGCTTTCTTTGTATTTTCTAGAAGAAAAAAGATTAACCCAGGGTTTCCAAAATAAAAGCAAAGATTGTGATTAAAACTGAATTAGAATCTTTATTCTCTGTTATTTGCTAATAGTAAAATAAATAGCCCAGACTTAAGGAAGCTTTAAAGTAAGTCCCAGAGCCTTTGCAAACCCTTGGAACCCTTGGATTTTAATTAAAGAAACACAGAATACCATCACTTTCTGTTTGTCAGTGGAAAAAATATGTATTTTTAAATTTTCAAAGCTTAGCCTAGCAGCACATGGAGTACATCTGTTGGCTTTCAGAATTTGGGGAACACAAATGGATTCAGATGTTTAGGCCCTTTGTCTTCCCTGGTCTCTGCTCACCTCGCCAACGGAGTGTGGCACAATCCAAACACAGTTTCTGAAAACAGAGCAGCTAGAGTTACCTCTCAAGCACTCTCTTGGGGACTGATAAAGTCAATCTCTGTTTATGTAATGAAATCAGGGAGCAAGGGGTCTGCTGTAGTACTTTGTGGACGGGATTGCATTGGTGTTGTCTTTCAGGGAAAAGACTGGATTTAATAAGCCCTTGTTCTTTCTTGCTTTCTCTGGAGGTACAGCCCACTCTAATGGATTATTTCGAACTATTTTTGTTTATGTAGCATTAGAACTTCTCTTTAAGCAATTGGTTGTAGTAAAATCAGTAGATTTATCATAGAAAAGTAGGATACTGATATCAACTTTGCCTGATAAAAAGATTTAAATGTCTGGTGAATCTTGGTTCAGTGCTGCTGGTCTGAACTTAGTCTGTGTGTGTGTTTGCATGTGTGTACTTAAATAATACTGCCTTTTTAGTGTTCTTACATTTTAATTTAACTTGAACTTTAAAAATAAACTCTGCTGGTTTATCCTCTCCTCAAATACGCGCGAAATCCATCATATTTTTCAAAATATTTATAAAGTATTCTTGAGAGTGAAATCTCACAGAGATCTTTGCTTCAGGACCAGAGTTCAAAGGAAAGTCCGTTTGGTTTTAATTTGAAAACTGTAAAAACAAAATACCCTCAAAATGGCAGGGTGTGAATTGGTAACTTCAATTTTATTGCAATCTGCCAAGCCCATCCCCAGATGTTTCCAATTAAAAGCCAAGAATGCTAACTTGGGTGAATATCATATGAAAGCATTTCTTTACTTTTCTGTTTTTTTTTTTTTCTGAGAAAAGTAAGTCTTAAATCCTTTAACGTTAATTAAAGCAATAACTTCTTACTTGCATGTTGTTTAAACTCATACAAAGACAAATGCAGAATGCAGTACTCAAAGAGAAGTCTTATATGTCAGATTTGTAAATATTTGTAGTCCCGAATGCATATTAGTTCATATATGTCGTCTTATAAAGTCAAAAAAAAAAAAAAAGGCCTTTAAATGATGTTGGAGCCCTTTAGTAAAATTGCGTACTCCTGAATTTGATATAATCAAAGAATAGACCCTTTAATACTGTGCATTTATTTAGAAAGGGGTGGCTAGTAATAAGCTTTTATTTTTGATCGGTTGTGTATTCAGTTGTAAGAAATGCTTCTGTAGGAATCTAAGAAGATGTAATAACATGAAAGAAACCCAGAATGTAATTTTGAAATTGTCATTTTCATAATATTTCTCCAGATAATACCAAGTTACAGTGGGGTCCATTCATGAACTTGAAAGTTACTTTGAATATGTCATTCTAAATTAAGAAGAAAGATAAATGCTGGTAATAAATTTGAATTTATGGAAATTGGCGTTTGTTCAGAGAAAAGACAGAGTTAGTCTTTAACCTAACCTTTTGAATATAAAGCTAAAGAGACATTTATTTTTGAAGTGTCACAAACCACAGACGTAGGACCACATGGTAATCTGTGGAGCTGAAACAGTCATTTTCCATTTCATTTCCTATTTGGTAAAATAATGATGGACATGTATTTGGGAGCCCAGGAGGGAGTCGGCCATGTAGATCTTGGATCTGTTTGTGCTTTTGGTAACTGCCTAACTTTTTCTCCAAACGTGGAAACGTGCTCCTCAGACTAGGACATGCCGTGGAAGGGAACTCTTCTGAGCTGGTTGTCTCTTCCTTGTGTTTGACCAGCAGCTTGTTCCTCTGGATATTACATCCATGTTAGAGCCCTTTTGTGCTTCTGCAGGACCTTGTGCCTGTGCCCTTGCACTGACCCTGGCTATGAAAGTTACTGGCGCACACGGCCTCCCTTTCCCCAACATATCACGAAGGCACCATGAGCCTCTTCCCATCCTTTCATCCTTGATGATAAGCAGAGTCTGTGCACGTTGAACTGAGTTGTGATTTTTAAGATTTTTAGAACTTATTTTGAAAATCCTTTTAAAAATTGCGAATCCTTTAAAACTTAGGTATAGGAAGAGAATGGGAATCAGGTGTTTATGTTGAATTCATTTCCAGAAACATTACATTAGATCACTACCCTTACATGATCTGAGTCTTTCAACTGCACAGTAGAAAGAGTGACTGTTTTCATTACTTTTGTCATCATCTATTCTGAGACTGAGCTCCTATGAGATAGTGAATCATCATGAAGACTATGAAGACTATGGGTTTTTTTTGTTTTGTTTTTTTTTAAAGATTTATTTATTTACTTGAGAGAGAGCACAGCACGGGGAGGCAAAGAGGCAGAGGGACAAGCAGCTCCCTGTTGAGTAGGGAACCTGAGGTAGGACTCGATCCCAGGGACCTCAGGATCATGACCTGAGCCACAGTGGGATGCTTAACCAACTGAGCCACCCAAGCACCCCATGAAGACCGTTCCTAAATGCCGGGGGAGCTCGTTGTCCTTGTTCTTATCTTCACCAGAATGACACTGCCTTTTCTCAAGTCATGTTTCCCTCTCCTTTCCTAAAATGAAACTTAATATGAAGAACTATGCATTTCTTTAAAAGAAAGTATATGCCAGTGAAATAAGGAAAGAAAACTTTTCTGCTTTGAGGGGAAAAAACTGTATTGACATGAACTAGTCATTTGTAACCTTGTGTATGAGAGCCTTCTTTTTAATTGTAGTAACTCTTTCGGATCCTGGCACGATCACATACTGCAAGTCTCCAGTGATCATTCCCAGCGTTCCTGAAGGTCAGGCACGGTCTCTATGCAGAGAAAACGCGGTGGGGCTGCATCATAAGTACAAGTTCGGCAAACACCGGTCGCTCCCCGTGTGCCATGTCAGCGTGCAGGACGAGTGTATGAAAGTGACCTCCGCTGTGTCTAGACAGGGAGGTGGCAGAGGCGTGGGCCCGGTGTCCTGCATTCACATTCCCTCCAGCAGGTGGTACTGAGCGGGTTTGGGATATGTCAGTGAACACATCAGACTAAAACTCCTGACCCTGTGCTCTAGCAAGGAGTTTGCTATAGCTCTCATAAATAAGTAAATTAACAGAAGGGTTAGAAGGTGGCACGTCCTCTGGAAGAAAATAGTAGAGGGGATAGGGGGGCTTCATTGAGATGACATTTGCACAAAAACTTAGAGTCCCAGGAATATCCGTAAGGCCAGAAGAGAAGACAGAAGCCCTGAGGCAGGAGCAGGCTTGATGTGTTGTTCTAGGATCATCGTGCAGCCAGCGTGGCCAGGGTGGAAGGAGGGAGGAGGGAAAAGTCCTGGAGGACAAGCCAGAAAGGTAACATGGGCCACATCACTAGGGCCTTGCAGGCTGTGTTGTGGCTTTGGGTTTTACTCTGCCTCTAATAGGAAGTGTGGCAAAGTAAACAAATACTCCATTTTAAAGTGGATTGCCAGGAGATGTAGTGGTTGCCAGGGGCTTGTGGGGAGAGGGCATGGGAAGTGACTGCTAATGGGTACAGGGCTTTTTTTCTTTTCTTTTTTTTTTTTAGGGTGATAAAAATGTTATGGACTTAGGTAGTCGTGTTGATTGGGTAACCTTGCAAAATATACTAAACACAATGGAAATGTACACTTTAAAAAGGTGAATTTTATGGTGCGTCATTTGTGTCACAAAAAAAAAATTTACAAAAAAAGATAGATTTGGAGGGCCTTGCCACAACCATTTCTCGCCCTTCCTCCATCTAATTAATGTTGTTTTTGCCTTCACAGATCCAGGTTTCTAACTAGTTGTACCTTAAGGGAAAGACTTTTAGTATTGTCGGCTGTGTTTTCATTGGAAGTAAAGAATGTTGATCTATTTCAAAGTATCTTTTCTGAAATTGTTAATGATCGTGAAATCAAGGATTTCCAGATGCTTACCCCTGTTTATATGTACTTTATATACCTGTGTCACTTTTATTTGGTAAGAAAGGAAAGCACAGTATTTTTAACCTCTGGTGATCAAGAGGAATGTAATTTTTAGGTTGAAGTTTGATTAATATGTTTTGCTAAACTAAGCTAATCTCCATCTAGTTTATTTTGTGATTCTTTTATAGGGTAGAAAAGTAGATTAGTATGATAATGTTCTTCAGATCATGGTCTAAAGCATGCAAGTGAAAGGAATGCCTCTTCATTCCATTGACCAAAAGCCGAAATTGTAGGATCTCCTCTTCTGGAAGAAGCAGTTATTTTTAATAGAAATAGAGCAGGAAATGTATTTAGCTAGTTGTTTTCCCTTCCTGTTTTAGATTTAACTTTGGAATTTCCTTGAATTTCAGCCTGTGACAACCTAGTAAAGTTGACAGAAATATGACTATATTTTAATTTCTTCTCCCTTTTTTGGTGGGGGGATGTAAGTATAATTTGGGTTTTACAAGTAGTCTAATTGGTTTTCCTCAAACAAAATGAAATCAAGGAATAAAGTCATTGAACTGACTACTACTGAGCACTCTAAACAGAACCTCCCTCTTCCTTGACGACTGAAAACATAGAGGCACTTTGTGTTTTGTTTTTGCTCTTGTTTTCCAGTCCAAAACAGTTTGTAAACAGCTGCAGAACCTACCACAGAGGTGGCCGAACTTCTCTTCCTTTCAGGACTTTGAATGGAATGGTATCCCTCCCCAGAAACATGTAATTAATAATGAGGAATAGTTATTCCCTCTTCTAATTTTAAGCTTTTTACAAGATCGCTTTTACCTTTCCCAGCCTTCTTAATCTTGAACTGAGTCATCCTCTGCCGGAGCCCCCTCTTGAAGCTGGTGCCTTTGCTTCGTAACATTTCTTGGGGTCCTGTCCTTGTTGCGTGGTGGTTTTGAGACGGCGTCCGCAGGGCCTGGAGCTCATCTGTAACTGTTCCTCCGGCTGCAGGAAGGCTCAAAACCATTGTGAGATAAGCCCTGTCCGACCACTTACATTTTCAGAATTTTGAGTCCTTGAGAAATCTGTGGTAACTCTGATTTTCTTATTTACAAAGAGTCAGCACCCTAGGAAAGAAATAATCTGCTTTTACCTCATTGTTCCAGTATGAATGAATGTACTTAGAAGTTGATTAAATATTTTTTTCTTCTGGCTATGGGAAAGTGTGTCCAAATCCTTAAGTAATTACATTCTTAACACAGACATTTCTCATTTTCTTACATTGGCTGCAAAGGCAGGGTAGATTTCAAGCCCCTGCGTTTTTCATTTGTGTGGTGGCAACTTTAAATTGAGCTGTAAGCACTTGGGTCTCTTAAGACTCAACCAGCTAATGTTAACGTTAGAACGTTAGAAAACATAACATTTCAGAGTGATTTATTTCATAAAAGCCTTTGTGTTCTTTGGTGGCATGAGGGAATATTTGATATGAAGCACTGAGATAAGCCTGTAGTTTGGAGAAAAATAATGTTATTTTGGTTTTGTTTTATTTATTCATTTGAGAGAGAGAAAAGAGACAGAGCACTAGCTGGGGGAGAGGTGAGGGAGACTCCTCACTGACCTGGGAGCCCAATGTGGGACTCGATCCCAGGACCCTGAGATCATGACTTGAGCAGAAGGCTTAACCATCTGAGCCACCCAGGCACTCCAAGAGAAAAATAACATTTTAAGCTAGTCTTTGGAACTTGACTTCAGATGATGAGCAGAAGTTAAAGTGTATATATTTGTGACTTCTCAGTGAAATAAATGAAGTGTACTTAAGGAGTTAAAAAGAAAATCTCTGGGGGCACTTGGGTGGCTCAGTAGGTTAAAGCCTCTGTCTTCGGCTCAGGTCATGATCTCGGGGTCCGGGTATCGAGCCCCGCATCAGGCTCTCTGCTCGGCAGGGAGTCTGCCTCCCCCTCTCTCTCTGCCTGCCTCTCTGCCTACTTGTGGTCTCTCTCTGTCAAATAAATAAATAAAATCTTTGGGGGAAAAAGAAAGAAAGAAAGAAAAAAAAATCTCTGGCCCACTATGAACAAGTATGACCTAAAAAGAATGTTGTGAAAATTTAGGAACTTTGAACCACTGTATACAATTACACTTGCTGTATTCTTTTTTTTTTTTTAAAGAGAGGTATTGAGGGTGAGGGAGGGACGGGGTGGGTTGAAGGGAGAGAGAATCTCAAGCAGGCTCCACGCCCAGTGCATGAGCCCAGTGTGGGGCTTGATGTCATGACCCTGAGACCATGACCTGAGCTGAAATAAGGGGTCGGATGCTTACCTGATGGAGCCATCCAGGCGTCCCCTTTCTACGTTCTTATGTTCATTTCACCTTTGTCCAGGTCTGTCACTGCCGGTAGATGAGAGGTCTCTCTCATCTACATGCCGGTATCTAGAGGCATGCATTCATTTGTTCATCGTTTTATTCCAAACATCTAGTGTCTGTCACATAGTGAGGATTCTTTTCCTGTTCAGTGACTAAGTATTTTTTAATGTCAATGTCATTGTTAAATCCAGGCACTGGGTTCAGGTGTCTGTGGATGAATTTGCATAGCTGCAGGGAATTTGTCTGTTTTAATCTTTAAAGACGTCTAAGGTGATGCCTGACCGCCTCGCCCTACCCCACCCCCCAATAACTGATCTGTGCATCTTAGCCAGTCATCACTCAGTTCTACCTTAAATTAGAAAATGGTGTCATTTGTATGTTTTGGGTTGTTTTTTTTTTTTAAACTTAAGATGATACATATATTTTCTTTTTACTAACATTTTTGGGATTCTCTGCTTTTATGTCCTGCCATCACAGTAGACAAAACACACCATAACACTTTTATTACTGTTTCATCGTTCATAATGGTAACATTTTTGTATTAAGTACTGAATTTTATCTATTTATTTATTTATTTTTAAAGATTTTATGTAAGTTATGTCTATACCCATCGTGGGGCTCAAACTCAGAACCCTGTGATCAAGAGTTGCACACTGACTGAGCCAGCAAGGTACCCCCTAAGTACAGAATTTTAGAAAAATTAAGCAGGAAGAGCCAGAAAATACTGTAAATGAAGAGCATTGGTGGGAGGGGGGTTAGATCTGCTAGATATTAAAGTATAATATCAAGCTTCAACAGTTAAAACCGTGTGGCACTGGCACATGAGTAGACAGGTGAGTATATCAAAATAAATGGGAGGCGCTGAAAGAGATCTAAATGTATTTGGAAATTTAGTAAGTTATCAGAAAGACATTTAAATCAGTGGGGAAACCACAGTCCTAAAATGATATTGAAGCCACTTGGTAAACATCTGAAAGAAATTAGGTTAGATCCTTTTCTTATACCTTATTCCAAAATAAATTCCAGATGGAGCATAAATGTAAATGTAAAATTATGAAACCGTAAAAGTACTAGGAAAAAAGTGAATGTTTTTATAATATTTTAGTGATAGTGACTTTTTAAAATAATATTGGAAAACTCAGACACCATTTTTAAAGATGATGAATTTGACCACTTACCAGATTTCCACCTGGTGAAAGGAAATGGCATAGTCAGAAAACCTATAAACTAGGGAAGTAAAACATATTTTGTAAACTAAGGATGAATTTCCTTAATATATAAAGAGTTTTTCAAATAATAAGACCAGAAAGCTAACAACAGTGGGCCAACATTATGGGAAAGGAAATACAAATTGCTTTAAACGTATGGAAAGCTTTGTGATGCAAATTAAAACCACAGTGAATTGCCATTTCTCGGATTGGCAGAGATTGAAAGTTTCAATTGTATGCTCTGTTGCTAAGTAAGTAAGTGGGGTAATGAACACTTTTGTCCATATGTTGCTAATGGGAATGTAAAATGGCACAACTTCTATGGAAAATAGTTTTGTGCTGTAAAACATAAAAACCCTTACACGCATCAATTCCAATTCAAGGAATTTATCATAAACATATTCACAAATGATAAATGTCCAAGAACATATTTTCCCAAGTGGTTATACCATTATAAACCCGCTGTATCCGTGTTGTACATAGTCCAATTCCTTGCCAGAACTTGTTATTCAGTCTTTTTAATGTTAGCCATTCTGGTGGGTGTGCAGTGATGTGTTACGGTTTTAATTGGCATTTCTGATAACTGATGTTGAATATATTTTCAGATGCTTATTAGTCATTCATCTGTATTTGGTGCCCTTTTTTAAGAAATGGATTTTTTTTTATTCTTGAGTTGTTAAGTTTTTTTAATGTGTTTTGTATACACATCTGTTTTCCAATATATGTTTCGTTAATATTTTCTCTTAGTCTTTGGCTTGCCTATTTATTTATTTTTTACATTTTTTATTTATTTGAGAGAAAATGAGAGAGAGAGAGAGAGAGAGAGAGGGAGAGAGAACGAGAAGGGGAGGGCCAGAGGGAGAAGCAGACTCCCCGCTGAGCAGAGAGCCTAATGTGGGACTCGATCCCAGGACTCCAGGATCATGACCTGAGCTGAAGGGAGTCTCTTAACCAACTGAGCCACCCAGGCACCTGCCTATTTATTCTCTTAATAATTTTTTGAATACAGTATATAATTTTCATGAAATCAGCTCATAAGTTGTTTTTATTGTTTTTTTTTTGTTGTTGTTGTTGTTATGGTTAATGTGTTTTTGTGCACTAAGAAATCTTTGTGTACTCCAAGGTGAAGAAAATTTACTCCTTTTTTTCTTGTAGAAGTCAGCCTTTTTCCCTCAGCAGATTTCAAAATGGTCTCTGACCCAAAATGAAAATAAAGATTCAGACCCATTGCTTGAGACTGCTAGTTTTCCAACTTTGTTAACAAAGTCAGCATCACATCATGCGGCTGCTTTCCATCAATAAAACAATTTCTGAATTAATGGAGAGAATGACCTTGCTTTTGGTAAGATAGACATCATTGACTATCAGGCTTTATTGCACCTACTTAATTATTAGCTTGTCTCTAAAGAATCCTGTTGGTATTTTTCATGTTGGATGAGTATGTGGACCACCCGGAGCTTCCCGTTATGGATGGCCTATCCTGCTTGGGGCCTTGAGGCATCAGCAATGCCGTGAACAGTCTGGGAGGGTCAGGGTCAGGCACCTGAGTTCTAGTCTCCTCCCTCTTGTCATGCTTTCTCTCTTAGCCAGCAAGCATTCCCATTTCATCTAGAATATAGGCTAAAACATGAATGTCGTGGCCTCACAGAATCTGTCCCAACCTACCGTTCCATTTCTCCAGTGCCCTGCTGTTTCCTGTTCCTTGGGGTGATCTCATACCAGGCCCCACCGTGCGTCCTCCTTTACCCTGTTCCCTTTATCTAGATTGTTCTCATTCCTTTCTTCCTTCCCTAGACTTAACTCCAGTCATCTGTTAAATCCCCAGTAAAACTCCACATCCCCCTTGACCTCTCTCCCAGCCTCTCCAGCAGGAGCTGATTCGCATATACTTTCTTTGTATATGCTCTCCCCCGTTCACTTATGAACTTCTGGATACTTCGAGAGCTGGGAAGGTGTGGTGTTCCTTGTGTATCTGAGTGAGGCTTCCTATAGTGACCTTCACATAGCAGGCAGGTGACAGAGTACCTGTGTGATAAAAAGGTCTGTAACAGTGGTGGGTCTGTAACGGCCATATTCCTTGTAAAGGGCTTTGTGCCACATCATGTTTTTCAAACTCTGAGGTTGTGACCCACTAGCTGTTTGTAAAAGCAGTATTTATAGTTCAAGAGCGTCATTAAAAAAGGAGATAGAGTAGGATAGGAAATAAAAGATTACATAAGATGGGTAAACATTTTATAGTAAAAGGTTTGCTTCTAGTTCTGTATTTGCTTATGTGTTTGCTGGGTTGTCATGTAAGTGTATTTCTTACTACAGGTTATATGAAACAGTTGGAAAACACTACTGGATTTTAACCTCCGTAATGAATTTTGAATTTCAGAATTTTAGAGAAGAGATATTTGTATTTTAATTAACTTTGATACTTCTGAAAATTTTCACTGAGTGATTTCACATAATTTGTACCATCCCCTGTTGATTATCTATACATTACCTATAGGCAAATGATTTTTTTTCTTTAGCATCTAGTGTATAGTCTTTGTTTTAAATTTGGGGTATATAATTGGGTTATAAATGTATAAGTCATTTCAGCTAAAATGGTGTTTGGAAGAAACTTGAGGATTATTATGATAGAATTTTCCCTAAAATTTCTGTAATATTTTTTAAACTTCTCTTTGTTTACATTTAATAGTTTAGATTGTTCATGCAAAGTACAAAACAGTACTTTTAAATACATTAACATGAAATGAGTATTATCAACTGAGTCTACAAATGAAAACATCCTGAAATTCCATTTCAGAAAAGAGTTTGCTCCAGATGTAAATTATAATGCTGTCATATGTGAAAAGACATTTCACTTTGATTTCAAAACTGGGTATTCTCTGCAGTCAGCTAAGCAAGAATCATATATTAAATATTTCTTGAAAAAGAAAGTAGAAACTTGAATCTTCCAGATCAATACAGGTGTCACAAATAGTGATGCATTACTTTTGGAGAGCTTTTGAATCCAATGTGCATTCTTGAGATGGGAAGGCAGTTCGGAGAGTCACTTAGTATTTACAAGAAAGCTGTTTCTGGTTGACTTTGTTTAAACTGGTGATTAAAACCTTTCCTGGAACTGTGGAGCCTGGTAACCAGGAAGTTACTGTGTTTGTAATGCCTGTGGGTTTTTTTTCTTTCACTTTCCTTTAGGGTCAGTATAGACCTTCTGATTTGTTGTGTCCTGAGACGTATGTTTGGGTGCCCATTGAGCAGTGCCTGTCGTTGCTTGAGAATTCCAAGTACTGCCGTTTCAACCAGGACCCAGAAGCAGGTATGTTCAAAGCAGAGCTCGCTGGAAATTGTTGGCAATGTTTTTACGTTCCGTGTGTATGGCTTTGGCTCTTCATAGGGTCCGGGTGCTTTTTATCTATTGTAGAATGTGCATGAGTGTGTACCTGTGCGTGTGTGTGTGTGTGTGTGTGTGTATGACGTGGAGATAACACGTGTGCACACATACAACACTCTCACTTTTGGAGATAAATGTGGAAACCCGTGCGTCTGCTCCTCACTACCTATCGTCTTCTGTTAGTAGTTATTATGTGCTTTGAGGGCTGACCCCCTTTCCCTTTATTTCTCTTTACAGCTATCACAGTGCATAGAAATTAGTCACTAAATTGTTTAGCGAGGGCAAAGAACGTAGAAATACTGACCAGTTGGATTGCATAAAGTTGTGGAAGGGTTTCCTGAGGGCCAACAGGCATGGGTTTTGTGAAAATGCTTTCTTATTCTTCGTGTGTGTGTGTGTGTGTGTGTGTGTGTGATACTTTGTTGACTTTCTTCGTGCATCTGGTGCTTCTCCTTTCCTGTCCCTTCTCCCACCTCCAGCGCGGTAGAGCCCTAGCCGTGTTTGATCTCCTCGGCATTCCGCATCGGGAGGCTCTGTGCACTGGTGGTGGACGCCGACGCTGGCAGTGTAGCCCCTGGAAGCGAGTCAGACAGGCTGCATTTGCTTCCTGGCTCGTCAGCAGCTGTAAACCGTGCGCTCTTGGGCAGTTTCATCACCTTCAGTATTAAGATAATAATAGAACCTACCTTACTGTAATGAGGATTAAAGTAAGACAAACGTGCTGAGAATCGCCCCGTATTATTGCTGAGTTGGCGGTTGCGGGGCAAATTAGCACGCTGTGTCCCCCCCACGGGACCATGGGCTTCCGTCTGCGTCGCCTTTACTTAGTCCATTTCCTGTCTCCAAGAAAATGTGCAGTTCTGCTCACCTCCCTTTTGTCTAGACCCCCCTCAGTTGACAGCAGTCCCCTCTACACGGCCCTCCTCAGCCTCCCTGCGTGCCACCACAACTTCGTTCCGCACGGGAGAGCTGTGACCCTCTCGTGGGTTGCGTCAAGTCCCCATACGTGTTTTTCCTCCGACTGAAGTGCCTGGGTGCTCCCCTGTGTGCTTCCTGGGTTCTCAGTCCTCCCAGCCCACCAGAGGAGATTGCCTGATGCACAATGAAGAATAAAATATTTTTTATCTAGTCATTTATGGTCTCAACTTGGGGGAAAAAATCAGAAAAGAGAAGTGAAAAAGCCAGAGGAGGGGAAGGGAATAAATGGGAAAATCAAATAGGCAGACAAAAGGGATAAGAAAAGAAATGCAGTAATTTCTTCTGTTCTAGGGTGTGCATTTTCCCCCGACAAATCAGGTTTTTTCTTATTAAAAAAAAATTGGTTCATGTCCCATTGTATTTTGGTCTCTCCTTGAAAAGCTGTTACAAAATCAAGAGGGGGCACTTCTTATCCATGGTGATAGCTTAGAATCTGATGAAGATGTCTGACTCATAGGCCAGGCCCCTAGGGTCACCCCCAGGTTCCCTAGGTATTTAGGATCATAGAACAACCATGACTTTACAGTTCTTGTACCTTCAGTTGTTAATCAGAATTTTATTCTTTCTTTCTAAGTACAATTATACCAGACTCATCAAACAGATGTGTTGCTTAAAAACAGACCTATTGCATTTGTTAATTAGTATTTGAGTTGAGCTCAAAGGGGAAAGCAGTAATAATAAGTAGTTTAGAGGAAAACGTATACTTAATTCACTGTCCCTTCAAAAAAGATTTCTTTCCTTTTTAACAAATTTTCTCAAGGGTGGCTCAGAGCCGTTCCCTTATGGTGAAAATTGCTAACCATCTTCATTGCATTATTTCACGTTCACATACAAAAATGTGTAAGTTCCTTCCAACTAAGTAATATGATCATGAACTGGTTTCCGACCTCCAAACTTAAGACACAGTTTCACCTTCCCCTTTTTCTTTCCTTTTTAATCTGTTTTAATGTTTCCTTCCTTTATATAATACCTGGAAATTAAGGCCATCACAGGCTCTCCCTGTTCTGTAAAGTTGAAAAGGTAGCTGAATACTTTTCCACGCACTGGACATTCGAGTAAAGATTCATTCGTGTTAATAGGTTCTAAGTTCATTTTCCAAAGTTAGCACAGATGAGCATTTCACGGCAAAATTTGAAGTCCCGTTTCAGTGGTGTGAGCCTGTGGGGAGTGGAGAGCATGGAGGATGCCCTCCTCCTGTAGTCCCTTAAATTACCTTTCTTTTATTTATTTATTTATTTATTTATTTGTCAGAGAGAGAGGGAGAGAGAGGGAGAGAGAGCGAGCACAGGCAGACAGAGAGGCAGGCAGAGGCAGAGGGAGAAGCAGGCTCCCTGCCGATCAAGGAGCCCGATGTGGGACTCGATCCCAGGACGCTGGGATCATGACCTGAGCCGAAGGCAGCTGCTTAACCCACTGAGCCACCCAGGCGTCCCTTAAATTACCTTTCTTAAGGCACAAGCTTTAGCTCTTAATAGTCATTGTTTAGAATTCATTTACAAAAGTCAGAGGAGGAACTTTCTCCAAGAATAGTGCTCCAAACAAAAGGAAGATCCTTTTCCATATGCTGAATCTTTGCAACTTTCCAGAGAACACCATACAGTTCTGTCAGTATTGAATATCACAGTCCAGACACTATTTGAAATCAGACTTCTGTCCTGTGGTTTTAGGAAATTAAAATGCAGTTACACGCCAGAGTGTATTGGGCATGCTGTGAAACACGGTCATTTGAGATTTAAACGCCAATCTGTGAGAAACTGTTCTCTTCTCTCGGGCCAGTTTTACTCTTATGTGACCCAAACTCTGACTCAGACAAAATACAGAGCTTAATACGGACACCATTGCGAGTCGGTATGGTGCTCCCCGCACCCCCGTACGGCCCCCTAAATCTTGTTTCTTCTCCCAGCTGTTCAGTAGTTAAATTGCTCTGCAGAAGGCACAGCCGATCACCATGGGTCCCTGTAAAACAAAACTTGGCTACAAGGTGCATCGGGGCCACTTGTAAGAAAAATTACATTTCCCTCTATCCTGAATTGTTAGCCTCTGGAAATGCTATTCTTCCTTGCCCTCAACCTTCCCCCTCCCCCACCCACCACATTTTGGAGGTTTGGGTTATATGGTTATTTTCTTAACTAGGAAGTCTGCAGAATGGTAAAAACCTGTTGTATTTACTGCTTTAATGTATTGGGAGGAAGCTGACAAACAGAAGCGACTTGAAAAACTCTAAAGAAATCCCTTTGTTCATGAATAGGTCTTTTGTTTTTGAATTCAGGACCTCTGCTGGCTCTAAAGAAAGGATTTTAGAAGTTTCTCATCTGATTTTTTATTTATTTATTTTTTTTTTAAGTAAAAATCTGTTAGATTGCTTATCAGATTAGTAGTCGGATATGTATAGAATTTTAAAAATTCTTCATCACACATTTTGCTTTTCTTGTTTTAAATTATCTTTTAAACATGTTTACTGTGAACAGCAGTAGTAGATTTATCCAAGTACATAAAACCACTGGTAAGAAGAAATTGAAATGACCCTATCGTCTCTCTATATGGCAGTAATCACGTCAGTGTTTTTATGCTTTCCATCTGATCTTTTTTTTCTCTATGCACCGGTGTACATTTTTTAAAAAACAGCAGGAATCCTCCTTCACACTTTTCTTGTTTTTACTGAATGCTGTGTGTTGCTTCCTCCTTTTCGGAAGGTAGGAAACTCCCTGACCACGGATTTGGGGTTCCGCACACAAATGCCAGGAGTTGGGTGGTGGGCTGGGTCCGACATGGATATTTACAAGCATCGTTGACAGAGTAAACCAGATGTTTTGGGGTTCGTTTTAGAACCATGATGAATTATGATTTGATTTGACTCTTAATGTTGTACAGGTGTTGTGTTATTTATTGTTGGTAGTAAAATCCTTTTGCTTCCAAATTTGTAACCAGAGACGACGTCACCGAGTGTATGTTACTTCCTGTGTGCCATCCCTTGGTGCCTCCCGGGTGACCTCAGTTGATCCTTAGGACACGAGGGAATATTTTGTCACTGACCCCCTCAGATATCATTTATTGGGAAAAATACCAGCGAATACTTGTTTATAATCAGAGATTTAAAATAATCTTGACCCAAATATTGCCCTCTCTTTTTTTATAAGTACTGATTTTAGCATTGATTTTAAGGAGCTAATTAGAATGGTCTTTACTTCTGTCTCTACTGATAATTGCAGCAGTAGAGTCCTTTTACCACAGATTCGTCTACATTTCTCTCCCTCTTTTCTATACATAATGTGAAATGTTTGTAAGAAATTTCTTAATTTGTCTAAGTCACAATATTAGTAAGGATATTGAATTTAAATTTGCTGTAAAAATAATGGCACCTAAATTTGTCTTAGTGCTTTATGCGTTTCCACAGGTTAGAGAATTTCTAGGACACTTGACCACTTACCAGCCAGTTAGTGAAAATCCAAGTGTAAGGAGCTTTCTTCTGGTTTGATCCCCGAAGTTCCAGGGCTCCAGTCTGTTATTTTATGTCGTTCCGTTTGTCTCTTTACTCCATTCTTATTTCTTGCTGTCGTGGTTGCCTAGCACTTTTTCTGTCCTTTGGGGTCTCTGTCCCATATGCTCATGGAGAAAGCAAGTCCCACTCTGACCGTGTGTGAAATAATCAGGTTGAGAAAGAGCTCTGACCTGTTTTTGCTTGCCTGGTTTCTCCGAGCCTGATATCACTTCCTGAACACTGTGGTCATGGTCCCTCGAAAGGGCCTGCCGTGGCCGCCATGTCCCCTGATCACTGGGAAATACTACGTAATGAGAAAGCAGAATCACCAGAACTCCCGAGGGGCCCTAAAAGTGTGCTGCAGCGCGAACTTGAAACTAAATGGACAGTGACTTTAATTATTATAGGTAGAGAATTAAGCTGGCTTTGGGGTTGACCTGCATACTTTGATACTGATTGTTGGGATACTTAGTAAACATATATTCTTTGTTGCTAGTAAAGATGGTCCTGGGATGTGTAGCCAGGTAGAGTAAGAACCAAGGTCTTTGGAAATTTGTCTTTTATATTTGGTGAATGCGGAGAATGTGTTTTGATGTGGAAAGTATAAAAAGTTAGTCTTTTGTTTTGTTTTTTTAAGATTTTATTAATTTGTCAGAGAGAGAAAGAGAGCACAAGCAGGGGAAGTGACAGGCAGAGGGAGAAACAAGCTCCTGGCTGAGCAAAGAGCCTGATGTGGGACTTGATCCCAGGACCCTGGGATCATGACCGGAGCCAAAGGCAAGCACTTAATGGACTAAGCCACCCAGCGCAGTCTTTACAACAAATGATGCTGTAGCAATGGACAACCAAATTCAAAAAAATCTAAATCTAGACACAGACCTTACATCTTTCAAAAAAATTAGCTCAAAATGCACCCTATCCATGTGAAAATATTACTTCATTATGTTACTTCTGTCTTTTCCCACTTAACCTGTTCTTCAAAGATATCCTTTCTTATCTAGATGTTAGTGTAACACTAATAAGACTCCTGTTTTAAAAATTAGAAACTAGGTTTCCCTAGTTGACATGATTTTTTAATGAGGATGGTAAGGAGCAAGAAAACAAGGCTTCCCTATGGTATTTGTGCATATCACTAAAGTATTATAACATTTTAGTATTTGCATTTTCTACTGAAAAATGTGCAACAGACTTATTACTAAAGAAAATTCAACAGTTGCAACCACTGTTCCCATTTTTTTTTTTGAGTGTCTTAAAGCCAGTCTTGCATGAGAGAAATTTTAAAAACACTGCTTTACAAATTTTTACCAGCCAGTCTTTGCCTGAAAAGGCATGCATGAACGTGAGCCAATGACTGAAAGTTGCCAGAATCCTGGCCAGAGGCAGACTGAAGTAGTTCTGAAGAAGTTTGAAGTAGACTTGAGGTTTCCATTTAGTTGTTCAAGAAATATTTCTCTGATCCCTTTCTCTTTTCTGATGGAATAGATAAATTTTTTAAGTAAATAATTCCCTTTTGTAATCATCCAGTTTTTAATTTAATTAATTCTATAATAAATAATAATCATTTCGAAATCATTCCATCCAGCAAGCTGGACACAATCATGATGCTTGAGAGCATGTCTATGAAATGCTCATTCAGCCTCGCTCTACTGTGTGGTGTCTTCCATTGCTGTTTTGTTTGTTTGTTTGAGTAAAAAACTGACATTTTTTATATAATGAAGAAGTTGTCCAAAGTGTCAGTTAAAGAATAAAAATAAAGCCCGTACTGTTGTCTAAGTGCTGGATGAACGATGATGTCCTGTTGAACAACATGAGCTGTCGTCAATTTCAGTCCTTTATTTGATGTACTACTAAAATAGGAGAAATGTTGCCAATTAGACTATGACTCCATCAGTTGTAAGATGCATCTGGGTTTCAGAAATACCAGAATGTGTAAAAATGTGAATTTTAAAACACAGAGGAGGGGTGGGTCACCTGGCAATCTATAGAGTATTTAAGAGACTTGTTTTTAGGGACACCTGGGTGGCTGGCTCAGTCTTTAAGTGTCTGCCTTCAACTCAGGTCATGATCCCAGCATCCTGGGATCGAGCCCTGCGTCGGGCTCCCTGCTCAGTAGGAAGCTGCTTCTCCCTCTTCAGCTCCCCCGTTTGTGTTTCCTCTCTCGCTATCACTCTCCATCATACATAAATAAAATCCATTTTTAAAAAAAGAGAGAGAGGGGTGCCTGGGTGGCTCTGTTGGTTAAACAACTACCTTTGGCTCGGGTCATGATCTCAGAGTCCTGGGATAGAGTCCTACATCGGCCTCCCAGCTCTGCAGGGAGTCTGCTTCTCCCCCGACCTTCTCCCTCTCATGCTCTCTCTTACTTATTCTCTCTCTCAAATAAATAAATTAAATCATTTTTAAAGAGAGAGAGAGAGACTTGTTTTTGTTAGGGAGCTTTGTGGCATCTTAATTCTAGGCATTACATATATTATAAATGGAGAATATACTTAATGTATCAGGGCTGGGAGGCATGGATTTCACATGCTTTTTTATAAAAATAATATTACTATCACTGATGTATGATAATAGTAGAATTCTTTTAATACTCTGACCCAGGTACCTTAGAAAATTTTGAGAAGACACAAAACCCCTTCACAAGGATACTTTATTGTAATGAAAATAAAAATTTATTACTACCCCGAAAGCAGTGAAATTCCTTAAGCATTGATGATTTCTGTGCGTGCTGGTTTTAAACAAATTTTAAAAATTCAAAAACTTTGCTAAAAGAGAATTTATAACCTTTGCTTAGCCAATAAATTATCTCTGACAAATGATGGAATGATTAAAGATTAAATAAGTAAAGAAAGGGCAAAAGATCATATCCCAGGATGTCAGTCAAGCTTATCATCAGCCCCAAGTAATGTGCAATTAACTGAACATTTTTCAACCTTGCAAATTATCAGTAAGTATTCTTGGTTTAACTTGTGCCTCTGTAGTAACAGAGCATGAATCATTAGCTTAATTGAAAAAAATTCTTGAAGGATACTTGGTGCTATATTTTGGTGATATAGTTCAGAACTTGCATCATTTGCTAGTCATAATACAGTGTCTGTTAGAGGAACTGACCCAATGACAAGCATAACAATCCAAAGTTTCTTATATCATTCACACCCAGCTTCAATATAAGAATGAAGTCTCTGCCTTTGTCTGAAAGGTATTTTTAAACTGTTTAGATTCTCTTTTGTGTCTGTTAATATTCAGTCTCTGAGCAGAAAAATAAGCAAGCTATAAAATGAAGGTATGAGAAGGTCTGTTTATTTTATAAGTGTTCTTTTATGTGATGCTAGCAAAATGTTTTTAATATAAACATGGAAACTAGGATCGAATTCCTGTTCTTGTAAGAAATGTATTTTCCTAGCTGCCATTCATTTGAAATGGACATCATTTATGGGAGACTTAACTTGTTCGTGCTTCTGTGGAGTGTTCAATGATAATAAAATGAAATTTGTCTGAAAATAGGAAGGACACGTTGATAACCGGGAAAGAAGTAAAGCTACCTGTTTTACTAACCCCTGTCAAAATAAGAACACAAGAGTAAAAATTGTGATGCTGAAGAGTTATTTAGCCTGCTTTCCCTCCAGAAGCAGATCCTGAAACATCGGCTTGCGTTCCCAGGAGCAGGCGTGGGGACCAGAGACAGTGAACTAGCGAAGGGAAGAGGGAGCGATAACAGAATGGTGGGTGCGCGCGGTGCGGAGCGGCACTTACATGACTGCACTGCAGCCCCTTGAGAAACCATCAGGGATGTCTCAGAATTGGCTGCCTGAGGACCGCAGGAAGACATATGTGTCCCCTGGCTTTCTCAGTCCCCTGGCTGGTGATGGTCTCACTGGGTGGTAGTGTCTCTGCGCTGTGCATTTGCACATGTCCGAGTAGAGATCAGGCTGCTGCATCGGAAAGGTGGGAAGCAAGACAGACCTGCCCAACTCCCCTTCACAGAACTGTGCACGTTAGTCATGGCGTGAGTCAGAGACGAGGCCCAGGGGATGAGATGCAATGCCCAGGCAGTGTCTGATGTAGAAGTATTGAGACGGCATATCCCTAGTGTCAGCTGACCATGTCCGTGGCATCGAGACACACAGAGTAAGGACCAAAACCAGAAGAAAGTAGTGGATTTAAAAAAAAAAAAAAAAAGGTAGTCTAATTTGAAATAGTTGGAGGAGCCAGCCAGGAATTAGAATCAGAAGTGGGAAGAATTCATAAAATCATTCATTCAACACGTGTTTATCCAGCCCAGTATTATGCTTCATGAGGACGATGTAAATTAGTCATCCCAGCCGCCAGGGAGCTCAGCGGAGGACGCTGGCAGGTCCCCGGGAGGTTCTGTGAAGTGTGTAAGTGGCATAGTGGGGGAGATAAGAGCAGTTAGTTCCCATCGGGGGATCCTCAGTCCAGTTTTGGACACGGGAGGGCAGGGAGTGCTTCTTGGATGAAGTGATCTCTTGGAATTTTTAAGGGGAGGAAACACAAGAGCTTCAGGAAGAGAGACGGGCAGATTTAGAAGGCCTGGGTCGGCAGGGGAGGGGCTGCGGTGCAGGGAGCACAGCTGGAGTTTGGCAGGGGTGCTGGGCTTGGTGGGAGAGAGGCAGCTGGCTGGTGAAGAACTTGGCTCTATCATTGTGAGGACTTCGAGGTTTCTCTTGAACACACTGGAAGGCCAGGGAAGGTTTTTAAGCACCAGAGTAACACCGGCAGCTCTGTCATTTCTATTCTACATGCGGAGAATGACCAGGACTCAGTTAAGGCTGGAGGTGGGGAGACTGACCCGGAGGGTTTGTGTGGGTGCTCTAAGCAAAGGACGATGGTGGCCTGGACCAGGGTGGTGACAGCTGGGACTGGGACAGGAATGAACACATGCTAAGGATATTCAGGAGCTGGGGCACGCAGAACTGGCCAGTTAATTGTATATGGTGAGGGTGAGGGAAGAGAGTGGTCAAGCCTGACAGGAACAGAATTAATGCTGACTCTTCATTTCTGACATGAGGAACGTGGAAGGAGCAGGAGATCCGGGGGAGGAGAGGGACAGTGAGTTCAGCTTGGACATGTTGAGTTGAGGGTGTTTGGAGACATGAACAGAGGTGTCGGGGAGGCCGCTGTGGACTTACAGACCCGACACTGATGAAGGGCCTGGGAGCTGGGAAGGCGGCATTAGAATGTGCAAAGGAGCCTGACGAGTGAGTGCGGTTGTTTGCAGTGAAGAGCAGTGGTCTGAGGCGAGAACCCCCAGGCAGCCCACCGTGGAGTGACCGAATAGATGAGGATCCCCACTAGAGACCAGAGATGTCAGGAGAAGCCAAGAGAGTGTAGAGTCATGGAAGTCACAAGAAGCATGTTCAAGAAGAGGGAGCGGTAGCAGCGTCTGATTCTGCTGACAGGGCTTGAGAAGCACCTTTGGAGTCGCTCAGCAAGAACTGTCTCAGCTCAGGGGGGATGAAGCAGGATCCAGGCTTAAAAACTGAGAGGGGGCAGCTGCTTAGGCATCTGCCTTCGTCTCAGGTCATGAGATCAGGCCCCACATTGAGCTCCCTGCTTCTCCCTCTGCCTCTCCCCCTCCCCTTCCCCCTGCTCCTACCACCTCCTCCCCCGGCTCTCTCTCAAATAAATAAAATCTTGAAAAAAATCAATGAAGTTCAATTTAAGAAGGTGACATAATCTGAATTTTGAAGACGCTCGTCAGAAAGGTAAATCTGAAGACCGAAGGCCTTCAGAACTGAGAGAGACTTGAGCATTTTCAAAAGCTGACGGGAGTTCGGGCAGAGAAAGCGTAACGGTAACAGAAGGGGCTGGAAACCAGTATATCCAGGGCTCCGGCATGAAGCACAAGAAAAGCCAAGCACACAGACGGGAAGATGAGCCTTAGAGAGTAAGGGCCCTTCGTCTGTTGTAGGAAAGGGTGAGGAAAGGCTCCGTGCCACCGGTGAGGGGATTGGATCGGTGGGGTGGCCGCAGGTTGAAAGCTTTCTCTTCCGATGCCGTTTGTTTTCCATTCGAAATAGGTACTAGTGACAGGGGTGGTGGCAGGACAAGAAGAATGGGAGACAGAGCCAGTTGCCAGTCCTTGTCCAAATCGGCGAGGGTGAGGGGGGCCGGGCTGGCTTTGCCAGAAGAGCATGTGCCTCTTGATCTCAGGGTCATGAGTTCGAGTCCTGTATTGGGGGGTAGAGATTACTTCGATAAAACTTAAAAAGTCAGCGAGGGTGATTGTGTAGATGGAAAGTCTCCAGCCTGGAGAAGGCAGACAGTCGTCTGGTCAGGCTGTTCATTGCTGTGAAAGGGCAAGAATTTAAAGCTGTTGACAGGGAAATGGTCAAAATATGGTAATAGCATCTGAAGTCAGTTAGAAAGGAACCAAAGCTAGGACAAACGGAGGAAAATGTCATAGAAGGGGTCACAGGACTGGTCATCTCTGAAAACCGAGTGACGGGCTCACTGAACCCATCAAGGATACGAAATGGCAGCCAGAGAAGAAGGAGTGTCTGGTTTTACAGTTCCAGAGGCATGTCAGGCTGTGGCCTGGGGTTCGGGGAGCTAAAGTAGAACGAAGGTAGGCTTACTGAGGAAGACTGACTCAACCAGGACAACAGCCGCGGCCGGTACCACATGGTGCAGCAGAGACGGACCTGCCAGAGATTTCCATTCCTTGGTGCCATTAGATATAGGAGCGGTGATGTCCCTGAATGAAGCCTCTTTTCATTTACCGATAATTCTCAGGCTGCTGCCCCCAGTAATGTAAACACGGGGCGGTGGGGAGTGCCTCCCGGGCATCAGTAAGTGACAGAGAATAGAGAGAGTACCATTTTTTAGAAAAATCTCATTTTGTGTATATAGTGATGTTGAGGACATCTGTGTTTGTTTTTTTCAGTTTTAACTACAACCCATAGGAAAAATACAATTTGTATCTCCACCTGGCGCACAGCCCTTGTACACGTGCCTGCGTGCCAAGTGTTGTGTCTGTCCGTACAGATATGCAGTTGAGACCAAAGTTTCATGAAATAAGGTTTATCCTCATTAGATGTGATATACTCCATTTGCTTTGCTATTTTATTAAAAAAAAAAAAGAAAAAAAAAGGCTGTCCTGACCTACTACATTGATTCATAACCCACTAAAAAATGACCACTTGGAATTTTTTAAGACTGGTGTATCTCAGCTTTTAAAGATTTATGTACTAGGTTTTCAGATCTGTGGGTATAATGGTATCAGCTGTTGAAGAGTAAGTTTTAGGTGCCTGTGAGCATGATTTTTGTTTGCAAGAAAGGCAATGCCAAGGTTCACTTTAATTTCAGAACTTACTGTTCATTACAGTGTAGTTTATTAAAATAACATCTGTTCCTTCTTTAGACATTTAAACTCAGATTATAAATCTTGTTTTCAGTGTGTAAGTTTTGTACATTTTAGCAATCATTTTTTTTTTTAATTTCAAGTTCTTTATTTATCAAGGACACTAGCCCTTTGTAATATGAGGAACAGTGAATAGAAACACAGAGCTAATCAATAACTCTCTTGCTCCAAGATGGTTTGATGATTTCCCATAAAATTCTTTTTTTTTTTTTTCCCAATTTATTTATTTTCGGAAAACAGGATTCATTATTTTTTCACCACACCCAGTGCTCCATGCAAGCTGTGCCCTCTATAATACCCACCACCTGGTACCCCAACCTCCCACCCCCCCGCCACTTCAAACATTTTTTAAGGGGCTTTTGAATAATGTTTGATTGTATTTATAAAATGCTAATTAAATCTCTTTCAACATTTTAAAACTTCTTTTATAAATGTAATATAATGTTTCCCTATAATTCAGTTGTCTGTTAAAATACTCATATAAATGGGGATGCCTGGGTGGCTCAGCCGGTAAGCATCTGCCTTCAGCTTAGGTCATGATCCCAGGGTCCTGAGGTCAAGTCGCACATCGGGTCCCATGCTCAGTGGGGAGCCTGCTTTTCTCTCTCCCTCTGTCCCTCCCCACTACTCATACTGTCTCTCATTCTCTCAAATAAATAAAATCTTTTTTTTAAAAGATTTTATGTATTTATTTGACAGACAGAGATCACAAGTAGGCAGAGAAGCAGGCAGAGAGAGAGGAGGAAGCAGACTCCCTGCTGAGCAGAGAGCCCAATGAGGGGCTTGATCCTGGGACTCTGGGATTATGACCTGAGCCAAAGGCAGAGGCTTTAACCCACTGAGCCACCCAGGTGCCCCTCAAATAAATAAAATCTTAAAAAAAAAAAAAAAGACTAAAATAAAATTCTGATATAAATGTAATAAATTTATAGAGGTGATAAACCTAAATTTTTACTTAGTTTGGAAGTAACACGTCTTAATCAGTTATTTAACTATGCATTTCCTGTTGGAGACAAAAATTATTGTTTATGTCGAAAATTTTCAGAAGTATGCTAATCAACTACTAGAACTAGTAAGTAAATTTTAGCAAGGTAGCAAGATGTGAGGCTAATACACGAAAATCAATTGAATTTTTAACCTACTAGCAACAAACAATTAGAAAATGAATTTTTAAAAAATATCTACTTACAGTAGCATAAAAGATATTCGTTACTTAGATATATATATTTATCAAGACTCCTGCAAGTCTGGGAACTACAAAACATTCTTCAGAGACCTAAATAATGGAGAGATTTGCCACATTCATGGACTGAAGATTGAATGTTTGTTAAGGTGACAGATGAGATCATGAGAGCAATCTGTTTATTATACTAATGGACCCAGGTCAATCAAATATTAGAAGTACCAAAAATAGCAAATATGCTTGGATTCCTCAACACCATTATTAGTACTGTAGTATTTATTCTCAAACATTTTCCTTCTTAATTCAGTTTTTCCAGGTTGTAAGACATACCAGAGCTATATAGTGCCATTTCAGGGACACTGTATCCCAAAGAAATGGACACATAGCCCATGACGAGGTGTTTCCTCAGCAAATTTCTTGTCTGCTCATTGCAGTTTGCATTGCTTAAGCCCCAAAGATTATATATTTTTTTAATTGTTTATTTGAGAGAGAGAGAGAGAGAGAGAGAGAGAGAGAGAATGAGAGAGAGAGAGCATGAGAGGAGAGAAGTCAGCGGGAGAAGCAGGCTCCCTGCCCAGCAGGGAGCCAGATGCAGGACTCGATCCCGGGACTCCAGGATCATGACCCGAGCCAAAGGCAGTCGCCCAACCAACTGAGCCACCCAGGTGCCCCCAAAGATTATATCTTGATTGTCGTGTGCATGGCATTTAGGTCTTAAGATATGTCATTGATTTGGGGGCGCCTGGGTGGCTTAGTTGGTTAAGCAACTGCCTTTGGCTCAGGTCATGATCCTGGAGTCCCAGGATCGAGTCCCACATTGGGCTCCCTGCTCAGCAGGGAATCTGCTTCTCCCTCTGTCCCTTCCCCGTCTCATGCTCTCTCTCTTTCAAATAAATAAAATTATTTTTTTAAAAAAATATGTCATTGATTCCTAACTAGCTCTAAAAATCTTTGAACCGATGGTATTGTCATATTGACCAACAAACTGACTACATTGTCATGTTCTTAGGATCATTCACATTTAGAGTTGAATAATATTATATTCAGTTGAATTTTTAGTATCTTTGATAGCACTTTCTGATTTTTCAATAACAACTTCCAAAATCAGTCTATTAACTTTATATTTAATACTTAACCATTACTACCATAGAATAGCAGGTAACTGGAGTGTGAATGCCAAGTAACATATTTAAAGTAGAGATATAAAGACAAAGGTTCTGGTTCTGTCACACATTAGCTTTGTGACATCAGGCAGGTCACAAGTTCTCAGCCTCAGTTTCATATCTGTGAAGTGGGAAATTCAGACTACATAAAGTTAAGAATCCTAGTATGGGTTTTTAATTTATTTTTTTAAGTTTTTATTTAAATTCCCAATGTTATCATACAGTGTTATATTAGTTTCAGGTACACAATGTGATTGAGCACTTCCCATCACCCAGTGCCCATCACAAGTGCCCTCTTTAATCACCTGTTTTCACCCATCTCCCCCAACCCACCACCTCTCTGGTAACCATCAGTTGTTCTCTATAGTTAAGAGTCTTTTTCTTCGTTTGCCTCTCTTTTTTTTCCCCTTTATTTTGTTTCTAGAATTCCACATACGAGTGCAGTCGTATAGTATTTGTCTTCCTCTGACTTATTTGGTTAGCATGATACCCTCTAACTCCATCCGTGTCTTTGCAAATAACAAGATTGCATTCTTTTTTATGGCTGAGTAAAACACGTGTCCTCACTTCGGCAGCACATATACTAAAAATGGCTGAGTAAAACACACACACACACACACACACACACACACACGAGTTTTCTTTATCCACTCATCAGTTGATGGACGCTTGGGCTGTTTCCACAGTTCGGCTATTGTAGATCATACTGCTATAAACATCGGGGTGCACGTATCCCTTTGAATTAGTATTTTTGTGTTTGGATAAATACGGAGTGTGCAATTGCTGGATCATAGAGTAGTTCTATTTTTAAGGAACCATTTTTAGTTCTAATTTTGAGGGGCCTCTATACTGTTTTCCAGAGTGGCTGCACTGGTTTGCATTCCCACCAACATACACAAAGATAATTTCAAAATGGATTAAAGATCTAAATGTGAGACCTAAAACCATAAAAATCCTAGAAGAGAACAGAGGCAATAACTTCTTTGACATTGGCCATAGCAGCTTGTTTCTAGATGGCTCCCAAGGCAAGGAAGACAAAAACAAAAATAAAGAATTGGGATTTTATATAAATAAAAAGCTTCTGTAAGCAAGGGAAACAATCAGCAAAACTCACAGGCAATCTACAGAATGGGAGAAGATATTTGCAAATGACATATCCAATAAAGGCTTAGTGTCCAATATATATAAAGAACTTCTAAAACTCAACACTCAGAGAAGGTATGTTTTGTGACCTCCAAATGTTTTAAGATTTTTTTGTGAGGATCACACTGCTTAAAAACTAGAACGCATTCCATAAATGTAAGCTATGTGGTTCTGAAGCACCAACTACTATGCACCATATTGACATTGTAGCATTTGCCGTAATCCTGCTGGATTTCACTACACGGCTACACTGTGTTCTTTCACCCACCTTCCCTGTTCCCACTGTTGACACCAGAAGATTCAAACTGTAGTTTCGGGTGAGGCCAAGTAGTTTAGGAGAGTGTTTTCCGAACTCTTGGATGTGGTCCACCATAAGAAATGGATTTTCCTTTGTGACCATACCCATTTGCACATTTCTCACAAACACAGAGCTGAAACAAAAGTGCTGAACAGTGCTCCTCTTTGCGCATGTGATGCACTCTAGTATTTTTCTTTTGTTCTACGACCGAGAGATGAGGAGGGAGGGGAGAAGCCCTGGATTCTTGCTCCAGCTGTGCTCCACTGCTGATCTGGGAGACGGAGCCATGTAGCAGCGAGTGCTGTGATTAGTATTTGTTGGTCCGTGCATTGTGCTAAATGCTTATTTCAGCCCCACACTGACCCTATTGCTCTAAATCCATATTCATGAGGCAAACAACTGATGAGTAATAGAAAGGGGCTGGGATGGGCAGGCATCTTAGAGTATATCTGTCGTTGGGAAGACTTCTTTAAACTACTCTGTAGACATCACACTGTTGTGGTTATCGAGAGTCCTTTGTGACCGTAACCAGTGGGTGTGGTGGGTCCCTGAACACTGAGGTCAGACCAGGGAACATGCCCGCCACAGCCACATTACTGCCCTGAATGACCAGTTACTACCCTAGACAGCTTCGGGTGGGGGGTCTAGATGGATATTTTGAGCCTGTCTGATGAAACTTGCCTGATTGAAATGATGGGCGCGCTCATCAAAAGCCTGAGGGAAGTATAGGTGAGAACTAGGCTACAGGCAGGGAAAACTAGTACAAGTTTGAACCAGTCTGTGACTGACAGGCCTCTCTCTGTTTCTTAATTCCAGTGATACTGGTAACCAAGACAGCAGTTTTGTACATCATTTTGTGTTTTATTCGGTGTATCCACGCGTATATATGGACCCTGCGTAAGAGAAGTCACTTATTTGTTGGCAAAGTGACAAACTGGTTCTTTTTCTCTCTTCTGCTGCTGCAAATACAGACAGAGTGAGCACAGATCTTTCTGTTTTTATAAGTGGCCTACTGTCTTGGTCAAGAGTCTAACCTTTTTATATTTTACTACAGCCTAAATTTGTGAATTTACTGGTCAGGTATGCCAAAGATTATGTTCCTAGCTAGATAATTAACTGAAAACTGTACAAAATAAAACCAAATTGTATTATGTGGTGTCATACAATAATCTCATTGTTTATCATGTATTTTAGCAAACTATACAATTGCATGCCTAATTTTTAAAATAACTCCTCACTTTTGTTTTGTTTGTAATGTAACTATCTTTGTCTGCCAAGCATCTGGATTCTCCAGATGTGTCTGCCTTTGGAGAAAGGCAGGGATATAGGCTTATATCCCTTAACAAACCCTGGACTGAAATACTATGTCCATTAATTTTATTATGCAAAAATGCCATGTATTTACTTGCTTACTTATGTATTTATGATTTATTTATTTGAGAGATAGAGAGCATACATATGGGGAGGAGGGGGATAGAGAGAGAAAGTATCTCAAGCAGACTCCCCACTGAGCATAGAGCTCAGTGTGGGGCTCGATCTCGTGACCCTGAGATCATAACCTGAGCCAAAATCAAGAGTTGGACACTTAACCGACCAAACCACCCAGGTACCCCCTCAAAGATGCTTTTTAAAAATATATATTTTTAGAGGCACCTGGTGGCTCAGAGGGTTAAGCCTCTGCCTTTGGCTCAGGTCATAATCTCAAGGTCCTGGGATCGAGCCCCACATGGGGCTCTCTTGTCAGTGGGGAGCCTGCTTCCCCCCCAACTCTGCCTGCCTCTCTGCCGACTTGTAATCTTTCTCTTTATCACTTAAATAAATGAAATCTTTAAAAACACACACACACATAAAATCTTTAAAAACACATATATATAAAACACATATATATGTGTTTTTAAACACATATTTTATATATATGTGTTTTTAAACACATATTTTATATATATATGTGTTTTTAAAGATTTTATTTCATGTGTGTGTGTGTTTTAAGATTTTATTCATTTGAGAGAGAGAGTAAGTGTGAGTGTGGGAAGGGGCAGAGGGAGAGAATATCCAAGCAGACTCCCACTGAGCTCAGAGCCCGACATGAGGCTTGATCTCCCAACCCTTGAGATCAGGACCTGAGCAAAAACCAAGAGTCGGTTGTTTAACTGACTGAGCCGCCCAGACATCCCTAAAAAGTATTTTACTTTAAGTAAACACGAGTTGAGTATGCTAGAGAAAATTTAAATAAATGCCATTTGTGTTTTCCTCTTTTTTTAATTTCTTTGTTGCTTACTTAATGTTAAATCGCATAGGGCATCTCTTTGAGCAGACAACAGCAGTTTACTGCGCTGGTCTAAGCCTTGGCGTCAGGATCGCTGTTCTCATTCCACATTCAGATCTGAGTTAAGTCCCTTCATGAAGAAGATCTGTCTCTTCCGAAGAGTCAGTGACACGTGTGGCAGCTGCTGACGGACGCCCGCACTGCAGGCGCCTGGGAGGGCTCTGGGACGCCGCTAGCACGATTTGAACTTCTCGGCATTTTTTCCACCCGCTGTCTGTATAGGCCTTAGCAGCCTGAAGCGAATTCTTGTCCACGTGGGAGCTTTGATACGCATCTTAAAGTGATGCCAGGTAGTTCCTCAAAACTGTGAATTAAACCAGAAAACCTTCCTTTCAAGTTGACGAAATCAGAGGGTACGGGGAGCCGGGGGGATTAGGTGCTGTGAGGTACTGACTCAGTGTAAATCGGGGATTTGAGCTAGTTCGCTAACTTTGCATGATCCTTGTTCTATAAAATACACATACTGTTTTCAGAAAAGTGATTATAAATTGAACTCTATTTCTTAATGTCTTTTGAAAAACACCCTGTGGTTAAATCCATTCCTGCGAATCTTGACAAAACCAAGGCTCTTCCACAATGCGGCTTATCAGTTACTGTGTTACATTGTCGTTTTAAAAATGAGGAGTTTTGAATAGGAGACTTTTTTCCTTCCTCTGTTCCTTCCTTCCTTCCTTCTAGAGAGAGAGAGAAAGGCAAGGGGCAGGGAGAGGGAAGATCACAAGCAGGCTCTGTGCCCAATGCAGAGCCCAATATAGGGCTGGATCTCCTAACACAACCCTGAGATCATGAGCAAAGCCGAAATCAGGAGTCAGATGCTTAACTACCTGAGCCACCCAGACCCTCCCAGCGTTTTGAGCATGTTCTTGAAGCACTCAAACTGCATTGAAGAAAGCAAGGAAAATCAGAAGGGACCTTTGAGTTTATGAGCACTTTCTGATTTGCCAGTGGTGCTAGAGGTAATTTTAGAACCGTAGACCTGGCTTTCACTACAAACTGTAGCCATTCTTTTCTTAACTGCACACTTCTGAACCCTCAAACAACAGGAAATATGAGTACCTCCCCCCCTCATGCAGTTGAAAATCAGCGTGTAACTTCAGACTCCCCCAAAACTTAACTAGTAAGAGCCTACCGTTGGCCATACCAATAACATAAACAGCACGTAATTGTTCTGTTCTATGTATTGTATAGTCTATTCTTACAACAAAGTCAGCTAGAAAAAATATTAAGAAAATCATAAGGAATAGAAAATACGTTCACAGTTGTGTACTGTATTTATGGAAAAGAAAAAATCTGTGTATATGTGGACCCATGCAGTTCAAACTTATTTAAGGATCAGCTTGTATTTTTTAAAACAATTTGTTCTCAAGAGAAGGAGTGTGTATGGACTAAAAATACAGTGCTTTGTAACACTGCTTTATTCATTTTTAGTCACCATACTTATTTATTTTGTTTTTCAAAATACATTAAAGGAATAATTGAGATTTAAAAAAAATATGTAACAGAAACATGTTTGGATTCAAAGGACCGAGCAACACTGTTCTGTAAAAGACCTCTGATTCTGTCATCTTGTGTTGTTGCCCTCAAAAGTTCTATAACAAGTTCAGGTATTAGAAAAAAAGTAGTTGGGGGGTGTCTGGGTAGCTCAGTTGTTGAGTATCTGCCTGCTGCTCGGGTCATGATCCCGGGGTCCTGGCCTCGAGCTCTCTGCTCGTCGGAAAGCCTGCTTCTCCCTCTCCCTCTGCTTGTGTTCCCTCTCTTGCCGTCTCTCTCTCTCTGTGTCAAATAAATAAATAAAAATCTAAAAAATTAAAAAAAGGAAGAGGAGGAGGAGAAAAAGAAGTAGTGGAGATACAGGAAAAGTTTTTAGAGATTTATTTTAAACTTTAAAAAAACTGGACTTGGGGCGCCTGGGTGGCTCAGTGGGTTAAGCCGCTGCCTTCGGCTCAGGTCATGATCTCGGGGTCCTGGGATCGAGTCCCGCATCGGGCTCTCTGCTCAGCGGGGTGCCTGCTTCCCTTCCTCTCTCTCTCTGCCTGCCTCTCTGCCTACTGTGATCTCTTTCTGTCAAATAAATAAATAAAATTTTTTAAAAAAATCATTAAAAAAAAAAAACTGGACTTTAGAAAGTCTCAAGTTTTGGGGCTTGTGAATAAATCTTGTAGCTGAGCAACCGGAAGACAAAAACTCAGTTTCTGTGTCAGACCCGTCAGAGCTGATGAAGAACAGGAGAGAGTCTGAAATGTGACCTGAACAAAAGAGAATTTTTCTGTTGTTCAGAGGTTCTATGTATCGATGGTGAAATTTTGCCTTAACTCATTTGGTTGCTGGTTAGTTTATTTAATGACAAGAAAGGAGTTTTAATGTTGTTATTATAGTGCACACATTTTCATTCTTAAAACATTTTACTTCAAAGTAGAGCTTTTCAGTGCACTATGAAGAACGTGAAAACCAAGAGCATTAAGTCTCTTGGGGAGATCTGAGTCAACAAGTAACAAATGGATTTCATCATAAGCAAATGTGACCCAGTGAGAGCACAGCAGAAGCTCTCTGGAAGTGCATGGATGAGTCCACCAGCCCGCTAGCACAAGAGGGGTGGAAGGATCTGTAAGATTAAAGCAAAAACAGTGAACCTGCGTGGCTCTCTGAGGGTCAAAGAAAACATTTCTTCCTCTGAGCAACAGCAAAACTGATTTGGTTTCCTGCTTTCGTTGATCACCTCGGGAAAGGGAGTTTGCTTCCCAAAAGTGGATTGCGGGTTCTGATCTAGTATCCAAAGACAGTAGAATCAAACACTCAGGTATAGGTTATGCTCACTGGATTAGGGACCATTGAGCATCGGGGCCTTTGAGCAGTAGCAAAGCAACTCGTAGCTCGTGGCTGACTCAGAAGTATCCTTAAATGCTGCTTACGCCATTCACTTTGGCTGTGGCTCACTGTCGGATGCGGGCCCAGACTCTTCTTTCTGTACAAATCATCAGTTCAGCTCTGCCAGTTCATAAAAGGTCTAGAGCATGAGTACTTCCCACACAGTTTCTTTGTTTCTAGAATTCTTAGTCTCTCTGGAGAAGCAGACATAGACTAGACTAGGATGTGAAGCATGAGACACAGCCTTTTATTCCAGATAAACCTAGGGCATGTTTGACGGGTTGTTTGCAGTTAACATCATTTCTGTACAGTTTACTGTGGTTAATTAATGGGAATTTTATGAAGATGCCAGATACCATTCTTGTCCTAAAAATGGATTAGCACAGAACACAATTTAAAGCTTTTGTGACCTGATTAATTTCAATATTTATTACACATTCAGAAATAAAACAATCCAAGAATGATTTAATTGGAGAATTCAGACACTGAGTAATAAACATGAGGTACTAATTAACAAGAAAGCAGATGAAAGCTGGGTAGTTGCTCTGAAGATCTGTCTTCTGTTGCTTGTCTATTAATTAGAGTGGGAGAAAGATGAGCCCCAGGAACCGCAAACACTGACGGGATGCCCACTCAGCACTGCGCCGTGGGGGTCTCCGAATCCCCAGCATCTCGGGAATGTGGTGCCTGGGCCCCCAGCCGAGAAGTACAAGACTTGCTTCCCACCCTCAGGGAGGTTACCATCAGGTTGGTTAGGCTACCCACAGAGAAAATGGAAAAACGCAACCAGAATACTCTTCCTATAAAAGGCTTTTTCTGCATGAAAAATCACTTTTGATAGATGTGTTAATTAGCTTGACGGTGATACTCATTTCACAGTGTGGACGTGTATCCAGATAACATGCTGGTACACACTACATATGCACGATCCTAATACTTGTCAGGTTTACCTCAGTGAAGCTGGGTGGAGGAAAGCTCTGTTCTTAAGTGGTTATAATAAAAGGA
This sequence comes from Neogale vison, assembly GCF_020171115.1. Classification (NCBI taxonomy): domain Eukaryota; kingdom Metazoa; phylum Chordata; class Mammalia; order Carnivora; family Mustelidae; genus Neogale; species Neogale vison. Next base: position 230,810,461 of record NC_058092.1, on the reverse strand, counting down.
AAAACTCAGTTGACAGTAAGATGGCTTACAGGGACAAAATTGCTGAGGTTTTAAATTGTTTTTTTCCAGGCAAAGTTGGCCAGAGTAGAAAAAAATGCTGCATGCATTTTCCTCATTGCTAATTTTTCTTAAGTATTGAATTTATTGCTCATTCCATTTTAGTCTCTGAATTGTGAGAACATTTAAAAAATTATTAGAAATGGATATGCAGTATCCACAGAAATGCAAATCTTTGCATTTTTAAAAAAGGATGTAAGAGTTTCACGTTCGTCTCACCACTTTGGCTTCTATCAGACCCTGCAGGCTTAGATCCCAGGGATGGATGGGGTAAGGATATAAAAAAAAAAAAAAAAAGTTATATTTTCTCTAATTTGCATAAAAGATCTTGGAAACTTTGATTATGGCCATTAATTCCGTTCACTGGCCTTTGCATTCCCACCATTGTTTGGGATTAAAAATAAAATCTAGGGGCTCCTGCGTGGCTCAGTGGGTTAAAGCCTTTGGCTTCGGCTCAGGTCATGGTCCCAGGGTCCTGGGATCGAGCCCCACATTGGGCTCTCTGCTTGGCTGGGAGCCTGCTTCCTCCTCTCTCCCTGCCTGCCTCTCTGCCTACTTGTGATCTTTGTCTGTCTGTCAAATAAATAAATAATATCTTTAAAAAAAAATCTGAAGTGTGTTTTGAGTATGAAAAAGCTTTATGGGGGCGCCTGGGTGGCTCAGTGGGTTAAGCCGCTGCCTTCGGCTCAGGTCATGATCTCAGGGTCCTGGGATCGAGTCCCGCATCTGGCTCTCTGCTCAGCAGGGAGCCTGTTTTCCTCTCTCTCTCTCTGCCTGCCTCTCCATCTACTTGTGATTTCTCTCTGTCAAATAAATAAATAAAATCTTTAAAAAAAAAAAAAAGAAAGAAAGAAAAAGCTTTAGGATTGTAGGATAGCTGGATTGTTCATGGTTGGTGAATCTGGGGCCAGAAGCGGAGCTTCTTCTGGCCTTTCTTCCTACGTAAACAGTGCCTCTGTTTGCATTAAGCATGGTTTGAGACCCACAGATTGTCTTTGTTTTGATATTCAGAAAACTCAGGGGCATCTGGGTAGCTCAGTCAGTTAAGCGTCTGCCTTCCACTCAGGTCCTCAGGTTGTGACCCCAGGACCCTGGGATTGAGCCCTGCGTCTGGCTCCCTGCTCAGTGGGTAGCCTGCTTCCTCCCTTTGCCTTTGCCCCTCCCCACGACTTGTGCACACTCTCTCTCAAATAAATAAATAAAATTTTAAAAGTAATAATAATCACTACTTATAGTGGAGAGAGATGGCCTTCACTTATCTGAGCCCTTTATGAGGATTTTTGAGGGACCTAATTTGACGTTGTATTCTGGTTGCTTTATTTTTCTCTGGCAGCCTCGGTTTCATTTGCTAGTATTATATGTTTCTTTATTTAAATTTTTTCTGCGAGCTTCAGTGAGGCAAGTGACATTCTTATAGATATCCTGGTTAGCTCTGAGACTTGAGTTTTGTTTGTTTTTTTGTAAGATTTATTTATTTATTTAGAGAGAGCATGAGAAGGAGGGGCAGAGGGAGCCAGAGAGAGAATCTCAAGCAGATGCCACCCTGAGCACAAAGCCAACACGGGGCTCGATCCCACCACCATGACGTCACAACCTGAGCCTGAACCAGGAGCCAGATGCTTAACTGACTGTGCCACCCAGGCGCCTAAACTTGAGTTTTTTATGGTTAAGAAGTTTTAGACATCTATTCATTCATTCGTTCAAGATTCTTTAAAACAGTGAATGTGCAAAGCCTCATTTTGAGATCGCTCTTAATTGCAGTATGTAATGAAAGGTCCTGATATGGTCATTTTTTTCAGTTAAGGAAATAATCTTATAAATCCCCTACTCATCTTGAATAATGAATTATTAAAAGTCAATACAATGAGTTATTGCTTTATTAAGTCAGATCAGACTTATTGAACTTTGGCTTTATTGATCAGTGTATTTGGTATATAGCATTATGTGAACTATGAACCAGAAGTAGAAGAAAAGTAATTGAGCTTAAGGTTCAAAAGCAGATAGATAATTTTAAAGAACACAATATATAATAAAATCTGAAAATATTTTAAATTTGTACATAAAATGCTATAGTTTTGTTTATACTTATGAAAATAAGTAAAATCCTGAAATATACTACCTTTGACCACTAATCTCAGATTACTAGGGATTTTTATGCTAAAATAACTAAATTACAAAGACATGGTCCAATAAGATGTTCTAGATGTTTTACTAAATTTCCTTTGTGAGTTCTCTCTTTCCTTCTTTATATGTGTGAGGGGTTGGGGTTGGCGGGTGGAATATATGTGTGTGTGTGTCTCTTTCTCTCTTTCTTCATGTATTAATAATCCATTCCTTCTTACTGCTAAGAAGTAGTCCATGGTATGGACCATGGTTGTACCATAGCTTGTTTAATTATTTACCTGTTGAAGGACATCTGGTTTGTTTCCATTTTAGGACTCTCACCCAAAAAACCTGCTGTAAACATCTGTTAAACAGGTTTTCGTGTAAGCTTATTTTTTGTTTCTCTGAGATAAATGACCAAGAGTATAATTGCTAGGTTGTAGGGTTAAATATATGTTTAATTTCTTACGAAGCTGCCAAATTGTTTTCCAGAATGGCTGTACTATTTTCTGTTACCACCAACGTGTATTTAAGACGATATTTCTTCACATTCTTGCCAGCATTGGTTTTGTTACTGTTTTTGTTTTAGCTGTTCTGATAGGTGGATGGCAGTATCCCACTATGGTCTTAATTTGTGTTTCCCCAATAGCTATTGATCATCCTTTCATGTGCTTACTTGCCATCCGCATATTCCCTTCAGTGAAATGCACCCCATGTCTTGTTTGTTTTTATATGGCTGAGTTATGAGAGTTGTTTATATACTTTTTTATTTTTGTAAAGTTTTTAAAATTTATTTGAGGAATTTCTGCACCTAATGTGGGGCTCAAATTCACGCAAGATCAAGAGTTGCGTGCACGGGACGCCTGGTGGCTCAGAGGGTTAAAGCCTCTGCCTTCAGCTCAGGTCACGATTTCCGGGGTCCTGGGAACGAGTCCTGCCTCGGGCTTTCTGCTCAGCAGGGAGCCTGCTTCCCACCCCACCCTACCCCCCGCTTCTTGCCTACTTGTGATCTGTCAAATAAATAAATAAAATCTTTAAAAAAACAAAAAAAAAAAGAGTCGCATGCTCTTCCAACTGAAACTGCCAGGTGCTCCCCTTTATGTATTTTAAATACAAGTCCTCAGTAGCTTGTCTTTTTGTCCTTTGTTGGTTTTCACAAAGCAAAAGTGTTTAATTTTGATGCTGTCCAGTTTATCATATTTTTCTTTTTCTTTTATGAATCAGGCTTTTGGTGTCCTATGAACTCTTCAATAAGCCCTAGGTATCAGAGATATTCCCTCGTAAGTTTTATACTTTTACATGTAACATAGGATTCATGAGTTAACCTTTGTTTAGGATGGAAAGTTTAGATCAAGATTTAGTTTTTTGCCTATGGATATCCAATTGCTCCCAAACTGCTGGTTACAAAGGCTCTTCCCCCACCGAATTGCTTTGGCATTTTTGTCAAAATCAATTGGCCAGACTTGTGCGGTGCTGTTTCCGGATCCTCTGTCTTGTTCCACAGATCTGTGTGTCCACCCGTGTAAATACTACACAGTCTTGATTGCTGGAACTATGAAGCAAGCCTTGAAGTTGGGTAGAATGATTCGTCTCCAACTTCCTTCTTTGTCAGAGTTGTTTCAGCTCTCCCAGTCTTTCTGTATAAATTTTAGAATAATCTTGCCTATATCCGTAAAAGTACTTATGAAGATTTTGTTAGGAACTGTGTTAAATCTATGTGTCAGCGTGGAGAGAATTACTATTTTTCTCAAAAGTCTTCCAATCCATGAACTTAAGAAGTGTGTGATTCAGTGCACTAAGTACATTCACATGGTTGTGCGGCCATCACACCGTCTGTCTTCATAACTTTTTTCATGGCCCCATAACTAAACTCTGTACCTATTAAACAATAGCTCCCATTCCTTTCTCAGCTCACAAGTCGAATTGCCATCTTTATGAATTTGACTATTAAGTCCTTCATAGAGGAGTAGCATCATACATTATTTGTCCTTTTGGGTTCATTCATGCCTTCAGGGTTCATTCATGTTGTAGCGTTAGAACTTCATTTCTTTTTAAGGTTGAATGATACCCGTTGTATGGGAAGACCATGTTTTGTTTACCCGTTCAACCATTCATGGACACCTGGGTGGTTTCCACCTTGTGGCTGTTTAAATAATGCTGCAGTGAACATGGGTAGCCTCCAGATATCTCTTTGAAACCCTTCTTTCTATTTTCTGGGGTCTATGTCCAGAAATGGAGTTCTAGATTATATAATAATTCTAGTTTTTTTTTTGAGGAACGACTGATACTGTTTTTCCCAGAGGGCACACTTCTACATCCCCACCAGCAGTTGTGCAAGCATTCCAGTATCTCCACATTCTTGCCAACACTTCCTGTTTTCTGGGTTTTTGACAATGACAATCTTAATGCGTGGGACATAGTATTTTATTGTGGTTTCAATTTGCATTTCCCTAATGACGAGTGATGTTGAGCATCTTTTCATATGGTCATTGGCCACCTGTATGTCGTCTTTGGAGAAATGTCTATTCATGTCTTTTGCCTGTTTTTGAATCAACTTATTTGGGTTCTTTTGTTGTTGAGTTTTAGGAGTTCTTTATATCTGAGATATTGGTCCCTTACAAGGTGTGTGATTTACAGTTCATTTGATTGTTGTATGTTGATCTTTTATCCTGTGATTTGCTGGGCTCATTTATAGTTCTAGGAGGATTGTTTTATAGCACCCTTGAGATTCTCTACAGACACTGTTATGTCTGTAGGGACAGTGTTATTTCCTCTTTTCCTATCCGCATGCATTTCAGTTTCTGTTTTCAATTCTGTTCTTATTGCTTTAGCTAGGACTTCCAGCACTATTTTGAGTAAAACTGGTGATGGTATGAGTTCTTGCCTTTTCTTTCTTTCTTTTAAGAATTTATTTATTTGACAGAGAGAGATCACAAGTAGGCAGAGAGGCAGGCAGAGGGGGGTGGGGGAAGCAGGCTCCCAGATGAGCAAAAAGCCCAATGGGGGGCTCAATCCCAGGACCCTGAGATCATGACCTGAGCCAAAGGCAGAGGCTTAACCCACTGAGCCACCCAGGCGTACCACCTTATTTCTAACCTTAGGGGGAAATTGTTCATTCTTTATCAAGTTAAGGAAATACCTGTGCAATCCTAGTTTTCTGGGAGTTTTTATCATGCCTGGTTATGTGTTGAACCCGTGAGGTGTATTTTCGTATCAGTTGATGTGACTATGTAGATATTTTCTCTAAACTGTTAATGTGGGAGGTATATTGATTGGCTTTCAAATACTGACTCAGTCTTGCATCCTGGGAATATGTGCAGCCGCTAGATTCGTGTTTGCCAACATCTTGTAAAGGATTTCTGCATCTATATTCCTAACGGGGCACTGCTTTGCAGTTTTCTTTTGCTCTGATTTAGCTTCCTTCTCATTTATTTTCTGAAAGATTTTGTGAAAGATTTTCATTCTTATTTAAATGTTTGGTAGAATTCTGCATTGAAACCATTGGGGCCTAGAGATTTCTTTTTCAAAATTAATTACAAACTCAATTTCTTCACTAGCTTTAGGGCTATTTACATTATCTTCCATATTGGGTGAGCTGTGGCAGTTTATGTTTTTTTGAGATTATTGGCAGAAAGTTTCCTTTCTTGCTAGGCTGCCACTTTCTTGGACCTCTGGTTAAAGTGAGGTTTTTCTTACTACTCTTTGTTTGTTTGTTTTGTCTCAGTGCACTGGCTTTTCGGGGTTGCTAACTTTCCAGTGTCCCCTCTGGAAAACCTGAGGCAAAAGGAAAGCCCAGGATGCTCTCCACCTTATCGTGCCTTAGATCTCAGAGTCCCCACTGGGCTGCCTCTTCTTTCATTTTACTGTCTTCTTACGTTTGTTGTATAATGTGCAGGATTTTCTGTCCTATGGGACAGGAGGGAGAAGTAGGCAAAGATTATCTTCTGGAAGTGGAAGTCCTCTTGTCTTAATTTAAAAGGAAAAAAAATGTCCCAGAACTATTTTTTTGCTAGTTAGGAATGTGTAAACTATTACTGTTATTTTAGCTGTGCATTTCCAGCTATATTGGGAAGAATATTAAACATGCTGCCGGTAGTTAATATGTAGCAAATGAGTAACTGAGAAAATCTGAAGTTAATTTACTACCTGGTAAAAATCAAACCTGATAAAACCTGATCCAAGTTTTGTAAAAGGCTTATTTGTATCACTAATGTTAACTTGCCATTATGAACTTTCAGAGAGATTATAGCAATCAGTTTTAGGTTTAAAAATCCAGAAAAGAAAACTTTCAAAACCATAGAGCTGAACAGTAACAAAGCACTTACAGAGACGATACCACTGACCCTTATTCCTCACGTTTTTTGTTGGTTTGTTTTGTTTTTAAAGTTTTTATTTATTTATTTGACAGACAGATCACAAGTAGGCAAAGAGGCAGGCAGAGAGAGAGGGAGAAGCAGGCTCCCTGCTGAGTGGAGAGCCTGGTGCAGGGCTCGATCCCAGGACCCTGGGATCATGACCTGAACCGAAGGCAGAGGCTTAACCCACTGAGCCACCCAGGCGCCCCTCCTCATGTTTTGACGGCCTGTAAACTGATTCTTAAGGAAATATCAGTGTCTCTTTTTCTCTCATCTATGTTAATATATTGGTTTTTTTAGTCTTCACTGAGTCACTTTATCAAGTTACAAATAAAATTAAATGGAAGTCTGCTGACTTCTAACACAAAACTAGTGGATCAAAACATCATTCTATCAGATATAAAAAGACAAGCGGGATTATCTTGTACATTCTTATTTGCGCCATTCAGGCACAAGGACCCCTGAGGTCCACCCTCCCCACTCTGAAGCTTTAATGGGAGCAGAATTGAAAAATGGCCACATGAAGATGGTAGCATAGGAATTCCCCGCTGTAGCCTTGGTTTTTGGTTTGGGGGTTGGATTTTTTTAGCGGGGGGAGGTTGCCAGTTCTCTGTCCTAGAGCACTATTTTTAAAGCCAATTGCAAGAAATTGTTAACATACCCTTAGATTCACGCACTGGTGTGTTTTAAAGATCTCCTCTTTGTCTGACTGCATGATGGGGTATTTCTGTATCGTTCTCTCTGGGCCGCACAGTGTATGCTGAGCATCACAGTTCCCTAAAACCTCGCACAGGACTCGAAGATGCCATCAAAATGGAGAGGCAGCGCAGTAGAATTTAGCTCACTGTCTGTAATACCTGGTTTCTTTGGAAGCCTGGCAGCACTTTCTTCTGCCTCTGGGACCATTCATTGACATGGAAGTTTCGATGAGCCCTCAGGGGCGACTTCGCACGGAGGCAGGTCCTGGCCTGGGACCAGCACTGCCGTGGGGGGACCCTGCCCCGTGTGCAGCCCCCGGCAGCTGACTCAGAAGCTCCCTCCCATTTCCAGGAGCTCCGCAGGCAGGCATTCCCCACACCCAGCTCTGGCCCACGGCTTCACACAGTAAAAGCCGCGCAGACGTGAGCACTGTCTTTAAACAGAGGCTTCGTGACCCAAGTGGGCATTCCGGTTGGTGCTGAGAAGAGCGGCACGGCCTTTCCTGAAACCAGCGGTGGCAGGTCGTGCCGGCGCTCGGAGCGCGCATCCTGCGCTCGATGCTGCGTGTGTATTTATTCACCAGCACTTGAGCTCTGGGTGGCTGCTTTTGGTCTAAGAATTTTTTTTTACCAGAAACATGATTGGGTGATACGCTTGAGATTATTAGACATAGGATGCGGAAAGTGAAAATCCCACAGCGCATCCCAGTGCAAGGGAGCTGCCCACACACGCCCACATGCCTGGCTCTGCACAGGTAAGCGCTGCTGAAGTTTGGTGGGAAGGCCTTGGGTTCTTTTCTGCGCTTAGGTTTTTTAATTCCAATTTTTAATGATATCATTTGTTTAACATACAATTTATACATATAAATTAAATCATTCTAAAAATAACCTGTGGCTTGTTTTTTACATTAACATTAGGTTATCTTGAAAAATCTTTACTATTGTATAATAGACTTCCTCATTCTTTTTAAAAATAAACTTTTTGGGCGCCTGGGTGGCTCAGTGGGTGGGCCTCTGCCTTTGGCTCAGGTCATGATCTCAGGGTCCTGGGATCGAGCCCCGCATCAGTTGTCTGCTCAGCAGGGAGCCTGCTTCCCCCACCCTCTCTCTGCCTGTCTCTATGCCTACTTGTGATCTCCGACAAATAAATAAATAAAATCTTTGAAAAAAAAAATAAAAATAAACTTTTTTAGAAGAGTTGTAACTTTACAGAAAAATTGCAGAGATAATGTAGAGCCTTCTCCCATACCCCATACTCAGTTTCCCCTCTTGTCAGTATCTTACATTTTTCTCATTCTTTTTTTTTTTAAATAAACTTTTTTGGAGCAGTTTTTGGTACACAGAAAAATTGAGCAGAAAGTACAGAGAATTTCCATCTGCTTTCCAACTCCCACCTCCCATTTGCCATATTATTAACATCTTGCATTATGGGATTCTTTGGATACAATTGATAAGCCAGTATTGATCCATTATGATCAACTGAAGTCCACAGTTTACATTAGGGTTTACTCGTTGTGTTGTACGTTGTATGAGTTTTGACATATAGTGACATGTGTCCTATAGAGTGGTCTCGTTGCCCTAAATACCCTCTGTGTTCTGCTTATTCATCCCCCTTCCCTGCCGTAAACCCCTGGCAACCACTCCTGTTTATCCTGCCTCCACAGTTTCACCCTTTCCAGAATGTCATAGACTTGGAACCCTACGGTAGCACATAGCTTTGTCAGATTGGCTTCTAACAGAGTCGTATGCATTTTAAGTTCCTCCATGTCTTTTCACGGCCTGAAAATTCATTTCTTTTCATCACTGAATGATAGTACTATGGGTTTTTTTTATTCATTCACCCAGTGCAGAACATTTCTCTTGCTTCTCTATTTTGGCAGTTACAAGTAAAGCTGCTTTAAACATCTGTTTGCAGGTTTTTGTGTGGACATAAGTTTTTAGCTCCTTGGGGCTCCAGGCAGGCTCAGGTGATAGACCATGGGACTCTTGGTCTTGGCATTGTAAGTTTGAGCCCCACATTGGGTGCAGAAATTATTTAAAAAAAAAAATCTTAAAAAAAAAACTGAAGGGGCGCCTGGGTGGCTCGTTGGGTTAAAGACTCTGCCTTCAGCTCAGGTCATGATCCCAGAGTCCTGGAATTGAGCCCCACATCGGGCTTTCTGCTCGGCGGAGAGCCTGCTTGCCTTCCTCTCTCTCTGCCTACTTGTGATCTCTGTCTGTCAAATAAATAAATAAATAATCTTAAAAAAAACGAACACTGAAGAAAAAAAAGTTTTCAGCTCCTTTGGGGAAATACTGAGAAGCATATTTATTGGACCATATGGTATAAGTGTGATTACCTGTACTTTCTTTTTTTTTTTTTTTTTTTAAGATTTTATTTATTTATTTGACAGAGAGAGATCACAAGCAGGCAGAGAGGCAGGCAGAGAGAGAGGAGAAAGCAGGCTCCCCGCCGAGCAGAGAGCCCGATGCGAGGCTCAATCCCAGGACTCTGAGATCATGACCTGAGCTGAAGGCAGCAGCTTAACCCACTGAGCCACCCAGGTGCCCCTACCTGTACTTTCTTAAAGGCTGTATACAGTGATATGTATTATTGGTAATCATTACCCTCATTGATGGACATTTAAGTTTTATGTATTTTGCTATTACAAATAATGCCACAACATACTCTTCAATATACATCTTTTTGTACACATATTAATATTTCTGCAGGACACAGTCCTAAAAGAATTGCTCTAAGACCATGTGAGTTTGCCTGGCAAAAGACAAGTCGTAGACCACAGCCTCCTAACCTCAGCTGCACGTAGTGTTACCGTGTCTTCCTGAGGCTCAAGAGCAGGATTTCAGCTCTAACGTGAGGATTTGGAGGTCGGACTAATGATGGTAACTGAATCCATGCACGTGGGTGAAGTTTCCTAGGAAGAAAGTGTAGCGGGGCAGAGGGGATGACCTAGAACAGAACACTGTCTGTGTCCCAGCATCTGACGGTCTGGTGAAGAACCGGCCTGGTGGAAAGAGAGGACCCGGGACGAGTGTTGTCAGAAAGGCCGGAGCGGATTTCAGGGAAGAGGACGTGTTCCTCCGAGTTTACACTCTGCTGAGGGAGATGAAAGCTGAAATGTGTTCATTATAGTCAAGAGCAGGGAGACCTTTGACCTTAGTGAGCAGAGTGGACTTGACAGAGCAAGACTCGCATGGCAAGAGATTGTTCAGTGAGTGGGAGGCGAGGAAATGGCCACTCAGTAAATAGCCTTTAAAGAAGGAGAGAAAAGTGGAATGAACTAGCTGGAGGGTAAACGGAGACTACAGAGTTTTGTTTGTTTCTGTCGGAAAGCAGTCTTAAGCTTTTGTGAAAGGGAGTAGAAAGGAAGTAGTAAAAACAAAAAAAAAAATGGATTGCAGGAGATGTTGTAGTTTACAGCGATGGTATGCAGATCGGGTTGAGGCCAAGAATGGGGAAGAGGACACATTTCCAGATCGAGACCTTTGGCAAAGAAAAGTGAATTTATATTTGCTTTAAAGGCAAAAATACTATAATTTTGAATTGAATTTTATGCCCCTGGAAGTTCTCAAAAGTTTTGCTCTGTTTGAAGGTACTTTTGGCAGTTTCTAGCTCAATTCCAAATCCCTTGGATGGAATCAGAATTAACCCAATGCCAGGTTCATTTGTTGGAAATAAGCGTTGTGGCTAGTTTTCATTGTAAATGGTTTTATGACTCAGTGAGGTCACATACCAGTGACGTTACCGATGAGATTACCTGTTATCATGGTAATAACTTTCATGAATTGTCAAATATGGAATTTAAAGCTATTGATTAAAAAAAAACTAATTTGTCCAACCAACTGAACATCATAGATCATAAAATGAACTAATTCAGTGTGTTTGATAATCAAAATATCAGCTATCCATGTATCGACTAACATTAAAAGCAGTATTATCCTTTCCTTTGCCTTTTTTCAGATCTAATAAATATTAAGATTTTTATTCTTAGTCTTGATAGCTGAATTTCCAGATCTCTAACATGTCGGAAGAAACAGAAGCTGAAAATACCTCAAGAGGCTGTAGTGATGGGAATATGTCAGAACAAAATTCAACAATTAGAAAGTATATTTCAGTCACTTTATAGAACATTCCTCAGTTCTGTTCATCAGATGTTTCCTCATAATGAGATGTAGGTTACATGGTTTTGGCAAGAATACCCTAGAACGGGCGCTGTGTTCTTACTGCGTCATGTGAGGGAGTGGGAAATGCACGCTGTCCATCCAGCTCACTGCTGGGCACGGGAATTTATATCACGTGGAAAAGTAATAGGTGCCAAGATCCACTCTAAAATCAGTATTTTGCTTATGTTAATTACTGGTAAATATCTTATTGAGAGATATTTTGAGACAGTGTAAATATCCTGTTCTATCAAACTTATGTCATTAGTTTTTACATCTGCTAACGATGCTTCTTTATTGAATCATTTATTACTGACATAGCTGCTGAATGAGGATTTTCTGGTTCCTTCATTCCTTCTACTTTCCTTGATTGGCATTCTGCTGGGAGAGAGAGCAGTCCCTTCTCCTTGTTCGTTTATATCCATGTGGAAACCTAGAATCCCAGCGTTTTAGTCAATGTATTATAATCCATTTCTCTCATTACTTATCGTGAATGCCCACATTTTCTCAGATTTGGCCAGTGGGAACCTTTTCAAGGTGACTCCTGTGTTCTTTTGACATCTCCCCATCCTTGTCTGAGCATTTAATTACTTTGTGGCCCCAGATATTCCAGGCTCATCTTGTGCATCACCTGATCCAGCTCTGCATTCAGCCCTTTCTTGGAGGAGCTCTAATTTTTGTCATGGAGAGTAAATTTGGAAAACCAGATCTGGACAGTAAGTGTGCTCATCACTCCAGGGCTTTCTTTGCTTCCAAGTCCTCTTAGCAGACAGATCGAGAACAGAATGGTGTGTGTGTGTGCATGCACAGGTGTGCACACATACACACTTCTATTTTTACAGCTGCTTGTCTATAAAATGTATAAGAACCATGAGTTTTCACCAATAGCTCCAGTTCTAACCCAACACAGTAGAATTTGTTCTAGTCTCTCTCTCTCTCTCTCTCTCCCTTCTCTGACAGAGCAACCTGACTCCCATTTTTCTCAATATATGTTTTTATATAACTGGTTCCCTGGCATGTTACTAATCACGTGACCACACAGGTCAGAGGTGGCCCAGTCCTGCCGGCCCTGAACTTGCCAGACCACCTCTTTGGCTGCAGCCCCAGCCCCTGCACGCAACAGCAGCCATGCACACCAGCTTCCCCTTTCTCTTGGAGAAGTTCTGTAATGGCATGTTTTGTGTGTTTTACTGGACATTTCTTTCATTATATTGTCATCAGTTTTTAAATGTAGCCTTCCTTAGGTTAAACACTGATGGTGAAATAGGAAGTATTTAAGAGTATTCAAGGGTTGGGGCATCTGGGTGGCTCAGTCATGAAGCGTCTGCCTTCAACTCAGGGCACGATTCCAGGATCTTGGGATTGAGCCCCACATCAGGATCCCTGGTTGGCGGGAAGCCTGCTTTTCCCTCTCCAACTCCTCCTGCTTGTGTTCCCTCTCTCACTGTCTCTCACTGTCAAATAAATAAAATCTTTAAAAAAAAGAATTGGGGCTCCTGGGTGGCTCAGTGGGTTAAAGCCTCTACCTTCGGCTCGGGTCATGATCCCAAGGTCCTGGGATTGAGCCCCGCATCAGGCTCTTTGCTCGGCGGGGAGCCTGCTTCCTCCTCTCTCTCTCTTCCTGCCTCTCTGCCTACTTATGATGTCTGTCAAATAAATAAATAAATCTTTTTTAAAAAAGTGACTGGCAATATCATTCCTTATGGATGATGAAGATTTGTAATTCTCCCTGATTGCTTTTGGATTCTCAAAGCAATTTTTGGAGGCTCCCACCAGCTGTGCTTGAAGAATTAGCTGACTGACCTGAGTTCATTTCTGACACAGGTACTGCGTGTTCCCTTGCCGAGCCCTTTGCTCCCCAGACGGAACATTCCTTTGACACATTCTCCCCACCCTCCTCCACAGTGATCAGAACATTTGTTAATACCTCCTGTCACTCGAGAATATTCTAAATCATATTTGGTTTTGAACTTTCCAGAGTTGCATTTGGTTTCAAAGTTGAGTTTAATCATGTCTCTCTTCTCAATTTCACATTCATTCTGTCACAACTTCCCCCAACTGTGTTTAGCTTCATTCATGTTGCCAGGTCCGCCACCTTCACGAGAAACATTAAGTATGTAACTTCTCTTCATTTTTATGTAATAATGCAGTGGCAATAAATAATGAAGTTAGGAAAGTAGACTGTTTCATCATTTTCAGGAAAGCATAGATGTTATAAGAATAATGAATAAGTCAAATCCCCATAAGAAGAAGTGAAGCCTTGATCTCTAGATTCTTTTCCTTGGAAGATACCTGTGATGCACGGTTCCTCTTTTGTGACTAAAAATCAAGCAGTCGTGGCCCTTCATGACGAGGTTTCCTTGAAGACTAAAACATCATTGATCTAACAGTACATTTGTATTGCCAGTGATCAGATGCTCAACTCAGAGTTCGAAGGATTGCTTTTGGTTTTTAGTTTATGAAATTAAATTGTGATCCATTAGAAAAAGAAAAGGTAGAAGAGGTCCTTGTTGACACACATTTCTTCTTTTTTAATCAAGATTTCATTTATTTACTTGAGAGAGTGCTTGAGCAGGGGGAGTGGGAGAGGGAGAAGCAGACTCCCCACTGATCAGGGAGCCCGATACGGGGCTTAGTCCTGTGACTCCAGGATCATGACCTGAGCTGAAGGCAGACGCTCAACCAACTGAGCCACCCAGGCGCTCTGGCACACATTTCCAAGACCTCCCAGTAAGCTCCCAGTTTCCCTTGGCTGAGATGACAAATGTCGTTAATTTAGAATGGCTTGTTTTTCTGGTCTCTTTGGGATCCCATCAAGAAGACGCCTGTTTTGCTGTGTGGATTGAACTGTGGAGGGTTTTGTCTACAAGCACTGATGGCATTTCTCAGGCAAGCGAGTCAGTGTGATCACACGAGGTTTTGTGAGGATGGGGATGCTTTTTTTTTTTTTCAACTTTAGTAAATAAATCATAACTCTTTTGTTGTTTAAAGTATCTGGCAGAATTTTTCTTGGTTAGGTCTTAAATTGGTTTTAATAATTGGGGTAGGAATCAGAATTGGCCTTCATTGCAAATGTAACTGGTGATAATAACACTGCGGAGTATTAAGCCCAGAAGCAATTTTGTCTGTGTCTATGATAATCGGTTTCTGAAGTGTTGTGTTTTTATTTTTGTTTTTAATAATTAAGACTTTATTTTTTATTTATTTATTTATTTATTTTTAGAGAGAGGGAGAAGGCACATGTGAGTGGGGGGAAGGGGCAAAGGGAGCAGGGGAACATCTTAAGCCAGCTCCACACTGAGTGTGGACACCAATGTGGGGCTCGATCTCACGACACTGAGATCACAACCCTGAGACAAAATCAAAAGTCAGACACTTAACCCACCAAGCCACCAAGGAACCCCTGGTTTCTGAAGTTTAATACAGTATACCCATTGAAAGGGTGATTGATTTCACTTTCTGGCCTTAATTTTAAGTTATGGATAGAGTGTGATCCCAAACTCCTGATATCCAAATGCATCCTCTGAAATTGTTAAGCGCTGGTAGTGTGGATGGGAGGCAGGGAGAAGTTGGGAGAGAAAGGGTTCTGTGTGAGGGCTGACAACGCTCTGTTTGTTTATTTCTAGATTATTTGAATATTTACAAGCATTACTTTTATGATTAAAAACGTATAAAATTTAAGAATGAATGTGCTTATTAGAGTATTTGGTAATTTTATTGACTAATTACCAGAAAATTTGTTGCATGAGTTCAAGTTATTGAAGTGTCAGGTTTGTTTGTTTTTTTAAAGTGTTTATTTATTTATTTGACAGAGATCACAGGGAGGCAGAGAGGCAGGCAGAGAGAGAGGGTGAAGCAGGCTCCCCACCAAGCAGAGAGCCTGATGCGGGGCTCAATCCCAGAACCCTGAGATCATGACCTGAGCCCAAGGCAGAGGCTTAACCCACTGAGCCACCCAGGCGCCCCGAAATGTTAGGTTTTTAAAAATTCATAAAAGTGTGTCTTTCATTTTCATTTGTTTCTCCTACTATATGTCTTGTAGCTTTGCATCCCCTTTTTCTGACAGTTCTAGAGGCATATCTTTGGCATGTTTGGGTAGGCAGAATTCTAGGTTACATTTCAAGTTTGACTTGCAATTTAGGTCTTTTTAGGTGGGGAGAGAAAGGCTGTTAGTGCTGCTTCTTTTCTGTATCACGTTTCAGTGCCTTTGTAAAGGTCAGAGTGTTTTAACGGGGAAATTGAAGAATTGAGGCAATTAAGAAAACTATTTGTATTTCAGTAAATCAGTAAAAAGCTTCAGATAAGTGAGTTGACGATAGAGTCATTGCTGTGTTAAACAACATGACAGAGGAGATCGGGCGCATTCAACATGACAATAACACTAACCCCACGAACTTCCAAAGTATTTAAACACCAAGACCAAATACATTTGCATCTCCAAATAATACTAAAGAGGATTAGGAGAGGATTCTAAAATTGATCATTACCTGTGTTTTGATCATAACCTCCCTATGATGTTAAAAAGGGAATAGCTGGTCAATGGCTGCTTTTTATGTTTAAGATTTTATTTATTCATCTGAGAGAGAGACAGACGGAACATGAGCAGGGGAGAGAGGCAGAGGGAGAAGCAGACTCCCTGCTGAGCTGGGAGCCCGACGTGGGGCTTGATCCCAGGACCCTGGGACCATGCCCCGAGCTGAAGGCAGACGTTCAACCATCTGAGCCACCAGGCGCCCCCCAATATCTACTTTTTTTTTGACAGAGATCACAAGTAGGCAGAGAGGCAGGCAAAGAGAGAGGAGGAAGCAGGCTCCCCACCAGGCAGAGAGCCTGATGCGGGGCTCGATCCCAGGACCCTGGGATCATGACCTGAGCCGAAGGCAGAGGCTTTAACCCACTGAGCCACCCAGGCGCCTCCCCCACCACAATACCTACTTTTTACTTTGACTCAGAATAAGGCCTCAAAAGTATTTGGAGTAAAAAGAACTGGGGAGCTTGATTGATTGCTGTGCTATAAGGTTCTCTGAAAATGCTATAAATTAATTTAGAAGTTCTATGAAAATTAATTAACTCTATATGTTTTCACAATGGATACAGCAGCATGGGGTCACAAGCCAATGTGGAATTTGGTAGTTGAAGCTCGCGTATTTGTAGCCCTTCTCCCAGGTTTGACACCATTTCATTTGGAAACTCTCCCTGTAATCTTAAAGAGAAATGAACTCTCTATTTTGATAAATGAGATGATTCTGGTGCGAAAAGGTGCTTTTGTGACAGCGCTGGGACAGGCTCGGCAGGAAGAGGTGCGTGTCTGCTGTAGGAAGCTGCTGGGTATGTGCTTAGTGCTCAAGGCGGAGAGGCTGTGCAGGGAGTATGAGATCATAAATCCCCGTGAATTTCTACTCATAAAACTACTTCTGCAGCGTTTCTCCAGTGCTTATCATTCAGCTTGATGTTAACTATCGGTGAGATGTACAGGCAGTCATGAGACCCTTTAAGAATGTAGTAACCGGCACGTATTCGATCCTTATCGGAGCTATGCAGGCTGGAGGTCAGCCTTCGGGGCTAAAGGGGAACATTTTTCTGCTGCTGTCTCTCAGCAGACATACTTTAAAATTCCAATTTAAAAAATTCAAAGGCTTTAGATTTAGAAGATATGGTACAGTTTTGCCAGTGTTCTTGCTCCTTGGCTGCTCTCAGTGACCTTTACCAGTTTTCTATTTGGATTAGGCTCTAAATGTACTCCAGCCTACCTTTTTTCTGCTGCATTTATACCCAGGTGATGGAGTTAGTTGTTTGTGTTGCAGTATGTGGACACAAAAACTCCCAGAGCTGACATCAGGAACCAGGCCACTGCCCTTTTCCTTTGTCACTTATCCTAATAAGGGGTGCGGAAACCTAGCAAATGCAAAGTATTTCATTGTGTTAAAGTATGTGGGTTTCCTGCTTCAGCTGGACAAAGTAGTTTGTTGAACACACAAATTTTGAAGTCGGTATGTTCAACCAGAGCACCAAAACCACTTCCGGCACTGACAACAGTGAACATTGAATGCAGGGAATCGGTGACAACGGAGAGTCGTGCTGCTGAGAGCTGGGCAAGGCCCAGAGTGACCCAGAGACGAGCGACAGCTGGAAGCCACGGCCTCTCCTGGGCCACCCCTGCGCCACCCAGAGCTACCACTCGAAGCTGGAACCTTAACCGCTTCCAGCGTAGCCGGAGCTGCTTCTGAAAAGCAGAGCCGAGAAAGAAAGAGGCCAGGTTTGGGGGAGAAAACCTGGCTCCGTCTCCCCGCACCCCCGGGTCCAGCCTCCTGCAGCGCAGAGCCAAACAGTAGAAGCAGGAAGGACAGACAGGCCCAGGCATGGCGCTGGAGCTAAATCAAGGAGTGAGAGGTGGGATCCCTGCCTCTCCAGATTCTGTCCCCCTTCACCTTGATCTCCCCCGAATGTGTCCTGGGTAACGTGAAAATCTAAAACTACACTGGCCCTTGGTTCTGAGGACATGAAGACTCTCTGGCTGGCATCCTGGGTGTCCCCTTTCCTTCACATCTGCATGCCTTCCCACGTAGGGTTCTCAGTGGACCAATGTGGCATTCTCTGACAATGGAGAACTTCTTTTGGGATAATGGAACATGATGAGCTTGCATCTCCCTCTAACAAATTTCTGAACAGATGTAGAGTATAATTTTGGAATGCCCTAACTCATTTTATCACTTTCTGATGATTGAGGTCAGCTGGCCCATGCTATGAGTCCAGAACTGTGATGTCTCTGTCTTTTAGATATCGGAAGCGTAGTTTGACTTCTGTCTCTTCTGAAACTGATGCTGGATGATTAATCCAGACTAATTAATGAATACCCAGTAGAAGAAACAGCTTCAGTTAAGGAAGAATAAACATTTAACTGTTGCTTCAATTTCACAATAAAAAGGGATGTAATTCAGTTCAAATGTTTAAAAACATAGAGCCTTCTGTGAGATGCCCAATAAAATGTTGAATTTATAGCAACTCTATTGTGAAACTATGATGACTTTTATTTGACTTGAAGTTTATTGCTGAAAGATCCTGAGAAATCTTCTAAAAGAATCCTTTTGTTGAAAAGGAAATTAGCATTTCCACTTTTCAGTTTCAGGAGACCCAAATTAATTTATTTTTAAGATTTTATTTATTTAATTGATAGAAGACGCAGGGAGAGAGGGAACACAAGCAGGCGGAGTGGGAGAGGGAGAAGCAGGCTTTCTGCCAAGCAGGGAGCCCCATGCAGGGCTCCATGCCAGGACCCTGGGATCATGGCCCGAGCCGAAGGCAGATGCCCAACAACTGAGCCACCCAAGCACCCTAACCCAAATTAATTTTTTTAAAATGCCTAAATCAACCTTAAAAACAACTGTTTAAAATTATAAAAGCCTTATGCCAATTATAGAAAATCCAAGAAATGATGAGCGTATGCGTGTGTGTTTCCCACAGTGTGAAAGTCTCCCTACATGCTCCTGCCTCCCGAGGTAGACTCGTTCATTCGTACAGCGAGAATGTATAGAGCACCTGCCATCAGCCGTTGTACTGGACACCGAGGAAATATTAGTGGGCAAAACAGTCACAATGTTTCATTCAATTTGTATTCACATAGGACTTTCTAGTGGAAAAGGAAACAGGCAATAACTACGTATGTCACGTGGTAGTCAGTGCAATGAAGGCAGTTAAGGAGCGCAAGGGGAGCTGGGGCGCTGGTTCATAGAGATTCCGGGAAGACCCTCTGAGGAGCCAACCTCTGACGTCATCTGAGGAAGCAGGAGGGTGAGCTGGGTTTTTTCTGGGGGAAAGAAAGGGTCTTTCTAGGCAAAGGAAATGGAGAGAAGTAACTGTAACAAGGTTGTTGCGTATTCGCTCTGATTTGTTGTGTGCATATACTAGGCTTATAAAGACCAGTAGTTTACCTTGTGCCTCCGTTTTTGTTTTTTTTTTTCCACTTAACAGTCTGCCTTCCTTTGTCTTTTTGATAGCTGTGTAGCATTTTATCACATGCCTGTACCTTAACACGTCTGGCCAGTTCTCCGTTGGTGAACCCGTGCGTTGTTTCCAGGTCCTCGTTACTGCTGAGTGTGGCTCTAAACCCGCTTATGCTCACATATAAATACTGACTTGTGTGTTTCTCTGTTCTCAACCCACCTTATTTTTTAAATTATTTTCTTAAGATTTTATCTATTCCTTTGTTTTAGAGAGAGAGAGAGAGAGCTCTCGAGTGGGGGGAGGAGCAGAGGGGGAGGGACAGGGAGGTGGAAAAAAATCTGAAGAAGACCCGTGCCGCTTGCATGGAGCACTGGG
Source organism: Neogale vison (assembly GCF_020171115.1). Lineage (NCBI taxonomy): Eukaryota > Metazoa > Chordata > Mammalia > Carnivora > Mustelidae > Neogale > Neogale vison. Next base: position 230,790,771 of record NC_058092.1, on the reverse strand, counting down.
TGTGGTGAAAAAATAATGAATACTGTTTTTCTGAAAATAAATAAATTGGAAAAAAAAATAGGGCAAAAAAAAAAAAAGAAGACCCGTGCCGAGTGCCGAGGGGGGCAGGGGCTTGATTTCATGACCCTGAGATTTCAAAACCAAGAGCTAGACGCTCAACCGACTGAGCCACCCAGGTGTCCGAACTTAACCCACTTTAAAAGGCTTAAGAAAATACCGATGCTCAGGTTTTATTCAGACCAGTTTCTAAATTAGGATAGTCTGGAGGAGGGATCTAGGACTTTTTTGGTATTTTTTAAAGGTTCCTTGGATGATTCCAGTATGTGGTCAGGGTTGAGAACCGCAGCTATAGGATGATTCTTACAAGTGACCTGGCTGAGTCAGTGATAAAAGACATGGTACATTTTAGTTGATAGTGTCAAGTTGTTCCGTGTATTAGTTAGAATTAGGAGCAGTTGCCAGTAGTAGAAATCTAAATTCAGAGGCGCTTGGGTGGCTCAGTGGGTTAAAGTCTCTAATTCGGCTCAGGTCATGATCCCAGGGTGCTGGGATCAAGTTCCTGCATCGGGCTCTCTGGTCAGCAGGGAGCCTGCTTCCTGTTCTCCCTGCCTGCTTCTCTGCCTACTTGTGATCTCCTTCTGTCAAATAAATAAAATCTTTTAAAAAATTAAAAAAAAAAAAAGAAGACATCTAAAGTCAGTTGGCTTAAACTAGATTGTTTCATTTTTTTATGAAATTCTTTACATAGGCAGACCAGGACTAGAGTTGTGTTACACGGAGTCCTCAGGTACCCGGGTTCCTTCTGGCTTTTGTTTTTGCTGACCTAAGGGAAGTCTTCTAATCTCAAGCTCAAGAGAGACCGAGAGAAAGAGAGACAGAAGAGGGGTCAGGGCTTCTGCCGTGACTTCCATGATGCAGGCAGCACAATGAGGGAAGAAGGGTTGAAGGGCACAGACCAGCTGTTCTCTTAAAAGATGCCCAGAAACTTCCACAGAACACTTCCACTTGTGTCCCGTGGGCCAGAGCTTGGTCACAGGGCCGGACCCAACTGCAGGGGAAGCTGGACACAGGCTTTCCTCCAGGTGACCGGTGTGTCCTGTAGAAGCCAGGGCTTTGCTTATCTGAAAAAGGAGAAGAACCCGGAGCCACAGCCACCAGCCGCCCCTGCCCTGTGCCCCTCCCCAGGGCTGTGAGCTCTGCCCTCCGTCCCCAGACCCTTCCCGCCCCAGGGCCAGGACCTGCCCCGCTGGAGTTCGCCCAGGCCTCCCAGTCACAGAAAGCTTCGTTGCAGCGCGGGGAACCTCAGGACACCGGCCCGGGGGAGACGCAGAGTCAGTGCAGTTCGGACCCAGGAAGGACGGTGGCAGCCGCTCCCCCGGGGGAGGGCCTCTTCCTGCCAGCGGGTGTCAGTCCCCGCCGTCCCCGCTCGGACATCCTGAAGGACGCGTCTTCCTCCCTCATTCGGATCGCGGGAATTATCGTTGCTTTCGGGGGCGAAAGTAGCGTGGCCGTGACTTGGTGTAATGCGTCTTCTTTGCCCTTGCAGTGGACGAAGGTCGCAGCAAGGAGCCCGACCGGCTGCAGGTGTTCCACAAGAAGGCCATCCTGCCCTACGGCGTGTACAGGAGGCAGCACAAGGCGGCGGCCGAGGAGGCGGCGGTGCTGCAGTACGCGCGGCTGGTGGGGCAGGCGTGCGCCGAGCGGATGCTGCTGCTGCGGAACTGAGGCGGCCGCGCCCCCCGCGCCTCCCCCTGCGCCCCCCACCCCCGACGCGCCCCCGACGCACCCCCGCGCCCCGGGGACAGCCCGGCCTGCCCACAGATGAGATCTTTTTGATTTGGACTCTTCTATGGCTTTTCTAAACCATTTTGTGGCGGTGTTTGCGTGAGAGTCCCCGGTCCCTGTAAAGATTTGACCTGGCCTCGTCGTGGGGGGTCTCTCGTTCCGGAAGTTTGTTTCATGAACAAGACACGGTAGCGACGTCTCATGTTAGTATTTTGGAAAGTAAAATGAGTGGGTGGATCTTAAGTCGTTTAAACATCGTCTTGCTTTTTTGGTCCAAGAACTCACAGCCGACTGTGCTCAGAGCCGTTGGACACTGGCTGATGCGGGGAGACCGAGGGCTGCGGGTGGTGGGGAGTCGGCCTGCGTCTTCGCAGACTTGCTCGAGAGCACTCGGTGTTTAGTAGCCCTGCCCAAGGTTGTGGAGTTGGTAGAACACTCAGAAGACACAAACCTTAAAGGCGGTCCTTGAACCCCAGAGGATCATTTGCCCACGACGGCCCCGGTGCTGTCATGTCTGTTGTCTTGATGCAATTGTTTATTCCTAGAATAATTAATTTTACTCTCAAATGTATCCCAGTTTGACAGCGAAGTTATATGATTACCCTAGTTGTACATATTATTTGTTCTATTTCTAAACGAAGAAATGGAGGTTTTGGGGGGGTTGTTGGTTTTTTTGTTTGGGGGGGCTTTTTTTTTTTTTTTTGTCTGTTTTAGGAAAATGTGAGCTCCTGCCTTGACCTGAGACTCATCAGAAGTAACTATATGCTAAATTTTTCACTCCTTAGAACTCAGGACACTTGTCTTCGGTTATTGATTAAAAATGAGTTAATATCTGACTCCTTTTATAGCTGTGCTACAAACCACGTTTAATGAGGCATAGGAATCATTTTGACCCCTGTTCCAGGGCAGAGGTGGAGCAATCCATTTTTTGCCCTTTGATTTGGGAGTCAGCACATGCTCGCTCTGTGTCCTCTCACTTTCTTTTGGCCCCTCACCCAGTCAGCAAATGTCCCGTGTCCACCCCGGTCAGGGTGGCAGGCCCTGTGCTGGGAGGAAGGAGACTCGGCCGCATCAGTTCACAGAACAGATGTTGGAGACGATGAATGACGGAGGAGGGTTAGTTTCCTGTGCTCTCTTTCAGCTGACCCCCGGCCTTCTGCCAGCTGCTTGGCCACTGAGTTCATTCCATTCCCCATTTTGCCTGTTTTCTATCAATATTTTTAAAAAACCATATTATAAAACATAGTACTTTGAAATCTACTACTGGTTTTAATCTTTTCTTCTAAATACACTGAATTTAGATAAGACATAAGAAAATAAATTCGTTTAGATAAAAGAAGGAGCATTAAACAATGATTTTAAAAATCACATGTCTAGAAATTCAGCATCCAAATAAACTGTGTATTTATTCATTCAGAGGGTGTGTGTGTGTGTGTGTGTGTGTGTGAAACACTTGCCACTTGCAGGTACTTTGCCAACTGAGGTGAGAGCAGCGAGGAAAGCCGTTTTCTCTGATCGCGTGGGTTTTGCATTCTTCTGAGATTTTGTTCTTCAAAGTCATCTCCCAAGAGTATTTGATAGACTCTTGTTTGGAAATGCCTTCAGAATCTGTAGATTTTTTTTCTTTTTCCTCCAAAAAGAAGATAGCTTAATGTTCTTAGAATCACAAAATGGTACTCACTGTAAGCAGTTCAAATATTAATAAAACTATAAATAAGAAGGTAAAATATAATCTGAAATTCTACCATACTAGAAAAAGAGAGAATTGTTATACATCTACACACATAATGTACATAATTTGAATATACATGGAATTATGCTCTATATACTGTGCTGTGGACATAGCTGAATTTTGAAAGAAATTCCAAAGTTGGACTTCAGAAGTGTTGTGAGTGATATGAGAACCAGGAAAGTCAGCGGGGTGGGGCCGCATCTTGGTACCCTTGGCGTTGGAATGTTTTTGATGCTACCAACTGCATCACACCCTCTTTATCTCCGTGACTGGCACGTGGAATAGCAGCCCTAGAGATCACAACTCTTGAGTAGCCCGTGAAGAGAAAACCAGACTCTTAACGTCTTACCACGACTCTGGTTTCCTCCTGCAGAATTCAGTCCGGGTTCCTTCAGAGCAAAGTGATCGATCACATCCCTGTCTGGGAATCAGGGTCCTGCCCCTGCGGGCGGCATTCAAGGCTGGCTACAGTGACCCTCCAGAGAGAGCTGGCCACGAAGCTGCTTTTGCTCAGTTGCTGTATTCATGTGCTGTTCCTTGGGGAAGGGACAGTGTATTGATCCTAATGAGTTAATTATTTGTTCTTCGGGATCCTGGCTGAGTACTGATAGCGTGCTAGAAAAGGACAGCAAGGCAAGTGACCCGGCTTGGCTGGGTGACGTGCAGTGTAGCTGAGAAATCTGGTTTTATGTTCATGGCTTTCATCCAAAGAAAGACACTCGAGAACCTTTCAAAGATAGTTTCTATCTTTTCAAGGCTTTAAGCTATGCATTCACGCTCTTAGAGTTGGAGTTCCTTTCCGGATGCACGCAAATGCATACCTGCTTCCTTGTTTCTGGAGCAGAAATGTCATCGAGGTTTTCCAGGCCACCATCTTTATTTAAATTCTTCCAGTTCTGTGAGATTTTTGTTATTTTTAAAAAATGTAATCTGAGCACTTTTTTAAAAAGTATTCTATAAAAGAGACTATTACCAAATGAATATATTATTCATTTGATTAAAATTATTTAGATAAGAAATCATTACTGTTTAGCTTTGCTTTCAGACAGTGTATCCTATTTTTTATCCATTTTGCAAAATATCACTTGTGTATGGTTTCTTAACATAGCAGAATCTATTATGTAAATGAACCTTTTCAGATATCTCAGCAGTCTATGGTTTGATTGTATAGGCTTTGTACTATTTAAGTGTGAATAAAAATGAGGAAGAATATAATGACGAGTTATCTAGAAGGTTTTGGTGGTTGCTAACTTAAAAGAAGGAAATGAAATGGAAACATAATGTTTGAATTAGAAGTTATTCAAATGTGTGTTCTTTTCCAAAAGAAAACCAGTGACTAAAGCAAAACAAGTTTGATTGCATGTGATTTTTCTTTTGCTCTTGTGTATGCCTTTTGAACAGTCCATTTGATAAATCTTGAATGAAAAAAATAAAGCTGTTTCTATCTGCAGTGGGTTGTGCTGATCAATACTTAAAAGACATGTGTTTCCATGCTTTTCAATTTTTTACTACATTTTACCTGTAATGAATATGCAGAAAACAGAGGTAGAACATTGGCTATATGAATCATAATATCTCATTTACAGTAACTCTGGGAATTCCAGATCATTTGGTTACCTGAATCAAAGCATGATGGATTCCTTTCTCAGGAGTAAACAAAAATAAAGTAAATCTCACTTTAAGAAAAACATCCAGATTTCACATGATAAATTAGGAAATAGACATGGGATTTAGGTAGTAAACTCAAATATAATTTCTCTCAAAAAGCTTAGTTTAGGGACGCCTGGGTGGCTCAGTTGGTTGAGCAGCTGCCTTCGGCTCAGGTCATGATCCCAGTGTCCTGGGATCGAGTCCCACATCGGGCTCCTTGCTCAGTGGGGAGCCTGCTTCTCCCTCTGCCTGCCTCTCTGTCTGCCTGTGCTCTCTCCCTCTCCCTCTGACAAATAAATAAATAAAATCTTAAAAAAAAAAAAAAAAAGCTTAGTTTACAGAGAAATTCTCTTAAAATACCCCATAAAGCAAGTGTGCCTTAATCGTTCATAATAGTACACAGTATATTTATGGAACACATTTACAAGAGTTTTGTCTTTTTTACAGTAAAGAGGTCCCTGGTAGGTTTAGATTAAATGAATCCTGTTTTCCAAGTGATTTAAATGTTGGTTATAATTCCCACTGACCTTTTTTTTTTTTAATCTACCGAAGAAAATACAAAATCACTTACCATGCCATCAGTAATCACCACCCCTGCCATTCATGTTTTGATGTTGTACACTCTCAAACTTTTTTCTACCTACATGTCTTTTTTATTTTTTTAAGATTTTGTTTATTTTTATTTGAGAGACAGGTAGCTAGAGATAGCATACAAGTAGTGCAGAGAGGGAGAAGCAGATTCCCCACTAAGCAGGAAACCCAATGCGGGACTTGATCTCAGGACCCTACAATCATGACCTGAGCCGAAGGCAGACACTTAACTGACTGAGCCACCCAGGCGACCCTGTCTTATTTTTAAATAAAAATGGAATCATGTCATGTATATTGTTTCATAATTTTGAACATTTTAATCCATTTGTGAACATGAAAATAAATGAAGAATATAATTTTTTTTTAAGATTTTATTTATTTATTTGACAGACAGAGATCATGTCTCTGGGAGCATGACCTGCGCTGAAGGCAGAGGCTTTAACCCACTGAGCCACCCAAGCTCCCCAAGAATATAATTGTTTTCATGGCAGTTCAGTAATAGCTGTGTCTAGTATCTTTTGAGAAAGGGGGCTTACGTAGTTCTTAATGCTCCTTTTCCTCGATCCAATGCCTTTCCCCGACGATAGGGATTTCCGCCGAACTCTAAGGTTCAGGTATAGCTTTTATTTTATTTGTTTATTTTTTTAAAGATTTTATTTATTTATTTGACAGAGGGAGATCACAAGTAGATGGAGAGGCAGGTAGAGAGAGAGAGAGAGGGAAGCAGGCTCCCTGCTGAGCAGAGGGCCCGATGCGGGACTCGATCCCAGGACCCTGAGATCATGACCTGAGCCAAAGGCAGCGGCTTAACCCACTGAGCCACCCAGGCGCCCCAGGTATAGCTTTTAAAAGTTAGTGCCGCCTCCTCTCATTGTCCCTCAACTAAATATTTTCTGGGAGACTGTCCTACCGTTTTTACAGTTTGAACACCTCTAAAATTCCCAGTTAGAAAATATCTTATTTAAAAGCTTAAGGTTGGGGCACCTGGGTGGCTCAGTGGGTTAAAGCCTCTGCCTTCAGCTCCGGTCATGATCCCGGGATCCTGGGATCGAGCCCCGCATCGGGCTCTCTGCTCAGCAGGAAGCCTGCTTCCTCCTCTCTCTCTGCCTGTCTCTCTGCCTACTTGTGATCTCTGTCAAATAAATAAATAAAATCTTAAAAAAAATAAAAGCTTAAGGTTATTTAAAACAAATTAAGGTTCTGATTCATGGATTCTTCATACAACAGAGGCCCTTAAAATGGGTACCTGGAAAGGGTGGGCTATTACTGTTAGCTCAGCCAAGTTTTTTAGTTTGAAAAACATGTTGGCTTTTTAAGATTTAATTCTAAGTAAAACGGCACTTCTGTATCCAGTTAATTGTTACAGTTGGTATCTTCAGTCCCGTCCTGTCCAGGAAATAGTTTCCTATTGACGGTCTAATTCTCAATTAGACCAAGAACTGAAGTTGCTAAATACATTTGGTATGCCAAATTTTTATTCACGGAGGGCTCCAAAATAGCTTACAGATTTTTATCACTGGGGTTTCTCACTGTATCTCTCCACTTGCAATATGAAGAAGAAATTTCAAATGGATGCGCTGTTAAAAACAAAACAAAACAAAACAAAACTGGGGGCACCCGGGTGGCTCAGTCAGTTAAGCGTCCAACTCTTGATTTCAGCTCAGGTCATGATTTCAGGGTCTTGGGATCGAGCCCCACATTGGGCTCTGCGCTCAGTGAGGAGTCTGCTTGGGATTCTCTCCCTTTCTCTCCCTCCCCTTCTACCCTTCTCCTTGCATGTGCTCTCTCTCTCTCTCTCAAATAAATAAAATCTTAAAAAAAAAAATGAAACCATGAAACCTAGCAGAGCAAATCTTAAAAGCTATATGGCATTTATGATTTTTAAGAATTACCCTTTATTATGAAATTCCATGATACATGTTTCAGCCACCTCGGAGGAGAGAAAGACATCCTTCACTTGTCTGGTATGCATTAAGCAGACCACGAGTCACCAGCACGAGTATCTGTTTCTTTGATCATTACAGTTTGATTAAAACCAATAGACAGAAAGTGGTTTCTATAACCAGTTATAGGTTGCATGCTAAAGCCATCATATCAAAAAGGTATAAATGTTGTGCTCCCTGCTTGCCTAATTCAACTCTGTGGTTTTTGGATCATGTTTTCCCCTGCCCCTTAATTTTTCGGGCATTTGTCAGTCTGTGCCAGGGTCTTAAAATCATTTAACACTGGCCTTTTGTAAAATGTTATTTAATTAGTGTTAAATGAAGACTCATGAATACTTCACGCAGTCACATTCATCACACTTTGTCAATTCAGTGAGTCTGAAGAGCATCTCTCAAGTCACGGAGCTTTTTGATCATGAAATAAGAAAAACAGCATTGGGGCGTTTGTGAATTCAGAGCTTAAGGATCACAGCTCGGTTGTATGTGGAGCCTTCTATACACTATCCGCACGTCTGAGAATGTTCAGAGATGGCCAGACTGGAAGCTAACCGTTGCTGATGTTATTTAATTGACCATTAAAGCAAAGATTGTATGTATCTACACATACAGTGGGAGAGAGCGTGTGCTTCATGAAAGCTCACTCCTAAGGGTATGATTATTCTCAGTTTTAAATCAAACAATCAGCTCAATACAGTTGCCTCTTGAACACGGGCTCACATGGGTCCGCTTCTACACAGATTTTTTGCAGTTAGTACAGTACTGTGCTGTCAATATATTTTCCTTGATTTTCTTAAGAACATTGTGTTTTCTCTGGGCGTGCTGATTTGATGGTAGGAATACAGTGTATGATACATATGATACAGGAAATATGTGCTAATCGACTGTGCATGTTATCAGCAAGGCTTCTGGGCAACAGTAGGCGATGAGTGAAGTTTTGGGGGAGCCAGATTTTTGACCACGCAGGGGGTCGGTGTCCCTAACCCGTGTTGCTCACGGGTCAACTAAAAGGGTCTGGATGTATGGACTAGTGTAGAAGTCTGACAAACTGATACAGCTGCCCTGTCCACAAGAGCCACAGCTGTCTATTTCGTTTAATTACAATTAAAATTCAGTTCTCAGCCTCACTAGCTACATTTCAGGGGCTCACAGCTGGCCCTGTGGGGCCCCTGGGCTGCTGTAATAGCTTATCACAACTGAAAACAACATGCACTGATTATCACAGTTCTGGAGGCTGGAAGTCCAAACCCAAGGAATCGACAGGGCTGTGCTGGCTCTGATGGATCCAGGAGGAGTCTTTCTGGAGCCTTCCAGCTGCGAATGTTTACCAGCAATGCTCGGTGTTCCTTGGCTGGCAGCTGCCTCATTCCTAGTTTCTGCCTCCCGGTTCTCAAGGCCATCTTGTCTCTGTGTGTTTCTCTGGGTCAACTCCTCACAAGGATTACTAGTCATACTGGATTTAGAGCTCACTGTAATCTAGTATATGACCTTATCTTAATATGTCAGCAAGGCATCGAGGGTTAGAACTTCAACCTATCTTTTTGTCAGGGGCTTGGGGTGGAGAGGGACACAATTCCTTTTTCTTCACGGGCTTGAACTCACGACCCCTAGACCAAGAGTTGCATGCTCCACCCACGGAGCCAGCCCCGTGCCCCCGTGGGGGCCCCATTGGACAATACAGATACAGAACGATTCCACTGTTGTAAGTTCTAGTGGACGGTGCTGCAAAAAGGCCATCTTACAAAATAAAAATGTCATGGTTTGATGTGTCTTATATGTTTCTACATGGCCAAACACGGCACAGCGAGTCCAGTGGGACATTAGGGCAACTAACTTTGACAGTGTCTGGTTTCTCATTGTAACTCCCATTGAGCGATCTCGTCTCATCTGTAAGTGCTGCTGCCCATTCGTATGAATCTGCAGATCTTCAGTATCTCATGACCGTGAGGCTGCCTCAGTTTCTTGATGTAACTGCCATGTCACTGTGATTTAAAGTTAAACTATGGGGGCGCCTGGATGGCTCTGTTGGCTAAGCATCTCGAGTCAGATTCTCTCCCACCCTCTTCCCCAACCCCAAGTAAATTAAAAAAAAATCTTTAAAGTTAAAATAGATGTAGAGATAATGTTTAATGGATAACTTGAATGACTGAGAGATTAATCCAGAAGTCTTTCTGAAGAATTTGTGCTCTTCTATTTTTTCCTTTTTAAAAAAATTTTTTTATTTATTTACTTGAGAGAGAGAGAAAGAGCACAAGCCGTGGGGAGGTTCAGAAGGAGAGGGAGAAGCAGACTCCTCGCTGAGCAGGGAGCCTGACACGGGGCTCAGTCCCAGGACCCCGGGATCATGACCTGAGCCCAAGGCAGACGCTTAACCAACTGAGCCACCCAGGCGCCCCTATTATTTCCATTTTTATATTTCCATTTTTATATTTTTAATATATATTTTCTTTTAGGTTTCTAGTTCTCGTTACATGGTTATTTTGATCAAGTAGAAAAAAATTTTATAAATGTATCAATAAAAATCTTTGAATCTGTACCAATAAAAGGATTTATATGCATCTCTCACAAAAATATGCAGTGAACCTGTGTGCAAAAGAAAATGGGAGAAATAAATCCTCATTACACATCTCTCTTGTCTTGTTGAATACACAGCTGGTGGTTACCTCACATGAGTAAGTCCAGAAGACAGATTAGATTGGTTTACAGGTCTGCCTTAAAGATTTTTTATGCCTCTACTATTGTATTTTATTTTAAAAGATCTTATTTATTTATTTGACAGAGACAAAGCGAGAGAGGGAGCACAAGCAGGGGGAGTGGGAGAGGGAGAAGCAGGCTTCCCACGGAGCAAGGAGCCTGATGTGGGGCTCGATCCCAGAACCCTGGGATCATGACCTGAGCCAAAGGCAGATGCTTAATGACTGAGCCACCCAGGCATCCCTACTATTGTATTTTTAAGGATGATTTTGAATACTGGCTTTTTTTCCCCCAAGTACAGCCTACTTCGGACCCAAACTGCCTGTCATTGTCCTCAACGTGGAGATCTTCATGGAATTTCACCAGAGGCATGGGATTTAGATACAGAGACATCTGTTTGGATTCACTTCCCCAGACTGTTTGCGGCCACCCATGAGCAGAGCCGGCGGGGGCGGGGGGAGGTAGGTCCACGGGAGCCTCCAAGGTTGGTCAGCGGCCTCCAGGGGCTCTGCACAGGGTGAGGGCAAGGCCTGCAGGAATTAAGGGTCACGGTCTCCAGTCTCCCGGTCTCTGCCTCTTCTCCAGAGCCACACTGTGATTTACGTAATTCTATTCCATACGCTTTTTTATAAGTCAGCCAGAGAAGCATCCGTGTGTAGCCAACATCCGTGTGTAATTACGAGCTCTCCGTCTACAGCCACTGGTGGTTCACGCTGGCGGTAATTAATATTTCTGATCATGTCACCAAAGATGCTGTCGAGAACGTTTGGAAATAAAGGATCCATGTTGGGAGGAGAAAGTCTGGAGACCACTTTGAGCTTACGATAATGAATGCATTATTCATTTCTATTACTCCTTTATTGCCTTTGTTAAGATATGGAAACTGTCCTGTGCCGGCATTCCTTGTGAGTCATGACGATCTCCGACTATCCTTATCTGCACTTGCTTATCCAGGATCTTCACCATCTGGAACATGAACAGAGTGTCCAAAAGTAAGGTTAAAAAAAGAAAAAAGAAAGAAAGAAACTTGCCTCTTAGAAGCATAATGGAGCTTGAATCCAGGCTCTAGAGCTCATGCCCTATTAATGGGATGGCCACTTGGGCCGTGTGGCATAAGGAGAAGAAATTTTTGGTGCCGAAGGAAAAGGATAAAATGTGGAAATGGCATGTTAGTGGAAGGGTGTACATCATCTCCTGGACAGCTCTTACTGTGTGCCCGCTGGAATTCAACACTGCCCCGGGGACAGTGGTGCTGGGAGTCTGTTCTGGAGGAAGACGGATTGTAGCAGGGAGGGCCGACACAGACCTAGAGGGACCTTCTGACCGTGTTCCACAAGCAACCAGTTCCTTCCATTAACCTCAGTAAGTTAACGGAATGTGGAGGGAACCTGGATCCTGGGGACAAGCTGGACCAGGTTCAATTCCTGGGATCGCTTAACTAATTGTGGCACCTTGGACCAGGACCAGAAGGCAAGCAAACCTCAGCTTCCCCATCAGGAGAGGTGACCTGGGCAGGTGGGGAGCCAGCTGGTAGGGGTCAAGGACAGTTGTCTTGCAGAAGTGGCCTCGCCCGGCCCCTGCTCTGCAGCCCATTATACCTTGCCCGAAGCAGATGTCGACCAAAAGGAAGGTAATGGAGAAATATTTGAACAAAATATTAAAAAAGAAAGAAAGAGTAGACCCTACCAATCCAAGGCCTAGAAGCCTGAACATCCAACAGCCCCCGAGCACACAACGTGGTCAGGACAATCAGACTTGACATTGGGAAAGACAATGCTGACTGGTCAAGGATGCAATTCGAGTACGTTCGAGTATATTTCTATTCAAAATTGTGATAGTAACAAAAAGATTCCATTAACTGGGTAAGTTCCGGTTATCTGCAAAATTCACCATACTGAAACAGGTCTTCGCGACCTCAGAATTAGAGTCCATTTGGAATGGCCCATTCACAAAGGATGCTGTAGTGTTAGAGAGGCAGAGACTTTCTACTGGCTGGCCTCTGTCTAACAGAGTGTGGAGAAACAATTATGCAGAGTGTGGATAAACTCGCTCTCCAGTGCGCCACCATTCAGAACTTCCTTGGTATACTGGGAGAATAAAATGGGTGTTGAGGCCCGGTACAATTATGCGCATTTTTGTTTGTTTTGTTTGAGACAAAACTAAACAACAGGATATCTGGAAAACCAGCAGCATTTTGTAGACCGGGCCCAACGCCCCGCACAGCGGGCTGTCATAGCCACTTAGAGTTTCAGTGATAATGACTGGACTGTTTTCAGCCAGCCCCCAACCGCTCCTGCTTTTCTTCGTCTTTCTGCATTATTCCCCTGCATGAAGGCAAATTCTGGAAGAGGCATTACTTCTTAAAATCGGCTTTTCACAGGGCCACACGTTAGCCGAAGAGCGTTATCAAAAAGGCCTGGAAATCAAAAGCACATTTTTTCGAGTGGAGAAGAAGTGATGTTATATAGGACCGCAGAATGCCGCCCTCGTGGGGGGCAAGAGGTGAGCCCGAAGACGAAAGTGGGAAGTAGACTGGTCTCTTTTACTGCCTCCCCAAAACACCCCCTCAAACCAGAAAACCCCAGCCTAATTAAAAGTGCATTCTGCTGTGTGCAGAGCTGTGTGCCCAGCGCCTGGGCCAGTGCGATTCGACACGGAGGCCAGTGGCGCTGTTTCCTGAGCATTGTCGGAGACGCTCTGCTCCCAGGTCACGTTCTAGCAAGTGCTCAGTGCATGCAGAGTTAGGCTCTCCGGGGCCAACTCCACTGTCCAGCCGGGCGGGGGGCAGAGCCACAGGCTCACACTCAGCGGACCACACTGGCGGGAGCCTGACCTCTGCTCGCCAACCTCAGGCAGAAGATCCGAGATGTCAGGACATCTGAAACGTTCTTCGTTGTGTTTGGTGCGGTGTTTGCTCTGTTGACACTGGGCTGAAGGTGGAGAAACGAGTCCCCTTTCTGCCCTTCCTAGTCAATTTTCCCGGAAGCCACCAGGGGGCAGAAAGAATCTTTCTTGCCTTCCCGCCACCCCCCCCACCCCCCCCACTCTTCCCCCCCACCCCCAGACTAAACTCTGCATGGGAAGGTAAACATTTCCTTTGGTCCATTTGGGCCAATGTTCTTGATATAAATTGTATTTCTTATTTCCCAAATCCTTGATTTTTTTCAGATTTGGGTTGTCTCTAAATTAAGTCTTCTTTCTGCAAGGAAAGCCATGAAGGCATTTTATATTGATGGATGACTTAGCTCTCAGATCTCCAGGCCTGACACAGCAGCCCAGGCTCTCCCACATTTTCCTCCCTGTCTCCAGCCTCACTGGGCCAGTGCCGGCCCCCAGGCCTTTTTACCAGGATCATTGCAATAGCCTGCCAACCTTCCCAGCCAGTTCTCACGCCCGGCACACATCTGACTCTCATCTGCCTCTCCCGGTCCCGCCTCAGACAGCTCTGCATTACCTACTGCATGAAGCCTCAACCGCCCCCTTGGCATGTCCCACTCCTTTTCCTACCCTTCGCTGCATCTCCCTTCCATAAACCCTTCTCTCAGCTGTTTCTTGCCTGTTTCTTGACCTCCAACCTCCTCTGTCTGCAGACACTCTAATCTGCAAGGTCTACACCAGGGGCCACTTCCCTGTGAGCCCCTGGTCTACCATATCCGAGGCTTTTCTTCAAGTCACAGTTCTTTCTTAAGGCTCGAGACAAGCAACACAAGTCAGGTCACGGGAATGATGCACGTTGCTCTCAGAGAGCCGGCCAGAGACCGGATTCATCGGAGAAACCTCCCTGGAGAAAGTGTGTTTGTGTCCGCCGGGTGGATGCTGAGACCCGGCTCCCAGGTGCCCGGGACGGGTCTGGTCCTCGGACTCAGCTTCACAGCACGGGGTGGAAATGCCGAGAAAGCCTTCCTGAGCGGTGGGTCCGTAGCAGGATCGGTTGAACGTGGCAGGTTCTTAACACATTAAGAACATCGGAAATGCCCATAAAGGAGAGCTGTAAATTTGATGCACCTTAGTGAAGAGTTTCTCTTTATAACCTTAGAGAAGCCTCAGTCTGTTTGCCTTGGAACGGGCGGTGACTAAGGTGATCGCCCGGAAATGTGTCCGTGGTTCCATCTGGTGGCGTGTTCGCACGGGGGCGGGGCGAACGGGGACGAGCTGTCCCAGAGGGGAAGATTTTGCTTGTGGGGATACCTGTGCCTCGACAGCTCCCTTCATGGTCACCTGCTGCCGAATGAACAGTGAGAGAGAATTAAGGACCCCATGTGTGTGCCGGGGGGCAGGCGGGTCTTGGCAGACAGGGGAGCTTTCGGGGACGAGTTGTCGGGGGACATCTGGCTGTTTTGTCTAAGAATTCCTGGCATAATGGGTCTGTGGACCCAGTACTTGAGGGCAGGCCCGTTCTGGTTTAGAGCTCTTCAACAACAACAAAAAGCACCGATATGAATTGAACATTCTTAAAGGGGATCAGTGTAATCCCTATTTAATTTGGACTTCTCCTCTTTTTTTTTTTTTTAAGATTTTATTTATTCATTTGACAGACAGAGATCACAAGTAGGCAGAGAGACAGGCAGAGAGAGAGGAAGGGAAGCAGGCTCCCTGCTGAGCAGAGAGCCCGCTGCGGGACTCGATCCCAGGACCCTGAGATCATGACCTGAGCCGAAGGCAGAGGAACCAACCCACTGAGCCACCCAGGCGCCCCCTCTTAATTCATTTTGCATATGGCGAGACACTCTTGCAATGGACACAAAGGGCATCTCACCCACCCTGACGTGCTCTGCCCCAGGGGAGAAGGCCCCCCCCCGCCCTGGGGAACTGGCACCACCTGAGACCCTTGGGGAGCCAGTCCCCCGCCCTGGGGACCTCAGGTGCTGGGGGCTTCCCTAAGAGCGGGCTGGTGCAGGTGCTGAAGTGAGGCCCCGCGTTCATTGCAAAGATTCCCTTGCAGGTCCTTTCACTTGGTCTTAAATTCTGTTAACCCTTCCTAAAATTTACGAGGCCACCACTTCTCCTGGAAGCTCACAGGGCGCCCAAGAACAGGCCCACCTGGATGACAGGGGTTGCTCGGCTCACGTGGATTGTGACCGGCTTAGAGGGACGAGGACACAGCGGCGGTTGTAGGGAATCGCCACCGGGCCCAGCGGCAGAACGTGCCGTTACAGCTGGCGGGAGGGCAGGGGTGGTTCCAGGGCAAGCGGCCCTCACCGGCCTGGCATGTCACGGGGCAGCCTGACATCGCCAGGGGCCGGGGCTATCTGCACGCTCGCTCTCGGAAAGCTGTTCCACAAAATCCCAGCCCCACACATAGGCTTCGTTGGTGCATTTTTTGGATGGATCCATCTGTCCACCCAGTAGTGATCTGAGCCCCTGTCCTGCACCCAGCGTTGCGCGTGGCACAGATGTGAACAAGTGTGAGTCCCTGTCTTCTTGGAATTTCACTCCAGCAAGAGAGACAGACAGACGGTTTGCAGCCAACAGAGGAGTCAGAGTGCTGGACTGTGTTTGGTCACACGAAAGGCCACTTTGGACAGGGTGTCAGGGACGGCTTTGGAAGCGGGGCCGATCTGTGGGCATTGAGTGAAGGGAACGTGGACATCCTAAAGACTCAGAGCCAGAGTGGTCGTGTTCTTGGCTCTTCGGAGACCACGGTCGTGGAGGGTTGACCCAGACCCATGGACTGGAACGAGGACTGCTCCGAGAGGGTAGACGAAATCCCGCGACACTCAGGAAGGAAAGCTCACGTCGAACGGAAACAATCAGAGCCGTTTCTGGAGGGAGCTGGTTCGACATACAGTCGATTTTGAGAAAGGAGGGTCAGGGCGTTCCAGGCAGAAGGGATGGAATAAGACCCAGTGTGGAGGCAGAAAGACAGGGCTTGAGAGAGCAGGGTGCCCTCTCATTTGGCTGAGTTATAAAGAATTTGGAAGTCATGGGCGCTGAGGTAGACGGCAGAGCGAAGCTCCTCGGGAGGGGCGGGCTTCTACACTGGCAGGCCATGGTGTGCGAAATTGTCCCCCCCGCCCCCAGCAACTTCCCCGGGAACCACTTTGGACAGCAGTGGGGAGCAGCCGTGGCTGGAGAGGAGAAGCCAGGATAGAAACCAAAACACCCACCTCAAATGCACAAACCAGATTATGGCTTACATCAGCTAACCTGGTTTGCTGTTTTCACCAGGAGACCTAGGACAGAATATGGGTGCGTCCTAAGCCTCTCCCAGGGGGAGCCCACCCCCCCCAGCGGGGAAGGCCACACGGAAAGGCAGGGCCCCCACGAGAAAAGCCCCAGAAGGATGCAACAGAGTGCACGGCCAACGTGGCTGGTGAACCAAGAAATTCCTGTTCCAAAACAAGTCCGTGAGAAAGGCATGAACAGTCCTTGACCAGGGCTTCGGCCGCTTTCCCAGAGCACCTGCAGCCCATCACCTCGATAAGCGTGTGGGCTTCCTGACCCGCCCTCCCCGTCCCCCAGCCCGCTGCTGCTCCCCGAGGTTGGCAGGAGGCCGCCCTTGCTCCTCGGCAAACTGCCGTTTCCCTCTTGGAATGTTAAGCGTAAAAACCAAAATTCATGTGCTACCAGTGCGGGAAGGAAATGTCCTAATCGATCCCGAGAACGGGGGCGCTAGCAAAGAGCAGAAGGCGGCGTCCCTGGAAGGGGAGGTGGACGGTGAGGAGCAGGTGCACGGGATATGGAAGTAACGATGTCCGTGCCAGAGGAACAGGCGCGTGTTGGGTCACATTTCCCAGATGCAGGGCCCTGCCGGGCTCCTCGGACAGGGGGATGTGGCTGGACAGAGGGAGCTCGCTGAGAAAAGGGGAAGGAGGAAGCAGAGGGCACAAGGCCAGGGACTGAGCAGGGCTGGGCTCAGCGGACCCGTGCCCCAGCCAGGTGAGGGCAATGACCTTGCAGGTGGGATGGTTTCCGCTCAGCCCAAGGCAGCGCCCCCCCCCGCAACGTGGTAGGAGGAGCTGCTGAGGGCCCACACGCACACACGGCCTCTGGGTCTGGGCACCCGGCAGTGTCCACAGCAAGGCTCAGAAGTCTTTGCTGCTGGGCTGTGTGAACAGAGAGCTCTGAGCCCACGGAGAAACACCTGTCGGCCTGGGGGAACGAGAGGGGGGGCAGGAAAGGCAGAAAACCTGGCTGCCGCATCCTGGCCCCACACCCAGCTCCTCCTGCCGTCCTGCTGGAGCCACCGTCCCTGCAGCCCTCCTCCTCCAGGGGTGAGTAGACACCGTGATTGCAGCCAGGCTCTGGGGTCATCAGCCCCTTGCCCCGTAACTGGTGTGTTCCTGGGGTAGAGTCCACAGGAGGGCGGCACGTTGATTGTGAGGACCTAGAAAGACATGTTGGCAGAAGTAGGACGAGTGATCTGGAAAGACTGAAATTAGGCCTTGAAGGAAGGTGTGAGGGCATCACAGCGGGTAAGAGGAGGCAAGGCTAAGAAAATGCACTTGATAGTAAAAAGAAAACATGTGCATGCCGACACACACACACAAGGGAAGGGATGAAGGCAGCAAGCCATGAGGCCGATGAGGAGAACAGGGGACTAGGGGACGATCTAGTTCTCACCCTGGATCTGACACCGGAGACCTGGGGACTTGGACATGTGTCCTACCCTCACGTGGCCTGAGGAAGAACAAAGGTACCGACGGCCCACTGTACGGGGGCCCCAATCAGCACCCAACCACTGGCCTTCGACATGACAAGTAGAAGGTTGTTGCGTTCTTGTGTGGGGCCTACCCTCTACAGACTGTGTTTCCTGTTCGTGCTGCTGTCTGTCTGTCTGTCTCATCGGTGGACAGATAGCTCTGGGGGCAGAGGTCTGCTCTGGTCTGCCAGCAGCTCTATCGCCAGACTCCGAACAGCCCCTAGTGGGCTCTCCGTGAACACTTTGTGAATGACTGAATGGGACCCATCAGAGGAAAAAAGAAGATAAAAATGAGAAAGGATCAAGGAAAATTTGAAATTCTTTCTCTTTCAAAGTTATCTCTATACCCAGTGTAGGGCTTGAACCCAAAACTCTTGAGATCAAGAGTCACATCTTCCACCAACGAAGCCAGCCAGGCGCCTGTGAAATTCCCCATATGCCTGGCATTAATATTCTAGGCGTTCTCGGCGAAGGTCACTCCATGCTTTTCTTTGAGAATATATATGGATATATGAGTATCCATTGAAGATCCTTTTCTCTTTCTTTTTTTAGAAATATCGAAACATGATACTCAAGGTGACCGGGACATATTTCCAATGATAAAGAAAAAGCAAATATTCCTTTTATTTAAATTGTGGCGTTGTAAAAACAAAACCAGAAAATCTCCTCTCTTATGTGTAAGGTGACTTTCGTCTCTGCTGGAGCCCTGATTGTAGCTGAGGCCATTTGCACGAGGCTGGTGTTGGGGTTCCAAGCCTTTCCCTGGTCTGCCCGTCAACAGGGCCCATCTGCCCCAGGGCACGTGCTCGCCCCAGTCCTCAGCCCACCTTTTTGGTGTGACTGTGAGATGCGTAATCGATAGTGAGGTCCTGCTCCCCGGGGGTGCTGGGGATCTAGTCCGTCCCTGACATCAGGACCACGGAGACCCGGTCTGGAAGGAACACCTTCCTGTGTGTTGCTCTGGCTACCAACTCTGGTCCTAGTGCCCCCTTTCCTCAGCGAGTGCTGGGGCCCCTGCGTTCCCCAACCCCCACACAGCTCCCACGGACTCTAATAAGGGACATGTGACAGAAACCACATGCTGGGCTTGGAGAATGTATGGGCTGACCCACACTTTCTCTCCAGGGAGGAGAGAGCTTTTACTCCTCCAGTCAGTCAAGGACAATGAAAACCAAATGTGCCTGCCGTGGCGTGCAAACCCACACGGACACACGCACACAGACACACTCACAGACATGCACACACGCTGCAAACATTCATTATGTGTGATAGGCCAAGGGTCGTTGCTGAAATGGGTTGTTGAAATGGAAGCTTGTTGCTGGTTCTCTAGAAGGCAGAATGCTGGGATTCAGACAATTCCTGCGTGCCACGTCCCTCCCTTGCTGCTACGGCTGGATCACCAGATTCTGTTCTGTGGGAAAACAGCTGATTCCGTATTCTTTTTTTTTTTAAGATTTATTTATTTGACAGAGAGATCACAAGCAGGCAGAGAGGGGGGTGGGAAGCAGGCTCCCCGCTGAGCAGAGAGCCCGATATAGGGCACAATTCCAGGACACTGGGATCATGCCCTGAGCCAAAGGCAGAGGCTCAACCCACTGAGCCACCCAGGCGCCCCTGATTCCGTATTCTGTCGACAATGTGTTGTTTGTGTCAAAGGTAGTGCGCCTTTTCAATTCGGAGAAGGTGCCTCAAATCTTCTGATGTTTCCCCTGCCAACCTGTCCTCACTGCGGGAGGAGGGCAGGGCTGCCCCGTATCCCCAGAAGGAGGGACCCCCACGCCCGGCAACTGCTGGAGCAGTAGCCAGAGCCTGGCTTGGCTTTCCCAAGAAGGGCTCGGCCTGCAGCCCACACCCCCCGCCCCCGCCACCCCCGGTGGATTCCATTTTGCAGAAGGAAGAGCTGAGCGTCGGCCTGTGGGCTGCAGCCAGCGGGCGAGAGCGGCTCCCCGGTGTGCCCAGCGCTCAGCCGGCGCTTGCCGGTGCCTTTGCCGGAACACTTCGGCCAAAGCTGGGGAGGGTCCCTGACTCTGCTCCGGGAGACATAGTTGGCGGGACAAGACCACGTGGGACAGATGCATCCAAATTCCTTTATTCTCGCCGAGTCCCCTGATCTCTTTTTACCTCCTTCGGTGGGGTCAGCAGGGGTCGCCTGCCGCCGTCTCCTCTCTGCTCACACGTCTGCCTGCCGACACCTTCGTTCTTGAGCTGATTCACTGCAGCTCGGTGCGGCGGGATCGTGGAGTCCAGCCTCTCGTGTCGGACGCAAAGTCACTTGGAAAGCCCTGTCCGTCTCATCTCCGGTGTAGTTCGCACGTCTCGGTGGTTTCGTTCCCCTGATGTTAGCAACGTCTGGGCACCGCCCTTGTCCTCAGCTCAGCCAGCGCAAGAGGCTCCTCGCGGGCCTGCCGGCTTCAGTCTGCTCTCCAGGGCGGCACGGTCTGGCTAAGTGGCAAAGGCCATTCCTTCCTAAAATAAGGTAAGCTAGAGATGCCGGGACTGGCTTAGTTGAGGGAGCGTGCGACTCTTGATCTTGGGGTTGTAAGTTCGAGCCCCACGTTCGGTAAAGAGACTACTTTAAACTCTTAGGAAAAGGTAAGAGAATGCCTTCCATGCCTTTTCACCGATTCCTGATATTTCTTTGAGCCAGCTTTTCGTCGCACTGTGAAACGCTCAACGTAAACGTCGAACCACTTCCTCAGAGCATGGCTACTATTAAAAAAAAAGTCAGAACAGAGCAAGTGTTGGTGAACACGTGCAGAAATTGGAACCCTTGTGCACTGTGGGTAGGAATGAACAACAACAGTGCTTCTATAAGGGGGTGTCTCAAATTAAAAATAGGGTTACTGTATATCCAGCAATTCCCCTTGTGGATATATGTACAGAAGAACCGCAAGCCGGATGTGAGTGATACATTTGTAGCCCGAGTTCTAATCACAGTTGTCAGGGGTAGAGGGCAGCTGGACTGTCCTCACGTGGATGAACGGATAAACAAAATGTGACTACACATACTGGGATACTGGCCAGCCTTGACAGGGAAGTGTGTCCTGACATACACTACAACACGGATGAACCTGGCTCATGATCAATGAACTTGAGGGCATTATGTGAAATGGAACAAGCCAGTTGCAAAGAGCCAAATATACTGTGTGATTCCACGGATATGTCCAGAAGAGTTAAATTCACGAAGGCAGGGAACAGAATGGTGGTTGCTGGGGGCTGGGGAAGGCGAACGGGGGAGCTATTGTTTTGTGGGTACTGAGTTTCAGTTTGGCAAGATGAAGAAGTCCTGGGTATTTGGTTGCACAACGGTGTGAATATATGCGACACTACGACATTGTACAATGTCAGTGGTTAAGATAGTAGGTAGGTTTCCTTATGTGTATTTTAACAGTTAAATATTTAAAATAATTTTCAAATTAAGCTTACTTTACGATAGAGCAACCTGGGTATCTGTTGCCGTATTTCATGAAGTTGAATTTCAGTATTTGGCAGAATACATTAACTTCGTAAACTGTATGGAACTTGTAGAATAACAAAATATAAACTCCATCTCTCTTCTAAGAAGGATGAATTAGATCCCCTGCAGTAAATTTATAATATTTATAAGATTCTTTGACATGAAACTTTCCAGGTGAAACTTTGTCCTGTTGTTGACATGACCAACGGTCCATGTGCTCCACTTGGCACAGGATTTTTAGCAAGTTTAGGTAGCAGAGAACTTAGAATCTTAAGAAGGTAAATTGCAGGGGTACATTTGGTACTGGAACACAAAAAGCTATGAGACTAGTTAGTTACCCAAATCTGGACCACGCGCTGCCCATTTATCAGGAGACTTTCCATTCCCACTTCAAAGGAAGAGAAAGAATAATACGAGCCAGTATCCAGACCATTTTAATAAATACAGAGTTCCCCAAAAGACCCACCATTCCAGACCTTACGGCTCCTGCCAAATCCTGTAAAAATAAAGATTAAACCATACGGAATATTTGTTTTGTTCTGATTGCCGTTATTTTGTTTTGGTAATAAATGTCTCCAGGCTTCTGGCCTAAGAGAGTGCTGACGGCTCTAACTTTTGATTTGGCTCATCTCTGGCCCTTGAAAAGGAATCACTTCTTCCTTGGCTGCCTGATACCCTCTACTCCTAGAATAATATACCGCCTTGCTCATAGGGAGTGGAGTATGCTGTGCTGCCCTGGGCAAGGGCTAGGTTCTAGCATCGGTGGGCCTGGCTCTCAGATTCTTCATCATGTCCTGAAATTTTGTATTTTTAAATAATTTCAAGCTTATGGAAAATTTACAGGAACAGTACAAATAACTACTGCTAATCTTTTACCCGTTTCATCCATTGTCAATAGTTTGCCTCTCTCTTCCTCTTTCTGTGTCTCATATTGTCACTGTACAATGATCAAAATCAGGCAATGAAACATTAGCACAGTAGTTATCCACAGTATGTCTAATGTAATCAATTTTCCCAATAATGTCTTCTATAGTTTTTTGGTTTTTGTTTTTTAGTCTAGGATTATTCATTGAATGTGTTTAGGCAGTAGGGATTCATCCACTTTTTTTTTTTTTTTTTGTCAGAGAGAGAGAAAGAGAACAGAAGTGTGGGGAGAGGCAGAGGGACAAGCAGGCTCTGACCTGAGCAAAGAGCCGGGTGTGGGACTTGGTCCTGGAATCATGACCTGAGCAGAAGGCAGACGCTTAGCCGCCTGAGCCACCCAGGCATTCCGGGATTCATTCACTCTTGACCACCAGTAAAGCAAGTCAGCCCTCCCTGCTCTTTCCCATTTTCTAGCAGAGAAAGAAGTTGGTGATTACTAGGAATTGGGAAACAGTTAACTTGTTTCCAGCCTATATGAGTTCATAGTTTAACTTTTCAGATAAGATGAATGTATATGGCTTTATATTATTGATCTATTACCCTATAATAACTGAAAAGAGACTACAATGGAAAAGAATGTTCTTTTGACTCTACGATGCAAATTATTTAAACGAAACAGCTTCCCAGGCTAAAGCCATGAAGAAGGTATCCCTCTGTAGAACAGGACAGTGATGATGCAAACATGGTTGCAATAGGGGCCATGTCTTGTTTGTGGACTAAAGTCACTATCGCACCGTCCCTGGCCATAGGGCTAATCACACAGTTCATAAGTAACCAACAGTAATAAGAGGGAGTAGAGAAATGGTCAGAGGGAAAGTCCCCGGGTTGAGGGTTGGAGCTCTCTGGTGCTGATGGCACCTGCCGCCCCACCTTATCCACACATCCCAGTTAAAGGCTGGATTGAACCTCTTAAAAATATTTCCCGTGCTGTGACTCTATGAAACATACATTCATTTCTCTGGGAATGAGGACTCCCAAAGGAGGAAAGGTTGAGCTTTCAGAGGTTGGTGATGGAAAGGAGGGGCTGGACTTCCAGAATGGTAGTTACAATGCCTTCTTCCTCAACCCCGTCTTAGGGGTGTATGTGTGTATGTGTGTGTAGGTCCTTTCCGGGGGTACCTTTGATCAGGGTGCATTTCTTTTTTTTTTTTTTAAGATTTAATTATTTATTTTAGAGAGCATGTGTGAGTGGGGGGAGGGGCAGAGACGGGGGTAGGGGGAACAAGTAGACTCCCTACTGAGTGTGCAGCCCAACACAAGGCTCAACCCTAGGACCCTGAGATCATGATCTGAGCTGAAACTAAGAGTCAGACCTTCACTGACTGAGCCACCCAGGTGCCTCAGGGTATATTTCTTTAGGTCAAAGAGGCTCTTGCTTAAGAGAGAATGGCAATAGTCCATCCCATGGACCCATGAGCAACACTGACCTCTTGAGAGTTGTGACCAGAGGTTTCTGATGTTATTAATTTACTGTGATGTTTGAAAGGGGCCAGCGGACTCATTCAGGGTGCTCAGAGTCAGATCTGAAAGTAGAGACTAGTATCCTTAGGATTGTAGGAATTCCACTTTAAAAAAGATAAATTTTTCATTATGGAAGATTTTAAACACAAATTAGAGTAGTAAAATGAGCCCCCAAATACCTATCACACATCCTCAACAAAATCATCTCATGCATTTTATCTGTTCCCTCTTACCTTGACTCCCCTAGATTCTTCCTTATCTTGATTCCCCTTGATGATCCTGAATTATTTCAAATAAACCCTGATGTCATATCATTCCATCAATAAATATTTCAGCATGTATCTTTAGAAGATATATGTTCTTTAAAAAAAAAAAAAGATTTTATTTATTTATTTGACAGAGATCACAAGTAGGCAGAGAGAGAGGGGTAAACGGGCTCTGTGCTCGGCAGGGAGCAGAGATCCCGATGTGAGGCTCAATCCCAGGACTCTGAGATCATGACCTGAGCCAACGGCAGAGGCTCAACCCACTGAGCCACCCAGATGCCACAAAGATACATGTTCTTTTTTTTTTTTTTTTAAAGTTTACGTCTTCTTTTTTTTTTTTTTTTTAAGATTTTATTTTATTTATTTGAGAGAGAGAGACAGTGAGAGAGAGAATGAGTGAGGAGAAGGTCAGAGAGCGAAGCAGACTCCCCATGGAGCTGGGAGCCTGATGTGGGACTCGATCCCGGGACTCCAGGATCACGCCCTGAGCCAGAGGCAGTCGTCCAACCAACTGCACCACCCAGGCGTCCCAAGATACATGTTCTTAAAACAACCATAAGCCCCAGCATTCCTTCTCACAGCTCCATTTTCGTGATTGTCAGTAATTTCTCCATATCACTAACTGTTTGGTTGTAGCATTTCCTCTATTATCTTATGAATGGTTTCACTAATTGTTCAAATTAGGGTCCAAATTAGGTCCACTCATTGCAATCAGTTAATATGTCTCTTAAGTTTATTTTCATCTGTAAGTCTGTTGGCCCATTCTACCTGCCTTGGAAGTTACTAGTTGAGGAAACCTGGACATTTGTCCTGCAGAGTTTCTCAAAGTACAGATTTTGTTGGTTATGTCCCCCTGGTTATGTCCCTCCTGAACATGTTCCTCTTTCCCCTGTACTTTTTGTCAATTGCTGATTCCATCTCAAGGCTTAATGAAATCCGGGTTTGTTTTAATAAGACTCCTTCACAGGGAATGGTGTGTTCTCCCAATAAAAGTGGAAAGAAAGTGTCTGTTTTTTCCTCTTTGTTGATATTAGCAGCCATTAGTGATTATTGCCTCAATCTATTATTTAGTTAAGGGTTGAAAATGGTGATAGTCTAATTTTATAATTTCATCTTTGCTTGTTATCTGTAAAGATACCTTACCTCATCCACTATTTGACCCCAAAGCACATTTCTTGTAGAAAAGCTAGGCTAAGTGCTTCATTCTTGCTTTTTAGCAACTTTTGAAACAAGGAATTGGTTTCCTAGCATATTCCAAAGGTAACCAACAATTTTGTTTTAAAATATCACATGGACTCATGGATTTAAACAGAGTTGGTAGGTTGTTTTGTTTTAGGATTGTATTTATTTATTTGACAGGAGGAGAAAGAGACAGAGAGAAAGCACAAGTTTGGGGAGGGTTTCAGAGGGAGAAGAAAGCTCCCCACTGAGCAGGGAGCCCAATGTGGGGCTCAGTCCTAGGACCCTAAGATCATGACCTAAACAGAAGGCAGATGCTAATAAACGGAGCCACTGAGGTGCCCCCAGAATTGGTAGATTTTAGTCCATTATATTTCTTCTTCTTCTTCTTTTTTTAAAAGATTTTATTTATTTATTTGATAGACGGAGATCACAAGTAGGCAGAGAAGCAGGCAGAGAGAGAAGAGGAATCAGGCTCCCAGCTGAGCAGAGAGCCTGATGTGGGGCTCGATCCCAAGACCCTGGGATCATGACCTGAGCTGAAGGCAGAGGCTTTAACTCACTGAGCCACTCAGGAGCCCTATATTTATTATTCTTAAATGATTGCTCAATTATCTTATTTTTGGGCAACGGATGTCTTTTCAGATTTGGTGCTATGGCATTTTGACAGAATCCCAAAAGTCTCCGATGTTTTTTGATAGAAGTCTTTCTAAGTTTTTTGGTATGACAAGCTGTTCCAAGCTTATCTTGCAAATTTCTGCCCAATTCTGGAGGAAGCCACTTCTCTAAGGGGTCTTGGAGCTTTTTAGCAAAAAATGGTATTTAGAGACCACAAATAGGTACTAAGGACATTCACTGCTCCTGGGCTGGGCGTCATTTTAGGCCCTTTCAAGGAACAAGCCCAAGAAATACATAAAACAAAACAAGACCAAACAAAAAAACCTATAGCATAAGTTCATAATAATATTTCTGATCCAAATTTAGGAATCTGTATATTTTACTTACTCTGACCAATCTCCTATCTACCGTCATCCCTTTTCTCCATGTTGAAAAGTCCAGTCCCCAGTGATACCAACATAATTACTCATTGACTTTATGAGCAACACACACATTCCAATCCCAGAATAATAATGCTAACACTCTCACCAGCAATTCACTTATTGAAATGGGCTTTCGTTAAAAAACACACTATGTAGGGGTTTGCTTGAGTGTCTTAGTTTCTTAATTTGTATTTGGGACAATTAATTGCATGTGCGCAGGGAATTAGGCTCCCGCGGAGGATTCAGTCAACAAAGGAATGCCTCAGTGGATTTTGACTGGTCTCATTACTAGTTGCAAAGAAACTTATGGAAACTGTGAAGTCGAGATGGGGTGGGTGTGCAAGTCCCAGGGCCATAAGACTAGTTAAAGGAAACTTGGGTCACATGTTGTCAGATGTTCATATTAGACATTACTCTCCTTCCACACAGCCTGGCCTCCTTTCAGGCCCAAATTAATTCTTTGAGATCCTGGTTTGTGGGCACAGCTTCACAGGATGTTGGATCTAAAGAGAACTGCAAGCTCAGGGAACATCTAGTTCAACTCTCTTCTATTACAGATAGGGAAACTGGGTCTTAGAGAAGCCCCGTGTGCTTATGATAACGTTTTTTTAATTGAATGTGCAAGGTAGTAAGGAGTGTTCATGTGATGACCTTTTACTGGTTATGGGAAGGGGGAAGATTAAATCCAAATAATTTGCATAATGACAAAATTATTTTATTAGGAATTAGGCTAAATTTTATCATGGCTAAAAAGATGTCAGAAACTGTAACGAAAATGGCAAGGAAATATAATGACTGGTTCTTTTTTACATTACCTGACCACGCTGCATAATGGTAAACATTTCAGAGTGACCAAATTTGAAAAGAGGGAAACTAATAGTATGCCCTTTGTAGTTAATCCTCTTGGTAATAGTAAGAAAACATCTCGGTCAGAATTCTAGGTTTCTGATCCCTTTAGGAGCAAATTTAAGTCTGATAAGAAAAAAAAAAAAGCAGAGAGGCACCTGGGTGGCTCAGTGGGTTAAAGCCTCTGCCTTTGGCTCAGGTCATGGTCCCATGGTCCTGGGATCCAGCCCCACATGGGGCTCTCTGCTCAGCAGGAAGCCTGCTTCCCCCTTTCTCTCTGCCTGCCTCTCTATCTACTCGTGATCTCTCTCTGTCAAGTAAATAAATAAAATCTTTAAAAAAAAAGAAAGAAAGAAAGCCAGAAAGGATTTAAACTGATTTCTGTAATTCACAGGAAAAAAAGGAAGGTTACCAATAAGCACATGATATAAGCAAGTTCACTCACAATCAAAGAAATGCAAGTGAAACCGTAAGTGATGTATATAATTCTTCATTTACTCGGTTGTGAAACTGTGAGTGTGTGGTGATAGACCGCACTGTGCATGATGTGGAGAAGTAGATACGAAGCACATTGTTGTAGGGAGCGTAAAACTTTGTGAAAGTGGACAGGGTGTTTTGACAATATCTCTCACAGTCCAAAAAAGCACGCATCCTTTGACTTAGCAATTTTGTTGCTAAGAAATCTACCCTATGGACATTCTTGAAAATTACATAACAATCTCTGTCCCAGGATGTTCATTTCAGCATGTCTGTGATAGCCCCAAATTCCAAGAATTAAATGGGCACCAGTAAAAGTTAAATAAATTATGAAACAGATTTATGATAAAATATGATGCAACCATTAAAAAGCATGAGGTATGACTTTATGTGCTAAAATAGGAATCTTCCCCAAATATATTATTAAGTGAAAAATGCAAGATAAAGACCAATCTGTATACAATATCTAACTCATGTAAAAATCATTCTAAAGACTACATGTATCTACTTTTGAATATACTACTACATATACATTTGCATAAATTATTTTCTGGAAGTGCACACATGAAGTAGCAATAGTTGTGGTTTGGGGAAGGAGAAACTGAAAATAGTCTTTAAACAGGGTTTTCTATCTTTTTACTTATTTGGTGTTTGTTTTTTGCTGTTTGGATTTTTCATTAATTCATTTTACTTCAATTCTTTTAGGTCCTTATCCTTAAATAGCAGTAGTCAGTAAAGGTAAATAAATATTATCTTAAATGAATATTGAATCAGATTATTTAATCATGGAAAGTGTCCTGGTAGAATTGTCCAGACTTTCGAACTAAGTGAAGAAGGAAGAAGGAAAATCGCTTGGATTTTAATATTTTAACCCTCATGGTATGATAGTATGTCCCTGCATGATAGGCAACAGAGAGAAGAGAGCATGGGTGGGATAGGAAATACGGGATATGGATTCAGTGTGATTTAATAGTTCTGAGCTCCCTTTCTGGAAGGGAGTGCTCCCATCTGTAAAATGATGGAAGTGGACTAGATCTAACCAGGTCCTAAGCTTTCTTCTGGATTCTGGGCTGAGACTGGTTAAGGAGACGCGGTCAATTTGGTGTCCTTTCCATAGGTAGCACAGCCTCGAAGTGACAATCATAGCACCTAAGCCTGATCCCCATGTCCAGGAACTCACTTACAAGTGCATTTTTAAAGGATGCCTGGGTGGCTCAGTCAGTTAAGTGGCTGCCTTCAGGTCAGGTCATGATCCCTGGGTCCTGGGATCAAGTCCCACATCGGGATCCTTGCTCAGCACGGAGCTTGCTTCTCTTTCTGCCTCCACCTGCATTTGCTCGCTCTCTCTCTCTGACAAATAAGTAAATAAAATCTTTTAAAAAAAAAACCAAAAAAAAACCACCAAAAAAACCCAAAAAAAGGTACATCTTTTAAAAATTGCTTAATGAACTATAATAAAGCAAACACCCCCATAAATAGCATGCAGGTCATAACTTGGAACTTTACCAGTACCCTAGAATCCCTTCCTTTACTGTCTCAGTGATATAGATATATAATTTGACATATTAAACATGTACATTTAAACATATTTAACATATTTGAACATATTCTGTGAGTGTTAATCCATTGTGATTATTAACCTTATTGAAACTCCTGGAGGACCATCTTTGGCCAGTGGGAAATTAACAAGTGCTTCTTGATAATAAATCACTCATAGATTCATTAGTTCATTTGCTCATTCATTCAACTGAGAGTTTCATGTACCTATCATAGGCAAGATGCACAACTAGACAATGTCAAGGGTATAAAAAGAAATAAGATTTGTTCTTGTCCATAAAAAGCTTGCAGTCTGTAATGAGAAAGAACATATATACAGGCCACCACTAGAAGGTAGTATCATAAGAGGCAGAGAAATAAAGACAGGTTGCAGTGATCTGGAGGTGAAGCTGGTATGAACCATGTCCTTGTCACTTACCAGCCTCTTCCTCACTCCGCCATCCTTAGCGTAAGGATTCCCTTTTGGGATCTACGATGGCTGCTCCATCCCCTGCCAGCAAAAAAAGTGGAAAGGAAGGGAAAGGCAAGCTTCTACCTTTTAAGGTCAGCACCTGGAAGCTGTACAGATGACTTCTGCTCATCTACCAATGGCCAGGCTCTGGCCGCATGGCCACACCTCACTCAAGGGAGGCTGGGATATGTAGTCTCTGGTCAACTCCTGTGCCTTTTCTCCCTGCTATGTGCAAACCCTGGGTAGGTAGACCTTCTATTCCCTAAATTTAATATGCATATGAATCACCTGGGGATCTTGTTAAAGTGGAGATTCTGAGTCAGTAGGCATGGGTAGGGAGTGAGGATGTTGGAGTTTTGCATTTCCAGGAGCTCCCAGGTGGAGCAGAAAAGATTGACTCTTGGATCACACGTAGGCACCACACTTCAAGGGTGCGGGTGACCGCATAGACGGGTCTGCTTGATGGTGGCTATCAGGGCACTATCGGTCCTAGAGACCACTGTGGTCTTCATGAATCTGTAACTGATCCTCCTGGAGCTGTTTGGGTATATACCTTTGGGTGTGTGTTGAGTGTGTTGAGTTCCTATCAAATACCCACATAACGGGCCATGTACAAAGTGTAATTAGAAGGCTCTTTGCTCAAGCTAAATTGTATATTAGCTTTTGTTTAGAATTTGAAGTTTTCCCATAGGATTAGAAAGCTGGGGTCATAATAATTTTTAAAATGAGTTATTTTCTGAGTAGAAAACAAATCACGGTAGCGCACAGATTTCTTGGCATTCTAAATATTTGGATTTGTGGCTCTCCTCCAGTTTTCTCCGAACATTTTCGAAAGTGTGAATAATTATACTTTATGCCAGTATAAATAGCATGTTAATTTCCTACAGAAGTCTAAACACTTGAAGGCCCTTCAAGTAGGTTATCTGTAAAATTTTTTAATAAAAGTAGAGTGGCCAAGACTTCCTTGCTTCCCTGGGCCTGGGTCCACTGCCTAGGCTCTCCCCTCCCCCTGCACCCTTCAGGGCTCCCGCGAGGCCCTCCGGAACTGTCCACCCCATGTTGGCAGGACTGTCCTGCCCTTGCTCACTCCTGGATCCCACAGCCTAGAACACTTCCAGTTCCCAGGGGTAGATTCTGAAGTTTGGATTTCTGGGTTTGTTTTGTCCCCAGCAACGGGCCTTTTCTGCTTGAGCTGGCAATGCCTGGAACAGGGCTTTGATCTCACTCCAGCCAGGCACAACCAGGACTTATCGGAGCAGCCCAGGGTTGTTCGGAAGATTGTAAGAGGGAAGATAAGTAGAAGCACTTTGTGATTCAGAGAGTGCCTACAAATGTAACAGAGCCTTACTTTGCATAATAAAAATTATTATTTTTATTATAATTTTGGGGCCATTGCTGTAAGCCAGGAAGTCAGTGTTCTACAAAATTGTCTCTTTTAATTCTCATCTCTAGTTCTCAAACGGAGAAACCTGAGGTTTCAGGAATTTAGCTGAGCTCAGGCAGCTGAGCCGGTGGAACCAGGAATCTCCCCCAGGCCTGGGACTCCAGAGCCCACGCTCTTAAATTGGATACTTTTAAATCTGATCCCATTATAAGTTGAGAACATATTCTGGGATATGTTCAGACTTGAGTCTGGGTTTTTAAATCACGATCATATTTAGTTTCCTTTCGTATTCCAAACTGTGCTTTACCTACCGGGAGTGCTCCCGGCAAGTTTTAGCTCCTTCTCTGAAGGGGGGCCTCTACCGTCCCTCCCTCTGTGCGCATCAGAGGAGCGGTCTGGGTATGTGCTGTGTCCCAGCAGTCGCCTGTCGTCTTTCTGGTTTATCTACGAGAGGACACCCCAGAATCCGGGTTCGAAAGAAGCAGGAGAGAGCAGCGCGGGAAGGATGCTTCCCACTGGCCCGTTTGGGAGTCTCCAATCAGTTAGGACCATTATCTTAGCCTGTTCTGCATATTTTGTTCCGCATAATGTTAATTCCCCCTCCCTCCAACTTGGATAATCACTTACCCTACGGTGTATAAAGTAGGAAAGCCCGATGCTTTAGAAAGGTGCATGAAATGGAAAGGGAATTTACCTTACCGGCTCTGGGCACCTCAGTGAGCACTTTGAACGATGCTTAATGAAGCATGGGGCTTTAGAGTGGACGTACATTCAAGCCG
This sequence comes from Neogale vison, assembly GCF_020171115.1. NCBI lineage: Eukaryota > Metazoa > Chordata > Mammalia > Carnivora > Mustelidae > Neogale > Neogale vison. The sequence continues at coordinate 230,758,916 of NC_058092.1, read as the reverse complement.
CAAGCTTTGGGTTTTTCTCCTTCATCCTCTGGTCATGAATGAGAGCGGGTCTCATCTCTCTCTCTCTCCCAGCCCTAGCTCCAAACAGCCCCCATTTACCACCACCCACCCCTCACTGCACACAGCCCCCCTCACTACACACCCCCCCCCCAGCCAGGCGGCAAATATCCTGTGGCTCCCTCCCCCAAGTCAGCCTGAAAATAGCGCTCAGAGGGAGAGAAAGCGGCTTTGGGAAGTGTGACCTGAGCAGTCAGCTTAGGCGAAATGTACACAATAAACTTCTATCTGGACTGAATTGTTCTGTAAAGTGGCAATCACTTCCCAGACAGACGGGCCCTGAAGGACCCGCCATTCTGCATCTTTTAATCACCGTTGCTATGGAGAAAGCCACTATTTCATTAGAGAAAGCGCCTTAACGCAATTAACACATAGTTCAGTTGTTCCCCATCCCTTTGGGGCCCCAAGATGGAGGGGGCTGGGGGTATGGCTTTCCCCGGGACCCACGAGAGACAGCAGGGCAAGCAGGGCGGGGAGGGTTCCCAGGAAGGAAACTGTCAGCAATACAGGACTAGGTTGTGTATTTGTCCTCGTCCCAAAGAGGAGTGAGCTTAAAATTAACAGAAACTCAGGGTGCGGGTTGACTCAGTGTTTCAGAGCAAAGCAACACAAACTAAAACAGAGGAAAAAGCCTCTGGCTCCTTTTTGAGTTGGAAATACACTGATCTCTGTACACCCTCTGGTGAAACTGATTTTCCTCCTATTTCTTGTTTCAATCTCCCTTTTTTCTTTTCACCCCAGAACTGGGACAAACTCTAGCTGGCCATAGAGGCAACCACTGTCCCCACAGCCGGCTACAGATTTTTTTTCCCTGGCTGCTGTTTCAAACTCCCTTTCACAAGCTCATTTGCAAAACAGGGAAGATAATATTTTCTACTTAACTGGGCCATCCTAAGAAGAAGCTTTCCCCAGGGTGCCTGCCAGGCCAGAAAAAGGAAATGCTCATACAAAAAAGATGAGTTTTGATGTTTATGAAATGAGGGCTTGGAGGGAGTTTTGTGAAGTTACCAAATTCTGGGCATTTCCCAAGAGCGGGGCCATAGATGGGTGCCCCGGTCCTAGGCTTTTCTCTAGCTGCCTAGAACAAAAGACTCCGACCATCACTGAATTCTCAATTAGCAGTATTAAAAAGAAGTAGAAGGAATACTCATGCATCCTGGGTTCTGAGAAATCTGTCCGGTAGGAGAAGGGCGGCAGAAAAGGCGGGCGGCAAGCGAGTGCTGGCATATAGGACTTGTATAGAGATGTTTGCATCGTCCCTAATTAGCTAATGTATTTCTTTCCGCCTGCCCTCTTGGAGGAATTCTCAAGCATGTCCCCTGCCGCTCCTGGAGACCGCAGAAAAGCAAATGACACCGAATTTTCCCTTCTTAATTAAAATGTTAAACAGGGTTAAGATGCCAAGTTTCATCAGAGATATTTGTTCCCCCGGTGAACTCTTAAGTCCTGCTGGGGTTCAGTTCAATGGGAGTTATTTGAATCAACACATGTTATTAAGTTTCCAAATGTAATCAGCCCAGATATTTTAATGGAAACTTTCTCCTTTCTTTTAATAAGCATGTGGTTTGGTTAAAAAAGCACTTGGGTGAGGTGCCCTGCGTTGCCCTTCCGTAACCAAATCGCCATAGCAACCGGCAGCTGGTCTCTACAAAGGCGGCGGGCGCTGGGAGCTGCGAGGGGGCGGCGGGCGGGAGCCCAGCCCCCAGCGGCAGTGTTTGGCCGGGCACAAGGATCCTCAATGGGATTAGAATGTTTAAGGGGCTAAAGGCTGTGGGAAAACTTTTGTCTGCCATATTTATCTCTTCTGCTGTTGTGTGTTAACATTTCCACTCGGGGTACAATGGGGTTAAAAGTAAGAGCAAATGTTTTGATGGGTTCATTTTGAATTATGAATTCATGGTCGGCATAACCGGCTGTCAGCATCAACCTGGTCTGACTGTGCCAGAGATTGGTGGGCGGCGGGGGGGTGAAGGCAGTGGGAATTTACACCGGGGAAGAGCGTCAGCATGGAGAATTAATTACATGGGTGAGGGGAGCCGCTTTTCCCCCTGGGTGGACACTCCGTATCTTAGAGACAGGTTTTGGGCTCCCAGCGCGGCTCCCCGGGTGAGGTCTTTGCAAAGAGCAGGTCTTCTTCTTGGACCGGTTTGTTGTTCTGGGGCAAGAAGGAACCAGCGGGCGGGTGTTTCTGTCTCCTGGTCCTCATGTGCTCTAGAAGTGGGGTAGGATGCGGGGTTCAGTATGTCCGTAAGGAGTGTTCTCCAGTGATGACGGGCCGAGCTGTGTCCTCCTGTGAACTCGTATGTTGACCTTATAACCCCAAGCCCCTTTGTGTGTGGCTGCATTTGGAGATAGGATCTTTGAGGAGGGGTGTGTAAGGAGGGCCGTTGGGGTGAGGCTAGTCCACTCCGACCGGTGTCCTTGTGAGAAGACGTTGGGTTGTGAAGAGACACCAGAAGTCAGAGGGCGTAGGAGAAAGACCATGTGAAGACCCGGGAAGAAGGTGGCCATGTCCAAGCCAAGGAGAGAAGCCACGGAAGAAACCAAACCAACCAGCATGTCACTGTTGGATTTCTAACGCCCGAATTTCTTTTGTCTGAGTCACCCAATCTGTGGCATTTTGTTATGAGAACCCTGGCAAATAAAGACACCCCCCCCAAACAATTTTCTAACTCCTTTGGACATGTGGGTGACATGTGACAGGAGAAGCATGTGTGAAGGCCCTGTGAGGACAGCCAAGGTCATAGCCCAACCCTCTCCCTTTCCCCTCTCTCTTCCCCTAGAGAAAAACACATGTCCCATTCCTAAACCAGAGAGCCTACCATTAAAGCAGGGTTAGCACACACCATTGTCTATCCTTTCCAAGCGGCCTACCTTTTTCTTTTGTACTCATATCTGGCTTCGATGTTATGGGTAATTGGCACGTTTAATGAAGCAGAAGTTGAACTATTACGTTATTTCGTAAAACTTCTGTGCTAATCATGATCAGGATGATATGCCTATTCTTATTATGCCTCCCAGGAACCCCAGCATTTGAGGGCCCAGGCCCTCCCCACACAGATCCTTCCCTATGTTCCACTGAGCCAGTCCTGCCATGCCAAGGGAGCAAGGGAAGTCCCTTTTCCAACCTCCGTGGGAGATGAGCCAAGTGTGAAATGGAAGAGGGTAGGCATGCCCCAATTTTAAGCAGACCTGGTGTGTCAAACTTGGATTTGAAAACAGAAAATTTAAGGTTGTTGATGTGCGTTTCCATAAAATGCCCTTTGCAAAATGAGATGTGAGGGAAACATTAAACAACAGACTCCTTCAGTACATTTAGAATCGGATTCAGTGTAGAAAATTCTGATTTGCAGGAATTTCTTGCAGAACATTTGCACAAAGCAAGGCCTTCCTCTTTAGTAGAATAGCACACTGATGAATAAGCAAGATCTCTTTGTTAAGCTCTTTAGGTCAGGAAGGAGGGTAGTGCAGCTGGATGAGGGGCAGGTATAACTTACTGGATGAATATACACACACAGAAATATATATACATGTGTACATATATCCGTAGATAGAAAATCATATACGGATTTGCACATATAGGTGTACCTGTGTTCACACACGCGCACACACACACACACACACACAATTTCTTGCAGCTGATGCTTCATTCAAGGACCATTTATCAAGGGCTCACTCTGTTTGCTATGGTGTTAGCTGCTTAGAATACAGATGATACACAGTTTGTGCCTGAGAAATTCACCACTAGAGGAGTGAGATATGGAAACAAATACTTGTGACTCCACCGGTGTGAAGCACATGGGGATGTTTGCAGTCACTTTTTCCCAGGTGCACAGTCCTGCCTGCTTTCACACCCCCCCACTTGTGAAGTCAGCCTCCGTGTGGCAGGATCACCTGCCAGCTTCAGGGAGAAAGTAGGGAATTCTGTGTCAATATGCGGTCATGTACACTCCCCCCCCCACCACGCATTAGAAGTGATCAAAAGGGGAAAAACTAATGAAGTAGAATGCAAATTTGCCTTAGGATGGTAACGGAGTTTTTTTTTCTTACCTGAAATTGGTCTCTAAGGCGAATCTAAAAACCAAACAGGAAACAGTTTGGGTTTCTTTTCAGCCCTTACAACCTGAAGCTTTCACTGGTCTCCTATTTCTGGAGTTTGGGGTCACAACATTTGCACAGCTCCACGGAGAACGTCCACGTTCCACTCATCCATCTGCTCCTTTCTTCATATTCTACACCTGCCTTCCTTCTGATCGCCCTTGCCTCCCCTGGTGAGCGGGCTGAGAGGAATCCTACGTGCCCCGTGTCACCCCACCTCATGCTGCTGTCTGAGTAACAGACCTAGGGCACACGTACAATCATATTTCCCCTCAGCATCTCCCCCTCCAAGTGTATTTAAACTTTCAGAGCAGCCATATGCATGTGTGTGTCTTACGGAACAGAGTCCCACCCTGAAACCAAGCATCGGGGAGCCTCTGGTTGGAGCCCATTTGGCTCTCAGAAGCTTCCGCCAAGCTCTGTGGCATGCTGGACGCCCTTTGCCCTCTCTTTGCTATGTACACTACCCCACACACCCTTCCACTCATCTCTCACTCACCTGTTGTGCTCTCCCCACCTGGAACGGCTTGTGATAAATTAAAAAAGAAAGTCATGAAGGGCGCCTGGGCGGCTCAGTTGGTTCAAGTGTCAGACTCTTGATTTGGACTCAGGTCATGATTTCTGGGTCCTGAGATGGAGCCCCTTCTCGGGCTCTGCACCGGGCCTGGAGCCTGCCCAAGGTTCCTCTCCCTCTGCCCCTCCCACCCTCAATCATACACACTCGCTCTCTCTCAAAAAAAGTCATGAGCACATTCGTGTAAAAGAACAACACTTACATAATAAACAATACACAAAAGCTCCCATTCAGGGGAAAAAAATACCAGCTCTGAGGAAAAGACACTAAAATATTCAGAGTGGTTGTTTCTGGGTACTGGAGTCGTGCGTGCGGTTTTTCTTTCTACTTTTTGTGTTTCCCGAATTTTTAAAAAAGATTTATTTATTTAGAGAAAGAGCAGAAGCAGGAGGGACAGAGGGAGAGGCGGAAAAACAATCTCAAGCAGGCTCTGCGCCCAGAAGGGAGCCCAACGTGGGACTCGATCCCACGACGCTGAGATCACGACCTGAGCTGAAACAAAGAGTCGGACGCTTAACCAACTGCACCACCCAGGCGCCCCGTAGGTTTCCTGAATTTTTGATATTAAATATATTTTGCCCTAAGAAAGGAAGAAAAAACAAAAAAGGATTTCAAAAATAAAACCTACTTATTCTTCAAGACCTAGCCTGGGATGGCAGATAATTCTTCAATGATAGAAAAGAGAATGAGCTTTTGATTAGTCAAACTGAAGTTCAGAGCCAGCTTCTAACTTAGAGGCTAGGATTAGCTGTGTACGCACATCTTTAACCGGGGATAATGTCTTTTGTATAAACCGTGAGAGATAAAATGTAATGTCCATAAACTACTTAGCATGTTGCTGTGCAGTAGAGGGTAATAGTGAGTCTCAATTTCGATCCCTTCCCCTTCCTCGCCCTCTGTGCAGTCAAAAGCGTTATCAGGAAGCCTTCTCTTCCTACCCTTTCTGTGTCGTGATGAAAATCGAGAACACAAAAGCAATTTAGCTGCCTCTGTCTGTCCTGGAGCTCCTCTTCCCATAACAGACACTTAATAAATCATTTTCGGACAGAAGTAAATGATCAATCTCTGATGAAACAAAGAATCTTCCAGAAAAGTTCTGAGAAACCAAGATACAATGAAAAGCAGATTCAGCCAGAAAGCAAGAAAAACCAAGGGAAAAAGAGTAGCCATTTTACACTCACTTGAAAGTCATAACTATCAGAAAATTCAGAATTATGACTCCCTCTCCCACTATAACCTCTTCACATCACACATATGTAATAGAGACCGTAAAAGTGAACGCGGCGTTCGGTAGTGCGCGTTACAAACCGATTGCATGATGTGTGTGAGTTACTGTGGCAATGGGATCCGTAACTTGGAATTTCCTCGCTTTTATGTGTTCATAATAGCGTCCGCCGTAGCTGGGCCTTGGCGCCCCGCACCCGGACTGTATTTATAACTGGAACAAAGAGGGGCAGAAGGTACCCTTCAGGAGACCCCGAGACTGCCCTGCCTCTCTTGGGGTTCACTTGCACGTGTTCCAAGTGCCCGTTTTCAGAGACCTCCTGGAAAATGGAGTATGTTACTGCAATACAGCGCTTCTGCTTGAGTTTAGCTTACAGGGTTATTTTCCGTTAAAATCCATATTTTCCGGGGACGGCCGCGTCGCCGGGGCTGTCGGTGTCGACAGAGGCCCCGGGCTCGCAGCAGGCCGCTCTGGGCGTGGGTGGCTCCGGGACTCCACAGACCGTCCGAAGCCAGGGGAGCTCGTTCATGTCCCTTGCGCTTCCAGGGACATCATGAATGTGACCTCCAGAAGAAGCTGCCCATCCCGAGGAGAGGCGGGGCATGAAATCTTGGGCTGGGAAGTGACCTGGGTTCGCGCTGTCGCACCACAAACAGAGATGTCCCACGCGACCCTCCAGCTCTGCCCCCAGGTGAGTGGCCTCTGTCCTTTAAAAGATGCGCAGAGAATGAGCGAGAGCTGCTTTCCCTAGTGGCCTGTCCCGTGACTAAGTGTTCTGCTGGCTAGGAAATTGGGCCTTTGTCATACCTTCATCTTTCATTCTTCGCTCCGAGTCTTTTATTGAGAAAGTCTTCTCCCAAGATGGAGAACAGACAAGGACTCTGTTCCTAGGAGGCTTTGACCCTGCTGGTTGTTACGAAGGTTTCCTTCACTCTGTCTTCTGCCGTCCCGAGCAATCCGGCGTGCCTTAGGCCTTTCTCCGAGGGCCTTGTTTTCTTAGCCTTCTTTGGCCTTGTCATTGTCGGGCTCCCAAGATTCCGCTCTCTGGGGCAGAGTCACAGTCCCCAGATGAGTAATTGTGAGCGTAAGGACTGAAGTCTAAACTAATTTTGAGTCTAAGGTAGAACTTGTAACACCAAGAGAAGATTTTCCTTAAAGCACTTGTTCAAATTGATATCAGTAGAACAAAACAGCATCAGATGTGCACACACACACACACACACACACACCCGCACACCCTCTTGCGGTGTTCACACACCCACACCCACATGCACGGATGTTTGAAGTAGCGGAGAGACCGTGGGAGCTAATTATGAGCTTGTTTTCTTCCGAGGAGAGTCAGCTGATGACAGATGGTCATGGCCTTTGGAATATTTTAATATTCCCATAATTTTAAATTCCTGCATTTTATTTTTTATTTACTTTTCTTTGCTGAATGTCTTTCGGTAATTCCTGTCAGGGTTGCATTTTGGAAAATGGCAAACACCTCCTTGGCAATACCTAAGAGGAAAAATCTAGGCATACGTTGGGGTGAGGGCCAAGCAGCCTGTCCCTGTGAATGAGCCAGTGAGGTCAGTGTGGGTTTTGTTTTTTTGGTGGGTGGTGGGGGGAAGGAATAGGAGAAGGGGTAAGATGGTTTGCTGAAATAAAAATGCCCTCTACGTTTGTGTGAACTTTCAGAAGGACAGAAGATCTTTCAGTAATCCAAAAACAAAGGGGAAATCCTGATAGTTTCAAGCCTTTTGCAGGTGTATTTGGATACGTGGTTGTTTTTCGAGAGGTCTCAGAAACGATGAGGCTGGGAGGAAGTTGGGGGTTTTGGTCCTATCTGTAAAATCTCCTTCTCAAGCCATAGCAAAATATGGGTGTTTTCTGCAAGGTATGTAAGAGTTAGATGGAAGTTTAAAATTGTTCTAAGAAGTTTGACAAATATCAAGGTTTCCCATTCAACTCATCAAGGGTCTTTAAAGCACAAACATGGATCCGTTAAGTGCCTAAACTTCTTTTTCTTTTTTTTTTTAAAGATTTATTTATTTATTTGACAGACAGAGATCACAAGGAGGCAGAGAGGCAGACAGAGAGAGAGGTGGAAGCAGGCTCCCTGCTGAGCAGAGAGCCCGATGTGGGGCTTGATCCCAGGACCCTGGGATCATGACCCGAGCCGAAGGCAGAGGCTTTAACCCACTGAGCCACCCAGGCGCCCCAATTGCCTAAACTTCTTGGCTAAGGTGATTTGGTTCTGGATGGGGACATAGTAGTTATTCTAAATGGAATCCAGTCTATTCACTCATTCTGAAAAGACCAGGGAGACGTCTGTACTAAAAAGCCTTGAGTTCTTGAACCCAAGAGTCCTAGTAAATGGACTCAACTTTCCTGTTCATTTAATATTTCCAGTGCTACTTTCAGTTAGAGCCACAAAAATCCCTGATAGAGTTTTCTGTGATGCACTCAGGACAAGTGATTTTACTACAACTGTGTATTTACTGGTTTTTATATACCATTTCCAAAGTTTGACATCTTGAAATAAAGGCATGCAATCGATGAGAGAGATTTTAAAAATAAAGTCAGAAAGAGGGGAAAGGGGTCATAAGTGGTTGGAGATGGTTCTATGGGGAATATATGGGAAGATGGGTGGGATTAGATTTGGCCGTGACAGAAAACCCGGAGTAATATGGCTTATATGAGAGAGTTTATTTTTCTTTCCTATAAAGGTCCATGGATAGGCAATCTATGTTGAGATGGTAGCCCCATGATCTTGGCTTCTTCTATCTTGCTTATTTATCAGCTTTAGCTTGAACCTCATGGTCCAAAATAGTTGCATAAGCTCCAGCCATCCCATTAACCTACCAATCAGCAGAAAAGGGGGAAAAACTGCACACTACAGATCCTTTAACATCCTACTTGCCAGAAGTTAATTTATAGCTTCACTATGTCTGATTGAGAAGCAAATCAGGGAGCTCTGGTTTCTATTCTGAGTAACCATATGCCCAACTAAAAATCAGAAGTTCTATGTATATATAATTTAAAGATTTTATTTATTTGACAGAGAAAGGCAGCAAAAGAGGGAATACAAACAGGGGGAGTGGGAGAGGGAGAAGCAGGCTTCCCTCTGAGCAGGGATCCCAGTACAGGGCTTGATCCCAGGACCCTGGGATCATGACCTGAGCCGAAGGCAGATGCTTAACCAACTGAGCCACCCAATCACCCCCAAAAGCAATATTAAAAAAAAAAAAAAAGGGACAAGAGGTAGTCTGAATACCTATTCTAAAGGAGAGAAAAACACTTAAAAAATTAAATTTAAAAAAAGAAGAGAGAAATACTTTCCTGAAATTTATAAGTTATAGCCATACTAGTGTTCATTCCATTAAAATTTGAAAATAATAACAATATATTCTTTATTTACCCATTTACCCAATATTTACCCATTTTTACTTACAAAGAATGGCTTGGAGGATTGGAAATATATCCTTGAGGTGGCTGCCCTCTGTGGCCCCAACCCTGTCACTCCTCCGTGGCAGATCCACTCCAACAGGGATACTGTCTCGTGGGTCAGCAATCAGAAGGCACTGATTTCCCACACCCCCAAAGGCCCTCCCTTGCACTGTGGCCTTGGGTTGCCCCTCCATGCTCTTCGAACCTCAGTTTCCTCTTGAATAAAAAGTTCACAGTCTTGCCAACCTCAAAGGTGACATTTTAAGTGCACTCCAGGGAACTTGGTGAATGTGACTGTCCTTTGCTCTGAGCCTCCTGTCATCCTCCACCTAATACATTCGGAGCTGATCATGTACCAACAAAGGCTGGGTGCGATCTCCACGCGGGCTCTGGGGGAAGCCGGCCACATCACCCGCAGGAGTGTCCGCGCGATGGGAAAGCAGCCTGCAGGCTGAGAAATGTGCCTGGGCCACCCGGCTGGGCAGCGACAGCCAAGACCTCAGCCCAGTTTCTATGACTTCTGGAGCCCAAGGATGGAAGCTCTGCTGAGCTGAAAAGAACAAGTTTGGGTTGAGAGCCCCCTCTCACTTTTCAAACCAGTAAAAACTTTCAAAACTTTCACAGCTTTCTAAGCCTAAGCTAGAGGCAGTCAAGAAGGCTGGCTGGCTTCCGGAGCTTGTGACAGAACCTGTCAATGGTTCAGAACGGTGTGTTTATAAAGTCCACGAGGGGAATAAAAAAGGATCGTTAATGTTTCCTTTTGTTTGTGCTTGAAAACACTGAGGAGAGGGAAGCTTTTAAAAAAATTATTTTTCTAATAATCTTATTTTTATAATTAATAATTTTTTATAATTTTATAATCTCATTTTTTATAATAAATCCTTTAAAAGATTAATCTACTTACTTGTGAGAAAGAGAGATAGAGGAAGCATGATTGGGGCAAAAGGGCAGAGGGAGAGGGAAAAGCAGGCTCCCTGCTGAGCAGGGAGCCCCAGGGATGCAGGGCTCGATCCCAGGGCCCCAGCATCACGAACTGAGGCAAAGACAGATACTTAACCAACTGAGTTCATCCAGGCCCCACCGAACCATTTTTAAAAAGATTCGGAGTCTAGTGTGCCCACTGTTCTCAGCTCCACTGGTGTCTACTCACATTCGTGGGGGTGGCAGGTGTTTTCGGGACCCACAGAAAGCCATCCGAATGGGCTATCGTCCCGGGACAGCAGGGGACAGTCCGGTCTGCGGAGCCTGCTCTCCTGCCCTCTGCCCCTGTGCGGCGGGCACCAAAGTGGATTCCTCCTTGACACAGGCTATTTCTCCAGCTCAGACCGTATCAAGACGTCAGCCTTTCCCTGTGATCACCGGTATCTTGCTCTGACCTGAGGCCCCGGGGAAAGCATTTCTGCCCACGCCCATTCTCCATCCAGGCATGTAATTCTCACCAACCCCAGGAAGCTGGCTGCAGAGACAGAATGGGGGCTCGCGGGCAGCGGCTGGGGCGGGAGCTAAAAGGCGCCAGGGTTGGCACAACTGAGCCTCTGAAACAGAAACTCCGTCTATGGTAGACCAGACGGCTGTGTATTTCACCTGTTGGAAGATGTTAAGCCCCAAAAGCCGTGGGGCTCCTACGGAGGGTCATCTTAGCCAGTGCCCTGTGAGTGGGTTTTCTGCCTAAATACACAACTATAAGACCAAAAAAAAAAAAAAAGTTTTTCTTCCCTTCTGAGTATGGGACCCCATGGCTGTTTAAGATGCCCTTTGGAAATAAAGTCAGCCAGGCTCCCATGGAACACGGAACGTCAGGGCCCTTGCCTCTGGTCACTGCCCACGCCTGGGTTCCATTTTTCCAACAATGTGTGGGAAGGTCTTCCCCAGCGCGGTGCCCAGGTCATGCTGGCCGCGTGCTGGCCGTGTGCCACAAGGAACTGACATGGTCGACAGTAGGCTGTGCCCCCTGGAGGACAGTCAGACCAGTCTCATGGCGCTGGACCGCCACCTCAGATTTCCTGAGTTTCTCCGCGTGGGATTGGAGACCTCTCCCCTCTGCCCAGATACCAGCTCTGCCCAAAGGCAACTATGCCTTAATAGTCGGGCTGGGTTTCCGCTGCAAACTTTTGGCTTCAGAAGAAGACGAGGAAGGGGCGCCTGGGTGGCTCATGGGTTAAGCGTCCAACTCTTAATTTCACCTCAGGTCATGATCTCAGGGTCATGAGATCGAGCTCCACATCGGGCTCCGTGCTCAGTCAGTGCAGAGTCTGCTTCTTTCCCTCTCTCCCTCTCCCTCGGCCCTAGCTTCCTCTCTCTAAAATAAATAAATAAACAAACAAATCTTAAAAAAAAAAAAAAAAAAAAAAGGAGAGAGCGAGCAGAAGAGGAACTCCTTTCTCTGTTCCTTCCCAGCCTTTGATAAGAGGCTGTCCCCCTTCTAGGAGACCCACTACAACATCATCTCCCAGCCAGAGCCCAAGTCTTTAAGGAGCAAGACCAGAGAGAGATGGGTACATGCTCAGTGCTGGTAAAACCAGCAGAGGGCCTGCTCGGTCTCCAAGGCAGAAGGAAGGATCCTTTTCCCATTCTCTGCTGGGCATACTGGTCTCCCCCACCCCCAAGCTTTACCAATCACTTCGCTGAGTGACCTTGGGCAAGTTACAGACTCTCCCCATCTCTGTGTTTCGGTCTGTAAAAGTAACGGTCCCCGTCTCCTAGGGGAGTGGAAAGGATTAAAGGCATCGATGCATAGAGAGGGCTGCGTGCGGCGCTTGACCCGTAGATGTGTTCAACAGATGTCCCCTAGGATCACTGTAGTGTCTGTAGGGACTCAGTCTCTGAATGGTGAGCGGGAGCCAGGGTTAGCCTCGAGCATGTTTCCTTAGGCATTAAAGATATGCACTTGAGTACGTCAGGCAGACTCTAGGACTCAAATCCCCACTAAAGACCAAAGGGGATGATAAATGAGAGAAAAATTCATGTTATGGTGGTGTCTGGGAATAACGGAACAGGAGGAAGATTAAGAACGGGACGCTGGGTTTTGAGGCTTGACTGGTCAAAACTTGTCTCACGTCTCTCATTCATTCATTCCTGCAGTGAATATTTACTGAGTGTATATTGGGGGCCAGGCACCGTGCTGAGCGCTGGAGATCCCAGGATGGCCGTGGATAAGTTCGTGGAACTTATGTCCTGTTGGCTGGATGGTGGGGAAAAGGGGAGGAAGGTCATGGAAAGTTAACAAGTGTGTGAACGAGATTATTTCAGATAGTGCTTGGTTATCCATAGCTGGGCCGCAAACTACCTGAAACAAAGGGACTGAAAACCACCACTTGTTTGCCCAGGATTCCGCCGCGGACACTAGAGTTGGTGGGGTCAGCTTGTCTTGGCTCCAGGTGGCATCGGCTGCCTCACTCCCTGGGCGGGCAACGCTGTTGCTGGCTCTTGGTTCTCAGCTGTTGGCCAGGGCCCAGCGGTTCCCAGGGCTGGGACGGGTCTGTCACGGAGGGGCCTAGGTCAGTGAGAAAGCATTCCATGACGAGTGGCAAGAGAGCGGGGAAACCACCACGGGGGCCAGGTGGGGCAGGGATGCGATCTGAGAAGGCAAGAGCAGGACCTCTTCTTCATTCATAAAATGGGAGACCTGCTTAAGTGGCTTTGAAGGTTCCTCCCAGCTAATTTTTCCAGAAGGGCACCACTTCTTTCTGGATTGGGGTCTTTTCTGCTGCACTTTCTCACCTGGAGAGCAATGAAGAACCAAAAGGCTTCCCGGATGCTAATAAGAGAAGACACTCACTAATGAAGCGTCCTCGGCATGTTCTCCAGGCTGCTTGCGGGCGGGGTCATCAGGTCCCTGTGCATGCAAAGCATGAGAAAGGCAGGTGCCCAAGCAAAGGCTCTTTGGAGCAAAAAGAAGGAATTCGAGTTATCAGAGAATTTCAGAAGATACAATTCCTCCAGGCCAGGCAAGACCGACATGTAAACCCAATCCCGCCGAGCTGGTGTTACCCCGGGCTAACTCTGTGGTCTGGGAGGCCATTGGAAGAGACGTTTTCTTTGCAATTTAATTAGATCAAGATGGTTGATATGCTCCTTAAGGAGGGAGCTGAGCATTGAAAATGATCCCAAAGATATTTTTCCCCAGGTGTCTGATCTGTAAGGGGAACCGTGAACCTATCAAAACGTGTGACAAGGAAGCTACATGTGTCATTTTCAACTAGTTCAAACCAGCCAGGCTGCTCCCTGCTCTGAGCTCCTGGCTATTAGCTGTCATCCAGCCTGGATGTGAGACAGGCAGGTGGATAAGGAAGACATCATCTCGTTAGGACTTGCAGGAACAGGCAAGCAGGGTGCCTATCGCCGTCCACATCTCCGAGGCAGGCTCAGGCTCCAGCATGAGCTACTGTGCTTGACGGCCCTTTTCATTTCAGTGACATTTTTTTGGAAAGGTTAGAATTTAATCCTCTCTCAGGATGGAGTTATTTCGGTTTCCACTGATCCTTCTGATAAATGAGACAGGGTTTCATTTTTTTGTTCTCTTGCTACCGTGGTATCTAATTTTATAAAAGCCTCCAACAATGTCATAATTTATCGTAACAACAGGACGGCTGCGTGTAATGACTCGTCCACTTTCTATTAATTTTCCAAACGAACCTCTTCCCCTTACCACCGAGAAGCTGTGCATGCCTTTCTCTGTGGGTTTCATTAAGACTGTTTGAAGTCATGATGGCAAGATCATTACGATGTTTTTGAAAGATAGTGGGTTTCAAAGAGTTGTACTTACAAGCCTTAAAAAGCGTCATCATCTTAATTCCTATCCTCAGCTACTTTTTCGGAGCTGTGATCTGGATGTGTGGTAATTGGGATCATTCTCCTTACAAGCTCTCCTGCAGCTTTTTTTGTTCTTATCACTGCTCTTCCTCTTCTGAAGTGACACGTGCAGTGAGAAATTAAAAAAAAACAAGTCAGGGTCTAGCATCTTCTAAGGAATTCAAAACCAATGTTGAAATGGCAGCATCCAGTATCCAGAATCAGGGTCATTGTATGTGTCCTTAAGAGGGGGGAAACAGGGGCACCGGGGTGGCTCAGTGGGTTAAAGCTGCTGCCTTCGGCTCCGGTCATGATCCCAAGGTCCTGGGATCGAGTCCCGCATCGGGTTCTCTGCTCAGCAGGGAGCCTGCTTCCTCTTCTCTCTCTGCCTGCCTCTCTGCCTGCTTGTGATCTCTGTCTGTCAAATAAATAAATAAATCTTTAAAAAAAAAAAAAGAGGGGGGAAACAGAGGCAGACGATCTTTGATAAGTAGTCTAGCTTAGATAACCACTTCTTACAGTCATGCCGTGGCCATGCCCTGGGTAGGGCCCGTGTGGGCATAAAGTAGATGCCAGCCGAGGAGCGCGTGAAAACATTTGTAAAATCATCCCCAGGGGATGGGGACGAAGGGGGATGAAGGAAAAAAAGGATCCATTCTGAGCCTCCGAGGCCAGCCTGGGGCTTTCTGCTAAGGCAGAGAACCGGAGCTAAGATGGAGACAAGTGGGGGCTGGGCAGTTTGGGGGACAAGCCGATGATTCTCACAGATTCCTAAACTTGACCTTGATTTACAAAGAAGTGTTGTGTCTGAATTACAATCATTTCATCTTGTGACTGAAACCCCTAAAGCCTCCCTTTTGCAGAGAAGTTAACTCAAGAAGCAAGATGTCAACGAACCCGTCCAAGCTCATACAGAAAGATCACAAATTCAGAGGCAAGTTGTGATATCGCTAGCGTGTGATTTAACCGGCAGAAGCCTTCCGCCTATCCTGGTTAGTGCTAGGAGAGAAAAGGTGGTTGGTGTGATTGTATAAACCAAGGGGCCCCTTCTGCCCCAATGGACAATGTGTCCGTCATATCCAGGTTTTCTACAGAAAACACTTTGCTGGTTGAGCCGCATTTCAAAACCATTCAGGACATGTTACTTTGTAGGCTTAAACCAGATCTGGGACTTTTGATAATAGAATAAATACGCTCCCTTAGCCAAGCATGTCTTACTGATTTCTTAGAGAAGGGGGTGTGATCCTGTTGGGGCGCTGTTGGGGCGGGGGGAGATGACACTGTACAGGAGATCAGCCTTTTGTAGAAAAACAATATTTTTGACAAAGAACAAATGGATCAAAGCTATCACAGGGAAATTTCCCTCTTGCTGCTCAAGAAATATCTCTAAAAATCCAAAGAGTGGGAACACTGTAGAAAAACATAATTGAGGAAAAAGTCTCTGTACCTTGCTGCTTTCTTTAAAATGGTCTTTTGCCCTTTCCGACACACGTCCCATGGATGTCGCTGAATGCGCTCTTCCTAGCCTGACCCACTGTCCCTTCACCAAACTGTCCGCAGAGGAGAGTAATGCTCGGAGGAATGCTGTGCCATCCGCTGTGGTGACCCACATCTCATGGAGCTGCTTTCCTAACTGTCTTTTTGCAATTTGCTTTAGGAGCTTGCCCTCCTTAATCCAAAGTCAGCTTTCGGTGCTGTGGTCTGGGATCGTCCCCTTCAAAGTTGGTAGTCATGTGCCTTTCCGTCTGGAGCCCTGGGAAGTTTCTGCGTCGGTGGCTGCCTTACTCAAGATGATAGGATCTGGAAAGAATTTTTTGAATGAGCGACAGAGAGGTAAAAGGCACTCTGTTGTGCAGTGTTATTTTCACTTTTGAAAACACACACTCTTCGACGCACATGCCGGACTGCTCTGGAAACACAGGAGCTCGAGTCCCAGCCAAGGTCTCTGCTGGTTGGCGTCCTTCTTACCCGAAAGGGACCGTTGTAATAGCTGTATTCATAGAAGTTAAAATTAAATTTCTGTGTGTTGATGTAAAGCCAGCTTTCCCCTCAGGGCTATTTATTTTAAGAATCAAAAATACTAAGGGGTCCAAAGGACATGCCGCAACGTAAGCGAATTGGGGTCTGTGCTCTGAGCAAAGCCTTCTTTGTGCTTGTCCCTGCGATATAATGCCCTCCAGGAGAAGCCTGGCAACATGCTGGCTTCCCCTTCCCCTTCAACATGTGGCAAGCTCAGGCAGTTTGCAGATTCGCCTACAAGAGCCTTTGTTCAAGATTTTTATACCTGGAGGCAAACACTGTAATCAACAGAGCTGTCCCCGGGTGTGGGTCGGGGGGTGGGGTGGGCACAGAGGACTCAGCCCGCGTGGGCGATGACTTCTTTCAGGGTCCGAGGCTGGGACGGATGGTGTGTTTAAACGTATTTTTTTCAAATAAAAAAAATTTTTTTTAATTAAAAGTAAACACTAAAAAGCCAAAGGGAAGGAAGCCATCACCAATAGATGCCAGTAAATACAGCCAAGAAATGGCACATGCACTTATAAAGGCAAAGGCTTCAAATGTAGCTGTTTAACAAGGAGAAGAGGAAGAAGAAGTCGAAGGCAGTGGTCACCACCGTAAGTTGTGGTGCGCAGTAACAGAAACAGAAGGTGTTCGTCTTCTCGGCTCCGTGGTTGGAGTAAAGGAAAAAGCAAGACTTCTTTAAAATGCCTTTGAAAAAATCCCAAAGCCCTTCTAGTTATGCAAGGAACAGCCAAGGCAGTGGTGGGAGGGCGGGTGGGTCAGCGCAGACCTTCCCTTTGCAAGCCCGGCCAGTCCCCCGCCAACCCGCAAGGCTGCAGGAAGCCTTTCAGGCTGGATTCGCCTTTGATTTCCACGCTTGCAATTTTTATTTTCACCCAGAAGAAGTCTGTCCAGCTAATGAGAGGACTTGCTCATCTCCCTTCTCAGAAGTGAGTCGCGCTGCTTTCTCCCTTTGTGTTAGAGAAGCAATTTAACAGATGAAGTATCGGCTGTCAGGCAGGAGGATAAGGAAATATTGATGAGCGAGGGCGCAGGGACTTCTCCGGTTGGTGGGAGGCCTGTTTCGGCTGTTCTCGAAAGACGGGGATTGAACGGGAACTGTCCTAGTAACAAGGAAATGCTGCCCGCCTGTCGTTGGTGCGACTCGGTTGCCCTAGAGTGGGGGATTCTGTAATATCGCCAGTGGTTTCTTGTCCATGTTTTATCCAGGACCCCCGACCTGGAAGGGAGTGCAGCAGCCCCCCTTGGCAGCTGGGTTTCCCCTTCCTTTGGGCCTCCCTTGGGATCCGTGAGTCATCGGTGCATTGTACAGGGGAGCGACCTCCGCTTCTTTGGGCGAATTGAACAGAGTTGGAGCTGTAAAAGCAGAACCATAAATCAGCTCCGTTACAATGGCAAAGTTCTTGAAAGCACCTAAAAGCCCCATAGGCATTCCTCCTAGTTAATAAGCAACAAGGTAGAGCCTATGTCACTGGCTGGGTGGAGGCCAAGTTAGAACCAGAAGATGGATGTGCAAAACTCAGTCACCCAGGAAAATCTAAGCCACCCAAAGAAACCCAGCCAACTTCAAAGGCCCCTTCTTCCTTCTCTCATACAATGCCTTGCTGGCTGAATACTTTGTTTAAAAAAAAAAAATGCATCTGTTGGAACCCATTTGCAGCAAACTATCGAAGGGGACTTAAAACCTTCTTTAAACTTTCCTTGAGGTATTGCCTGGATCCCCCAGAACATGCTAGAAAGCTGGTGGCAGTCTCCTCTTCTCTGGGCTTGGAGGTCCTCATGTTCTCTTACTTGCTGGTTTTCTCTGACCCCCAAGTGTGTCTATAACTTGCTCCCTTTGTCAGCTGCCCAGGAGGCGTGAAGCCCTGCAGACTCATATATGAAACTAAGATAGATTCCTGCTGATGGGGCTTTGCTTTCCCTGTGAGAGGAGGTGTCCCAGGCCTCTGCCACGGAAGAAAGGAAAATTGAATTCCAAAGCATGTGCATAATCCATTTAACCTCTGGGGTGTGTGTGTGTGTGTGTGTGTGTGTTTCTAGTTTATTGGTCTTCTCTTATCATATTTGCTGTAGGTTTACATACGAATCACAGAACTTTAACTTCCTTCCCTCTGCCTTTTAGAATTGGTCCTTATGCACTGGTAAGCCTTGGCCCACCACACACCCTACAACCCCCCCCCAAGGCCATCCCTATCAAGGGGGTACACATTCAACAATAACCAAAGATCCACCTGGATTTTTTTGGCTTCCCAGAAAAGCAAAAACTCTCCCCCTCCGCATTCCCAATGTATGTGTCATGTTTGAGAAAAAGCATTTTCCTAGTGGCGTCCTGATTTAATAACAACGAGGAAATGCGTGCAATAGTTTTACCTTTCAGATGCCTGCCTCATCATGTCCTTTTCACTGGAGTGGTGAGCCTTCGCTGGGCTCCCCACAAAGTGCCCTCTCAGTTCTGTGTTGTGGGCGACACGCACGGCCGTATGGCAAAGGTCCCATAGTGTCTCCAGTGGCGAGCCTGACATTTCCGCTTGTGCCATGCCCTGGCCAGCATGTACCGATGGTTTGCGCCATGTCCATGGCCACTGTGGGCTGTTCTCTGAGCTTCATGCTTAACCCTCAGAGCGAAGAGTCTGCTCCTCTTCCTTTGACCCCCTCGTATGCATCACTCTCAACCCCCCCATAGAATCCAGCTTGGTTCACACAATCCCTCAGGGAAGGCTAGTTTCCCTATCAGAGGCCATTTAACCTGTGGTCCCCGGATCCCAGAAAGTCCACGAATGGGCTTTGGGGTTGCAACTACCCCCCGAGAGCATGTACACAGTGTTGTATGTGCCAAGACTTGTTTTGGTGACAACTGGCTTGTCGTTTTGTCCTCAGGGGAATCTAGGAGGACTCTGAGACCTGGCAGAAGTTCATTGCCGTCACTCTTGCTGCTTTCTTGATTTCATTCTCTCTCCGGTTCATCCTGTATGTGATGTTGGCGTCATCTGTCCAAAATCGACTCACGTCTTGTTCCATAAGCCAAAGCCTGCCACGACTCCCCTTGCCGGCAAGACGACGCATACTCTTGTCCTCACAGCCTTCCTCGCTCCCTCTCCCAGGTTCTCGGCTCCTTTCCCTCCACATTGTCCTACTTACCTCCCCGCACGCCTGCTGTCATCCCTTCCCCACAGGCTTACGTTTCAACTCCCTTCAAATCAGACTTCCCCGTGATGACTTCCTCCCACTGACCAAGAGCCTCCCTCTCGCCCCCAAGCTTGAACCATCCACGCATGCTCTCACCCCGAATCTGACCCTCCCTCATGATGTTATTTATGTCATAGAATTAATTATTAATTAATAATTAATTAATTATTTTTGTGTTTGTTTTGCCATCCAAACTGCATGGTGAATTTCCTGAAGGCCAAGTTTCATTCACTCGTTCCTTTGCTCAGCAGATACACATTCGGTGTTTTCTACTTACGGGGTGCTGAGCCCGGTGCCGGACTTGGGCCCCCACGGCCCCTGGACCAGTTCTGTGCACAGAGAACACACTCAGCGAGCAATGAATGAATGAATGAGTGAGTGGGTTTGGGTTAAAGCAAGCTATTTCAGGAGTGCTCACAAACCCAGGGCGCCTGGGGGGCTCGTCAGTTAAGCGTCTGCCTTCTGCTCAGGTCATGATCCTGGGGTCCTGGGGTAGAGCCCCGCATCAGGCTCTCTGCTCAGCAGGGAGCCAGCTTCTCCCTTTCCCACTGCTGCATGCTCTCTCTCTCTCAAATAAATAAGTAAATAAAATATATATTAAAAATTCAATTAAAAAAAAAAAAAAAAAGGAATGTACAGCCAGAGACTCCTTAGGTCTCTGGAGCCAAAGCAGAACATCGAGATGTGATGATTCCTCCATGTAGCCTTCTGGAAGGGCTGAGAGTCCCAACCAATAGTTTCTTTCCACATCAAGGGAGACAGTTTTCTGCTGACTCTGCACCGTTCGTGGCAGGTTCCTGGCTTTGCTGACTCGCCTTGGCTCTCCCTTTCCTGGGGATGGCTGAGCAAGAGTGGGATCAAAGTCTACCCTTTCATCGGAGCTCGTAACCTACAGTGAGGAAAGAAAAAGAAAACACCCGTCCTTTATACCCACCAGAGCTTTCTAGCATTCTCGCCCCCTCAGGGCCAGCAGCTAAACTAATATTTCTGGCGGTGCTCTTTCCTGAAGAAGCCCACCTGTGGAACCGGGGCGGGGGCAGCGGCATCCGTGCAGGTGGTGTGGAGTTCGCACACCTTCGGGTGGGCGCGGGACCTGGGTGCTGGTGCACATGGCTTTCAGAGGCTGCTTTGAAAGCCCCTGAGTGTTTGTCTTGGCTGGGTCCAGGGGCACTTGAATATCTGCCAGGAGAGCCGGCCAGGCTGGCAGCTCCGTTCGTGAGGCCTTTGAATCTTGGTCTGGGATGGATTCCGCCCCTCTGCTTCCATCAAAGAAGGGGGAATATAGCCCCCGAGACCTGGGAGCAGCCGTGAGCTCCCACTCTGGAAGCCACATCCCGGAGGCTGGGGGCCGGCCCCGGAGCTGCGGGACTCGGTCCTCACTGCTGCAAACCAGAGCACCAGTTCTGCTCCCGAGGCCCGAGGCCCCCGCGTCTGCTGTTTCTCCTTTCTGCCTCCTGCTCTCTCCTGCCAGTAAAAATAAGAGCGTGAAACAGCTTTGATGGCGGACCTCCCTCCAGACGACCTGGTGCGCGCCGGCAGGGACAGAGAGAGAGATTGTGCGTGTGCATTTCAGCGTATCTTTTACGCCTCAGGCTTTATTTCTCTTGACTCTTTTTTTTGCAGAAGTCCCCTGCAGAGGTCCTGAGCAGCTACCTTCAAAGTGATATAAGTAAAATACACTGCAGCACTGTTTGGTTGGGACCATGGACAGAATGTTCTCGAATGGGAGAAAAGTCACCTTTTACTCTTTATAAAACGGATCCATGTGGGGCGCCTGGGTGGGCTCAGTCGGTTAAGCATCCCACTCTTGGTTTTGGCTCAGGTCATAAGCTCAGGATGTGGGGTCCCCTCTCTCTCCCTCTGCCCCTCCCCCGCTTGCATTTTCTCTCTAAAATAAATAAATAAATCTTTTAAAAAATGGGCCCATGTGAAAATATGCTCAGTTACCTTTTGATTTTATTGTGGTAAAATACGTACCTATAAAATTTGCCATCTTAACAGTTTTAAATGGGACAGTTCAGTGGCATTTGGCGCATTCATGACTTTGTGCGGCCGTCGTCACCATCTACTTCCAGAACATTTTATCACCCCTCCAAGAAGCCTTGCCCCATCAGAAGTCATCCCCCCCTCTCCCCCAAACCCTGGCAACCACTACTCAGATTTCTGTCTCTACAGGTTTCCCTATTCTGCATATTTCATGTAAATGGAATCAGACATTACGTGCCCTTCGTGTGTGGCTTCCTTCACTCCGTGTCAGGCTTCCACGTTCATCCACAAGATGGCATATATCAGAACAACTATCCTATGTCCTCTATTCTCTCCTTTGAATTTCCATTCCCGCCCACACCTTCACTCTGGTTCTAGACCTTTGGAGGTCATGACTCATCTAAACTTGATTCCTCCTAACTTGCTCCCCTCCAATCTGGCCAGTGACCCACAAACCATACCCAAGAACCACCTGCACCAGGGTCCCCCGAAGCACTGATTAAAACTTCAGCTTCCCAGCCCTGCTCCACAGCTCCACACCCCCTAAGCTGCTCCCTCTGGGGAAGGAGCTGAAAAATCTGCATTTCTTACACGGTCCCTGGTCTGTGATGTGCACATGTGTGACCACCAGGACTGTGCCACAGGCTAGTGCACTCCTCCCTGACACCATGGTCAAATCTCAATGGCTGGGCTTCAACCCCATCCATGCCCACTGGAAGCCCAGCTCGAATGCCACATCACATCATAAGACTTTCCTCAACTCTGGGCTAGAAATCATCTCTCTTAGACTATGAGCAACCTAGAAGCAGGGTCCAGGCATCTTTTAGTATCCCTTGAATAAAATTCATTCCCAGAACTCTCTTACACTCAGGTATTATCCTATGTGCTTCTTATCAGTCACCACATTTAATCTTCACGGGACACATGAACAATGTCATATCCCCAAACACCTGCAACAACTACCTTTCCAGGAAGCGCTAGGGTCTTTCTGCTTGTGACAGATGGGGACCGAACCTTCAGCCTGTCAGGAAGCCATGCACGGATAAATTAAAAAAAAAAAAAAAAAAAAAAAAAAGCTATCCCAATCTCAATGGTAATAAAAAAGTCTCATGGTGCTGGTAGGATAATCCTCAATTTGAAACAAATATTAGTGGCGTCTAAGGAAGAGATGTGCCACGCTCCGCTGGGCTTTCAACCTCACAGAGGGCTTCCTTCTGTCCCCCGGCTCTGTGCTTCCTCCTGGGTACCTGGCAAGCTCTTCCGCACCTGAGGCTTCCTATGTGGAAGGTGTTCATCTTCCTTCACCTTCGCTTTGGGTCTCACTTGGTTTACTTTTCTCAATCCTGGCCAAAGCAGAAGGTACGAGCCATTTACCGTAAGAAAGGCACACTTTAACTCATGACTGGGCTCCAGCAGCAAGACCTGTGGGACACGTGGCCCTGCGGCTCCTGTCTGGTAGTCTAGGGCAAGCCTTAGCCAAGAAAGTAAAGATCTGAAGCAAAATCGAGACTTTCCTTACCACATAACCTGGCAATTCCTCTCCTAGGCATACTTTCAAAATACTTGAAAACAGGGACTTCAGATGCTTATGTATCCGTGTTCGTAGCAGCGCCATTATTCATAGTCGCCGAGAGGTGGGAACACCCCAGTGTCCATCGACAGATGAATGCACAGACAGAACAGGAGACGTGCGCACTGTAGAATGCGCTTCAGCCCTGTACAGAAGGAGTGACACATGCTGTGACATGGATTAACCTGGGAAGCATTAGGCTAGGTGAAATAAGGACAAAAGGAGAAATCATTTTATAATCTCACTTACGTGAAATAGCTGGAGTAGGCAGATTCATAGAGACCGAGAGTGGACTGGAGTTTACCCAGGGTCATGGGAGGGAGGCATGGAGAGTTATTGCTTAATGCGGACAGAGTTTCTGTTTAAGGTGTTGAAAAACATTTGGAAAATAAGCAGTGGGGATATTTGCACAACACTGTGAATGTAATTAATGCCACT
Source organism: Neogale vison (assembly GCF_020171115.1). Taxonomy (NCBI): domain Eukaryota; kingdom Metazoa; phylum Chordata; class Mammalia; order Carnivora; family Mustelidae; genus Neogale; species Neogale vison. The sequence goes on along the minus strand of NC_058092.1, from coordinate 230,735,537 downwards.
GAGCTGTACATTTAAAAATGTTTAAAATGGTAAATTTGATGTTAGTTATATTTTACCAAAGTAAAACAAAACAAAAAAAAACCACAGCTTTTCATTTTAACCACGATAATGAAATAAAGAACTGGGGGTTTGCCAGATTCTGTTGCAGAATCCTTGGGTCTTAGGTCCCCTTTGAATAGGGTCTATTAGGAGCTCCCTGCTGTGGAGCACATAATCTGTTTAACCTCCTACTTCCCAGGCCCAGCTGCTGAGGTCTGGGCTGAAAAGGATTTCTGGCTTTCTCTGAGCGGCCCCAGGGAGAGTGTGTCCCAGCGGAGAGTCAACCCCTGGCCAGCAGGCCTTCCCGGCAAGTCTCAAGCAGCAGATGTGCCCCGGGGCACGTTCTGTTCTGGGATCAGAGTCCTGGCTGGTTATCTTGCAGTGGCCACTAACTGCGGTGCTCTTGCATTGTTAGGAATTCCCGGCTAACGTGCTGCCTGTGTCCTTTCAGGGCTGATAGACTTTGCAACAATGAGTCAAGCATTGAATCAATGTCCAGATTCACCCCCAGCAGTGTGGACATACCTACAGAGACTCTGCAGACCCGGTAGAGGTAGTCCTGCTAATCCCACAAGACCAGAACTAGGGACAAAAACATGACTGGTGGCAAGGCTCACAGTGGGGTAGATGGATGCTGTCAAATACCCCCATATTCAGAGCACGTGGTTAATAATCTTCAATCATCTCCAGTTTATGTGCATGTCATATTGATTCTATAAGCAAAAAAGTCTCCATATCAATTAAATGCTTTATCAAAGACCTCCATGCCTCCCCAAAGCCTCATGTGCTCCAGGCTATTTGGAAAAACACTGGCTTAGCTCTTCTGGGAAGTCACTTACAGATATTTTATTTTATTTTAATTTTTATTATTAGTTTATCAAGCTCGTATGTAGATTTATTATATGCCCAATATATTCCGAGCTCTCTACAAGTATCACCTCGTTGAATCTTCCTAATGGTCCTATGATGTAGTTCTTACCCGTTATTATGTTCACTTTACAGACGAGAAGACTGAGGCACAGAGTGCTAGGACATTTCCTAAGGGGGACACACAAGAGACCAAACAACCCACCACCCATATGCAGGGTCACACCCAGCCCCACCTGCCCATGATGCTTCTAGAACCTGGCACGGTCCTCTACATGGCAGGGCAAGAATAGGAAGCCTGGCTGCCTGCCTCTCTTTTTCCTCCCCTGAGGCCTGGCAGACACAGACTGCGGGGTGGGGAAGGGGGGCCAGCCAGGGGGGTCCCCGCTGGGACAGCAGCCTCCAGCTCCAGGAAGCTGAGTGGGAGGAAAAGCAGGTCACAACCTGCTCTCCTTGGCTGCTGGTGAAACTGGGGGAACGAGGGAGGGGCCAGTGTCTTTTTCCACCTGCCTTGGAGGCTCTTGTCAGGAATCGATGGAGGAGGGGAGGCCAGGGTCTCCCGATCATCCCCGGCGTGGGCACACCTGAGCGTGGGAGCCGAGCCATTTAAGAGCGGTGCTGCACCTCCCGGCAATGCAGCCATTGTTGAAAGCCTTGCAGGAGGTGCCTAACATGCCATTGTTTAAGTCTGAGTGAGGGCCCTGAGTCGGCCCAAAGGCAGCTTCCGGGTTTTGATGTGTGCCTTAGTGATGCGAGATGTTATTGTGGGGGGAGCTGGGTGAAAGGTACACAGGTCCCCTGGGCGCTATTTCTGCAACTTCCTATGTATCTATAATTATTTCAGAATGGAAGAGAGTGTTTTAAAATGCCATTGTTGGCGACCAGGGAGCCGTGGCCCCTTCTTCAGCTGTGCTGTGTTTCTCTGTGTTTCTGAGCTTCCTGCTGGCTGACTTCTGCCGTGGAACAATTGCCCGCCGGGGCTGTGCTTGCCTCTGTCAGAGGCTGACCACCCGCTTGGCACCTGTCCCCCTTTGCCCTACGCTGGGGGTTCTCTCTTCCGCTCTGGAGCTGGGACATTCTCAGGTGCTCCCTTGGGTGCCACTAGGGCCCTGTGCTACTTGCCCATAAACCTCGGGCACCTTCAGCCCCGAGACTCCCAACCTCCCGCCCCAGCTTTCTGGAGGGTCCATCCCTCTCGTTCCCTGTTGGGCACTTCACTGGGTTCTCCCAACAGCAGGGAAGGATTTTTTTTAAAGATTTTATTTATTTATTTGGCAGAGAGAGAGAGAGAGCACAGGCAGGCAGAGCAGCAGGCAGAGGCAGAGGGAGAAGCAGGCTCCCCGCTGAGCAAGGATCCCAAAGTGGGACTCGATCCCAGGATGCTGGGATCATGGCCGGAGCCGAAGGCAGCTGCTTAACCAACTGAGCCACCCAGGTGTGCCTACAAGGAAGGATTTTTGACCCGGGAAGTGCAGGTGTCTGAGGGGGAGGGAACCCCAGAAGCCAAGGGGTGGTGACAAGACCGTGTGGGCCACTGGGAACAGTGGAGGTGCCCTGGGGTCGCACCATCACTTGGGGCCTGGGCGTCGTGGGGACATTCTGAGGCCTGGAGTTAACGGGGCTCTTGGCAAATATGGAAATGAGGTTCCCGGCCCCAGTAAGACAGTCTGGGCTCTCTTCGTGCTGCAGACATAAGGGACTGTCATCTTGCCCAGGGTCTGACATAGGGGCTGTCATCTCGCCCAGATTCTGAGAAGCGTGTGAAGTGTCTCCTACTTCTGGCCAGGCTGCAGGAGCCTACCCTTATGGCCCCAACTGCCCCAGGCCTTTGGGGCTGCGGCCTCTTCGAGGGGAAGCAAACCACGACGGGACATGGTGGCCGCAATGGTGAAGTCCCCAAGCCTGCAGGGCCTCGATCCCTGTGTGTTTGATTGGGCTAGAATGCCTCGGGGGTTAGGGGTGCTTTAGGGAATCTGAACCCTGAGGCCCTGGATTAGGAGGTGCGGGGATCTCTTCTGGGGCATCTTCTCTCTCCACCTCACTCAGCTTCGGCTTCGGAGTCCAGAAACAAGGCTGCCATCCCAGGCTCTAGGCCTGTACCCCTCCCGGCTCCCCACCCCCTTGTCCTGAGGAGCCGGGACAAGGGTCTCCCCAAAGGTCCAGACATCAGATGAACAGTGCTCAGGAGAACGATGTCATGAGGGGTGGTCCTCTCTCTAGCCCCGTCTCTAGCCTAGCCTGTTTTTTTGTGGTTCCTTTCCCCCAAGACGACCAAGCAGCTTTTCACAGGCTGTTTCTGAATTTTGGCCTCCAGTCTGAGCCAACTGATTCTCCCATGGGGGGCCACATTGGGTCCTAAAGGTTGGCACCTTAATTTTCTCCCTAAGAGTCTCCTGTCTTGGCCATAAACCCCCCGAGTGGGACTGCAGGGTCTCCCAGTAGGAGGACCCCACTCTGCATCCCGGTTTCCCCCCAGCAGGCACCATGGGCCTTGTTCTCACTTACAGGCCCCCTGAGGCCTGGCAGACACAGACTGCGGGGTGGGGAAGGGGGGCCAGCCAGGGGGGTCCCCGCTGGGACAGCAGCCTCCAGCTCCAGGAAGCTGAGTGGGAGGAAAAGCAGGTCACAACTTAACCTCACTTAAGCTCTGAAAGAAGGGGTGCCCGGTGTCTCAGTCGGTCGAGCATCCAACTCTTGGTTTTGGCTCAGGTCATGATCTCTGGGTCCAGGGACGGAGCCCCGCATTGGACTCCCCATTCAGCTGGGACTCTGCTCGTCTCCTTCTCCTGATCACTTGTGCACTCTCTAAAATAAATAAATAAATCTTAAAAAAAAAAAAAAAAAAAGGAAAGGGAAAAGTGGCGAAGGAAAAGGAAGGCCCCATACTGTATTTTATGTGGTGATGGTAAAGGTGACATCGCAGATGGACAGGGGCTGTGTGTGCTAAGACCCTCTCCTGACTTCACGTCCAGCAGTGTCCGCGCCAGGCTTGGCAACACTAGCTAATACTTCCGTACCACCACTGTCTTGCATGCTTGTCACCTAACAGCTCAGCTAATCCTCCTCACAGCCCCATTTTATGGATGGAAACTGAGATTTAACCACTAGGAGACTTAAACTTATATGGTCTGGCTCCAGGGTCCTTGCTATTAACCATTACGCAGCCATTAATAATAATAATAAAAAATTAGATCATAAATATTAAAATATTTAATGTAGAAATTCATATTTATAGAATATTAATTTGGTAATTGTTATTATACTAGTGTATATAATGATATATATTAAATATGTAATATTATATAATATATTTAATTTTCTATTAACTAATATTAATTTTGATATTTAAATAATGTAATATTATTAACATGGTAGTTTAATGCTAATAAAGTATTTGCTAAGCTCTTTTTAAATGTCAGGCGCCATGCTTTGAAATGCATCACCCTCATTCCTCTGGGGAAGGTGTTTTATGCCCATTTTATGGGTGCAGAAACTGAGGCTCAGTTCAGCACAAGATCTTGGCTCAGGCTTCTCTGCTTCAGGCTTCTCCTGGTCCTTATTTGGGGTGATCTAGGTGGAAGGGAGACTATCAAATGCTGCCTGGGAGGGAACCCCAGCAGCGGTGTAGCAGGCCTTTTCTGTACATGTACTTCCTAGGCCTCCAGGCACCTACCTTCCACCTTTCTGATTCTTGCCAGGTACCTTCCCTTGATGTCCTGGCTCTCCCAGTACCTGAACCCAACATGGCCGGACTTGAATGGCACCCCCATGTTCCACCCACCCTGAATCTCCAGGAAACCAGCACCTTCTTCAGCTGCACTTTCTGTCACCCACCTCCCTTGTCTTGAAACCTTGGGGTCATCTTTGACTCTTTTTTCCCACTTGTCCTTAAACCCAATAGTTACAAGTCAGAAAAAAAAAGTGACCCCTGGGACACACTCATGACTTTCTAGTGGAGAAAACCCTGGAGCAGCCAGATAAGATCCTGGATCTCTGGCTCTTTCTTCCAGGGTCCATGCTGGCATCTGATAAACATAAGCCCCCATGTGCTGAGCTACTGTGCTCTATGCCAGCCTTGAGTCTCCCTCTCCAGTTTCATGGGCTTCAGGGGTTCTGCCGCTATGGACGCAATGTTTGTGTCCCTCTCCGAGTCCTCTGCTGAAGCCCTAACCCCCACTGCGATGGCATCTGGAGATGGGGTCTTTGGGAGGGGATTAGGGTTAGATAAGGAGACGACCAACCACCCAAAACAATAGGATAAAAGTTTCAAAGCAGAAAGTCAAGAGGTACCAAAGGGAAGTGGACCCCCCTGGACCTAGTTCCCTTCCCCAGAGGCAAACACTGCTCCCCCTTGATTTGTTGGGAATATACCAGAGATAGTTGATGCTTCCTCCATCACACAGCCAAACTCGCTCCGACTTCTTTTTACCTGCACGGTAGCACGTTCTTTTTACCTGCACGGTACCTTCACTGTCTGGTCCTCGATTTAAGCAAAACCCACAGATACTGTTTCCCTCCTTCTGCTTCACGGTCTGTGTGACCTGTAACGGACAGCACCAACTTCCTAATAATGGGCGTGTAGGTTGTTCGCAGTCTTTTTGAGTCTTGGGAATCTGGACCGTGAAATAAGGTCTGGAACAGGATGCAAATTGTGCCATATTTTTTTTTCACAATGAGGGTCCAGAGTCTCCTTTTATTTAAGTACAGTCCTTTGGATGTGGTTTTCTGTGCATTTGCTGGGTAAGGCTTTGCTCTCAGCTCCTTGGGTGTCCGTGGTAAGGAACCACCCTTAAGACCATTTCCATTCCTTACCACCAAAAACTGCCTGCTCAAGGCATTGGGAGTGACAGCCACAGGAGGGTTGGCAGAGTCCCCTCTGAGTTGAAAGATGGGATGAAAGGAGGGATGGCCCCTGGCAGGACTGTCAAAGTGGCAGCCTGTGTTCCAAGGAAGAAAATGATTTCTGTCAACCCAAGGCATCTCTCAAGCGTCTAAACATACCATTAACAAGAGTAGCAGCCAATGTTCTTTCTCGAGGCCCCACCATGTGCTGGACAGCAATGGTTCAGCTCATCCGATGCATTATTTCCTTTGATTCTCACCGTCAGGTCAGTACCGTTGCACCTGTTTTACGGATGAGAAGACCGAGGCACAGAGGGGTCAAGCAAGTTGTCTGGGATCACACAACAACGGGCAGGATTTGAACCGAGGCTGTACCTTTCATGCTAGACATCCTCCCACATGGGTAGGCAAGCGCGTCTCAGGCTGGTGGGTATAAGGGTAGTCCAGGGAAGTAGGTGTTGTGAGGGACTCCACCAAGAACTTCCTGACTTCTTCAAGGTCACGGTCACCCTTGCCAGTGATGTTCATCACAGGGGCAGTTGTAACCTCCCTCACCAAAAGCAAAAACTCTCCCATTAAGGTGGTAAGAAGCCCCTTTGCTCAGGGCTCAGCTTTGCCTTCCTTCTCTTAGACTTGTTTCGGCAGGAGCAGCCCAGGAGCTTGGCTGCCCTGTAAAAGTCAGAGAAACACCCACAAAGTGGGGAGGGTGTGTTTCCCTCTTCAGCCCCTCCGGCACCCTGGTGTCCTTCCAAAGCAGCATATGAATCCCCAGCTTCTGGAAGGGAAGCTCCTCTGACCCCTCCTGGGAGGAGACCAACGTCAGCAGCACTCAGGGAGGAGGGAGAGAACCTTCTGCACCTGCTCGGCCTTTGGCTGAGGCCTGGAAGACGTTCCAGCCGCACCCAAGCTACATGCTGATTCAAGGCTACACCCGGCTTAGGTTGTAGGACCGAAGGGCTGTTTTCACCAGCAGCTCCTGGCGTGCTGGGACAACCTAGGAGCCTGAAGACAGGTGACCTCAGATATGGGCCTCAGATCTGTCAGTTTCTGGTGCCACTTCTCTCCCTTTCACAGGGAAGGTATATCTTACCTCACCTGCTCCCCCCAGGCGGGTATGCACCACGGGGAGATTGCCAGAAGCTTTCCTCTCACTCTCTCCTGACGCCCGGCTGAGCACGCACCTCGCTCTCACCCAGAGCTGACGGCAGTCGGTATGCCGGCCGTCACGTCCAGGCTGGTAGAGGCTCCCTTGGCCTCAAAGTTGTCCAGCGTATGTCTGTGTGTGGAGAGAGAGGGAAGGGTGAAGGGAAATAATGCAATAATGAATAATAAATAATTTTGCGTCAAAAATTTTCTCTCTCCCAAATGTGCACCTTCACGAGGAACTTTCTAGAAAACGAGGCCAGGGTTGTTTTCTACCCAGGATATACAGTGAATAGCTAAGAGAGCGAACAAGTTGTCAGCCTCAGCCACGCGGGAAAAGCTCCTCGGTCAAGCTGGCTCTGGCGCCACTTCTAGCCTTGGTGAATCAGGGTTATGGAAGCTCCAAGGCCTTGCTGCCCGGTCCCCACCTTCTCTTTCGCTACCCTGTATGGGAACCGTGCCAAACCGCTTACCAAGTACCCCCAGACCCATTCTTTCCCACTTCCATGCCTTCGCTCGTGCCTTTCGCTCCCCCGGGATAGCCTTCCTTCTGTCTCCCAGGCTCCCACATTGTCTGTGCCTCGGGTCCCAGCTGTAGGCCACCCCTTCCTCTAGGCCACCTCCCACATTGCTCAGGGAATGAGCAGGTCTCAATGGGAAAGGGACAGGGGGCCAGACACCGCAGATGTGGAGAGCCATGGTCCACGGCGCTAAGTGCCTCTTTTTTGGTTCGGGAAGCAACGAGCCCGGCTAAACAATCTACCGTCCCAGCTCTCTTGCAGCTGGGGGACCGTGTGTCCCAGTTCTGACCAGGAAGATGTAAAGAGAAGCTTGAGTAGGCCTTCTGGGGACACGGCTTAAGTGGGAACAGGATCACGAAGTGGCCACCCCAAGAATCCAAGTCCCACACTAGGGTTGGCCATAGAAGGGCTGGAAGGAGCCTGGGTCCCTGTGGGCTCTGGGAGGAAGGCTTTCCGACCCCGGCGAAGTTCTGTGCGACAGATCCAGGTTTTGTGAGGCCTGGGGCTTTTCCAGGGTTGGGTGAGGGGGGCCTTCTTTGCGAAAAAGAATACAAAATAGGAAATCTACCAGCTAAAACGTGGGAGGGGTCCTGGGACCTCTGGCAGGACTCCGATTTCTCTGCCTCTTTTAACAAAGAAAAAAGGAACTCTTCATTTGTCTAGGCCACGGTGCTCAGAATGCTGTTAGCAGAACGACATTCCTAACACCCCCGTGTCCTCAGGAGCATTAGCAAGTGCGGGCCACCCCGTCTGCCCAGAACAAGGTCCTGAACCTGGCTGTGGGCTGACCGCGCCTGAGACACGTCCCTGGTCTTTGCTGGGTGTTGAGCTGTGCTCCAGGATTCAGTCCCTAGAATTCGTAAGCCGATATGGCTCGTGTCCTTGTAGACAGGGCGAGTTAGACCAGGAGCTGGGCACAGAGGAAGGACAATTAGAAGGCATGGGAAGAAGATGTTGTCTACATGCCAAGGAGCGGGGCACCTGGGTGGCTCAGTGGGTTAAGCCGCTGCCTTCGGCTCAGGTCATGATCTCAGGGTCCTGGGATCGAGTCCCATATCGGACTCTCTGCTCAGCAAGGAGCCTGCTTCCCTCTCTCTCTCTCTCTCTCTGCCTGCCTCTCCATCTACTTGTGATCTCTCTCTGTCAAATAAATAAATAAAATCTTACATGCCAAGGAGCAAGGCTTCAGAAGGAACCAACCCAGCCGACAGCTTGGTCTGGGACTTCTAGCCTCCAGAACCGTGAAACACCGTCGATTTCGGTTGTTCAAGCCGCTACCCCGGCCTGGCATGTGGGACTCTGTTAGGGAAGCCCCGAGACCCAGGCCCCACCCAGAGAGTCTGATTCAATGGCCTGGGGCCAGTCGGAGCTGGTCCTGTGTTGAACCGGTCCTGGGATGATCTAGTCTGCAGCCGGGATGTAGAATCCTGGCTACCGAGGGTTGAAGAAAGATTCAGAGAGTAGATGAAGTTCCCATGGGCCTTGAAGACTGACAGGCTGAACGGGCTCAAAGCAGGGAAGGTGTTCAGACAGGATAACCAGCCAGAGTCGGCAGCGCACAGCCCAGCCGTGTGGCCATGTCAGAGGGGACCAGGCAGAGGGGCCGGAACTGAGGGCAGAAGGGGGGCCTAGGCCAGGTGAGTGGGGTCTCACGTGGCCTGTGGGGCATTTTCCCCAGCAGCAGGGAGTTGGTCACGTCTGCAGACCGGGGTCAGAGCTGTTCTTCAGAAAGGCAGCGTCTTTACTTTCCCCGGGTGTTGGTGGCCGGGTCTGAACTCCTCAGGTCGGGGGCAGCTCTGAACGCGCATGGGTCATAGCTGTGCAGCGCCACAGTGGCCGTCCACCGGCTGTCCACAGGCCGTCCACCGGCTGTGTCCACAGGCTGTCCACAGCGCGTGTGACACCCCGTGGATGCTCACAGGCCGAAATCAGTGGGCTTTCCTTTCACGGAATGCCCTTCCCCCTTGTCCTCTGGGCAAACTCCTACAGCACCTTCAACACCCAGGGCCCCCCACCTCTCCTGGACAGCCTGTCCTCTCTTCCTTCGGAGGCCGCCGCCATTCCCCACCCCCCATTCCAGAATCTTCCATGCTGCACTGCCCCCTCCTCACTGGTCTGTGGGTCCCTGAAAAATAGTGACACTGTCTCCTCTGTCATTTATTCAACAACGGTTACCGCGCAGCGATGGCCTGCCGGACACCACCCAGCAGCGGGACTGACGCTCCGCAGGCCGGACTGACGGAGCAGGAAGAGGACTCTTGAGAAGCGGAAACCAAAGGGACAATTTTGCATCGTGGCAGCTTGCAGATGTGTGAGGGTGTGGATGGCCCCAGGCCCTGTATTGTGTGAATTCAGTTAACCCCTTAAAACTCTCCAGGCTGTTTGCCGGTCTATAAAGCAAGAGTCTGAATCAGCTATAGGTGCAAATCTCTTCGAGGCAAATTCACTAAATTGTTTTCTGTCAGCGCTTACTTTCTTTCCCCAGGGCATTTGGTCAATTTTCTGGTCGTGTCTCCTGTGCGGGGAGAACCCGGCTGCCTCCTCCCACCTCCAGGCTTCGGTGTGGGTGGAATGTGGACAAGCCGATGGCCGGTCCCCCGTCCCTGTCCTAGCCGCCTGTTCCCCTCTAGCCCACTGCAGGCTTTGCTCTGATGCAAGGCTTCCTGGGTGAAATTTCGGGTCCCGCTGCAGCCCCGAGCGTTGTCTGCCACAGCAACGGCTGCATTAGAGAGATAAAGAAGAAGAAAGGAAAGTCCAGAGTGTGACTTGCTGAGACCCGAGAGGAAGGTGGTCTGAGCGTCGTCAGCAGCCTGTCTCCTCCTCAGGCCACGTCGCCTGAGCCACCAGGACTTCATTCCCTTAGCTGGTTTCTCCTCCAGCACCGGAGGCCCCGGGGAAGCAGATTCCAGTCCGCCCGGCAGAAGGGCCAGCTTCAGAGGGAAGGGCTCAGCTTCCTGCTGAAAGCAAACCAGGTGTTCCCAGGGGGATTCTGCCATTCAGGAATGATAAATGCCTCCTTGGCAGAAAGCCTGCTGCAGCAGGGAGTGGCTGTTTTAGCTAAAAAGTCACAATTAATGGATATTTCTTTGAACCCGTCCCATGTGTTACAGGAACAAGCTTCTATTCAAGATCACACTGGCCCTGGGATTTGGCATTCACTTCCTTGGGCTGACCCAGAGCTGTCAGCTGCTGGACACCGAGGCAGCCCAAGCCACCCACTATCTAGTTGGCGAGGAGCCTTCTTTGCTCTGAGGTGGACAGGCCTGGAAGATGCCATTCTAGGTGTTTTGACAACTCGAAACAGTGGATCATGCTTTGACTGCCTTAGAAGTTATGCCTGGGTGGGGGCATCAGGGTAGTTCAGTCGGTGAAGATCGTCTGACTCTTGATTTTGGCTCAGGTCGTGGTCTCAGGGTCCTGGGATCAAGCCCCGCATTGGGCTCCGCACTGAGCAGGGGGTCTGCTTGAGGATTCTCTCTCTTCCTCTGCCCCTTGCCCCACTCATTCTCTCTTTCTCTCAAATACATAAATCTTTAAAAAGAGAAGTTGTGCATGGGTGAATGGGTCGGTTTTGGGAGGGATGAGATGTTGGTGCATGTCAGTAGCAAGGGCACACAGAGTTGAGGGACAGGGGGGGTGAGGGGCCCAGGTTTGCCACCTGTGGGAGCAAGGAGTCTTGAAACTGGACGCAATACGTGCTCTGGCCGGGTTTCTTCGGCAGCAAGCGAGGACCACAGCCCGGAGGGCACACCAGCATCAGGCCGGCTCCTTAGAACAGCTGTGGGCCCTTAGCTCACCCCTGAGGGTGCAAACACCGCTGCCTCGGAGGGCTGCTGCATTGGGGGAGAAGCTAGAAACTTTGGGCAAGCTGAAGGTAATGTTCTCGCCTTTCCCTGCTCCTTCTAGCGGCCAGATGGGAGCCGACTATGGGCAGTTTCTTTGAAACTCTGACCTTTTGGCTTATTTGACCAATGCTTGCCATGGGCTTGCTTAGGAAGGGGCTAGGAGCGCCTGGGTGCCTCAGTGGGTTGGGTCTCTGCCTTCGGCTCAGGTCGTGGTCTCAGGGTCCTGGGATTGGGCCCGTGTCGGGCTCTCTGGCGAGGGGCCTTCTTCCCCTTCCCCCCTTCCTGCCTCTCTGCCTGGTGGTGATCTCTCGCTCGCTCACTGTCATATAAGTAAATAAATAAAATATAAAAAGAAAGAAAGAAAGGGGCTAGGATATGGCCACCTAGAGGGGTAACCATCTCATTGGAGACCCAGGCCCAGTGGCCCTTCAGCGGCAGGCTCTGCCTCTCTCATCTCTCTCCCCTTGTCTCACCCCCCACCACCATCAAATCTACCACCTTCCAGGCTGTGCCCGACTCCTTCACTCAGCCTTTCTAGGCTTCCTCAATCCTGAATCCTGGATTTCAAAGTTCGGTACGATCTGGCCCCACTGCCTTCCCAACTTTGATCCCTCTGGGACAATTATCTCCTCCCGGAGCTCCAGATAACCCAGAGACACTTTGCCCTCCCAGCCATGCTCCCAGCCTGGGATCCTATCCGCCTGGCAACTTGTCCACATCCTCAGCCCACTGCAACCTGGGAGCTCCCAACTCAAGGCCCTGTCCAAATCCCACTTCGCCCTGATTCCCACATGGAGCCAGGCCTTCCTCCCGCGCCTTCCACGGCTCGGGCACCTCCCACACTGGCTAATATCCCCAGCCTGCTTCACGCAGTATATCTCAGATCCCTCTTTTTCACTTAATATGGAGCCTCATATGTTCATATGTTAAGGCTCTGGTTCTCAAACTTCCTGCCCGTTGGAACCTTGTGGGGGGCTTTGCAGGAACACCAAGGTCTGGGGTCGACGCCCAGAGATTCTGACATCATTAGTCTGTGTCAAGTGGGGAGGTTTAAGAACTCAACACGCGGTTTTAGTATCCAGTGATGTTTCGAGACCATCTTTACATCCTCAGTGGTAGCCAATTTACTGAATTTGAAGGAATTATTGGAACTTGGAGGTAAAGTAAGGACACGAGATTATCGACCAGCATTGACCAATGGAAATATAATGTGAGCCACAAATATGAGCCATGTATGTAATCTCCAATTTTCTAGTCACCACACTCAAGGAAGTAAAAGGAAACAGTGAAGTTAATGTTTGTCTTTATTATGTTGTACTTTTTTTTTTTTTTTTTTTTTGGTACCAGCTCTTTGAAATCAGGGGTGTATTTTATACTTTCGGTACATCTCAGGTAGGAGGAGCGCCCTAGCCCTGCGTGGCTGGCGGCTGCCATCTTGGTAGGTAGTTGTGGCCCGGAGGCTGATGACGTCTCGAGGTTGCGGTGCTGAGCTCGCCTGGAGGGCACCTGCGAGCTCGGCCGGCAGAAGGCGAGGTGGCTTCTGCAGCTGGGATGAGAGAGATCTGACGCTCCTGGCCCTGAGCACCGCCCTCTTTCTGGGTAAATCACTCTATCTTCTTATCTTGCTCCATTCCTCTCCCCTAGAGCCCCACCATCTGGATCGCACATCCAAAACAAATTTCCTCCCATCCTCAGCCTCCTGTGCTCCAGCTTTCCAGCCCCCAGCTGTAGACCTGCTGTTGTTTCCTGTTCCCCTTGCTCTTGGAGAGCTGGCGGCCAGTTGCGGCGGGAGAGAGGCGTGGGAGGCTGGGGGCACCTGGCCGGGCCATCTGGGAGAGGTCCGCGGGAGCGTGGGGAGTGTGTGCTCTCCCATTTGTAACCCTTCGCTTCCTCTTGCTTTCTCCTGGGGTCAGCTGCTACAGCCACTGACCGTCCCCCAACCCGCACCCCCACCCCTAGGGCCTTGAGGGGCTCCGCAGCCTTTGAGAAGCCCCCAGGGCCCAGCAGTTCTCCAGGTGAGAATCATCTGGCTATTTGCCAACCTCTCCAGCGGCAACCCCTGGAGGGGACATTTGGATGCCAAAATGTGCAGAGCCAGCGAGAACAGGACTATTATTAGACCTCCTCCCCACCCCCCATCCCTGCCATCCCAGCCATCCCAGTTACCGGCCACATGACTTGGCCCTTTGATGTCACAGTAGGATCTTGGGTCCGCGACACGAATATGGTATTTCTGCAAACGCTTTCCCACTGGCACATACTATCACCGTGCTCTCAATGATTATCTTTTATTTCCAAAGGCAATTAATCTTCTTTGTCGTCTTTTCTTTTTTTTTCCTGCATGCGGCCAGTCCTGGTCTTTGTTGCTGTTTCAAATCTGTGAATTGTTTGGGAGCATGTGGTACATTGGCTTTTATGCTCTACATTTTTGCTGAAAGCTGAGGCGGCAGGAATGGCTAATGAGAAATATATATTTTTAAAAGTGCTATAATTCTTAGTTGTGTAGCAGGAGGTTTCACACGGAAACTTGGAAAGATTAATTGTCAGTGACCCAATTTTATGGCAGTGTAGAATGCTACAACCTCACTGGTCCTGCAGATGAAACATCGGAGATTGATGGGGCTGGCAATGGGACAGCCCCTGACAGCTCCTGAGGAGGTGTGGTGGGGACAGACAACAAGCCTCGTCTAGTAGAGGAGAGAAGATGTCTGGTGCAGGTAGATAGAGGCCACAGATCACATATGCTAAAAGGAAGTCTATAAAAGCAACACTACAGACCTAACTGGGGGCCAGACAGGGAGGGGTGATCAGAGAGGCTCCCCAGAGGAGGTGTGCTCGGGCAGAGCAAAAGGATAAGCTGGTCATAGCCACAGCGGCCAGAGAGGACATCCAGCAACTCCCACAGAAGGTTTCCATGAGTCTAGAGGGGGTGTCAGGCTTTGTGATGCTTGAAGTTTGAAAGATGCTCCATTTCATGGCAGAAGTGGTGATTCCAAAAGTCAAGAACATTCAGTTCTCCTTTTAGCTCTACTGCTGATAACCCTCTGGTGACTTTGGCGAGGCACATAACCACCTCTGGACCACTTCTAGGACTGAGGGTTCCTGTCATTGCCTTTCCCTTGATCTGCTGTTCAGAAAAGATCAGAAATTGACCATTCACCATCATTCACCATCTAAACACCTGTCCATCTATCTATCCAACCATCTATCCATAAATCCATCCATCCATCCAATCATAGACCTGTCTGTCCATCCATCTGCCCATCTACTACCCATTCACCCATCCAGACATCCATGCATTCACCTGGCCACCCATCAAATCATCCAACTGTCCGTAAACGGACTCACACACCCATCCACCTGCCCTCCCATTTATCAGCAGTGTGTTTATTCATTCATTCAGTCCTTGTTTTCTGAAGGCCTAGCCTGTTAAGTACACTGTACTAAGTGCTAAGAAATGCAGAGCCAAAAAGCACAGTTCTCAAGTCAAGAAGGGTAAGGATGCATACGCAGATGACAGAGTTCCTGCCATAAGACAGAGGTAAACAAAGACCTGCCAGGTTAGAGGAAGAAGAGGACCCTGAAGGAGTAGTAACAGTGTGAGTTCTCCTCTTCCTGAGCACTGACTTCATGGGATTGATTATCTGTGTGTCTTCTTTGTTGGATTCCAAACTCTTGAGCACAGAGACCATGGTTTCAGTACCACCCTCTGACCGAGGCAGAGGGATCTCTGTTCAATTATAGGGCCCGGCTCTGATTCTCCGTCAATTCCCCCATCTCCCCAGGGACACACTCCCCTGGAGCCCATGCCTCCTCTTCTCTTTTGAGTCATGCCACAGATAACCAAGGCCACCAAAAACCAAGGCCAGAATTCTTGGTCCACATGGACCTAAAGAGGCCTCTTCCCTGTCCCATATCACTGGTGTGTGTATCCCTAAGACCGAGTGATGGTCCAAGGGCCGCCATTTGTGGGGTTCAGGTGAAACTTGGAAGTGCAGACTAGGGTGTCCACTTGTGTGCATACAAGGCTCTTAATGATGTGGGACAGAGTCCAGATGGCCAGAGAAAGGGGGGGCAGACTACAGGCCAGGGACAGGAGGCTGCTTTTCCCAAGTCATGGATTCTAGCATAGAACCCCAAGGAGTCCAAGAATTCTACATTGGAAACTGGACTTTTCAGTTGTCTTGAAGCTGCATTTGTTAAGTAGGAGGAGAGAACATATTTTAATGAATGGTTTAAAAAAATAGCCTTTAGATATTTAGATCTATGACCCAAGTGCCTCCTCTAGTGCTCTTGCCTAGGTCACATAAATGTTAAGGATGGGACTCCATGCCTTTCTATGGCTAAATGGCAAATCCCCAAGTACAAGTGATGTAGTATGCAATTATGTATGTAGTATGTAGATGTAGTATGTAATTCTGGATGGGATTCTGGACTAGAGGAAAGAGTTCTGTAAGAGACATGATTGGGACAATGGACAAAACTGGAATTTGGACTGTAGATTGAAGTATTATATCAGTGTGAAATTCTAGTATTTGAGGGCTGTGTTGTGGTTGCCTGAAGGAAGGTCCTTGTGTTTAGGGATCACACGCAGAAGTCTAAGGGGCGAAGGGGCGTGATGTCTGCAGTCCTTCTCGAGTGATCCAGAGCAGGGGGAAATGACAGTGAGAAAACACCCGGAGAAAACATTAGAAACTCATGAATGGGGGTACTGGGTATATGGAGGGCCTCTGTATTATTCCTTCAGCTTTTCTTTCAACTGTCATCTTGAGATTATTTCAAAATAAGAAGTTTGAAAACAAAGCAGCAGAGTGCCTTGGGCAGAGTAAGCGGTGTTTGCTGGGGTAACAGCTCAGCTGGCCCCGGAGCAGGGCTCTGGCTTCAATAGTCGGAAATGGGGGGAGAAATAGGGGTTAACAGCCATGGCCAACAAGCATGTGGCATGGAAGTCGTGTCTACATCTTGCTGAAGGCTTTGCTGTATCAACTCACTTAATCCCCGTGAAAGCCGTGTGTGATGGGTTTGATGGTTTCCCCGTTGCACAGAGGCGAGGCCGCAGCCCGGGGAGGTGAGCTGCACTGCCCAGGCCCTGCAAGGATTCACAGCAGAGGTGGGGTCGGAAGCCAGGTGCCAGAGCTGAGAGCTCACCTCTCAGCCCTTACACTCCCCTGTGTGTGATAACATTAGCTGATACCCCGTGAGCACACAGCGCAGAGTGTCTTGGTGCCGGATCTTTACCATCTCGGCTCCGTTACGCCCCATAGGCTCCCTCTGCATGCCGTCTAAATCACTTAAGTATTAGGCTTATTATTTATTTTATGCACACCCCCACCCCACCTTCAGCTAGAACGCAATTGCCCTTAAAGCTGAGGTGTTTTATTTATTTTGAGCGCTGATGTGTTCCCAAAGCTCACAACGGTGTCTGCCTGAATGCAGCTACTCAGTAAATCCAATGGACTTCACGGAGTTGGGGGATCAGGAGGGACTGGTTGGGGCGGAGGTGTTTTGAGGCCAAAGAGAAGTGCTCTGGAACCTTCTAGAGGACGTGGTTTCTAAAGCAGCGCCCTCCCCATTCCTCTCTCTGTGGGGCTTCCCAGGACCCAGATGCTACATGCCCGCTCCCAGGACCTTGGGCTGCCCCTGCCTGACCCCGAGAGACCTGAGCTAGTACGACCTGGAGCAAGGGCTATGAGTAGGAGAATTTTAACGTTACTCTTTCCGGCCGGAGTCACTGGGCTGAATCAGATCGGCAGGTGTAGCGTTGGATAGCATAACAGCACTTTTTCCCTGAAAAGACGTTTCTTGCGGACAGTGGGTGAAGGCGGGCAAGCCGTGCTCCCGACAAACGACGTCCCTCTGGAAGTCGTACAAACGCGGCATTGTTCTCAGGAGGGGAGCTGAGCCTCCATCTCCCCACGGAGCGAGCGGAGCTAGCGGCTCAGCGCGTGGGCGGCGGATGCGGGCGCTGCCGCCCCCTCCGGAGCCCTGGGGCGCCCTTCCTGCGATCACCGCCACCCCTGCTGCTGCTGACCCGCGGCCAGGGCCCAGGGGCCCAGTGTTGATTCGGATGATCCCCTGGGCTGCGCCTGGCGCCCTGCTCCCTGGCCGCCCCAGCAGCTGGACGACGCGCTCACGGCCGCTTCCACACTTGGCTCTGCCCACGGAAACTCTGGGCCGCTGCATACCGCCGAGCAGCTGGCCGCCCGCCGGGCCTCCCAGCGCCGCTCCTTCCTGCCCGGGGACCGTCCTTCCCAGGAGCCGGTCCTTTGCCTTTGCTTTTTCAGGGCCTGCGGTGGGGTTGCGCATCCACACGGTCCCCATCAAGGCTCGAAAGTCGAGCCTGAAGACAGGAGCTCTCTGGAGATCGATGACACCCACTCCTGGAGGTCGGCCCAATAAACCGGCCACCCGCGGCTGGTGAAAAGCCAGGGCCAGGATAACCAAATAAACCTTCTAGAGCTTTGGACAAGATCCTGTTTATAAAAACTGGGGACTTTTTCCATTTTACACTAAGACCTTCCAGAAACTGGCCTCCATTCCTGTGCCATGTCTCCCGGCACTCTGCCCGAGCGCCCTGTTAGGTCCTCCGTGCACAGTGCGCGGCCCTCGGTCGCACCCACTGGACAGAGGCCGAGCGCATGCCTTCCTTCCCGCTGGGAGGGCTGCTTTCTACCTCACCGGAGCCCGGAGCCCCTCCGGCACCCACATCCAGGCCTGCTCTCGTGTGATGATTTCTCCAAGCTCTTTCCTAAGGAGCTTCCCCTGGTCGCAGAGGTCCAGCCTTTCCTTCAGCTCCGTCAGCACCCCCTTCCCTCCAAACAAACCCTTAAATCACGTGGCGCTGGTTTCTGTGGCTTGCATCAAAGAATCTTCTAAATTTTGGGGGGGGGGAACTGGGACGAGGATGTGGCGAGGCGGGGGTCCTCAAATGGACTGAGTATTCCTCCAGGCCAGCAAGGTGCCAAGCCTCACACATTCGAGTGCGCACGTTCCCCCGACACACATGCATTTTCACGTGAACAAACCAGCCTGGTTTTACCCCAGCAGCCAGCCACAGAGTCGGCTGTCGGTGTACCTGCCTGTGGTGAAGGTCAATATTTGCAGGGTCAGGGCCTCTGACAGAAATCCTGGAGACAATGAAGAGAACTCTCTTAAGAGAAGCGACATACTTCCAGAACGAGGTTTGGTTTGGATTTGTGGGTTTTTTTTGTTTTTGTTTTTTAGAAGTGCTATGTCTCCAGCAGGCACAGAGGACAGTATTTTGTGGGAAAACGTGGATGGTGACAAGTCTCGATTAAAAGGGTAATTGTAGGGACGTCTGGCGTGCACACAGCTCTTGATCTTGGGGTTGTGAGTTCAGTCCCCATGTTCGATGTAGAGATTACTTAAAAAATAAGTACTTAAAAAAGAGAATTGAGAAGAATAGGGTTCTAAATGACAAGAAGGTTTAGGAATGTTTTAGCCAATTTTACTTTTCTTTTGAGATTTATTTATTTGAGAGAAAGAGAGAGGGAACATGAGTGAAGGGAGGGTTCAGGAGGGTTCAGGAGGGAGGGGCAGGAGGAGGTTCTTAAGCAGACTCCGAGATGAGCCGTGATGAGCAGGGAGCCTGATGTGGGGCTGGATCCCACAACCCTCAGATCACGACCTAAGCCAAAACCAAGAGTGGGACACTTAATTGACCTAGGATCTAGGCGCTCCTAAGCAATTTAAATCACTTAAATATCTCATTTCATCATGAATGCCATAGAAGGATGTCGGATTAAAATACTGTGTGAAGAGGTGCCTGGGTGGCTCAGTGGGTTGAGCCACTGCCTTCAGCTCAGGTCATGATCTCAGGGTCCTGGGATTGAGCCCCGCATCGGGCTCTCTGCTCAGCAGGGAGCCTGCTTCCTCCTTTCTCTCTCTGCCCGCCTCTCTGCCTGCTTGTGATCTCTGTCTGTCCAAAAAAAAAAAAAAAAAAATTAAAATTAAAACACTATGTAAGTAAATCTAAAACAGTTTGGTTGATAAGGATAAGGATTGACAACATTTTTCTGTAAAGGCCAGTAAATGTTTTCGGCCGTGTGAGCCAGATAATCTCCATCACAATGAAGAAGCTCCACTCTTGTCGCCTTATGGACAACAAGAGAGCAAATGGGCATGACTGTGCTCCTGCATGTGTATAAATATCCCGTAATATTCATTTGTGGACACCAAAATTTGGATGTCATACAGTTTTTACGTGTCATGAAAAACTGTGTGTGTGTGTGTGTGTGTGTGTGTGTGTAACCATTTGCAACTATAAAAGCCATTCTTTGCTCGTGGGCCATACAAAAATAGAAGGTAGGCTGATAGCTTGCCAACCCCTGTGCTAAGTGATAAGAAAGCTCTGTGTTACGGCCCAAGTGACAGCATCTTTTCTCTGAGCTCACTCACGCTTCAGTAATGATGGACCATAGGGTCCATGTGGTACAGTTCACAGCAGTCCTGTGAAGCAGGTGATTCCCAGACGGTGCAACAACACATGCAGAGGTTTTGTTGCCCAAGATCGAGCCCTTGGCAAGTGGCAGAGTGCAGGTTCAACCCTAGTCTGGTTAATTCACTAAAAAGTCCCACAAGAAACACAAAGAGATGCTTTTTTAAAGGTAGCAAATCGGATGCTATAACGGACCTTATGTCCACAGGGAAAACCTGCAGTGGGTCTGGTGGCTTGCATTTGAATCTGCCCCGTCCATACCGAAGAACGCAGTCATGTAGGTCTAGATTTGGGACAGTCACCGCGTGACGGGCCAGGTAGGTCACTATTCTAACCAGGAGCCGATGGCCTGGGTTCCCTGACCAGCACGGACTTTGAAGGCTCCAGTTTTCATAAGGCTTATCAGGCTCACTGTCCTACTTACCTCTTACTGTTTCGAAATACATTTTTATTCAGAGAAAAATGCAGATAAAACGAATGGAATGAAGTGTTGCTTATAATAGGTGCCCCTAGTCTCAGCTCCCTCCCTGGTTGGCTTCGGCTCCCACACTCCTGGTTTTCTGGAACCCAGGCAGGGCATTGGCTCCCTCACTCGGGTCCCCGGGAAGCCTGGCGGAGCAGAGGTGTGGAACGGCGAGCCTCGCGGTCGATGGAGCAGGGGCTGGCCGGCCCGGTGGTCGCAGAGCCACGGAAGGAATGAACAAGTGCTCTGCTCCGTTGTTCCCAGGCCCCACGCTGTGGACGGGCCTCCTGGACCAGCCTGAGATGAGTCCTGCAAACGGGCTTCCATCTATAGGGCGCCAAGAGCTCTCTGGCCCGCAAACCTTGCCTTGGGCTGCTTGACCTGCATCGAGACTTTGCTCTCCCTGGCATGGCTCGGGGGCACACCGCGGCTCAGGTCCCAGCTGCGACACAGGCCTGGGAAGCGATACCAGCAGTGAGGGGCAGTAAAGATCTAACAAATGCGTCTCGCTGGGGATCCTTCCTGGTGTGCTGTCCTCCCGGTGGCCCTCTCGGAGACTCTGCTTTCCCTTCTTCGGGTTGTGGCCCTGGAGGGTTGAATGTCTTCTGAGGACTGTTGGGGTCCTTCTGCGTAAGATCAGCGGCTGCCAGTTCCAGAGCAGCAGCTGTGTGCCAGGCATGGCTCTCTGAATTTCAGCATGGTTTTCTGTTTCTCCTTTTTTTTTCTCCCTCACACCAACCGTCACAGTGTTATCCCTCCTTTACGGAGGAGGAAACTGAGCCTCAGCGAGGGGCTGACTGTGTCTTGCGGTCTAGGCTGGGGTGCAGCATCCATTCTGTCTTGGTGGAAGCCGGGGCTAATTTCACGGTACTGGAGCTGAGAATTAAAGAGCCCATCAGAACCGCGGCCTGAAATCAGACCCGGCTGCAGAATCGTTTCTCGTGTCCAGGTTCTCCTGAATTCAACCCTTCACCCGGCTCAGCTAGAAGCCGGCAACCATCTGTACCTCACGTGGGACGCGGAAGCGGGGGTTGTGGATTCCACCCACCCGCCCCCGCACCCCTTACCCCGCTCCGGACTAGAGTTGGAGCACACGGAGGGAGGAGTGAGGAGGGCAAGCCAGAGTTTTCTGCAGTTGCCCCACTGCCCTCGTGTGCAAGGGCTTCCTGTTTGCTTGTGGAACCCACACATGAACCCACTATCCGATCACCCTGTCCCTCTGTCAAACAGTCATGATCTCCAGGTGAAAGCTTTCCTCCACAATGTGGAGCTGGTGGGATGTTACCGCAGCTCTCATCCTTGGAAGCTGCTTGATTTCTGGGTTAAATCTATGTGCGCAGCCAGCTGGGGGATGATTGGGAAGGAAGGGGATTTTCCTTATAAAAACAGAATGTATTTTTGAACTTACAGGTTGTCTCCAAGGCATGCCAATCCTTAGGGTTATGTCTTACTGTGACAGAGCAGTGGGGTGGTGAGAGCAAGCTGGGCATTTCCAGTCTGGCAGGGAATTGGAAATACGCAGACTGAGCATGGAGACCACGTTGCAGTGTTTGCAGGAAACCCAGACACACGTGTGATTAGATACTGCTGCACGGAACCAGCTCCCGGCACTGGGTACTGTGGTTGGGTAGCAGAAGGGAAGCCAACAGCTCTAGAGACACGGAGAATCCACTCCCTGCCTCCCCCCCCCCGAAGACTGTAGATGCGGAACACGACTTTGAAAGGAAACTCCCCCATTCTGCCTTGCCAAACGAGTGAAGACCTTCCAACCAAGCCGGGGGCTGGTTTTGCATCCTTCCATGCTACTAATAGAACTAACCCCATGGTGAGTTTCTGCTTAAAATGGCCCTGGAATATCATTCTTCTTCTTCTTCTTCTTCTTCTTTTTTTTCTTAAATAAAGATTTTATTTATTTATTTGACAGAGAGGGACACAGCGAGAGAGGGAACACAAGCAGGGGGAGTGGGAGAGGGAGAAGCAGGCTTCCCGCTGAGCAGGGAGCCCGATGCAGGGCTCAGTCCTGATCATGACCTGAGCCGAAAGCAGACTCTTAACCAACCCAGCCACCCAGGTGCCCCTCAGTTAGTTGTTTTTAACTATCTGTTCAAGTTGGGAGCCCGCCAAGCAAAGCTTTCCAAACCAAGGGTTCCAGCTGTTGGCAGACCCAAGGACACGCTGATTGCGGATCAACATCTGAGAGGCATCGAGACTAGCTCCATGCATACGGTGCTCTACTGAGCGTCGTGGGGACACCCCACCCCCACCCCAC
Source organism: Neogale vison (assembly GCF_020171115.1). Lineage (NCBI taxonomy): Eukaryota > Metazoa > Chordata > Mammalia > Carnivora > Mustelidae > Neogale > Neogale vison. The sequence goes on along the minus strand of NC_058092.1, from coordinate 230,713,090 downwards.
AAAGGACTGACGCCACGTGGAGAGAAGAGGAAGACCAGGGATCGACAGAGCAGACAAGGCACGCCTGGTTGAACTAGGGGGTCTGGGTAATGCAGGGCTTCGGAGGAAGAAGGGATTCCTGGGAGTCTGCATGGAAGAGGGGGCTTTCCCTGGGCCCACACTGTGAAGAGAGGATTGGGGTCCTCCAGCAAGAATGGGGTGGAGACAGGGAGTGGTCAGGGGCAGACAGACTCTGCTGGGCAGAGTGTGTGATTAAGGGTAGAGCTGGACATGGGCTTGCATGTAGGCTGGCCCCAGCTGTAAGGCATTTGGATTTTTTTTTTTTTTTTTAAGATTTTATCCATTAATTTGAGAGACAGAGACAGCATGAGCAAGCGGGAGGGGAAGAGGGAGAGGGAGAAACAGACTCCTCGCTGAATAGGGAGGCCAACGCGGGACTCAATCCCCGGACCCCAGGATCTGAGCTGGAGGCAGACGTTAAACTGACGGAAGCCCCCAGGCGCCCTGGGATTTGGATTTCTACCCCTGGCAGTCGGGAGCAGAGCCCCAGGTCCACGTTTCCCGCACCTGCTCCTCTCTCTGGCTTCTCCATCTGGATCACCACCCTCCACTGCTGAGGCCTCCAGCCAGGAGCTGCCTCGGTTCTTCTCTGTCCTCCTCCCTGGGCCCATGGCCTCCAGCCCATCAGAAGTCCCGTCATCTCTGTTTTCAAAATATATCCCGGGTCCAACCACTTTTTATCCCCTCTCCGGCTCCTATGCTGGTCCAAGGCTCCATTGTTTCTTGGCTGGGTGAGTACAATGGCTCCTTCCCTAGCCTCTGTTTCCATCTCCTTAAGGCTGCCAAAATGATCTGTCTGCCGTACATGTGACTGGGAATTTACTGTCACTCCATAGCCCCCTGTTACACTTGGGATGAAACCCCAGCTCTGCTCCCGGCTTGCAGAGCCCTGAGGGCCTGGCCCAGCTGACTACCCTTCCCCTTTCTGGTCTCCAGCCCCCGTCTGGCCTCCTTCGGCCACACTGCAGCATGTCCCACTCAGGCCTACCTCAGGACCTTTGCATTTGCTGCAGTGTCCATCCCCAGGCTCTTGGGCCCACTCACGTTTTCTCAACCAGATCTCCTCCCAAATGTCCTGCCCTCCGACAGTCTTCCTGACCTACCATCCAGACAGGCCCTCCTCTGCCATCCAGTCCTTCCGTAGCCCTCGCCCTGTCCTATTTTCTTATAGTAGAGCTCATGGTGTGAAGGGACATTATTATTCATTTGTGCCTGTGCTCGTTCTCTGTCTCACTCCACGAAGCACAGTTCTAGGGGTATTTGTATTTGGTATTGCTCATTGTGGGAGATAGGGCCCCCTCGGTCACCCAGTGACCTTCTCAGAATAATGGCTTTGAATGCATGAAATAAGAGCATAAGATAAGAGCAGGTACTGAAATATAATCTCATTGGTTATGAAAATACTAAAAATGGGTGATAGTATAACAGGGCATAAGCTTCTTCATTAATGAAATTCAATGTGGGTATAATAACTACAGTAACAATTACCGTAATAACTACATTTCAAGGTAATGATGAGGGTAAACGCTATTTTATAATGTCTGCAGCAGCTACAAGATGATACGAAAACTACCTGAGATTTGGGTTGGTGACGCTAGTCACAGGCACTGCTGATACTGTGGCTTGGGGCCTTGTTCATAATTGGTGGAAACACTGAATATTAATTTGAGGTTAGTAAAATTAAAGATATCATTTTTTCCTCCTGCTGCAAGGAGTGTCCAGTCCCATTGGATCAAACAGTCATGCACGAGCAGGTAATTTCGATACAACAGAGCAAATTGAACCGCCTGCCCCGAGGTACTGAGCCCACAGGGGGTCTGCAGAGCAAGCGCCTGGAGGGGAATCCCTCAAGCTAAATGCTGGGGATAAATGACACCTGCCCAGATGAAGGCGGGTTTGGAAGTGTGTTCTAGACCCACGGAACAGCGTGAGTAGAGTTCAGAGTTTGAAGGGGTGGGGAAGAGCAAAATGCACTGTGGGGAGTTAAGGGGGCTGATTCCTTCCACAGAGATTTATTGAGCACCTACTAAGTGCCAGGGAATCCTGTGCTGAAGGAGACAGATTCTCTGCTTCTAATGAGCTTGCGTTTTGGTCAAGAAAGTCAGACAGCAAACAAGCAAGTGTACACACTGTGGGGCCCAGCGGTGACGGTTCTGGTACAAGGAGCGTGGGGGGGTGAGGCTGAGATCCCGCAGGAACTCTAGGCCATGTGCGGGGTAAAGAGATGGCCCGGCAGGCACCATGTCGGAGGCGATGGCAATATACAGGCGGGCACTTGGGCCTGCCTGGGCCACTAAGCCACTGAGCCTTGATGACACTGAGATTTGTTCCATCCCCGCATTTTCAGGCAGACTAGGAAATGGGGGAAGGGAGCTCATTGTCCCGAGACTTCCTCTCCCTGGCCGGCAGAGCTCTTGGGGACCCCATTGTTCCCACACAAAGGGCAGTGAGAAGTTGGTTGTTTGTAGCTTCTGGTGCCAGTGAGAGAGGCTGCCTCCCTGCGCTAGGGCCCGCCTGTGTGGGGTACCAGACGATGTGAGGCCTGGAGCTCTCCCTTGGTGGCGGAGGAGGGGCTGGGCTCGTACCTGAATCACAGAAGTGGCATTGATGGGCTCCGGGCAGGCTGGGCAGGCTGAGGACCAAGCTGGACAGCGCCGGGCTGGCACTGGCTGCTCCCGGGTCTGGGAGGGGCATGTCCACGTCTCTGTACTCAGTCCTACTCTCCTTGCTGCCTGGCCTGCCTTCCCCCTGCCCGCCCTCCTCCTTTCCTCCCCGTCCCTTTCGCTCTCTTCATCCTCTCCCCCTCCCCTTCTACTCCCGACAGACGGCCAACCTGTCCAGCCAGTGTCTACTGCTCCTCCTGCCCTCGCCTCAAGAGCCCTGCACCCCCATGCCGGCCTGTGCTCCCGCCGCAGCCCCCGGCACCCCTTGTCCCCAGGTCAGTCCGTGCCTAGTCCACTTCCCCCACCCTTCCTCTCTCTTCATCCAAACTTACCTGGCCTCCATCTCAGTGCCCTCCAAACCCTGCGGGCTGGGTGGCTTGGTGCTAGGCCGAAGCACTTGTTCGGTAATGGAGTTACTGGCTGATCTGAGCTCATTGGGGCTGATGGATCGGCTGGAGTCAGTGATTTAATGTCTTCTCCCTCTTACGTCACCTTGGCATTATCAGGGCTCCTCCTGGCTCTGATCTGGTGGCCATGGGTCAAGGGGAAGGGGCTCCCTAGCTTTCGGTCTACTCCATGGCCTCACTAGGCTAAGCACCCTTGCTCTCCTAGGGACCCAACAGGGATTCTGCCTCTGCAAGCCCGGCTGGCCGGGGAGGGACACTATATTCTGGCCTAGACCTCTGGTTCTGTGCTCCCCCCGTCCCGGCCCCCAGTACACACCTGCATCTTAGCTACCGCCACCTTTCTGCTTTCTCAGCTTGACCAGTGGTCTGATGAGCTAGTCACAGCCATGCTATGGCTTCCGGTTTCATGGAACCTCTATATTTTAAATGGCACAGTCCAAGGGACAAGGTGGATCTCAAAATAGGGATATTTCTGCGTGATGGGTAGGTGGGTTGGGTGACCTTCTTGTTCAGAGGAGTCTTTTTGCTTGTCCTCAGACTCACCCTGAGCCACCCGCAGCAGGGCCCTGTCTTCTAGCATCAGCACGGCGGGTGCCTCCCCAAAGCTTGTCTGACAAAGGTGCAGGAGAGACACAACCATGATGATGAGGCCTCGTACCGGTACTTGCCTACGTCTACTTGTCCTGTAAGTGCAGAGATTTGCGTCCATTTTGTTCTGTTTCCACAGCAAACACCTGCACGATATTTGGCCTACAATTTGCAGCCCCCAGATCCTTCTTGAATAAGTGAATGCAACAGAGTCCCCTAGCCAGGAATGGCCATTCTCTCCAGGAGGCTGGGTACTGGACTGAATGGATTCTTAGGGTTCCCTACAGTTCTGGGGATCTATCCCATGTAGGTTTTTTTCCTACAATCGGCAAGAGGCCTCTTCTAGCTGCCAGCAAACCTGACTTCATAATTGCGCGCCATGTTTGGATGCTTTCGGATCCTTGTTCCGTTTGCTCCTCACAATCACTTACGAAGCAGGCAGAACTAACCATGTTAAGCCATTCTATAGAGGGGAAACTGAGGCTTGGGGACGTTCAGTGCCTTGCCCAAGGTCACACAAACAGTGAGTGAGCCCAGAAGCCAAGTCCGCGGCCTTCTGCCGGTCTTCCTGTGTTGGGGGCATCTGTGAGCATTGAGGTCATGACTGATGAGGGAGGGACTTGAGAGGGTCTTACCAACCAAAGCCAGGAAGACCTTTCCACCCAAAGAAGACAAAGATCCTTTGAGATTTACGTGTGTGGCCTCTGGGGCCTTGGAGTTGTTCACTTTTGTTCACTTTCTTAGTGAAGTAAAAATTACACAACATAAAAATAATTGTTCAAAAATGCACACTTTTGTGGCATTGGTATATTCATAGTGCCCAAGGTTTCGCAGCCACGAATGAGCTGTCTGTCGCTATGGACTTGCCTGTTCTGGGCACGCTCAGTGAACCCGGAGGAAACTGGACAGAGAGCTCAGGGGACGGGGGGAACAGCACTGGGGACGGGAGTCAGCAGACCACGCCCTGCGAACCCTGCCTCGCGTTCACTGGCAGCCTCGTGGAGAACTTTCCTTGCTGGGTTGCGTGTCCCACTCCATGCAAGTGAGGTGTAGGCCCCAGTCCCCTCCTGCCTTGCACACCCCAAGCTCCAATCTGTTCATTTCTGTTACTAGCTGCTCCAGGCCTAGTGTCCACCTTGGGGTTCTCAGCTTGTTTTTCCCTCCACCTGCCACAGGGAACTTTTGGATGTTCATTAGAACCTTCCCCAGGTTCCAATCTCCGATCTCCAGCGTGAACCACCTGTGGGGCCATAGGTTCATGAATGAGGACTCATGGGGCAATTACATGGGTTCATTACACACATTTTCTGGCTTCTAAATTTTCAGCAACTCGCTGTGAACACTGTGATCATCAGTATTATTATAATTGAGTACAGTGGAAAAAGCAGTACAAAAATGCGGCTGCTTGGCCCGGCTGCTGGCCGAATTCCCCATTTCCCTCCCTGCACGTCTGAGCTGGGAACCGTGGACCGGTCTTCTGGGGAGCTGAGCATCACCGCCTGTGGCTATCAGGAACCAGCGTTCCCAGCCTCCTGCCGCCCTGCACACAAAGAGAAGCTGGACTCAGCGTCCCAGAGCGTAGTCCATATTTAACAGGATCCAAAGCAGAGACAGCATTTCCTCCTCACCGCTCTCCCCACATCCTGTTTCCAAGTGGCTTTGAGATAGAGCCAGCTTCGCAAATGATACCACACAACGATACCAGCAATCAGGAGCTGATTGCTACCTTGGATGCTTTGGCTGAATTGCAACAAGTTTCATAAATGAGCGTTTCTTGAGCTTTCGTGTGCTTACCGACCCCCTGCGACCTGCCCAAAACATCGAGGTTGTTCAGCACTGGGGTAGAGCCCGAGGTTCTGCATTTCTAACAGTCTCCCATGGGAGCTGGCCTGCTGGTCCTTGGAGCGCCCCCAGGGGAGAAGGGTCTACACGCTTCATGCCCTTGCCTGGGCTGCGTGTGTGAGGCTCAGCTGTCACGGGAGCTTTCGGAAACCCCCTAACAGGGCTTGTGTGTGGCTCATGAGCTATGACAGTGGTATTCCTGAATGACATCAGGAGAGGGAGTCCGACAGCTGTGACCAGTCGGGATGCAGGAGGAGCCGTGGTCTGTCATGTTAATGGCCCGTGACCTGGAGCAGAACTGTGGTCTATTCTGTCTGCTGGTTTGAACCTGCAGGCACCTCTCTTGCCCATGGCCACTGCTCACCTGCAGGGGTGCTCAGTCCGTGGGCCTGGGGCTGGGGTGGGGAGGCACCAGGGGGCACATGGGAAAGGCAGGGGTTTGGGCCTCTTCCCCTGCCATGGTTTCTGGTCTCAGTCAAATGTCAACTGTTAGTGTGATTCTGGGTGTCACCTTCTTGCCACATGGGCTACACCAGGCTGCAGAGGCAGGGAGGGGGACTAACTCGCCCTCCTGGGGTCACCCAGGCCAGACCCTGAACCACCTGGTCCCCCAGCTACTCCAGTGTTTGCTGGAGGAGAGGTCACATTGCCAAAACCGTGGAGCACACAAAGGCATCTGGAAGATTCCACAACCGGAAAAGAATGCCCACTCTAATCCTGGGAGGATGCAGGACATGAGCACCCCACTTCCCGCCGGGCTCCTGTGCCACGCCGGGCTCCCCGTCACTCCACCCCTTGGTACGATCCATGACCACCAGGCCTTGGGACTTAGTGTTTTTCTCATAATGTATGGGGCAAGGGTTTCCTCCAGGAAATGGGGTACAGAGCCAGAAATCATACCTTTTGTTCTTTCCTTTTCTATCTAGGGGAATGAGAATGTTCTTGGAAAAGGAGACAAGTGTGCACCCCCTTTGGGTGCCATAAATTTCAGACACACCTTGCAGGGAGCAATGGGCCTGAACCTCGGCTGGGCAAGTGGCCGGGGTGGAAAGAACAGTTTGAAGCAACTTTATTTTAGTTTTTTTTTTGAAGATTTTATTTATTTATTTGACAGACAGAGATCACAAGTAGTCAGAGAGGCAGGCAAAGAGAGAGGAAGAAGCAGGCTCCCTGGTTAGCAGAGAGCCCGATGCAGGGCTTGATCCCATGACCTGAGCCAAAGGCAGAGGTTTTAACCCACTGAGCCACCCAGGTGCCCCTTGAAGCAACTTTAAATGCTCCTCTTCTTCAGATCAGGGCAGAGAGGCCAAGGGATGCTTGGGCAGCTGGGAATATGGGGATGGGGGAGGGGCAGAGCAGACCTGCTAGGGCATGGTGCTCGTCCCATAGGTGCCTCCTGGTTGGTGGGAAATAGAAAAGGAGGCACCAGGGCGCCTGGGTGGCTCAGTCGGTTAAGTGTCGACTCTTGATTTTAGCTCATGTCACGATCCCAGGGTCCTGGGATGGAGCCCCAGGTTGGGGTTCCCTGCTTGGCAGGGAACCTGCTTCTCCCTCTCCCTCTGTTGCTCCCCCAGCTTGTGCTCTCTCTCAAAAAAAAGAAAAAAAGCAGGCAGTAGAGGGAGAAAATGAGGGGTTTCTTCTCAGAGCAAGTGGGTGAAAGGTGGGAAGTAAGAGAAGTCTAGAATAGAAAAAACTATTTGTCACCCAGAATCTGCCTTGGAGTAAGTGCTTCACAGGCCCCTTCACTCGGTTAATCCTCAAAGGAGCATGCAAGGGAGATGTTTTTATGCCCATCTTACAGATGCAAAAACCAAGGCTCCTTTAAAGGAGGTTGTCATTTACAGTCACCGTGTGGCCCCCGGAGGGTGGAGCCCTAGGCCTGGATCTGGAAGCAGCTGGCCCAGTGCTCCAGGTGACTCCGAGGCTGCTGTAGCCACAGCCACACGTCTGGGTTGGGGTGGTGGTCACCGTTCTTCAGAAGGGACACTTTGCATCTAAAAACTGAGACATAGCATCTACGAAAGCTCAGTGGAGAAAAACAGTGCGAGAGAACCTTCTAGAAGTATTCTGTGGGTTCTCCAGGCAAAAAAAATCTTCTGAACTCGGACCAAGTGCTGGAAGAACTTGACAATTGCATGGAATTAGCGTGTTGAGAGCATGTGTGTTACCTTCCCGTTGACAGCGGGTGGTGAGTTAAGCTCCCACTGGTTTCCAGCAGAATCAAAACAAGCTAACAGTTTTGTATTTGCTCATGTCTCCATACGGTAAGGCCTTTGTCTTTAAAAGATTTTACTGATTTAGGGCTTCCCGAGATGCCTGTTGTGATCTGTTTCTGTGCAGAACCCGAGTGGGTGCATCAGTACTGAATCAGTGGTGGATGTTTATTGAGTGTTTACTGCGTGCCAGATATTTAAAAACGCACTTTACAAGTATTGCCTCCTGAGACCTCACCGCAAGTCTGGATGCAGGTACTGTTAGATGAGGACATGGAGGCCCAGAGAGGTTCGGTGACTTTCCCTTGATCACACAGCCAGAGAATTCTGGAACAAAGATAGGAGACCAGACGTGTTTGTTTATCTTAAAAAACTGTTTACTTTGGGAAATTTTAAAGTAGAGAGAATTGCATAATGAACTGCCATGTTTTGATCACCTACTTTCAACATTGATCAACATTCTGCCATCTTGGTCTTTTTTTTTTTTTCTTTCCCACATTTGCTGCTGTTTTCTGCAATATTTTAATCCCGGATATCATATCATTTCACCTATAAATATTTTAGTGAGTTTGTGTCACAGATTAGGACTTTCCCTTTTTCATATAGCCATAATAGCAGAATTACTCCCCACATTATTCCTTCCTATCATCTAGCACCTGGTCCGTGATCAGTTCTCCCTGATCACGCCCAACGTGTCTTTTTGCAGCTGGTATGTTTGAATCAAGACGCAACGACCCAACATCGCACTTGGGTGATATTTTTCATCTCTTTAGAACAATTTCCCACTCTTCTCCAGGCCATTTCTGGGTAGGATGGTCTAGATTTTGCTGTTTCTGTCGTGGTGGTGTCATTCAACCTATTGCGTGGGAGTTAGAATGAGGGGTGGGATTCCATTCGGGCTTAATTCCCTGGAAAGAACCCTTCCTGGGTATCGCTCTTCCTCCCTCGTAGGTAGGCTGTCTGGGGACCCCCTTTTTAATGATGTGAATTGTTCTGTGGATTCAGGTGGTGTCAGCCTGGTCATTTCACGAGCCTGCTCCCCGTCGGTCTTTGCAGCCATCGTGAGCACCGTCGAGGTCCCCCTGGGACAGCAAAATGGAGATGTGTCTCCTCCTGCCATCCTGATCCATATCCATTAGCTGAGCTGCTTCTCTGAAGTTTGCCCACATCGACCACCTGCTAACTCAGGCAGTTGGACTTGAGAGTTTGTGTTCCGAAACTGGGCTTCTTGAACCTTCATGTGCGCCCAGATCAACTGAGAGTCTTGTTAAGTTGCGGATTCTGGCTCACTAGGACAGGGATGGGACCTGAGATTCTGCATTTTTAATAAGCTCCCAAGTGAATGGACGCCCGGTGCTGCTCGGTGAAGCACATTTAAGGAGCAAGGCCAATCAATCACCAGTTTTTGCCCCCCAGTTAAATTTTTCTGGCTGCTTCTTTTCTCTACAGAATTATACTTGGCTTACACAGGGACAAGCTATTCCAATGCTAAACTCTGGCTTCACAACTACCCAAGGCTAGTGGTTTTTACAAGAAGGTTTTTGCAAGAGGCTACCGGCATTGAAGGTTGGATCTTCTTGTAGGATCGCCTCTCCTCTACCTCCCATAGTGACCCCACCAACTCTGGCAATTGCAGCCACATCTAAAGGATGTTTCAATTATGGGGGTCTCCGTGAGGTCCCTGAGTCATCAGACAAGTTTTGTGTAGTACATTCTGCTTAAGAAGGTAGGGAGGGGGAGGGCCCGGCTGGCACAGTTGGTTGAGCGTTTGACTCTTGGTCTTGGCTCAGGTCATGGTCCTCAAGGTCGAGAGATGGAGCTCCAGGTCAGGCTTCATGCAGGGCATGGAGTCTGCTTGAGATTCTCTCCCCCTCCCTCTGACCCTCCCCACTCGAGTGCGTGCGCGTGTGTGTGTGTGTGCGCGCGCGCGCGCGTGCATTTGCGCTCTCTCTCTATCTCTCTTTAAAATGAAAAAAGGAAGGGAGGCTGGAATTTCTTGCTGAAGACGGTAGAAGGATATTCATCCTCCTAATTATCAATAAAACAAATTTGTAAATAATGACAATAAAAATAAAACCCCAAAATCAAAGAGAGAAAAACAAATAGAAAGAAAAGAAAAGAAAAGAAAAAAGCCCTACCAAAAACAAACAAATGAACAAACAAACAAACCAAAAACCCACAAGTAGTAACCAAGCAAGGAATTACCTTTGTCTGGGAAAGTCATGACCTTGGAAAGAAACAATAAATCCCAATGTAGGGCAGCTCCCGAGTCCTAACCTCTCTCTCCAAGAAAAGAAAGAATGTTGGTGAAATTCAGCACTTTTACTAATACTCTTCCATTTAGAGAGAAACAGGATCTCTAGCAGAGAATGCAAGAGGAGGTAGCGCTGTGAAAAGATCCGTTGAATGTGCAAGGCCCGAAATGTCCTCTTGAAACCTCAGCCAAAGTTTGCCAGTGTTCAGGAAGCCAAAACCTGTAGAAGTGAGATGCAGCCTTGGCTGGATGAAGTGGCCCTTGATTCATGACATCTAGTGACAGCCCCAAAGAGAGCAGTGCCCAGGCTTCTATGAGAAGGCTGCTGGCCCAGCTCCCTACCCCATGACCCGCTCCTTCCCCATCTCCTTTCCCCAGATTATAAAAGAATGGAGAGCTAGTAAAATCCCCACCAAGCTGTGACCTACAAGACAATGAACTCTCAATAATGCGAAGATCAAGGAAAATTCTTCTACTGTTTTTTTTCTTCTTCGTTGTCTTCTTCTTCCTTTTTTTTTTTTTTAAGATTTAATTATTTATTTTAGAAACAGAGAGGGGCGCCTGGGTGGCTCAGTGGGTTGGGGCCTCTGCTTTCGGCTCAGGTCATGATCCCGGGGTCCTGGGATCGAGCCCCACATCAGGCTCCCTGCCTGTCAGGGAGCCTGCTTCCTCCTCTCTCTCTGCCTGACTCTCTGCCTACTTGTGATCTCTGTCAAATAAGTGGATAAAATCTTAAAAAAAAAAAAAATAGAAACAGAGAGAGAGTGCACAAGCTGGGGAGGGGCAGAGGGAGAGAGAGCGAGGGGAAGCAGACTCCTCACTGAGTGGGGAGCCTGGGGTAAGGTGGGGCTCGATCCCACAATCCTGAGACCATGACCTGAGCTGAAACCAAGAGTCCAACGCTTAACCCAAAATTCCTCCACTATTTTAGAGCAAATAGGTGCATAAATGAGTGCACTCATTCAACTTGAAAGAGAAAGACACGGGATAAACAACCCCACAAATACATCATAGCAACAGCCACGTGGGAAAGACAGGGGACACAGCTGGCAAAAAACCAAATAGACGAGGAGCGGGCCACTGATGAACACGTATTCCAGGAACTACCCGTGGACATGCTGGGTAACAGAATAACTTAGTAATACTGTGAATCCAGTAACACAAGACCTCAAAGGCCAAATGATATAAAATAATTGAATGTGATTTTAAAAGATCTCAGAACAAAAGAAACACACTGAGAAGTTTAAAAAAAAAAGCAGTATTGATGATATCGCTAACCCACTGGAAGTCAGGAATAATAGAGATGCCACTGAAAAATCGAATTATTGACAAGGAAGACTTGCTGGAATTGTTCCTGGTATATACTCAGGAAGAAGCAAAGACGAGAGTAGCTAGACCACCTGAAAGCCACAGAGGACAAAGAGGGCCCCACATGGTCATGAGCGCTCAGAGTGAGGGACCCGACAAATGAAAGAGAGGAAATGTGCTTGGATAGAGAAATTCTCGGAAAGAAAGTACAAACCTTAGAACAAAAGGGCATCGGGAAGAAAATAGCATGCACATACTGACGTTCAGCTGTATCCTGGTGAAGATATTGAACTTGGAGGGTAAACAAAGGCTTCTCAGACATTCACAAGAAGCCAACGAGGGGAACAAGTCAGGTTTCACAGACTCAGTAAGAGAAGACAATAAAGCAATGTCTTGAGTGTTCGGAAGGAAGGAAAGCCAAATCCAAAAATATTAAACCGATGCAAGCTGTCACTCAAGCCAAAGAGCAGCATGGAGACCTCCGAGCAGAGCCCGTGCAGGACCTCCAGCTCCTGCCTGCGCCTCTACAAGGAGCCCCTCCGGCCGAAAACACGAATTCAAGTAAAGAACTTGGAAGTGTCGTGCATGCAACAAAAGCTAGGAGGGGGCTGGAAATGACTCCAAATTCGTGGTCTCTTTTTTTTTAAGAATAAAAAATCAAAGGGCGCCTGAGTGGCTCAGTTGGTTAAGTGTCTGCCTTCGGCTCAGGTCATATTAATATATCACAATCAGATCATTTAATATCCTATATTATATATAGCATTATAATATATAATATAGCATAAATAGCATCTTAAATATATTATATTAATATATCATAGATCATATATTACATATGATATATATATATAGCAGTATTATATATGTAATACTATAAAATTATTTCTTATCCTTCTGTCTATCCTTACAGAACTTTAGAATGATGTTCACCAAATATTAATGCTATGATTTCTGGGTGGTTTGATGTGTGTCTTTGAAACTTTCATGTTGACTAAACTCTTTCTCTAAAGCACATGTGTGACAATTTTCAATGAAATACAGGTATTTAAAAAAAAAACTTGTATGAATGCTCTAGTTAATTGGAAATTGGGGAATTATTCCCTTTCACTTATTCATTTTGCTGCTCTTTCATTGTTAACGATGCTGAATGTTTTCCCACATCTTTGTTAGCTCAGGAATACATTAATCCTCATTGAAATGTTCAATGTTAGATAATATTCCACTTATATGCCTGGATATATAAATGTGTTCTTTCGACTTTTGCAATCTCCAACACATTTCTTCTTTACTGCATATATTATTCCTGGCCTTGTTTATGTTCATGTCTTAATTATTAAAATAATATATTTTTCTTCATAAAAATACATGGTCATTGCAGAAAAATCAAATAATATAAATACAGAGAAGGGAGAAATCACACAATCCCACCTATTCAGAAACAACATCCATTAACACCTTGGAGTACAGATTTCCAGATGCTTTTCTGTATAAATACCAGTTGGGATTCTTTTTTTTTTTTAAACAAAAATGTCACAATTCCACACTGTTTTGCAATATGCTTTTCTTCACTTAATTTACTGTGAGCATCTTTCCATATCATTAAACTGTCCTGTTTTATTATTTGGCTCCTTATTTTTTGTTAATTCACTCTTGGCTCTTTTGATGGTTTCCTGTCTTTTGCTATTTTAATCCACAACTGCATGGAGGTATTTTATAAATAGATTTTTGTGCACACCCATGTTTCTTTCCATGTACAGTTGCTGGGACAAAAACTAGACACATTTTTAAAAGATGTTTGACATATATCAAAAACTGTCATCCAGGAAGGCTGACCAAATTTCAGTCCCAAGGGAAGTACACAGGTGCTTTAGTCTGGACAACTTGCTAAAAAGGCATCCGGTTGGTTTCTTAAACCTCCTTACAGGTGAAAAATTGTGTCTGAAAGTTGCTTTAACATGAAATACTTTGATTAGGGGGAAGGTTGATTTTTTAAAAATTCTTACCTGTCATTTCTTTTTCTTCTCTAAGAAATGCATCTTCATGTTTTCCGTCATTGGACAAAAATGGGCATCTATTTCTTCTTGTTTTGGAATAGTTGCTTATGTCATAAGGACATAAGTAACCCTTTATTATATATTTTATAACTCTTTTTCGTGGTTTGACATTTAATTTTTATTTTGATCTTTGTGCTGAAGTTTTGTTTATTTCTGTTGCAAAGTTATCAAAATTCTCCTTAAAAACACTAGGGGAGCGTATAACGTAACATACAGAGTTTCCATTTAACCTCAAGGAGAGAAGAAATGCTCAAGTACTTGGCCTTGCAAATGGATTCTCCAGCACTGCACTTTCTCCCCAGGTTTCTTCTCCTTCTCCTCCCACCAAATATTTTATTTATTTATTTGAGAGAGAAAGAGAGCACAAGCAGGGGGAGAGGGAGAGGGAGAAGCAGACTCCTTACTGTGCTGGGAGCCCAACGTGGGGCTTGATCCCAGGACCCTGGCATCATGAACCTGAGCCAAAGGCAGACGCTTAACCGCCATCCAGGCGTCCCTCTGCTGAGGGTTCCGATCACCCCGGTTCTGCCGCAGTTTGCTTTCATCTGTCCCCAGGATGTTGGTGACCTGTCACAATCCATTTCTCTTTTCTGGGGCACCTGCTACTCACCAGGTCGTGGATGAGAAGATGTGTTTGACAAGGCCGGTGCCCGCACTTTAAGCCGGGCTGGTAGAGCTGCCCCAGGCACCGAAGCAGGCCCCCTGCTTAGCCAGCCCTTCCCCCGGGGGAGCGGAGGGGGCCTGTTGACATTGCTGCATGCAGGGCATGTAGGTTTGGGTCCCAAGGGGATGTGGTTCTGGGCTGGACCCCCTCCCTGGGACCCCAGAAGGGGGCAGGGCGAGGCTCCTCCAGTCTTGGAGAACATGGGGTGTCCGTAGACAGTCTGGCCACTGACAGGTCTGAGGAAACTGGGTTGTGGGGAGCAAAGTCAGGGTCCGGAAACCAGGGGTGGTTAGAGTACAGCAGCTGCAAGAAAGGGGCTCTGAAGACCTTAACACCGCAGGCTTTAATGTTTCTTGACTTACGAGCCCCGTGCCCCAGGCTTCAGGCAATCTCCCCTGCTCCCATACATATTCCCCACCTACTGTGTGGCACGCTTTGCTCTGGGCTAGGTGTTATCTGCCTCCTGGATCGCACCTCCCTGAGGTCCTGGATCTGCACCCCCTCGAGCGCCCAATACGGAGCTTGGCCAGCACAAGTCTCCCTGCAGAATGGATGCCTCACGGGGATGGGTGACTGGCCATGCACCGATTCAGTTGTCAAAACAGAAAGCTTCTCCTCCTCCTCCTCACGATGATGATGGAAGCGTTGGTGGCGGTGATACTTAATGAAGCATTTGTTTCCCCAAAGTTGGCGGCAGGCATCGTGCACCAAAGAAATAGGGTTTTCCCAGCCATTCACTTTTGTCTCAAAGACGAGTTTTGCTGTAAACAAGGTTTCTTTGTTACAAAGTATGAAAAACGGATCCAAAGTCGCATTTCTCTGTGGGCTTCCTGAGGACTGAGCTCCAGTCGGGCACTCACCGCAGGACTTCCTGATCGGTTTCCACAGGAGCAGCCAAGGCCATGGACACAAGGGATGCAACCGTCCGAAGACATGGGAAGCGGGGAGCCTGTGTCCTGCTCGAGCGGACGCCTGGGGGACACTTTACTCCAAGGATCCAGCCTACAACGTCACAGGGGGAAGGTGGCCCCAAAACCACAGAAGCCAAGCCAAGACCCTGAGAAGAAGCACCGTCCATTTATAGACGGGGTGGGAGGTTGTGCAAAAGGAAGTGGTGGGACCATCAGAGAGACAGCGGCAGAAGCTAGCGAGGCTTCTGCTCCTGCCCCGTGGCCTGTTTCCAGCTATGGGAAGGGAATAGTTGAACAGGAACCTGAAGTATTCATTTTCTCGCACATAAGCTCTGCTCGCCCTTCTTGCCAGCTCTGACCTAGAAGTGTGGGGTGTCAGAATATATTCACACCCCAACTCAGACAACCGCGGGGTTCTGAGTTGCTGCACAGGCGTGGTGGGGGGCGGGCTTCCACCCTGCAGGTGCCCGCCCCCCAGCGTCCCTCTCTGGGGTCCTCCAGCAGCAGCATCCTAAACAAAAACCCACTGGGGAAGGTTCTGGCTGGTGGGGGAGAAGAAAGGCAGACGGGTGGGTTTGCTGAGAGCCCAGAACCATAAACCCAAGGTCCCCTCCACCGCCAGAAAGGAACAGAGGAGTGCTTGTTATTCTTTAAAATGTGTCTTTCTAAGCATCTGGCAAAGGCACCACATATAAATAAAGCACGTTCCGGCGAAGGGAGGGATTGAGTGATACAGCTGACGGTTCACCGTCTGGCCCGCGTGTTTGACTTGAACCACAGTGGGAAGGGTGAGTGTGTACTTGACATTTCTTCTTGAGCGTCTAATGTGTTGCCAACCTGTCTCCAGAATGGGACGCTCGTGGAAACCTCTGTGTGTTCACCAGCAACGACGCAGCTTCTTAGTTGCCCAGCGTGGAACCACTTTCCGCAAAAACCCTCAGAGATCCCAATTTTATTTCTTTGTTCCCAACCACATAGGGGTGTAGATTCCCAGCATCCAATTTGAGTTAGGCTACTTTGTCGCTGTGTTTCCAGGGGCAGGCCGCTTGGCCTCTCTGTGTCCTAGTTTTAACATTTGCACAGAGCAGAGTGTCAGATTTAACATTTGTGCGAGCCATCTTTATTTTTTTTTAATTTTTTTTAAAGAATTTATTTATTTATTTGACAGAGAGAAATCACAAGTAGGCAGAGAGAGGAGGGAAGCAGGCTCCCCACTGAGCAGAGAGCCCGATGTGGGGCTCGATCTCAGGACCCCGAGACCATGACCTGAGCTGAAGGCAGAGGCTTTAACCCACTGAGCCACCCAGGCGCCCCGCGAGCCATCTTTAGGCGACAGTTCAGCAAACAGTGGCCCCTGGGTCAAATTTAGCTTTTGTATGGCTGGAGAGATAAGAAAGGTTTTTATGTCTTTAGATCATTGAAAAACATCAAAAGAAGAATATTTTGTGCCACAATTATATAAAATTCACACCATGCTAAGTGAAATAAGGCAGACACGAAAGGATAAAATACTGATACTGCTTATATGAGGTAAGTTCAAGTTCACAGGGACAGAAAGTAGAATGGTGGGTGCTGGGGGAGGGGAAGAGGGTGGGGGAGAGGAAAGGGGAGTTAGTGTTTGATTTGTACGGAGTTTCAGTTTGGGAGGATGACAAAGTTCCGGAGATGGGTGTGGCAGTGCGGTCACGGCCCACTGACCCGCACGCTCCAAAACGGTTAACGTGGTCGGGACGCCTGGGTGGCGCAGTTGGTTAAACGACTGCCTCCGGCTCAGGGCGTGATCCTGGAGTCCCGGGATCGAGTCCCACATCGGGCTCCCAGCTCCATGGGGAGTCTGCTTCGCTCTCTGACCTTCTCCTCGCTCATGCTCTCTCTCACTGTCTCTCTCTCTCAAATAAATAAATAAAATCTTTAAAAAAAACAAAACAACAACAACAAAAAAAACGGTTAACGTGGTCAATTTATGCTACGTGTGCTTTTATCACAATAAAACAATGACGTGGGGCACCTGGGTGGCTCAGCTGCTGAGAGTCTGCCTTTGGCTCAGGTCAGATCCCAGGGTTCTGGGATCGAGCCCTGCATCGGGCTCCCTGCTCGGCGGGAGGCCTGCTTTTCCTTCTCCCATTCCCCCTGCTTGTGTTCCGTCTCTCACTCTGTCTCTCTCTGTCAAATAAGTAAATTTAAAAAAAGAAAAGAAAAGAAAAACAATAACATGAAATTCAAATTTCAGCTTCCAGAGGTCAAGTCTGATGGGAACACCGCGCGGCCTGTCACTCACAGATCATCGAAGCCTCCTGAGTTACAACTGTAGACTCCAGTATTCCCCGCAGAGACCGGATGGCCCACAAAGCCAACATCATTTCTATCTGGCGTTTTGCAGAGAAGGTTTGCTGAGCCCTCGAGTCGTAAAACACTCCGCTCTTTGCCAGGGGGCACAAGCTGCCATCACAGCACTGAGGCACACACTGGGACCCCCACGTATTCAGGCGTCTCCGAATTCAAGGCATCCCTCGTGGAGGCGGGGTGGTGGGACAGAAAGACATGGTGACGTGGGGGGGCCGTCGTCAAGCTCTGCCCCCAGCTATGGGTGACTGTGGACAGGTCCTATCCCTTTCTGGGCCACAGTGTACTGAGAGGTGTGGGGGTGCATGCGGACCCCGGAGGGGCAGTCAGAGCCTCTTCTGAGCTGCGGGATGGTTGGACTAGGAATGGTACCGCCCCGTGCCTCAGTTTCCCCCTCCTCACTGGATTAAAGAGGAAAGTGTGTAGTTTGGGATGGCGGACACAGGTGCTGGTGACGGCTGCACGACAATGTGAATGAACTTCACGCCCGCGAACCGCCCACTTAGAACACCTAAGACGATATACTTTACGGGATGGACATTTCATCACAATACAGGCAGAGTGGATCGCTCGCAGGGTTTAGCCTTGCACCCGGCATGCAGCAAGCACTTAATAAATAAAGACAAACCATCTATGTGATGAAGGTTTGAAACCAGATGATGGTGAGGAACGATGGTAACACTTGGGATCTGAGGGGTGTGTGCTCTTTGGATCCCAAATTTATTGCCCTCCCGTTAGTTCCTGAAAGCAGACTCTACCTGCTTGGGCCTTCTCCCATGGGGCTTTTGCTCAGTGTCCAGCAGGGACAACTGGGCAGCTGTTAGGATTTTCCTCCCCATTGAAGGGAGCCGCCACCTTAAGGAACATGCTTGCGTTCTTCCTACTCCATGATACCCAGGGGGACAAAACATGACTTCTACCTCCCACGGTCCCACCTGTGCTTCCTTGATGAGACCCAGCAAGTGGCTGGCCCTCAGTGGCCCCCGTTATGAGCTGAGAACGGGGACATTACCTGGCTTGCTTGCTTCTTGTAAGAGAAGCAAATAGTTCCCTTCAGAGATGATTAAGAACATTCCTGCTGTGTAATTAAGTGTCCTAAAACCCACTATGCCAATGCCATGACTTACTAGTTTTAGCAGGCTTTACCAGCCTCTGCATTTGGTTTCCAAAATAATCGAGTTAAAGTTAAATTAACAAGGAGTGATCATTGCTTTGAGAGGCTTGTACCGTCACATGGAACGGTCATTTCTAATAGGGCTGGAACAGGCAGGGAGGGCAGGAGAGTTAAATTAAGACTTTTCTTCGAGGTAAAGCTTTATCTCTGTTTGTTTTTTTTTTTTTAAAGATTTTATTTATTTATTTGACAGAGAGAGATCACAAGTAGACAGAGAGGCAGGCAGAGAGAGAGAGAGGAGGAAGCAGGCTCCCTGCTGAGCAGAGAGCCCGATGAGGCTCAATCCCAGGACCCTGATAATCATGACCTGAGCCGAAGGCAGCGGCTTAACCCACTGAGCCACCCAGGCGCCCTATCTCTGGTTTTTAAAACCATCACAGAGAAATGTTCGTGGAGAGAGCCAGCTGAAGCCCAGCCTCTCTGTGTCTTTACCCAGGAAGCCCACATGCGTGGAAGCGGACCCACGAGAAAGGCAGGGGCTGAGCCGAGCACTTCTCAATTTCAGCAGGCGTGCTAAAAATCACAACCTGTGCTTTTGCAAAACGGCAGCTCAGACTTTAGTCTTGAGGTTTGCCACAGTCTGTGACCATCCGTTTAAACAGTCAGGTTGTAACTTAATTCTGTAGATCAGCGTTCCTCAAAAGGAGACATTTTTAGCTGGGGGGCTCTGCCCAGCCTTTTCCTGGCAGCCTCGCTTGGAAGCCGTGTGTGCCTTTCTGCCTCCTCAGATCTTTAAGGACAAAACTGAATGCTGAGAAACTTTAGTCCATTTAAAAGAAACCCAGTCCATATGTAGACCCCTGACAGGACCCAGGGCATGCTGGAGATTAAAAAATGTGATGATCACACTTTGTTTGGGCTGTGGGAGGGCGGGTAGAGGGGAACGGGATAGTTTTTTAACCAGTAAAGGCATGTGTAAGTCATAGATCTGAAAGAATTTCTGTAAATGCATTTTTACAAGCAGCATGCTAAATGCACTCGTTTTGGGGGGAAACTTGATGGTAAAGGATTCTCTTCCAGATGGTCTTTCTCTCTCTCTCTCTCTTCGTTCTTTTTTCCTAAGATTCTATCCATTTATCTTAGAGTTAGAGGGAGTGAGAGGGGGAGGGGCTGTGGGAGAAAGACAAGCAGACTCCCCACTAAGTGTGAGCCCAATGAAGGCCCTATCCCAGGACCCTGAGATCATGACCTGAGCTGAAGGCAGATGCTTAACCGACTGAGCCACCCAGGCGCCCCCAGATGGTATTTCCGTTGTTTTCGTTTTGTTTTGTTTTAAGATTTTGTTTATTTATTTGACAGAGATCACAAGTAGACAGAGAGGCAGGCAGAGGGAGAGGGGGAAGCAGGCTCCCCGCTGAGCAGAGAGCCTGATGCTGGGCTCCATCCCAGGACCCTGGGATCATGACCTGAGCGAAGGCAGAGGCTTAACTGACCGAGCCACCCAGGCTTCGCAACAGTGTTGTGCTGACTTGCCCACAATTGCCAGGGGAGGGCAGAGAACTGGGAGGAGGATGTGGGCAGGGTTTGGTGCCATGATTATAGTAGCAGCTTGTAAATGTGTAACAACTGCTTCCCCGAGAGGGGGAAAAAGCCCCCCAATTTATAGCATTTGCCGATGTCTGTGGTGGAAACACTCCCACCATGGCCATGCTCAAGCTGTCCACGTGACCTCTCCAGACATGCCCTCGGCGGAGGAGCACACCGCGGCTCCCGAGAACCCGAGGAGCCAGCTCCATCCCACCCATGGGATAAACCGTGATTCTCCAGGATTCAGGAGAGAGATGGCCGTGGGCACGAGGGAAGGAGACCTGGCTGAGAAACGTCCCTGGCTGTGACCTAGGCTCAATCGTTGCGGGGTGGGGAGCTGGCACCTGACACTTGCGGGGTGGGGAGCTGGCACCTGACACTTTTCACTAGAGACAGGACGTGTCAGCAGGGATGCTTGGGGCCCTTTCTGAGAATTTTCATGTCTTGACAGGGGAAATTTGGACCCCTGTCTGTCTGTATTGCCTTGTTGGCCATGATCCTGACCCGGAGAGCAATGACATTCAGCAACCTCTGTGAGAGGCAGCAAGACCACCCTGGGCCAGGCATAGCCTCTCCCTCTGCAGAGCTCAGACTCCAGAAAGAGACCTGTAACATTCCAACGATGCCATGATACGGACAGGTATGGCAGCAAGGTGAAGGAACGGTGACTTCTCACCAAATGTCTGCATCGTGCACCCACGATCACGACCAATCCGTGAGCTCCGAAACACACACACCAAGCGAAGATGTGAGACGTCCCTGGAACTGCAGCTGACAGCAACATGCCAACTCCCCCTTGAGCTCTTAGGAGCCACATGCTGACATCCCATACTTCAGTGGAAGAGTCTGGGACGCTGCCTGAGCTTACGGCTGTGTGGCCTTAGGCAAGTTTCTTAACTTCTCAGAGGTTCATGGTCAAGCGTTGCAGAATGGGACCTTGCAGAACCACAGGGACAGAGACCAGAGTGGCACTCTGTAGTGCTCCTGTTCTTGACGGCAAGGAGCTTACACCCGCAGCGTGACTCTGAACCTGCATTCTGCTAACGGGCTTTGTGGCTTCAGGCTACTCTTTACCTCCCCAGGAATCACTAATTTATGTGTTGAATAAATAGGTTGGATCTGATCATCTCTAAGGATCTCTTTACAAAACAGGGACAAGGGGGTGACCACGTGCCTTCACTTACCCGGAACAGTCCTGATTGACACTTGCTGTTCCGGCATAATTATGAAAGTGCCCTATTTGCTACCCAAAAGTGTCCCTGTTTGGCCCATAGCATATACGGTCACCTTCTACAGCTGACATTTTTCAAGTACTTACTACTTGTCAGATGATGTGCTTTATAAATTTGATTTCATTTAATGATTTCACTTTCATCTCATCATTTAAATGTATGGATTCATAAGCCTGGAGGGTGTAAGGTCATCCGGAGTGACAAACATCACTGAGACACGGACCCGGAACCTTCAGTCTCAAGCCAACGTCTCAGCCCCTTCCAGACACCAAGCTTCACTGCCTCAATGTTGTTCAGTCACTCAACAAATATTTATAGAGTGCCTGTTAATTCTATTCTAGTCCTGTGGTTCAGAGGAAGTTTCCAGAAACGAGTTCAAAAGGCTGTGCATGTGAAGTTGGTTATTGCTAATAAGGAAAAGCATCATTAATTAGCCTGTGCCTACGGCACACGCTGCGGGCTTTCACGCACATGTGGTGCATACACGCGGCACATCTAGGCTTCAGGGAATCTTGCAGTAAAAAGAGATTTGCCTTTTTCAACTTGATGCTTTGGGGAGGCCAAACTAATGTGAAACATTAGCTTAAGTAAAGCTCCAATTAAGTAGGTGTGTTTGGTGCAAGGCGTGTTTCTGCTTGATAATTGTTCTTTATCGTACACAGATGTGGGTCAGATTCCCAGAGATGCCCAACCCTGACGCCAGAGAAAACCGGGGAGACCCATCGGGGGCTTAAAGAGACAGTAGAGCCTTTTCGAGTACGACCAGTTTTGCGTGATATTTTTGCAAGGCTTCTCTGTGACTCCCAGCTGCTGTCTTTTTCTCTGACCACCGCAGATGCGTTCATCCGGCACTAAACCATACAACCGCACGCCCAGGCTGACTCCCAGCCGCTTCCTTCACATCGCCAACTAGGACCCCCATCGGTCTGCTTCAAGGCTGGGTAAACTCCAGGCTTCTAGATCTGAATTCTCATTATACGAATGTCCGTGTCCTCTGGTCGCACCATACACTGCAAGGAAAGCAGGGCTGCACTGTTAGTATCGTCCACAGGTGGGCCTCCAGAGCCAGGAGGTCCAGTGCTTGCTAGCAAGGTCGCTGGGGCTCGAGTGTCATCCCGCCCAACCTGCTGCTCCGTCTGCAGCACCCAGGGCGCCTGAGGACCGAGTACAGCCCTCAGAGACTCGGTAATGAAAAGACGCAGGTCCAAGCAGAGTGAAACGGCTGGAGGCTGAGATGTGTGTTGGGGGCGGGGGGCTGCTAAGGGCAAGCCACTCGGCCAGGGTCTGCAGTGTGTCCCGTGGTCTGTAGTCCTTGGACCAGCAGCAGCATCGGCGTCATCTGGAAGCAGGTGCAACGGGCAGCGTCTCAAGCCCCAGCCCAGAACTACGGTATGAGACTGCATTTTTTGGTAGGATCCACAGGTGGTGCTTCGTGGGCAAACTGAAGTTGGAGACCCTCTTTAGACAGTGGCTGCCCACCTGCAGGAGGGTGGGCTCCAAACCACAAGGACGAGACCCCTCGGGCACTCTTGACCTCCAGCCTTTATTTTCTTGTTCCCTCTTGGTGTGATCTGTAATTGTCTTGTTTATTTATTTACTGGGCTACTGTCTGTCCCTTCCAGAATATAAATTTTATTGAGGGGGGCAGCAAAGACATCGTCTTATTCCATGCTGAATTCCTGGTGCCTCAGCCAGAGCTCTGCACAAGGCAGGTGTGCAAAAATACATTAGTAGGTTGGCTGGTTGGTTGGATGAGAATGAATGAATATGGGGGGGGAGGTAAGGAAGGAAGGAAGGAGAGAGGTGCATTGGCAGACAAGTGGCCATCCTTTTCTCAAATCTCTCCCCAGACCTCCAATCTTCCAGCACCTTGATCTTGGTCTTCCCAGCCTCTGGAGCCCTGAGAAATCACTATATCGCTTCTCGGCCTTTTGGCTAAGATCAAGTGTGATGTTTAAGGACCCGGTCTAGGTATCTGTGTTGTAGCAGCCCGAACAGACTCAGACACTGAGTCACCAGGGATGAGTGGTGGGGGAGTGGCTGTCTCCATGGTCAAGTGTCCATTTCCTGGTGTGAACTTCAGACCAGTCTCTGTACGGTATTTGGTGGTCGGGTCATGGCATCACGTGCAGGACTGTGCCCATCGAAACTCGGCAGCAGACACCATTAATTCTCAAATCATTGGTTCATAATGTATTACTTTTTCAAACAGGACCTGGGCTGAGAGCTGCAGAACCCAATCTGTGCGTGTTCTGAACGGAGACGCTGGCCTGACGACATGATTCGCATTCGCAGTGAGAAGTGGTTCTACGGCGTTCTTCCGACTTGTGATGACTTATGGAACACCTGGGCTCCCACCTGACCGCAAGCTCCAGGGCGACGGGCTCGAGCCGCCCAGCTACTCAGTAAACGGTGACTGAATGACTGAACGTACAAATCAGAGTCATAGAAGTTGTCTGGAGTTTCTTGTTATTCATTGTGTGGCCGTCCATGCGTTTTATCAAATGTTCCAATTACCTCCCAGATATGTCTTGATGTGGAAACCGACCATTATTTTTGGTTTCATTTTGCTGGATTTTAAATTGGTTTTGGGAACACCTCCAAAAGTAGGAGAATGCGCTGAGACAGCTGACCGGCGACACCATTAGTCACTGCGGAGAGCGGGGACACAGGCGTGTGGTGACCGTCCCCACACCCCTGGGTGCAGTGTGCAGCTCTGTCTTTACGCTCTCTGGAATTGCCTTGTGGATGAGAAATCGCCTTCTGGAAACCGAGTGTGGTTTTCGCATTACGGTTTGGGAGTCCTTTAAATCTATTTCTGCTACCCACACCCGTCCCCCACCGCTTTTCCCAGGAAAGGATTGGATTGGCCTTCTAGGTGTGGGGTAGGGGGGGTCCTCGGGGGCCCAATTCAGAGATCACCGCCAAGCTATAGTAGTATCTGTAGTCTGTGTGTGTGAAATCAGGCAGGGATGAGAGAAAGGAGGTTAAAAAAAAAAACAAAAAACCCAAAACAAACAAGTGTGTGTCTCTTTCCCGACTGTTCTCTATGTGGATTTAAGTGTTCTGCCGTGAATTCAGCCCCCAGCTTAAGCTTCAGCAGATTTAGATCCCAGCACGGTCACGTAGAAAACAGCTCCTGGAAAGTGTGTTTGAAGCTTGGGATGGAAAAGTGCGGAGCGTTGTGTGTCTTGTGGTCACCGGCAGACTCAAGTGGGCCAAGTGGACCTTTAGGGTCAGTGAGAGCTCCCCGTTTTCTGCTGCTCCTCCCTCCTCCAAGGGTCCCTTCCCACGCCCCTTGGATTTGGGCTGGCCTGACTGGCTTGGATGAAAGGGATGAGAGGGAGCCTCTGGGGCTGGGGTCTCCCAGGTCTGCAGCTTCTGCTCGGGACCCAGCGCTACCCCCACGAGAAGCTCAAGCCCTGTGGAGGGACTGTAAAGAGGGAAACTGAGGCTCTCTGTCGACGGCCCACCGGAGCTCCCAGATCACAGCTTGCACGCATCGCTGACCATGCGAGAGGTTGAGAGAGTGGGCATTCCTGCCCAGCGAAGCTTCCAGATGAGCGCGCCCCTGGTGACTCCACTGCAGAGCTGAAGACCCCCAGCTGAGCCCAGCCAACCCACACGACTGTGGGGAGAGCAACCGGCTGCTGAGGCAGTCAAACATGCCTCCGAATCATGATAAAAAGGAGGTCCTGGCTCAAGAGCCCCAGGTGGCCTCTCACCTGGCTTCCTTGACCTTGGCAGGTGCTCTGGGCTGAGCCGAGGCTGTGAGCGGCAGGTGCTGAGGATGACCTCCTGGGCCGCTGGAAGAGTCGCCTGGCTTGTGGCGAGGGCCTGACTGGATTGCACCTGGAGATGTTCCAGAAGGATCTGCAGCTTGGACTCTCCCTCCCCCACAACCTAACAGGGAGCATTTCCTCTGAGCGGAACTTCCACACGCAGGCCCCTAGGAGGGATCCATAAACTAGGGTTATTAACCAGCTGAGAGGCGACGAGCTCGGACCCAGGGCTTTGACGCTAGGAAGATTCAAACATCACCACGTTTGTTTATTTTGTTTTACGTTTCTGAGCGAATGTATATTTCTTCATGTTTAGAGATTGGCAGCCCTGGAAAATGAAGTTTATTTATCCACCAGATACACATCATATAAACAGCTGCAAACGGCTTCCCCCTACTCCCCCCGCGGCTGTGGCTCTTAGCTCTGACCTGTGGGACCGCTCTGTGACGGAAAGGAGGTTTCATTTTCTGGCATGCTCTGCCCTTGGCCTGGCTTTGGGGTGGTGCCTGTGGGCAGTGGAGACCCTGCATTCTGGGACCCAGGTAGTGGGGAGACTAAGTCTTGGCTGCAAGAGGGGGCGGCTTTCAGAATCCTATTCGGTTGCCTCCAATCATTCCCGGTTTGTGCTTACTTGTTCATTCAACAAACCGATATCCCTCTTTCCCGAGCCCTGTGCTAGCCCCTGGTAATGCAGGGATGATCAGCCCAGCACCGCCTGTCTGGGGGGGGGACCCTTACCCTGAAGGTGAGAGCCTCGAGAAGCAGTGTCTTGGGGGAAACGGTGACTTCCCTCTGGGGCGTCTTTCAACCCCAACGGAACCTACCCGCCTCTTCTATTTCCCCAGCGGCTACAGCTGTCCCTCGTCCTCCCTGCCCTGTTCCCATCTGTGCTGGGGGATGGGGGGGGGTGAACTTAAGGACGTTTCCGGAAATGAGGAGAGGTCAGGATGCTAAAGTGTTTGGAAGTCATTCTAGAGGACGCCCGCTGAGGCCCTCGCTCTCCATGAAACTCTGCTTGTGGGACTGCTCTGGCTTTGCACGTGTTCCCATTTATTAAACGTGGAGGCGCTCAGCTTCGGGGTGAGATCCCAGGGCTGCTGATGGGATCCATCAAATCTTTCCTTCACTGCCTGTCAAAGGCGGGTGGACAGAAGAAATGCACAAGAGCAGTGATCAGCCAATACCCAGAGTCTTGTATGTAATGCAGATCCCCCAAGAATTATGGCTCCTGGAAGGCTCACTTGGCAGGAGTGTTTGGATGTTATTGTTTTTCTTTCTAGGAAGAGCGGTTCACGTTTACAAGATGGATGATTATTGGGCCAGGCGCGGCAGAGGGTGCAATTTCTTGCCTGAAAATTACTCGTCTTCTGAACCTTTCAGCCACTGAGTCAGCCCCTTGCTTTGTCTTTGCTTCTTCCTGGCGGGGCTGGGTTTTTCCTATCTGCATTTCCTAACAGGAAGGCTCTTTTTTTCCGGCCAGCTGGGCAGCAGGATTTCCAGGGTGGTACGGCTTCTCCCTTCTCACTCTTTAATCGGCTCAACCTGCCAGTGGGCGCTGCACCTGAGATCTGGCCTTCCAGAGCAGGTGGGACTTGAAGAGTGGCCAAGACGTGCGTTTGGACAGCCCGGGGGTGGAGGGGGGCTCTCAGGCAAGGGGCAGCCTGAGTTAAGGGCTCTAGGGAAAGCTGAACCCGTGCTGAGACAGGGATGGTCAGGAAGGCAGGACAGAAGGAGGCGCCATTTCTCAGGCTCTTGCCACGCGTGCACCAGCTGGCCCAATGCATGCCCGCCGGGACCCAGACCGCATGACCGTAGAGTTGCCCGGTGCCTCTCCCACTGGTTAAGCCCCAGCCAGAGGTCTGGTCCCCATGCTAGGTGCTTTTCTGCCATTACCTTGTGTTTTGGGTTGAATTTTGTCCTTTTGAAGTCCTAACCCCATGATCTATGAATACGACCTTGTCTGGAAAGAGGATCTCTGCCGATGGAATCAAGTTAAGACGAGGTCGTCATGGCGCACCCCCCTCAGTGGACTGGTGTCCTCGGAAGAAGAGGAAAATTGCGACCCAGACCTGCAGGGAGAAGGCTGACTCCAGACAGAGGCAGAGCGGCAAGACTGGGACTCAGTGACTGCCAGCCACCGCCAGGAGCCAGGAGAAGAGAGGGAGAATTCTCCTCTAAGAAGGAGCATGGCCCCGCTGACCCCTTGATTTGGGCCTTCTAGACACCAGGACTGTGAGACGAGTCATCTGGCCTGTGGCACTTGGTTCCACTAGCCCTAGGAAACCAGTACGCCGGCTGTTACCCTACAACGTTGTCACCCCACTTGTTGGCATATAATGGCCCCCGTCCCGCGATGTCCTTTCTTTACATCCCAGAAGCTGGTGAAAGGACTTGCACTTGTTGAAACAGGGAGCATACCTGGGTGGACCTGACCCGATCACGTGAGCCCCTGAAAGCAGACAGAGTCATCCAGCTGGAGCAGAAGAGATGCCTCAGGGGGGAAGGCACAGAGACTTGGAGGGTGATAGGGGCTGGAATGAAGCTGCCAGCTCTGAACATGAAGGCCAGGCGCTGAGGGAGGCTCCCGGCTGCCGATCAGGCCAGGAAACAGCAACTGAGTTCTGCAGCCATGAGCAACTGCCTTCTGCCAACAACCAGAACACGCCCGGAACAGGTTCTTTCCCTGGAGTCTCCAGGAAGGAACACAGCTCCGCCGATGCCTTGATTTTGACGGAGTCCCCCCAGACCCCTGGCCTTACAGAACTGTGATCTGAGAAATATGTGTTGTTTCAAGCCACTAAGTTTATGGTCACGTGTTCTGGCAGCCCTAGGACACCGATGCACCACGTATAAACTTCATGGAGCAGAGAGAGGTTAGCCACCTTGCCCAAGTTCAGATGAAGGCTCGGTGGAGAAGCGGGCACGGGGACCCAGCTCTGACTGAAACCAATGTCCACGACTTACCTGTTGGAAGCCGAAGACATTTGTGGCAAAAGTGAATGACGGGTAAAGTGAGGCAGAGAACATCATTGATGTAACATATGGGGGCTGGCAGGGGGTAAGGGTGGGTAGACAGGGGGACTGGTGATCCCCACGCTGGTGGGGGGTTGGTACCCACCAGACATGGCTGACACGGACAGGGTCAGGAGAAGGTGCTGGGAACCCCACAGGCTGGAGCAGAGAGCCAGCCCTGACCACCAGAACCAGGTAGAGTGGCAGAGGCTGGTGCTGGCAGGCAGCCTGAAAAATGGGCCAAGCGTGTGAGGGCGCATTTGTAGCAGGAGGGTGGTCTGGCTCCATCCCGGACCAAAGGTCTATTTTCCCCATAAACTAACTCGCCATAGGCCAGCTAAGACCAGGTGAGAAACCACAGTGGTGGAAGGCTGTCATCCCGAGCTTTGTGGCCACGTCCTCCAGGACCCACACGAACCCTGAGCAGGAAGGCGGGACCCAGGATGGCCTGTGAAGCACCGTTCTGTGGTGACATGGTCAGTGGGTTCTAAGAAACGGATGGTGACCAGGATTTCTCCTGAGGGCGGGTGCCAGAGGCTGGCTGCTGAGGACCTGCCAACAGTGGTCAAACTGGCTGGTCCCTTAAATGTCTGGGGTCTCACAGAGATTGTCCACTGTGGCAAGACTCTGCCCTGGGGAACTGACCACAGCCACACGTTTCATACGCACATTTGATGACCAAACACCATAGCATCCTCACGCCCCAGTCAACAACCAGATGCTACTTCATTCAAGAGAAAATATGGCGGGCGCCCGGCTGGCTCAGTCAGGAGGACGTGAGACTGTAATCTCAGGGTTGTGAGTTTGAGCTCCGCG
The DNA here is from genome assembly GCF_020171115.1 of Neogale vison. NCBI lineage: Eukaryota > Metazoa > Chordata > Mammalia > Carnivora > Mustelidae > Neogale > Neogale vison. Next base: position 230,684,240 of record NC_058092.1, on the reverse strand, counting down.
TTGGGTGTAGAGATTGCTTAAAAATAAAACCTTAAAAAAAATAAAACCTTGGGGCGCCGGGGTGGCTCAGTGGGTTAAAGCCTCTGCCTTCAGCTCAGGTCATGATCCCAGGGTCCTGGGATCGAGCCCCGCATCGGGCTCTCTGCTCAGCAGGGAGCTTGCTTCCTCCTCTCTCTGCCTGCCTCTCTGCCTACTTGTGATCTCTGTCTGTCAAATAAATAAATAAAATCTTTTAAAAAATAAATAAATAAATAAAAATTTAAAAAAAATAAAAGCTTAAAAAAGATCCCGTTAATTAAAAGAAAGAGGAAACAGGACATTCTATAAGATTACTATCATTAACACCAAATATACAAATAGCTCTGTCAATTCATAAATGTATCACTTAGAAATAGGCCCAGGTCTGCCATACAGTGGCCCCAGAAACCAAGCCCAGGGAAAGCATTACAGAGTTTCTGATCAGGGCTGACCCCCTTCTATTTAATGGAGACTTTTCCAGTGTGAGCCCAGGATGGAAGGAAAAGGCAGGTAATGCCCAGTGCTCTCTGGGAAGAATGCCCACTCTCTTGGACTTGTCCCAACCAGTCACTCAAAAGTGAGTGGCTTTTCCCCAGTATTGGGGTGCCATAGAAAATAAAGAACACAAAGTTCAATCTGAGTTTCAGAAAAACAATAATGTTTTTTAAAGATTTATTTATTTATTTATTATTTATTTATTTTTAAAGATTATTTATTTATTTATTTATTTGATAGAGAGAAATCACAAGTAGATGGAGAGGCAGGCAGAGAGAGAGAGAGGGAAGCAGGCTCCCTGCTGAGGCAGAGAGAGAGAGAGGGAAGCAGGCTCCCTGCTGACTGAGATCACAAGTAGGCAGAGAGGCAGGCGGGGGTGAGTTGGGGAAAGCAGGCTACCCGCTGAGCAAAGACCCCAATTCGGGGCTCCATCCTAAGACCCTGAGATCATGACCCAAGCAGAGACCCAACCCACTGAGCCACCGGCACCCTGAAAAGCAATAATTTTTAACGTAAATATGTCCCATGCAGTATTTGTTCATACAATATTGGGGAATGCTTCTACTAAAAAAAAAAAAAAAAGTGTTTATCTGAAATTCTAATTTAACTGGGTGTCCTGCATTTTTATTTTTTGGTCCCCCAAACTAGCAGTGTTCTGAAGTGGTATCTTGTCTTATTTGGAGGAGACAAGGTGAACAAATGTCTTGGTTCCCATTTTGAAGCACACAGAGGACTTTTTTTTTTTTTTTTTTTACAAAGGAAATGTCCTTGTCCCCAGAGGATGGGACAAAACAATGCTTCAGGTGGACCCATGCAGAAGGTGCCCATCACCATGACAAGCTACCTTTAGAATGAACCTGCGCGATTTCGGGAAGACCTTTAGAAGAAAGTGAGCGAATGCTCTGCCCTCAACAGCTCCAGCTTCTGCTGGAATCAAGGCTTTTAGAGGTGAGTCTGCAATATGGTTACACCCCAAATTCACAACCTATGAATAAGGACACAGAGTCAGAAAAGCCAAGAAACTTGCCCAGAGTCACACAACACAGATAAACAGGGGGAAGTAAGGCCAGGGTTAGGACAGGGCTACAAAGAAGTTTCTGCATGCTTCTAGTCTGGAAACCGGAGTCTCAGCTAACACACACCGACCAGTTGCCATGAACCGAGCACCCCCCTGAAGCCTCCCATTCAATCCACACAAACTCGGGTAAGCACGTTAAGCAGGTTTATTACTCCAATGTACAGGGAAAGATGTGGTCAGAGGGGCAGACATGAGGCCCTTTGGCAGCCAAACTGGCTTACAGATCCCGTGTTCCTAGCCACTTCTGGACAGCAGATGATAAGACCTGTAGACTCACAGGCCAACCCAACAAAGGAGTTAATGTCTAAAAATTGAGACAATTAGGGGCTCCTGGGTGGTTCAGTCGGTTCAGTGGCTGCCTTTTGCTCAGGTCATGATGCTAGGGTCCTGGGACGGAGCCCTGCATTGGGCTCCCAGCTCAGTGGGGAGCCTGCTTCTCTCTCTCCCTCTGCCTCTCCTGCCTGCTTGTGCTCTCAATCTCTCAAAAAAAATAAATAATATCTTAAAAAAAAAATCTGGATCGGAAGGCCATCTTCTCCAGAAGGATTGGAAGAATGGGCTCCATTGGCCTACATTTCCAGTCTTGGGCTGCCCTGCCACTCTGGACCCTCCCCCACCGGGCCCACACCCCCTGCTCACCAAAGGGGCAGCATAAGTGAAAAGCACACACTCAGAGATCAGCCTCCCTCCCTCAAGACCCTATGACCTTGGGCATGCTCTCAGAGTATCCGCTGCCCAATTTGTAAAACTGGGGTCATAATAGAATCCACTTCACAGGGCCCTCGTAATCAATATGTGATGATTCATGGAAGGCTCTGCTCACAGTTGTTTGGAATGTAATAGGAATCCAGTAAGTGTCCGCCACCATGCACCCACTCTGTGCAGAGAGAGCAGTTGCCATGATTCTTGCCAACAGGGACCCACCAAGGCTCTGAGTGACCTGATGGAGGAGGAGGAGCACGGTGGTCCCCTCCTCTGGGCAGAGTGGCTGGCAAGCTGCCCAAGGATCCTGAATGACCATCCAGATGGAGCCTGGACAGCTTCAGTGATACTGGAGAAAAGACCAAAAAGGATGGGGTACGTGGCTTTCAAAAGACAGCCCAGATCTAGGCTTGGGATGGCCTCTGTGAGAGGAGAGCGGGCAACCCCCGGCCTGGAGGGGGCCGGCCCGGGTGGAGACTGGGGCCTTAAGCTCAAATAGGAGGCCGGTAGTTGAAGCCGGTAAAGGCAGCTCTCTGGATTGAGGATCCAGGGGAGGAGTTGCCGCCCCTAGCTGTGGACAGAGAGTAAGCCGGAGATAGCTTCAGGCCAGGCCAGGCCCCGGGTGGAGACGGGGCAGGATCCCCTCCCAGCCACGCTTCAGCAAGCTCCAGGATTCCTGCCGCAGACACGCCTCGGCCTTGATCGCTCATCACCTGCACAGCCCGAACGAGTTCGGGGTGAGGCCTGGTGCAGGCGGATCGCCCCGCCTCCGCGCTGGGCCTCCAACCCGCATCGCGCCCCCAGTCCCCCAGCCCCCTGCCCCCCCCGGCGCCGCCCGCCCCCGCATCCATCCTGCGCCTCTCCGGACGCGCGCTGCCACACGGGGGCGCTGGCACCCGCCGCGCATACCTGCGCAGAGCCCCGAGAACAAAGGGAGCCCTGGGGACCTTGGCCTCCTTCACCTGGAGCCACCTGCTCCCCAGGCTGCGGCCCGAGCGCCACGCCGGCATCCGGCCCCTGGGAAGGAGTTAAGTTTTGCTCAACGCTGCTCTTAGAAATCTGTTAAAGAAATCGCTCCTCCCTTGATGGCCTTTCTCCCCAGCTTGGGGACAAAATATAAGAGCTCTGGGACTCTAAAAGGGTTACTGGGTTTGTGGTTTTACGATGCGTCCTGCTCTGTATTCTCCGTCTCCTTCCCGGAGTTAACCAGGATCCTGGCAGCATCATTTTTCTCCCACTTGGTTTATTAAAGTAAACTTCTTTTCACGTTTGGACGAAGTAGACACGCACTCTGGGGAAATGGTGTAACAAACTCAACAGAAGTCAAGGGGAAGGAGGGAGGAACGCCTGGTGGAAACCGGGTCATCGCAAGGAAGGGAAACGTGCACCGCCAGGTTCCACAGGCCTTGCCCTGATGTGGCTTTTATTCTCTAACTTCGAAACATACCTCATCCACTAGGTGCAAAACGCCATGCTAATGTACCCGGATGCCTTAAATGGGAAACCCCAAAAGAGGCTAAGTTACAATCACCATCAATCAAGTATCTATTGAGGGCCTGTGAGCACAAAGGGCCTGTAGCAAACTGCCAGAGTCTGGCCAGGCAGCGCGCCCAGCCCTCCAACTGCAGGATGGGGAAGGCAGCTGAGCTTTCTGGGTGTTCTAATTTAGTGGTCCCTGATTAACCCCTCTCCCCCCAAACTGATGCCCACGGTCAGATTCAATGGGGTGTTTTCGAAGTGCATTGCCCTCTTGGTTCAACCAGCCTTTCTCCCTCTGGGTTCCTGTCTCTGAACGCACAGCTCTGAGTTCCTGGGGATTTGAGAGAGGAGGAGTCCTCCCAAAGAGAATCAGAACCCACAGAAAACCCCGGTGGGGGCTCCTTCGAGTGGTTCCCAGAATCAGGACGTGATGCTAAAGACACCATATCACTTGGGTTCAGTCACCGGTAAGATTGCAGTTGTCCAACAAAGACCTTTCCTGGGAATCTCCAGGACTCTTGCCCAGCCGAGGAGTCAAGTTCCCACCCCTAAAGTTCTCTGGTAGCAGGACACCAGCGAGAATCCATGGGAGTTGGAGTGGGGGAGGCAGAAGCAGTTCCTGGGGATTCTCCTGGCTAAGGAGACCTCGGAGGAAAAGAAGAAGACAGGGTACTCTCCAATGGCCATTTCCTGTAATCCCAGCAACACTCAATTTGGAGGCCAGAGCCATTAGTGGCTGTTGAGCTTATGAAATGTGGTTGGCACTCCTGAAGGGCTGATGTGTAAGTTTTATTTAGTTTTAATTAACTTAACTTGAAATCCTCACACTGGCTAGTGGCTACCATATCAGACAGTGAAGGTACAGCTCTAAGTAGGGACGGTGGGCAGGGGCAGCAATGGGACGTCATGGTTAATCTCTTTCTAACTGCCCCACCCTGGTGAAAAGCACCTGCATATTTTCCCTCCAGTCTGCTGGGAGCCCATTGCTGTGGTGGAGATGGGGGTTGAGGGCAGGCCAAGGGTGTTGGGAAGGCATGGAGCCTTGCAGTCAAGGACTGACATGCCAGAAATTGTTCCTAAGCAGCAATGGGCCAGGGATTAGAGGATTTTCCTGGTAGATACCGCTACCAGTAGACAGGGGTCAACAGCAGGGTTCCTAGACTGTGGTTTTAAAATACTTTAAAGAGTATGCTGATTTCCCCTAACGTGGTTGCTCTTTGGTGATGGGTCAATGACAACTTTTAGTGTCTCTGGAGGCAGCGAATGTTCAGCAATTGGAAAAGCTGGAGATCTTAGACAAATTTATTTTTTGAGGGGAGACATTATGCAAGAGAAGCAAGACCAAGTGGGGGGAGGGGTGGGACATGTTCAATGACTGTCCCAGAATCATATGGTTCTTGGCAAAACTGGGTTAAAAACCCAGGTCTTGGATGTCTTGGCCTGATGCCGTTCTACTGCACAACATGGCAGGTCAGATACCTTGTGACTTTGGGCAGTGCAGACATTACATGTGGCTGGTTTGGCCAACCATCGAACTGACCAATCAATTTTCTTTCACAGATGGACAGGTGCCTGGTAGGATGCAGCCCTGGTAGTGGTGGTGGGGGGGGGTGGTGGTTAGTGTTGAGCCCAAAGTAAAATTTCCCCAATTATTCCCCCTCCCGCTACTTTTACAGCAATTTTTGCTCTTCTTGAACCAGGATGCTGTCAAGGTTCCTGAACTGCCCATTCATCACCGTTGAGTAACAGACCTAGTTACCCAGTTTTAAATAGCAAATGTGTGGCAGATTGTTAAGCCTTAATTCCTCAACGCAATTCTTCAGAATTTTCCATTTCTATTTGTTTTCATATTATTGCCGATAAGAGTCATTTTTATGAACCTCAAACGTTGGCCCTTACCTCTTCCCCTATTTTGAAGACTGCGAATTCAGCTCGTGAACTGCAGGTGTGTGAAAGAGGTCTAACAATCTTAGGTACCTGAACTTGAAGGTTTCTTGGAAATGTTAACAGCAACAATGACCCTCACCAAATTCTTGGAGCACTTGAAGAAGTCGGATGAACCTATGGTGTGTGGGTACGTGTTCTCTTGAAATATTAACACTTGGGGAGGCAATGAATTCTATTCACATATTTCAGCTCTGCCCTGAGTTGGACCACCTAGAAGCCATCACGTGGCACGGAGAGGTGAAAATGGTTGACTTGCTGTAGTGGCTGCGGGAAGGAATCGCAGCCCCATCAGGAGACAAGACTTTTGGTTTCCCTCCCCTGAACCAGTGGTGTGACCCTGAGGCCACCACTTCCCCTCTCTGAGCTCCACTTGCCTCCCTTGTCAAATGTGGAGTGTTAACATGATGTTTTAACACATACTTCCTCGCCTCCGGGTCTGGTCTCCTTAGGAAGACCTATGCATGTCACTGAAGCCAGTTGGAGATCCGAGAAACCGTAAGAGCAGAACGTAGTGGTAATTTTAATTCAGGTGCTTCTCATGTTTATACAAAAATTCTTTCTTGGGGCCGAATTTTTCACCAGTGTTAAAACAGCTTCTGTCTGACCTTCCTCCTGCCTCTCTTGCCACCCCTAGGTGGGGAGCAGTGGGTACCAATAAGCATGAAGTTGCCTTCCATTTGGATACTCATTTGTATGACAGGCGTACATGCTGTGCACTTGGCATTCCGTCTCAGGTGGGCTTTGGGTAGGCATCACCAGGTCCTTCAACTGGGGCGGAGGGTGGGCATGGGGAATTCAGAAGTCACGGCTCCAGACTCTGTGAAAACCAGGCTGTAGGCATATCTGGGTGGGGCCAGTGGGTTCTAGGCTCTTCACTGAAACACTTGAATCCTTCCAATAGACCCAGGGTTAGGAATATTAAGAACAGCTAATAATGATTATAGGAGGCACATTGCATTTCCAGAGCCATGAGGAGTATCTGAATAAAAACTGGTTTTGTCACACTTTCATTCATTTTGTCTTGTTAGTGACCCTATTAAAAAACTCCAAGATAGGTACCACGATTGTCCTCATTTTGCCTGAGAAAATGGAAAACTCCGAGGAGTAACGTGCCCAAGGTCACACAGCCATTGAGTGAAGACAGCGGCACCTTGCCTTTTGGAACCAAAGCGCCTTGCCTCAAAGCGAGGTAGGAATTCTGGAAGGACTGTGTCTCCAGGGACTCTTGGCTTTGAGATTCTGTTCTAAGTTTAGAATCATCGCTAATGTTCGATGTGCGGTGCTGGGATTTATGATATCGCTTCAGTGAAATGTGGTAAGTTCCCTGAAGATGGGACAGAGCTGTGAGGGGTCAGGCCCCTCCCCTCATCCTGGGAGTTAACTAGGCTAACCACAGTCCTTGAACTAGTCTATATTTCACCTCTCAAACGCTTCTTTCATGCTCTGGATATTATTGAGAAGTAGCCTAAAGAATAAAATTCATACTTTCCCAGTGAGCTCAGGACATTAGAAGGGCTCATTAGCACTTAATGCCAGCGGCCTTTATTCATCTAACTTTTCTATAGGGCGAAGGAACAACCACCCATTAAAAAACAAATTATTTAAAAAAAATTCTGAATCTTTAGAGGAGAATGGCCCATGGCGGCAAGAGCTCCCATCCCTCCGACCATTCCCCTCCCTTCCCTTCC